>NW_016107407.1:9021648-9030430 GCF_001604975.1 Cebus imitator | reverse complement strand
TAACAAAAATTAAAACAAATTAAAAAAAAAGAAAATTCAGGCTTACAGGATTCAAAAATAGAAATGCAATCAGTAATCAGCCCTAAGAAAGTACTAAAATGAATCATTTGGAAGGAAGCAGGAACCCAGGCAGCATTCTCAATAAATGTCTTGTTTCTTTGCCAAAAGGTTTTCTTTGCTGCCCTTTCTAAATAGTGGAGAGCCTGGCAAATTCAGCTCCCAAGTTTTCCCTTCTACTGCATTCAAGAAGCCCAATCTGAGATTGAAATCCTTCCATTCCAAATCCATATCTCTCAAAAAGAAAATCTGATTAGTCCAAATTGAATTTCTCCTTCTCCTCCTCCTCCTCCCTCTTCTTATTCTCCTTCTCCTTCTCCCTCTTCTTCTTTTGAGACAGGGTGTGTCTCTGTTGCTTATACTGGAGAGCAATGGTGTGATCACAGCTCACTGTGGCTGACTGCAGCCTCAACCTCTCATCTCAGCCTCCCAAGTAGCTGGGACTATAGGCTCACACCACCAGGCCTGATTTTTTTTGTTGTTGTTAAGAAATGAGGTCTCACTCTGTTGCCCAGGGTGGTCTTGGACTCCTGGCCTCCCAAAGTGCTGGGATTACAGGCGTGAGCCACCATGCCCAGCCATCAGCTTGAATTTCATCTTCTTTCCACCTATCGCCTTTGGCAGTAGGGGCATGTTCAAACAGCAGCATCGAAACTATTTGAACCGCCCTGAGATTGGAGTGGGAAGTTTCCAGAGAGAACAGATAATCAAGAAAACAACAGCACCAGGTGTCTACTGAGGAAAATTGTGCAACACATATACGTGTTACCTGGGCGCAATCCAGGACTACCACGTGTGATTATGTGGGTTACTCACACACAGTGTACTTGTCTGAGGATGAAGTAGGATCTGAGCTTGGTGCCCCAAGCCGAAAGCCCTGGTGTGGGTTCTATTGATTCAGAGGAAGAGATTCCCTTTAAAAATTAGTACAAGAGTGCTTCACCAGCTTTCAGGAAGCAGCTCTAGTAATCGTTTTAAAATATGTATTAATATGCTTTCCTTTTCCTAGTGACGGAATGTGATTTTTAATTATTTTTTTAAATTCTGAGGCAACCATTTGCTCTGGAAAGAATGTGGACTGTTAGGTCACAAATGGAAAAGAGGACGAAAAAGTTAATTTTCAGATTTTACAAAGCAAAATAGGATCTTAAAACCAGTAATGAGAAAATGACCTGGCAAGTCAGACTTTATTGTAAGAAAAGGATTTCAGAATTTTTAAAGCATCCTTTCATATATCAAAAGCAGGGCTTAGATGTTGGGAAGTTGAGTTTTATTATAAAGCCAGTGTATAGAGAAGATCCAAGTTATGAAAATGAATTAGCTCAAGACTCAGGGAAGGAGGGCAAAGAAAAGCAAGAAAGGTGGGAAAGCCCAGTGACTCACACCTGTGATCACAGCACTTTGGGAGGCCGAGTTGGGCGGATCATCTGTGATCAGCACTTTGGGAAGCCGAGTTGGGCGGATCACCTGAGGTCAGGACCAGCCTGGCCAACTTGGTGAAACCCCATCTCTACTAAGAATACAAAAAATTAGCTGGATGTGGCGGCCGGCTCCTGTAATCCCAGCTACTCAAGAGGCTGAGGCAGGAGAATCAGTTGAACCCAGGAGGCGGAGGTTGCAGTAAGCAGAGACTGAGCCACTGCCCTACAGCCTGGGCAACAAGAGCTAAAACTCAGGAAAGAAAGAGAGAGAGAGAAAGAGAAAGAGACAGAGAAAAAGAGAAAGAGGGAAGGAAGAAAGGAAGGAAGGAAAGAAGGAAGGAAGGAGGGAGGGAAGAAAAGGAGGAGAGAGAGAGAAAAAGAAAGAGAGAAAGAGAAAGGAAGGAAGAAAAGGCCAGGGGCAGTGGCTCACGCCTGTAATCCCAGCACTTTGGGAGGCTGAGGCAGGTGGATCATCTGAGGTCAGGAGTTGGAGACCAGCCTGGCCAACATGGTGAAACCCTATCTCTACTAAAATTACAAAAAGTAGGTGGACGTCGTGATGAACGGCTCTAGTTTCGGCTACTTGAGAGGCTTAGGCAGGAGAATCTGTTGAACCCGAGAGGCAGCAGAGGTTGCTGTGAGCAGAGATCACGGCACTACTTGCCAGCCTGGGTGACAGAACGAGACTCCATCCAAAAAAAAAAAAAAAAAAGAAAGAGAGGGAAGGAAGGAAGGGAAAGAAGGAAGGGGAAGGGGGAAAAAGGTTTAGGTTCACACTCTGGGAAGAAACATCCAAACAAGTTTTTGGGATGCTTTCAGGCTAGGGGTGCTTTCTCCTGACTTCTCAGTGCATCATCCAAGAAATCAAAAGCCCCTTTGAAAACACTCTCCATTCAGTAAAGGCAAGAGACACATGACTGCATCCAAGTGATAGTTTCGAAATGGTTGAGGTTTCTAGGCAAATGGGTCCAAGATAGTGCCTGCATTCCCTAATAACTGCAGATCTTTGTAAAACATCAGAAGTTTGCACAAGCCTCCGTGGGGCATACGGAAATGCTAAGAGAACTGAAATTCCAAAGAAAACCTGGGGTCAGAATATAAAAGCTGCCTGTTACAGAGAGAGACCTTACAACTAGGGACCAGGGCAGGAAAAGGAAGCTTAGAATTTAGCAGCTGATGTTGACAGAGCCCCTAAAGCAGTCATGTGGGACAAGCTACGTATCTGTGAGCTCCAGCACTGATGTCCAGGCCAGAACAGCCAAGTCACATTGCAATGTCTTTAATACCCACCCTGTTTTTTTTTTTGTCTGTTTGTTTTTTTGACACAGGGTCTCTTTCTGTTGTCCAGGCTGGAGTGCAGTGGCCCCATCATAGCTCACTGCAGCGTCAAACTCCTGGACTCAAGTGGTCCTTTCGCCTCAGCCTCCCATGTAGCTGGAACTACGGCATTAGCTACCACGCCCACCTAACGTTTTTTAAAAAATTTTGTAGACCAGGCATCGTCGCTCAGGCTTGTAATCCCAGCACTTTGAGAAGCCAAAGCGGGTAGATCACCTGAGGTTGTTAGTTTGAGATCAGCCAGGCAAAATAGTGAAACCCCATTTTTACTAAAAATACAAAAATTAACTGGGCATGGTGGAGTGCGCCTATAATCCCAGGTGCCAGGGAGCTGACACAAGAGAATCCTTGAAACCAGGAGGTGGAGGTTGCAGTGAGCTGCGATTGCACCACTGCACAGCAGCCTGAACGACAAAGTGAGACTCCAGCTCCAAAAATTAATTTTGTAGAGACGAGGTGTTGCTATGTTGGCCAGATTGGTCTTGAACTCCTGGGCTCAAAGAATCCTCCCACTTCAGCCTCCCAAAGTGTGAGGATTACAAGCATGAGCCACAGTGCCCAGCCCCTGCTTTGATGATACATGAACTTCCCCTCAACCAATGCCATTTGCTAAGGATTGAGAGGGGATGCATTTTCAGAGTAGAAAGGCACCTTGGTAGAAGCCTAGGAATAGATTGATTTTCTAACAAAAGGAACTGGTATGGACTGAAAATGACTGTGCTTAAACAGCAGAAGGCTGATTTGCTTTTCCCTGGCAATACCAGGATTTTTTTTTTTGCACTCTCAGTTGGACAGGGCCTTGAGAACAAGATGACTTATAAATAATACAATTTTTGTGTGTGTGTCTGAAACATAGTTTGTTAAGTTTTTACCTCACTACATATGAGAGAGAAAGGGTTAGTATTCATTTGGGGAAGCTGTATATTATGATGGTCCAAAATATTGTGCCAATATGGTGATTACTAGCCACATGCAACTATTTTATTTTATTATTTATTTATTTATTTTGAGACAGGGTTTCCCGCTGTGGCCCAGGCTGAAGGGCAGTGGTACAATCTCAGCACACTGCAACCTCTGCCTCTCAGGTTCAAGGATTCTCCTGCTTCAGCCTCCTGAGTGGCTGGGATTACAGGTGTCACCACGCCCGACATATTTTTGTATTTTCAGTAGGGACAGGATTTCATCATATTGGTCAGGCTGGTCTTGATCTCCTGGCTCAGGTGATCCACCTGCCTTAGCTTCCCAAAGTGCTGGGATTGCAGGTGTGAGCCACCGCGCCCAGCCCACATGCAACTATTTTAATTGAAATTAAATAAAATTAAGAGTTCTATTCATACTTGAACTTTCAGCTGCTCATTTCAGGAAGTACTCGTGTGGTTAGCAGTCACCATATAGGCAATGCAATACAGATTTACAGAAAATTTCCATCATCACCGAAAGTCTTATTTGACAGTATCTGATAACCTTGCCAACACTCTCTCCTCCACATTTGTGTGTGTATGTGTGTGTGTGTGTGTGTGTATGTGATTTTACACAATCTCCTCCACATGTTTGCCAGTACTTGTTATTGTCATTTTGAATACAGCCATCATAGTGGGTATGAAGTTGTATCTCACTGTGGCTTTGATTTGCATTGCCCTAATCATTAATACATTCAGTATCTTTTCATGTGTTTCTTGGCCAGTTGTATATCTTCTTTAGAAAGTTATCTATTCAAATCCTTTGGGTATTTTCTATTGGGTTGTCTTTTTATTGATTATTTGTAAAGTGCTTTATATATTTTGGGTTTTTTCTGTTTTTTTGTTTGTGTTTTTGTTTGTTTTTGTTTTGAGACAGTGTCTCGCTGGGTCACTCAGGCTGCAGTGCAGTGGCACGATCTCAGCTCACTGCAACCTCCACCTTCCATATTCAAGCAATTCTCCTGCCTCAGCCTCCCAAGTACCTGGGACTACAGGCATCTGCCACCATGCCCAGCTAATTTGTTTTTGTATTTTTAGTAGAGAGAGGATTTCACTATGTTGGCCAGGTTGGTCGTGAGCTCCTGACCACAAGGTCATCCACCTCTACCTCCGAAAGTGCTGGGATTACAGGCGTGAGCCACCTCACCCAGCCTGTTTTTTGTTTTTTGAGATGGAGCCTAGCTCTGTTACCCAGACTGGAGTTCAATGTCACAATCTGGGCTCACTCAAACCTCTGCCTCCCAGGTTCGAGCAATCCTCCCACCTCTGCCTTCCAAGTAGCTGGGATCACAGACATGTGCCACCATGCCAGGCTAATTTTTTTTTTTTTTTTTGTATTTTTAGGAGAGACTGAGTTTCACCATGTTGGCCACGGTGGTCTCAAACTCCTGGTCTCAAGTGATTCACCCCTCNCCATGTTGGCCACGGTGGTCTCAAACTCCTGGTCTCAAGTGATTCACCCCTCCCTCAGCCTCCCAAAGTGCTGGGATTACAGGCCTGAGCCACCACACCTGGCCCTTTATATATTTTGGATACAACTCTCCTGTCACATCTATGAGTTGGAGTATTTCCTCCCATTCTGTAGATGTTCTTTTCACTTTGTTTGTTGTTGTTGCTGAGATGGAGTTTCGCTCTGTCACCCAGGCTGGAGTGCAATGGTTCAATCTCAGCTCACTGCAGCCTCCGCCTCCCAGGTTCAAGTGATTCTCCTACCTCAGCCTCCCGAATGGCTGGGATTACAGGCACCCGCCACCATGCCCGGCTAATTTTTGTATTTTTAGTAGAAATGGGGTTTTACCATGTTGACCAGGCTGATTTTGAACTCCTAATCTCAGGTGATTCACCCGCCTTGGCTTCCCAAAGTGCTGGGACTAGAGGCGTCAGCCACTGCACCTGGCCTTCACTTTGTTAGTGATATCCTTTGGAGCACAAAAGGTTTTAATTTCAATTAAGTTCAAAGTATATTTTTTTCTCTTGTCATTTGTGCTTTTGGTGTCATATCTAAGAAACTATTGCATAGTTGAGAGAACAATGGTTTATGCCTATGCTTTCTTCCAAGAGTTTTATAGTTTTAGCCTTTACATTTGTGTCTGTGATTTATTTTGAGTTAATTTTTACATATGGTGTGAGGTGGAGGCCCAAATTTATTCATTTGTATGTGGCTATTCTGTTGTCTCAGCATCATTTACTGAAAAGACTATTCTTTCCCCAGTGATTTGTTTTAGCAACCTTGGTGAAAATGAATGGAACAGAAGTGTAAGGATTTATTTCTGAGCTCTCAATTTAATTCCATTAATCTATAGGTTCAGCCTAGTGTCAGTGCCATACCATTTTTTTTTTTTTTAATAGACGGGATTTCACCATGTTGGTCAGGCTGGTCTTAAACTCCCGACCTCAGATGATCCTCCCACCTTGGCCTCCAAAGTTCTTGGATTACAGGCATGAGCCACCACGCCCAGCCCATACTATCTTGATTAGTGTAGCTTTGGAGTAAGTTTTGAAGTCATTAAGTTTGAGTACTCCAATTTGGCTCTTCAAGATTGTTTTGGCTGTTCTGGGTCCCCTGCATTTCCATATGAGCTTTAGGACTGGCTTGTCAATTTCTGCAAAAAGCCCGTTGGTAGTTTGCTAATCTTATTAAATATCTCTTGTACGTGATTGCATCAATTTATAGGTCAACTTGGGGAGTGTTGCTGCCACCTTTACAATGTTGTCTTGTGGTCCATGAATGTGGGATGTATTTCCCCCCGCCCCCTGTTTTTTTTTTTTTTTTGAGACAGAGTCTCGCTCTATCACCAGGCTAGAGTGCAGTGGCATGATCTTGGCTCACTACAACCTCTGCCTCCTGGGTTCAAATGATTCTCCTGCCCCAGACTCCCAAGTAGCTGGGACCACAGGTGTGCGCCACCACACCTAACTAATTTTTGTATTTTTAGTAGAAACAGGATTTCACCACGTTGGCCAGGCTGGTCTCGAACTCCTGAGCTTGTGATCTGCCCGCCTTAGCCTTCCAAAGAGCTGGGATTGCCACAGCACCTGACTTGTATTTCCACTTTTCTTTACATCTTCTTTTATTTCATTCAGCAGTATTTTGTCACTTTTCAGTATGGAAATCTTTTGTTAAATTTACTCCCATTTTTATCTTTTTGATGCTATTAAAAAAGTAACTATTTTCTTAATTTCATTTTTAGTTTATTCAATCCTAGTATATAGAAATACAATTGATTTTTGTTTTTTGTTTTTTTGAGACAGGGTCTCACTCTGTCACTCAGCAGGAAGTGCAGTGGCTCGATCTTGGCTCACTGCAACCTCCACCTCCCCACCTCAAGCAATTCTCTTACCTCAGCCTCCTGAGTAGCTGGGACTACAAGGACACACCACCACAACTAGCTAATAATAATAATAATAATAATTATTATTATTATTATTTTGTAGGGATAGACTTTCACCATGTTGCCCAGGTTGGTCTTGAACTCCTGGGCTCAAGTGATCCACCAGCCTCAGTCTTCCAAAGTTCTGGGATTACAGGCATGATCCACTTGTGCCCAGCCTAGAAATACAATTAATTTTTAAATATGATCCTGTATTCTGCAACCTCGCTGAACTCATTGATTAGTTCTAATAATTTTACGTAAACACCTTGCAATTTTAAAAATACAAAATCACATCATAGGTGAATAGACACAAATTTGTTTCCTTCTTTCCAACCTGGATGCCTTATGTATGTTTTTCTTGCCCAATTCCCCTGGATAGAACCACCAGTACAATGCTGAGAGATGGTGAGAGCAAATATCATTCATTCTCATGTTTCTGACTTAGAGGAAAGCATTCACTCTTTCACCATTAAGTGTGATGTGAACTGCAGGTTCTTCATAGATGTCTTTTATCAGTTTGAGCAAATTCCCTTCTATTCCTAATTTGTTGAGTGTTTTTTCATGATAGAGTGCTGGATTTGGTCAAATACTTCCCTCCTCATTTTATTCTATTAATATGATGTATAACATTGATTGATTTTCATGTGTTGAACCAAGTTTTTATTTCTGGGATTTATCAAACTTGATCATGGTTTACAATCCTTTTCATATGCTGCTGGATTTGATTTTCTAGTATTCTCTTGAGGATTATTGCCCATATATTCATAAGAGATATTGATATATACTTTTTTGTCTGTTTTTCGTATCAGGGTTAACACTCGCCTCATAGAATGAATGTGGACATGTTCTCTCCTTGACTATTTTTTGAACAGTGTGTGAAGGATTAGTGATTGCTTCTTCTTTCCTTCTTTCTTCTTCTTCTTTATTTTTTTTTCAATTAGACAGAATTTCCCTCGGTCACCCAGGCTGCAGAGCAGTCACACAATTTCAGCTCACTGCAGTTGCCACCTGCACTCAAGGGATCCTCCCACCTCAGCCTCCCAAGTATCTGGGACTACAGGCCTGCACCACCGTGCTCAGCAAATTTTTAAATTGTTTATAGAGATGGGGTCTTCCTGTATTGCCCAGGCTGATCTCCTTCTTCTTTCTCTTTCTCTTCTTTTCTTTCTTTCTCTCTTTCTTTCTTTCCTTTTCTTTCTTTCTTTTCCTTTTTCTTCTTCTTCCTCTTTTTCTTCTAGCTTTCTGTCTACAGGATTCTATTTCTTCTTCAGTCAGTCGTGGTAGTTTTTGTCTTTCTAAGAATTTGACCATTTCATCTAGGTTATCCAATTTATTAATCTATAATTGTTAATAGAATTCTCTTATCGTTTTTATTTCTGAAATGTTAGTAATATTAACTGTCATTTCTCACTTCAGTAATTTGAGTCTATTTTTTTTCTTGGTCATTCTAGTTAAAGATTTGTTGATTTTGTTTATATTTTTGAAGAATCAACTTAGTTTTCTTAATTTCCCCTATTGTTATCTGTTCTTTAATTCATTTCTTTCTCCTCTAATCTTTATCATATCCTCTATTTTCTTGCTTTGGGTGAGTTTGGCATTCCTTTCCTAGTTTTTCTTTTTCTTTTTTTTTTTT
>NW_016107407.1:9014137-9021628 GCF_001604975.1 Cebus imitator | reverse complement strand
TTTTTCAAATCCTGAAGCATGGATTTTTATGCTATTCTTCCTTTTTAATAGAGGCATTTGGTGTATAAAATTTCCTCTGAGAATTGTTTTAACCTGTATCTCATAGTTTTGGTATTTTGTGTTTTCATTTTCATTTTTCTCAAAGTATTTTTAAATTTCGATTGTGATTTTTTTGACACATTGGTTATTTAAAAGTGTGTGTTTACTGCTTACTTGTGAATCCTTTCAAATCTTCTTGTGCTATTATTCCTAATTTCATACCACTGTGTTGGGAGAATATATATATATATATTTTTTTTTTTTTTGTCTTTTTGGTTTTTTTCCTTTCCTTTTTGTGGAGAACTGAGTCTCGCTATATTGCCCAGGCAGGTCTCAAACTCCCGGGCTCAAGCTATCCTCCCGCCTCTGCCTCCCTAAGAGCTGGGATTACAGGCTTGAGCCACAGCGCCCGGCAGTTTTTTCCTATTATTTCAATTCTTTTATACTTAGTGTTTTGTGGCTTAACCTGATTCATTGCAGAGAACATTCCATGTGCACTTGAGACGCGTATTCTGCTTTGTTGAGTGGAGTGTTCGGTAGATGTCTGCTAGGTCTAGTAGATTTACAACGTTGTTAAAATATATATATATATTTTTTGAGACAGAGCCTCACTCTGTCGCCCAGGCAAGAGGGAGTGGTGCAATCTAGGCTCACTGCAACCTCCGCCTCCCAGGTTGAAGCGATTCTCGTGCCTTAGCCTCCCAAGTAAAGGGGATTACAGGTGCGTGCCACCATGCTCAGTTAATTTTTTGTATTTTTAGTAGAAACAGAGTTTTACCATGTTGGCCAGACTGATCTCCAACTCCTGGCTTCAACTGATTTGCCTGCCTTGGCCTCCCAAAGTGCTGGGATTACAGGTGTGAACCACCACAGTCGAAAGTCTTTTTTTTTTTTTTTAATCAATCTTCTTTTCCTATCCATTATTGAAAGTGGGTATTGAAGTCCCCAGATACTTTTTTTTAACTGCCTATTTCTTTTATCAATTCTGTCAGTGTTTGTTTCATGTATTTTGGGTTTCTGTTTATAGGTATATTTGTAATTATGTCTTTTATTTATTATCATTATTATTATCATTTTGAGATGGAGTCTGTCTCTGTTGCATAGGCTGGAGTACAGTGGCACAATCTCGGCTCACTGGAACCTCCGCCTCCCAAGTTCAAGCAATTCTCCTGTCTCAACCTCCTGAGTAGCCGGGACTACAGGTGCACAGTACCAAATTTGGCTAATTTTTGTATTTTTAGTAGAGATGGGATTTCACCATATTGGTTGGGCTTGTCTTGAACTCCTGACCTCAGGTGATCCACTTTTTCGGCCTCCCAAAGTGCTAGGGTTACAGGTGTGAGCTGCTGCGCCCAGCCCGGATTGGTCTTTTTATTTATTAATTTTACTACAAAATTTCCTTTCTTGTCTCTAGTAACATGTTTTTAAGCTTTATTTTACCTAATATTAGCATAGCTGCTGCTGCTTTCTTTTGATTACTGTTTGCATGGCATATCCTTTTCCTTCTTTTACTTTCTATTTTTTGTTGTTGTTGTTTAGTTTTTACTTCATAATTATAAGCTTAGCTCTGCAATCCAACTAGGCATGGAAGGGAATAAGGAAAACATGAGGCTGGGTGCAGTAGCTCCTGTAATCCCAGCACTTTGGGAGGCCGAGGCAGGCAGATCACGAGGTCAGGAGTTCGAGACCAGCCTGGCCAACATGGTGAAACCCTGTCTCTACTGAAAATACAAAAATTAGTTGGGAGTGCTGGTGCTCGCCTGTAATCTCAGTTACTTGGGAGGCTGAGGCAGAAGAATCACTTGAACCCGGGGAGTGGAGTTTGCAGTGAGCAGAGATGATGCCATTGCACTCCAGCCTGGATGACTAAGACTCCATCTCAAAAATAAATAAATAAATAAATAATAGAAATAAATAAATTAAAATAAATTTTAAAAAGCGAGTGTTCAGAGGCTGCGCACAGTGGCTTATGCTGTAATCCCAGCACTTTGGGAGGCTGAGGGGGGTGGATCACTTGAGCCCAGAAGTTCAAGACCAGCCTGGCCAACACAGTAAGACCCCATGTGTGAAAAAAAAAAAAGTGAGTGTTCAACATATGTAAGCACCTCTGATGGAAACTTTTTTTTTTTCTGAGATGGAGTCTTGCTCTGTCTCCCAGGCTAGAGTGCAATGGCATGATCTTGGCTCACTGCAACCTCTGCCTCCTGGGTTCAAGGAATTCTCCTGCCTTAGCCTCCGGAGTAGCTGGGATTACAGGTGCATGCCACCATGTAATTTTTGTATTTTTAATAGAGATGGGGTTTCACCATGCTGGCCTGGCTGGTCCCGAACTCCTGACCTCAGGTGATCGCCTGCCTTGGCCTCTCAAAGTGTTGGGATTACAGGCATGAACCACTGCGCCCAGCCACTTTTTTGTTCATTTAACCATATATTCTGGAGATCATTCTGTATCAAATTAAAAACTTCCCCATTATTTTTTGTGGTTTTCCACTGGTCATAATTATTCGGTCAGTCCCATGTTGAAAGGCATTTAGATTGTTTTTAATCTTTGACACTAATCACAATATTGCAATAAATAGTTTTTATTTTACACAAGGAAATCTAACCTTGCCTTATTAAAACATATTTAAATGCTACTATAATTAAAATGGCTTGGTAATGCTACATATATAGATAAAGAGATAAGAACAAAAGAATAGAAAATTCAGAAACAAGTCCTAAAATATAAATGAACTAGTATTTTCTGTTTTTGAGGACAATTCCATTTATTATTTGGAACATATGAGTCTATTGCAGGCAAGAAAAACATTCAGTTTCTGAAGGAAAACAGTCCAACCTTTTAGTTCTGACTAATCCTGGCTGAAAATAGTTTACTGGATTTGGCTTTATTGAAATAAACAAAAGTTTGAGTTAGCAAAAAAAGATTTGCATTGCAAAATTAATTTTTATGTAATAGAATTTCCCCCTTTTCTCATTGTTTCCAGAATTTCCAATAGCATATAACTTTATAAAGTTAACCTTTGCTGTTATGGTAAAATATAGATAACATAAAAATGAAAATGACCATTTTAACATTTTGTAAGCACCCAGCCCAGTGGTATTGAGTCTATTTATACTGTTATGCAACCATTACCACCTTTTTCCCAAAATGAAATTCAGTACCCATTAAAAAATAGCTCCAGGCCAGGTTCGGTGGGAGGCTGAGGCAGAGAATCGCTTGAGCTCAGGAGGCTGAGACCAGCCTGGGCAACATGGTGAGACCCCCATCTCTACAGAAAATACAAAAATGTATCCAGGGCTGGGCACAGTGGCTCACACCTGTAATCCCAGCACTTTGGGAGGCCAAGGCGGGTGGATCTCAAGGTCAGGAGATCGAGACCATCCTGGCTAACATGGTGTAACTCCGTCTCTAAAATAAATAAATAAAAAAGAAAAAAATATATCCAGGTATGGTGGTGTGCACCATTAGTCCCAGCAACTTGGGGGACTAAGGTGGGAGGATTCTTTGAGTCTAGGAGGTCAAGGCTGCAGTGAGCCAAGATCGCGCCACTGCACTCCATTCTAGGTGACAAAGTGAGACCCTCCCCCCCAAAAAGCAAAAAACAAAAACAAAACAAAAATACCTCCCTATACTCTTCTCCCCTCCAACCCCGGACAATCACCATTTTACTTTCTGTTTCCATTAATTTGACGACTCTACCTCATCTAAGAGTAATCATACAATATTTGTGCTTTTGTGACTGGCTTATTTCACCTAACATAATGTCTTCAAGGTTTATTCATGTGGTAGCCTGTGACCAAATTTTCTTCATTTTCAAGCCAAATAATATTCCATTGTATATGAAACCAAGGGTTAATCTGATTAGGCCTGCCAAGTTACCCACCTTGCTTGCATTGAGTTGCTTGCTTATAGCTTAAATCATGTAGCTAAACAATATGTATCTAAACTCTACTAGCTTCCTAGGTAACATCTCTGACATATGGATCACCACATTAAAGGTTGCGTAAGTTGTTTTTCAGAAACTTAGAGTCAGTGCTTGTCCTGTTCAAGCCAGCTGAGACTATTGACCCTTCAATTGGGCCTGCATGAGTGTCCATTAGGTGGCTTTTGGACATAAGAGGTCCAAAAACACCTTCAGATCATGCTAACATTTTGTGAACTGCCATCCTATGAAGACTGTATTAGTCAATACATATGTTAAAAGTATTTTCTCAGGCCGGGTGCGGTGGCTCACACCTGTGAATACAATTTTTTCCCAGCACTTTGAGAGGCCGAGGCTGGCGAATCGTGAGGCTAGGAGTTCAAGACCAGCCTGGCGAAACCCATTCTCTACTAAAAGTACAAAAATTAGCTGGGCGTAGTGGTGGGAGCCTGTGATCGTAGCTACTTGGGAGGCTGAGGCAGGAGAATCGCTTGAACCAGGGAGATGAAGGGTGCAGTGAGCCGAGATTGCACCACTGTACTCCAGCCTGGGTGACAAAGTGAGACTCCATCTCAAAAAAAAAAGTACTTTCTCAGCTGGGCGCAGTGGCTCACACCTGTAATTCCAGCACTCCCAGCACTTTGGGAGGCTGAGGCAGGCAGATCACTTGAGGTCAGGAGTTCAAGACCAGACTGACCAATATGGTGGAACCCCATCTCTACTAAAAATACAAAATTTAGTTGGGCGTGGTGGCAGGTGCTTGTAATTCCAGCTACTCTAGAGGCTGAGGCAGGAGAACCACTTGAACCCACGAGGGAGAGGTTGCAGTGAGCCAAGATCGTGTCACTGCATCTGGGTGGCAGAGCAAGACTCTATCTAAAAAAAAAAAAAGAAAAAACTTCCCTATTCTGGGACTTTCTGTAGAGTTTTAGCAGCCAGTTTATAAATTTTCTGAGTCCTGTGGGGATTTTAATTGGTGTTATGTTGTATTTATAGGTTAATCTAGGAATAACTGACAACATCTTTATAATACTGGATACAACTGTCATAATATAGCTCCGTTTCTTCAGGTCTTTCATGTCTGTTGATAATGTTTTATAATTTTTCTCCACAAAGGTCTTACACATCTCTTTTTTGTTTTTAGTACTTTGGAATTTCTTCATACTGTGAATACAGTTTTTTTCTGTTACATTTTCTAGTTGACTACTGTGGATTTAAAGAGTCACTGTTACCCTTTGGGAAGCCAAGGTGGGAGGATTGCCTGAGCTCAGGAGTTCAAGACCACCCTGGGCAATATGGTGAAACCCTGTCTCTACTAAAAATACAAAAAATTAGTCGGGGTGGTGGCATGGGCCTGTAGTGCCAGCTACTCAGGAGGCTGAGGCACAAGAATCGCTTGACAGCCTGGGTGATAGAACGAGGCTCTGTCAAAAAAAAAAAAAAAAAAAAAAGAATCACTATTAATTGATCCTATGTTTGGCAACTTCGTTAAATTCTTTGATTAGTTATAATAATTGTAGCTTCCTTTGAATTTTCTTTGTGGACAGCATGTTATCTGCAAATAATGAAATGTTTAACTTTTCTTTCCTACCTCTCATATCTGATTGACACTATTTTTGTCTTGACACACATTGATTAAGACTTTATTACTCTCCAAGAGTTTGTAGTTTTGTTTTTTAGTTAAGTCTTTATCTGGAGTTGCTTTTTTGTATTCTAGCATTCTTAGACTCTGTATATTTATCTTAAATTCTTTACTTTTTGAACTTTTACTAGAATTTAGTTTATTCAATGTTATTTTTAATTTATTCAATGTCATTTCCCTACATAGGCAATCTTATCTAAAAATAACTTTGTCTCTTCATTATATTTACGCCTCATTTCTTCTTCTTGTTTCATTACATTGGCAATGAAATCCACACTTTTCAGAAGTATGAATGGCATCTTAGACCACTTACAAGTTTTAGACTTTTTTTAAATCACAGCAAAATATCATAGACTGGGTGGTTTAAACGGTAGGAATTTATTTCTCACAATTCTGAAAGCTGGGAAGTCCACAATCAAGATTTTGGCCAATTTAGTTTCTGTGGAAGTCTCTGTTCCCAGCTTGTAGCCATACCCTCTGACTGTGTCCTCACATGATGGAGACAGAGCGGTCTGGTGTCTCTTTCCTCGTCTTAAAAGGGATTCCAATGGAGGGACCCTTCCTAAAGTTCCTATCTCTAAATACAGTAACACTAGGTGTTAGGGCTTCGACATATAAATTTTAGAGGCACACATTCAGTCCATAACAAATGTTATTCCTAGCTGGAGCAGTGACTCACACCTGTAATCCTAGCACTTTGGGAGGCTGAGGCGGATGGATCACTTGAGCTCAAGAGTTGGAGACCAGTCTGGCCAACATGGTGAATCCCTGTCTCTACTAAAAATACAAAATTTAGCTGGCCATGGGGGTTTGCACCTGCAGTCCCTGCTATTCAGGAGGCTTAGGCACGAGAATTGCTTGAACGTGAGAGGCAGAGGTTGCAGTGAGCTGAGATTGCACCACTGCACTCCAGCCTGCATGACAGAGTGAGATGCTGTCTCAAAAAAACAAAAAACAAACAAAGAAAACCAATGGTATTCCCAATTAACTGCTGAGGGTCTTTTTTTTTTCATTTTTTTTTATTTTAAAATCTATATTAGTAGACTTTCTTTCTTTCTCTCTTTCTTTCTTTTCTTTCTCTTTTCCTTTCCTTTCTTTTTTTTATTTTCTTTTGACAGACTCTTACCTTGTTGCTCAGGCTGGAGTGCAGTGGCACGATCCTGACTCACTGCAACCTCCGCCTCCTGGGTTCAAGCGATTCTCCTGCCTCAGCCTCCAGAGTAGCTGGAATTACAGACGTCTGACACCACTTTTGTATTTTTGGTGGAGACAGGGTTTTACCATGTTGGCCAAGCTGGTCTTGAACTCCTGACCACAGGTGATCCACCCACCTCAGCCTCCCAAAGTGCTGGCATTACAAGTGTGAGGCACCACGCCCAGCCTACTTTAGTAGATTTTCTAATGTTTACCTTTGTATGTATTACTGGAATAAACTTTATTTGGCCACTCTGAAAGCAACACTTAACAGTAATTATAGTGAATTTGTACTGGGTCATCATTAGCTAAGCTAGAGCCACACCTCTCTGAATTCTCTTCTTTCTTTTGTACTATTTTAGGGTTAGGCCATAAGGATTTTGTGAAATTAAAAAAAATAAAGTAAAAAAACAGCCAGGCCTGGTGGCTCACACCTGTAATCTCAGCACTTTGGGAGGTCGAGGAGGGTGGATCACTTGAGGTCAGGAGTTCAAGACCAGCCTGGCCAACACAGTGAAAACCTGGCTCTACTAAAAATACAAAATTAGCCAGATGCGGTGGCATGCACCAGTAATCCCAGCTACACTGGAGGCTGAGGCAGAAGAATTGCTTGAACCCAGGAGGTGGAGGTTGTAATGAGCCGAGATCATGCCACTGCACTCCAGCCTGGGCGGCAGAACAAGACATCACCAC
>NW_016107407.1:8999907-9012412 GCF_001604975.1 Cebus imitator | reverse complement strand
TTTTTTTTGAGAAAGGGTCTTACTTTGTCTTCCAGGTTGGGGTGCAGTGGCACGAATATGGCCTTGACCTCCAGGGCTCAAGATATCCTCCCACCTCAGCCTCTCAGCTTTCCAAGTAGCTGGAACTACAGGTGCACACCACTACTCCAGCTAATTTTGGTATTTTTTGTAGAGACGAAGTTTTGCCATGTTGCTCACACTGCTCCCCAACCCTTTTTTTTTCTTTTTTCTTTTTTTAAATTTGCAGCAGCACCAGCCTAAGAATCATCTTTAACTTTTGAGCTCAAGTGATCCTCTCGCCTCGGCCTCCCAGTGTTGAGATTACAGGTGTAAGCCACTGTGCCAGGCCTGGTACTTGGTTTTTGAAAATAAAAATTTGATGTAAATTTTAATTTAAGCATAATATACACAAAGAAAAGTAAACATTTAATAGAGTTAAAAATATACATTTAATAGAGTTAAATATATCCATTTCAAGAGAGGACACGTTCATGTAACAAACACCTAATTCAAGAAATAGAGCATTACCAGACCACCAGAAATTTCCTTGTCGGATTCGCAGATACTGCATCTCCAGCCACAATTCTAATATATTGATTTTGTCTATTTTTTAACTTTATATAAATAGAATCATATATAATACGGTATGTTCTCTCTTTTATTTTTTTTTGGCTGAGCACAGGGGACTTTATTGATGGTACACGACAAGGTGGGGCTCCCTAGGCCCCTCCCTCTTCAAGGGGTCTGCATGGAAACTGTGAGGAGGGGCAGTTCAGTGTGGTGGGGAACTCTGTGGCAGGGACTCCCCAGCAGCGAGGGCCTCTCTTCCTCTTGTGCTCTTGCCGGGGCTGGTGGTCCACGGGTCTTACTCCTTGGTGGACATGTGGGACATGAGGTCCACTACCCTGTTGCTGTAGCCAAATTCATTGTCATACCAGGAAATGAGCTTGACAAAGTGGTCATTGAGGGCAATGCTAGCCCCAGCATCGAAGGTGGAAGAATGAGTGTCGCTGTTGAAGTCAGAGGACACCACCTGGTGCTCAGTGTATCCCAGGATGCCCTTGAGGTGGCCCTCCGATGCCTGCTTCACCACCTTCTGGATGTCATCATATTTGGCAGGTTTTTCCAGATGGCAGGTCAGGTCCACCACTGACACATTGGCAGTGGGGACACGGAAAGCCATGCTAGTGAGCTTCCTGTTCAGTTCAGGGATGACCTTGCCCACGGCCTTGGCAGCACCAATAGAGGCAGGGATGATGTTCTGGAGAGCCCCACGGCCATCACACCAAAGTTTCCCAGAGGGTCCATCCACGGTCTTCTGGGTGGCAGTGATGGTGTGGACAGTGGTCATGAGTCTTTCCACGATACCAAAGTTGTCATGGATGACCTTGGCCAGGGGTGCTAAGCAGTTGGTGGTGCAGGAGCCATTGCTGATGATCTTGAGGCTCCTGTCATACTTCTCATAGTTCACGCCCATCACGAACATGGGGGCATCAGCAGAGGGGTCAGATAATGATGACCCTTTTAGCTCCCCCCTGCAAGTGAGCGCTAGCCTTCTCCATGGTGGTGAAGACGCCAGTGGACTCCACCATGTACTCAGTGCCAGCATAGACCCACTTGATTTTGGAGGGATCTCGCTCCTGGAAGATGGTGATGGGATTTCCATTGATGACAAGCTTCCCGTTCTCAGCCTTGACAGTGCCATGGAATTTGCTATGGGTGGAATCATACTGGAACATGTAGACCATGTAGTTGAGGTCAATGAAGGGATCATTGATGGCGACAATATCCACTTTACCAGAGTTAAAAGCAGCCCTGGTGACCAGGCGCCCAATACGACCAAATCTGTTAACTCCGACCTTCACCTTCCCCTTGGTGTCTCAGGGATGTGGATGGCGATGGGGGACAAGATAGGGCTGTCTGGCGAACTGGAGGAGCAGAGAGCCAGTATGTTCTCTTTTGAATCTTTTTCTTGACACTATGTGAGATTCATAGATGTTAAATAGTTGTAGTTTATTTGTTCTCATTGCTTTTCAATAGGCTCTATGTATGTTTTTGTTTTTAGCAGAGTCTCACTCCCCCGCCCAGACTGGAGTGCAGTGGCACAGTCTCCGCTCACTGCAACCTCGAGTCCCGAGTTCAAGCAATTTTCCTGCCTCAGCCTCCTGAGTAGCTGGGATTACAGGCGCGCACCATCACGCCCAACAATTGTTTTGTTTTTGTTTCAGTAGAGATGCTGTTTCAACATGCTGCCCACGCTGGACTCTAATTCCTGAGCTCAAACAGTCTGCCTGCCTTGGTTTGTGTTGAGATTACAGGCGTGAGCCACTGAGTCTGGTTTTAAAAATGTTTTCTTTTCAGCCAGGGTCGGTGGCTCACGCCTGTAATCCCAGCACTTTGGGAGGCCGAGGCGGACGGATCACAAGGTCAGGAGATCGAGACCATCCTGGCTAACACGATGAAACCCCGTCTGTACTAAAAATACAAAAAATGAACCGGGAGGTGACGCGGGCCTGTAATCCCAGCTACTTGGGAGGCTAAGGCAGGAAATCGCTTGAACCGGGAGGCGGACGAGATGGCGCCATCGCACTCCAGCCTGGGCAACAAGAATGAAACTCCGTCTGGGGGGAGGGGAATCAATACATGTATTATTTTACTTTTGAATCTAAAACATCTCTAGAAATACATGATCAAGAATAGTCCTATTAGGTATTGTACTGAAAATACTGGAAGACATGAACTTGTGTCTCATGAGATAACATATTTTAGGTAGAATTACAGGTAGACACAATTGGAAGGCACCTTGGGAGGTGATTCAATCCACCATATCCTTAATAGTTCCAGCAGGAGTTACCATATCTAAACCAGCATAGCTATACGAGAAGGGGTGGAGAAAACAATATATATTATTGAAGAACCGGGTGTGGTGATTCCTTTCTGTAACCCTAACTACTCAGGTGGCTGAGGTGGAAGGATCATTTATTTGAGCCCAGGAATTTGTGACCTGCCTGGGTAACATACCTAAAACAAACAAAAGAATTTGGCTGAGGGCAGCAGTAGCTCAGGTCTGTAATCCCAGCCCTTTGGGAGGCCAAAGCAGAAGGATTGCTTGTGGTCAAGAGTTCCAGACCAGCCTGGGCGACACAGTGCGGGCACCACCCAAACCCCCGCTGAGCCTATAAAAACACACACACATCATTAAACGCAAAAAGTGTTCCTAGTCTGAGTAAGTATCTTCCTTTGGTGTGCTGAGAAAGTAACTCCAAGATTTAAAGCAAGAGTTTTTTGGGTTCACTGACTCTTAGCTCTGCCGCTTCCTAAACTGTGATACCTTGGGCAAGGCAGTTAATATGAGTCTGAATTTCATCACTGGTAAACACCCTACAGCGTTTTGGGAATATGTTACATCCTTTGCGAATACCATGCACACAGTAACGGGCAGTCTTTATTCCCAGAACAGCGCTCGGCATTCATTAAAGACCCAAATATTAGTAAGCATCAGGGGCAAGAAATTAGACCCCAGTGTTCTGATTCCAGCCCAGTCACACCAGGATAGCTCTCAAAGACACCATTGAGAATTGTCCCTTACACTAGAAGCCGATGTGGTATTTCAAAGAAACACCACAAACCACTCGCTAGGAAGGAGGGATTTCCGCCGCAGGGTAGGCGCTTCCGCCGGACACAGACGCCGAACCGGAAGAGCTGGCAGGAACCCGGGCCGCGGCTGTGAGGTGTCTGGAAGCGCTGCGGTGCGGGGGACTACATTTCCCATAAGCCCGCGGGGGCAGGGCGAGGGGTGGGCATCGGGGACATTACCGGACTGGCCTTGCCCTGCAAGACCAAGGTAAATGCCAGCGCCGCGGCTCCGAGGGAAGAGTAACTTACGATCTGCGCCTCGATTTTTACTAGCAATCCTCCTAACCCATCCCCCGAACTGACAAAAACGACTCTTCCATCCGGGAGACTTTGGGATTTCCGGGCCAAAGGACTCCACCGTCACAACCTTAGCCAGTCCCCCCAGCAGCTTTGGGACTGGTACATTTACCAAATGCCTAAGGACGCTGGGGGTTGCGCTAGTAAGTTGAAGGCCCAGGGTACCCCCTTTCTAGGGTTGATGATCCATAAAGGCTCCTCATTGGCCACTCCCTCCACGCCCAGTATCTTACTTTTAATTTTTTTTAAAAAATTAATTGGTTTCTTAAATAGAGACAGGGTCTCGCCATGTTGCCCAGGCTGGTCTTGAAGTCCTGGCCTCAAGCGATCCTCCCCACTCTGCCTCCCAACGTGTTGGGATTACTGGTGTGAGCCACTTGAGTCCCAGTCTCCTATTAAATCCACCTGGTGGTGATTGGCTCCCTGGGGCTGGGTGGAAAGCTAGTGGAGGGGAAGTCGCCCTCCGTCCCAGCCCAGTTTAGGAGCCGGCGAACTCCCCTCTCCTTTGGCTGCTGCTCAGACGTCCTTGGCTCAGGGCGGCGAGAACTGTCGAAGACCCGCGGGCCAAGGACTGTTGAGCACCTCCATCTAAGGTCCCCAATGCTTTCCTCCATCTACCCTTTAGAGTGGTGTCCCGATTGCCACTGGAGAGGCTAAGTGACTTGCCCTAGGTCACAGAACTTAAGTGGCAGAACTGGAGGTTCGCACAGAACCTGTCCCGACTCAAAACCCTTGGCTTAGGCCCCATTACCTTCCTCAAACCTTAACCTAGGAGAGTGCAGGCGCTGGGGACCGCGGAGTCATTTTTGTTGCCCAGCGGTGCCGTCGCGCGCAGCTTCCGGCCCAGGCGCAGACCCAAACCCGCATCCCCAGCGCTCGTCCACCCGGCTGCCAGAGCGGACATATCGGTCCGGCCTCGGTTTCCCCCTTCTGAACAAAAGTGAGCACAGGTGGCTCCCCGCACAAAGCCGGGGCTGTGGCACCCTGGAGGGTTCTCTCTCCTTTCCCCGCTTCCCGGGCCCTCCTCTGGGGACAGACTGATCGCGCGCGTCCTCGCCGCGGCGGCGGGGCCGGTGGGTGGGGTTTGCTGCACGGCCGCTGCGGCGGCGGCGGCGCCAGTGCGTCCGCCGGTGACTCTGGGGCGGGGCTGTGGGGAGGGCGCGGACTGACAGATGGACTCCGGCGGAATGGGGGGTGTGGCTGCTCCGCCAGGGTCCCCCGGGTGGGAGAGCGGCTCCGCGGCCATCGGTGCCCGGACCCCCTCTGCCTTCTGCTAGACATGCTCTTCCTCTCGGTGAGTTGTTTTGCTGTCGCCGCGGGCCGGATTCGTGGCCTTAGTCACGCCCCGGGGGAGGAGGAAGGAGCCGAGCCGCCTCGATCCGTGTAGCCTGGAGGGCAGGGCAAAGGGGAACTGACCCGCTACGCTCCCGGGCCTACTCCTTTTGGGGCATGTTGATCCGCGGCTGCGCTCCATGTTCCAGTTTCATGCAGGCTCCTGGGAAAGCTGGTGCTGCTGCTGCCTGATTCCCGCCGACAGACCTTGGGACCGGGGCCGGCGCTGGCTGCTGGAGATGGCGGACACGAGATCCGTGCATGAGACCAGGTTTGAGGCAGCGGTGAAGGTGATCCAGAGTTTGCCGAAGAATGGTACGTGCGCTGGGCCTTGGCTGGAGACGCCCTGCAGAGAGGCCCGAGGCCCCGGCTTACCTCCTTTCAGCTTCTGGTTCTAGTGTTGTTTATTTAGCCTACTTTTTTTTTTTTTTTTCCCTGTGTAGGAGCTATGTAGTGAAAGGGATTCTACTGAATATGAATTAATTACCTTTTGATCTTCCAAACCGGAGAAAGAGATAATATCCAGGTTTTAAGTAGTTTATATTGTTGAAAACAAAAGTCTTGTCACTTAATGACTGCGGGTTTGGGTGTTTAAAAAAAATCTGGGATGGGGATGCCTAGTGAACACGTACAGGGTCTACCAGCTTGAGCCCTCTGAAAACTTTTGATACGAAGGCGCAGAAAAGAAAGAACTATAGCCAGTTGTGAAATGATTTCTCTTTATTTTTATAAATATATATTTACTACCTTTGTATTTGCTATTCCATTGTACAATGTTCTCTTTTTTATACTCATATTGGACCTTCTTTGCAGCTTGTGAGAAAAAAGTCATTGGAGTTGCTGATCTCTTGTATTTAATGCGTTATTTCTCTGGCTGCTTTTTAGATTTCTTTTCGGTTTTCAGCGATTTGACTAGTAGGTGTGGTTTTTCTTCGTATTTACCCTGTTCACAATTTGCAGCGCTTTTTGAATTTGTAATTTTATGTCATAGACCAATGCAAAGTTTTTGGCCATTAGTTAAATATTTTTCTTTCTTTCTTTTTTTTTTTTTTTGGAGACAGAGTCTCACTCCATCTCCCGGGCTGGAGTGCAGTGGCACCACCTCAGCTCATAGTAACCTCCGCCTCCCAGGTTCAAGGGATTCTCCTCCCTCAGCCTCCCAAGTAGCTGGGATTACAGGCAACCGCTACTACGCCGAGCTAATTTTTTGTATAGACAGGGTTTCGCCATGTTGGCCAAGTTGGTCTCAAACTTCTGACCTCGTGATTCGCCCGTCTCGGCCTCCCAAAGTGCTGGGATTACAGGCGTGAGCCACCATGCCCGGCCCTTGTTAAATATTTTTCTTTGTTCTAAGTGCAGAACTTTAGAGAGGAAGACTTACTTTTCAATTCACATCCTTCTACATTATACGAATTATATTTCACAATAAACATATTTAAAAAGTAATTTTAGGTAATACTGTGCCACAGTTGTAAAACTAACCGAATACAATAATAATACGTCACTATAATATTTAATATCATGGTTTCTGTTTTCATTAATTATCATTTGGCTAGGTAACAGATATTCAACACAAATCATTCAACAAAAATTCATTAAATGCAGATTCAGAAAATTTTAAAAACAAATATACACAAAATAGTGTTCCATTTGTAATTTTATCTTTTTTTATCTTCTATGGTGTTATCTGAACCTTTTGTAATTCCAAACATTCTATTTTAGGACTAAAAGATAAGAAAGAATAAACAAAATATAAATAAATAACATATGAACTTATTTAGGTATTGATTTTTTATGTCCCTGATTGTAGAGCTTATAGAAAGTTATGATTCTAAGAGTTTTATGTAAGTAGTATGTTTACCCTTTCTCCTAAAGCACACGTTTTTATAGTTCTTTTTGAATACAGATAAAGCTAGACTGATGTCTCTAGGCCACTATCCCTGTTGACATTACATACCACTTATTAGGAAACCCATATAAATTACAGTTTGTATTTCCATAACATTTAAGAAGGTATTGCAAAATTAAGATACCCTATCAAATGGTAACTGTGTTGGACAATATCCAGTATACTGTTATCCGCTGAAATTAAGTTGATATTAATTGAAGCAGAAGTTTGTCATGATGAATTGTTATAAATATTTTTGTAATTTTACTTTTAAACCATTTAATTTGCTCTGAACCATTTGTGAAGAGCAAGATCTTGCAGTTTTTTGTTTCTTGTTGCTCAATATTTATTTAAGGCCTGAAGTAGTAATGGATCCTGTGGTGTCTATGTTTGGTATGACCTTAACCTTTCAAAATTAAAATTCTTAGATAATATTTCAGACACATATTAAATCTATCTTGTATAAGCCCCTTGAGGACAGACTCAGAGTGCCTTACACACAGACTACACTCAACAAATGTATGTTTTCGTTTTTTTAATATCATTCACCTAAGCCAATAAACTTATTTGGTTGACTTACTGAAGATATTTTGAGATTAGACTTTTGATATTTTAAATTTAGATTTGTGTTATTTAAATGAGTGACCACTAAAACTGTGGTTTCTCCATTTTTTTCCCTCTGCTGTATAAAGGATTGTAACATTAAAATACTGTACCTATTAGGTACTCCTAAATGTACACATATTATACAGATAATTATTATTGTGATTTGAGAATTAATTATGAACTCTTGGCCAAACTGGAAACACCAGCTGTGTGGTAATTTCCACAGCTTTTTTTTTTTTTTTTTTGAGATGGAGCCTTGCTCAGCTGCCCAGGCTAGAGCAGTGGAGCAATCTTGGCTCACTGCAACTACCATCTCCCAGGTTCAAGCAATTCTCCCATCTCAGCCTCCCGAATAGCTGATTACAGGCAGCTGACATACAGGCCCTACTAGTTTTTTGTATTTTAGTAGAGATGGGGTTTCACCATGTTGGCCAGGCTCGTCTTGAACTTCTGACCTCAGGTGATCCACCCACCTGGGCCTCCCAAAGTGCTACGATTACAGGCGTGAGCCACTGCTCCCAGCCCACAGATCTTATAAACTGCTAGCTTATTCAATTTACAAACTTTAAAAAATATCTTGTTACAATTTTTATTTTTATAATTTTGTTATAAAGATAATATACACTGATGTTTAAAACCTTTTTATTGATTTCCAGTAGCTCTGAATGTCGCTTAAATAAAAAAAAACTTTTTAAAAATAGATAAACAAAAAGGAAAATAATCTGTATATTTACTATCCAGAGATAGTCTTTAAACATTTTGATGTTTATCTTTCTACTGTACTTTTTATGTATATAAATATTTTGCAAAGATGTATCATGTTATATACGTTGTTTTTAAACTTATTTTTGTTAAATGTATAGTAGATCATGGAACTTATACTATTATTTATATTTTTCTACAATATAACTTTTTAGGGTCACAGTTATAAATTGTCCTGTTATAGTTAATATCATAATTATTTAAACAGTTATTTCCTTTAAAACATTCCAATTTTCCTTTTTTTTTTTTTTTTTTGAAACGGGGTTTTCTCTTTTGTTCCCCAGGCTGGAGTGCAATGGCGCGATCTCGGCTCACCGCAACCTCCGCCTCCTGGGTTCAGGCAATTCTCCTGCCTCAGCCTCCTGAGTAGCTGGGATTACAGGCACACGCCACCGTGCCCAGCTAATTTTTGTATTTTTAGTAGAGACGGGGTTTCACCATGTTGACCAGGATGGTCTCGATCTCTTGACCTCGTGATCCACCCGCCTCGGCCTCCCAAAGTGCTGGGATTACAGGCATGAGCCACTGCGCCCGGCCCCAATTTTTCAATTATTGAGAATATTGCAACTTATAGCACTTGCTTATACAATTTGAAATTTTTTTTTTTGAGACAGGGTTTTTTTCTGTCACCTAGGCTGTAATGCAGTGGCGCGATCACAGCTCACTGCAGCCTTGACCTCCCAGGCTCAGGAGATCCTCCCCACTTAGCCTCCTGAGTAGCTAGGACTACAGGGTGTGCTATCACACCCAACTAATTTTTTTTTTTGTAGAGACAGGGTTTTACTATGTTGCCCAGGCTGGCCTTGAACTCCTGGGGTCAGGTGATCTGCCCACCTCGGCCTCACAAAGTGCTTTGATTACAGGGGTGAGCCACCACACCTGACCAATTTGAAAATTTAAACCTGTAAAAAGTTATAGATATGGTAGAAACATATATGAAGAATTATTCTCAAAGAAATTGATATTTCCAAAATTACAGAGGTAGGAGTGATAAATCTATTTTATCTTGGATTAATTCTTTTTCTACCATAGTGTATACTATTTGGCTTTAGCCCCAAATTCTTTATATATTGATAATTTGAAATTTGGCAGAGTATACATGTAACTTTTTCACTTATGCTAGTCAGTTATGATTTGTCATAAATTTTGAATAAAAATACACTTTTTAAAATGGTTGTATAATAATAGTTATTCCGTATTTTAATATGTTTTTAAAGAGACATTAGCTGGTTATTCTGGTTATATCTACAGCATATCTCTTCATTTATTCTTTTATTTATTGAACCATCTTAGGCATTGCTGTTAAAATTTAAAATCTCAGAGTGTTTTGAAATCAAAGAAGCAAGCAACTAACAAAGCCATAACTTTTCTGTAAGATAGAAATCAATCGTTGTCTAAAGTATTAACGAAATATAAAATCACTATTAGTATAGCTAATTTATAACCTTAGATTATCTGTTGTATTCCCCAGATGATCTATATATAATGTTTTATATTGTGTGTTTACAACAGGTTCATTCCAGCCAACAAATGAAATGATGCTTAAATTTTATAGCTTCTATAAGCAGGCAACTGAAGGACCCTGTAAACTTTCAAGGCCTGGATTCTGGGATCCTATTGGAAGATATAAATGGTAATTTTTTGTGTAGAGCAAGAATTTAAATTTTAATGACATAATTATCATATGGCTACTACTTAAGTGGTTATATATTATTCTGTGCAGAAAGTGTCCTAGGTATTAGGTACAATTTTTATCCTCCAGGTTTTTTTCTTTTTTTTGTCGCCCAGGAGGGAGTGCAGTGGCAGGATCTCGGCTCACCGCAACCTCTGCCTCTTGGCTTCAAGCGATTCTCCTGCCTCAGTTTCCCAAGTAGCTGGGATTACATGCTCGCTACCATGCCCAGCTAATTTTTGTATTTCTAGTAGAGACAGGGTTTTGCTAGGTTGGCCAGTCTGGTCTGGAACTCCTGGTCTCAAGTGATCGCTCACTTCAGCCTCCTAAAGTGCTGGGATGGTAGATAGGAGTGAGTTGCCGTGCCCAGCCTCTCCAGGTGTTCTTAACACAGTTTTACACAAATAGGAAAATCCTGGGGAGGAGAGGAAAACAATAAAACCAAAAGGGATAGGTGCATCCAAAGTAAGAAACATTTTCAGTTAATCTTTATTTTTATGGAGTTTCCCCCCCCCTTTTTTTTTTTAAGCCAAGAGCAAATCCCAACCTAAGTTAAAGAAACAAACTTTCACTGCCTCTTTTACCTGCCAAGAAAAATAATGGCTTTTGCTTGCTTGTACTGAGCGTTTAAAAGAGTAGATAGCTAGGAATATGACTCAGGTACTGCCATGCTAACTTTTTATGTAAGCTGTTACTTCTAACTTACTATACTTGAATAGAAATTTGATTTTTTGAATACTTAAAAGAATTATAAACTAAAAAGTATACTTAAAAAAATTATAAACTGTAAATTAAAAGAATTATAGACACAAATACCTGTACCTGTGTTGTTTTCCCAGTCGACTAACAGTTGATATTCTTAATGCAATTGAAGCCTTAACAAATGTCCGACAAAAGTCTTTTAGACTGTACGTTATGAACAGAATATGTTAATTGGTAAAGCATGTTTTAACACCCACAGTTTTTTTTTTTGGCCACAGGGTCTCACTCCTGTCACTCAGGCTGGAGTGCAGGGGCACGATCACGGCTCACTGCAACCTCTGCCTCCTGGGCTCAAACAATCCTCCCACCTCAACCTCCCTAGTAGCTGGGACTACACACGTGTGTCACCATACCCGGCTAATTTTTAAAAATTTTTTCTAGACATGGAGTTTGTCTGTGTTGCCCAGGCTGATCTCAAATTCATGGACTCAAGTGATCCACCTGCCTTGGCTGGGATTACAGGCGTGAACCACCTCAAAGCACCGGTTTTGTTTTGGTTTTTGAGATGGAGTCTCTCTCTGTTGCCCAGGCTGGAGTGCAGCGGTGCTGTTTTGCCTCACTGCAACCTCCGCCTCCCAGGTTCAAACATTTCTCCTGCCTCAGTCTCCTGAGTAGCTGGGATTACAGGGGTGTGCCACCATGCCTTGCTAATTTTTGTATCTTTAGTAGAGACAGGGTTTCACCATGTTGGCAGGCTGGTCTCAAACTGCTGACCTCAAGTGATCCGCCCACCTCAGCCTCCCAAAGTGCTGGGATTACAGGCTGAGCCACTGTGCCCAGCCCAGTTTTTTTTTTAACCCATACATTGTGATGCTCAGTTTCTTCACCCTGCACTGGAAGTGCCATAAGTTTGTTTCAAGATTTCTCAGTACTCTACTTTTCTCTAAGATCTTTATGAATAGCCATACAATAATAGGTTAAATGAAATAGTAATATGTTATTATTTAATATAACTTAATTTTAGTAGTATTTGATTTGCCCATTTTAAGAAGATATAATTATTTGCTTCATGTTTTTCCCCTAGAATTGACCTTTGGTGGAGTTAAACTCCTGGGAAAAACATATTAAAAGGGAGGTTTACACATCAGACAAAAATTTGAAAGAACTATTATTGTTTAGGGGTTTAAAAATTGCCTATCCCTCACATTTTCAGTATTCTAGAAGTGATAAATTAGTTCCATTTTTAGTTCACATATATAAGTTAGGCTCTTATTTAAATTAATGGAACTTTTTAACCAAAATGTCTGTTCATTTAAAATATGCCTGGCGGGGCATAGTGGCTCATCCCTGTAATTCCAGCACTTTGGGAGGCCGAGGTGGGTGGATCACCTGAGGTCAGTAGTTCGAGAGCAGCCTGGCCAACATGGAGAAACCCTGTGTCTACTAAAATACAAAAACTAGCTGGGTGTGGCAGTGCTCACCTGTAATCCCAGTTACTCAAGAGGCTGAGGCAGGAGAATCGCTTGAACCCGGGAAGTGGAGGTTGCAGTCAGCCAAGATCACACCACTGCACTCTAGCCTGGGTGACAGAGCGAGAGTCCATCTTAAAA
>NW_016107407.1:8968584-8999892 GCF_001604975.1 Cebus imitator | reverse complement strand
AAAAAAAAAAAACAAAAAAAAACCCCTTGCCTGCATGTTACAGCTCTTTTAGAATTTTTCTGGCAGGCTTATGGTCTTTATTGAAAGCCCATTGAGAAATTTATATTAAAAAGGAAAAGAAAAAATAAAACATGCCTGTGACAATTAAGGTGGTCTTCTACATTTGATCTTAGCTAAAAGCCTGAGAAGCGATAATGTCGTCTTCTAAAATGTTTATTTCTGTTACTGTTCTTTGTAATAATATAAAAACTTTGAAGAGTTTTTAGCAAATATTTATGAATATTCTGTAGTCTCTGGTATATTGCTACATAGATGGGTTATATACTTTTTGGTTTACATACTATTTAATTTGCTAGTTTATTTGCTATGTTAATTTTCTTCATGGTGGAACATTTAAGACAATCCTGTTATGACTTTACGTAGAGCCTGTTTTAATTAATAGCCCTATAGCATCAACTAAAAATTGTATTCTGAGCAATTAAAAATCAGGTGTCTCTTTGTCATTATGTGGCTATTTTCATTTTCTAGGGATGCTTGGAGTTCACTGGGTGATATGACCAAAGAGGAAGCCATGATTGCATATGTTGAAGAAATGAAAAAGGTAGGGAAAATAATTCACAGTTAAAATGAAAATTCAGAGCGGCTCTAATTTAATTTGGTTTATTAGACAAATTAGCTGCCTTGTTTTAAGGAGATTGTAGTATGTTAAACAATGGAATCTAGGTTACTGGATTTATAGAACCTTCTGTCGCATGAAGTCCATCTTAAGATGTGTTCTTTCCTTCAGATGTATCACACTGTGATGATGTGATGTCTTATTTTTTTTATTTTTATTTTTTTTGAGACAGAGTCTTACTTCGTTTTGCCCAGACTGGAGTGCAGTGGCGCGATCTTGGCTCACTGCAACTTCCGCCTCCTTGGTTCAAACAATTCTTCTGCCTCAGCCTCCTGAGTAGCTGGGACTACAGGGACGCACCACCATGCTCGGCTATTTTTTGTATTTTTAATAGAGACAGGATTTCGCCATATTGGCCAGGCTAGCCTCGGACTCCTGACCTTGTGATCCACCCGCCTTGGCTTCCCAAAGTGCTAGGATTACAGGTGTGAGCCACCTTGCCCGGCTGTGATGTATTATTTTGTTTTTGTTTTTGTTTTGAGACAGAGTCTTGATCTGTTGCCCAGGCTGAAGTACAGTGGCGCAATCTTGGCTCACTGCAACCTCTGCCTCCCAGGTTCAAATGATTCTCCTGCCTCAGCCTCCTGAGTAGCTGGGACTACAGGGGCAAAACACCATGTCCAGCTAATGTTTGGATTTTTAGTAGAGATGTGGTTTCGCCATGTTGTCCAGGCTGGTCTTGAGTTTCTGACCTCAAGTGATCCACCTGCCTCAGTCTCCCAAAGTGCTGGGATTACAGGCATGAGCCACTGCGCCCAGCCTGTTTTTTTGTTTTTTAATCTTCCCAATCTTTTTCTATAGTTAACTTCTGGAGAAAGTGTAGAAATAGTAATCTTTGAAAATATTAAAGTCCCTTATTCAGGAGTCTAGAAAGTACCTGGACTCTCTTCAAAGTATTTCTGCTTTGGAACTTTTTACTTAGTTCAACAATGTTCTCATGTACATTTTCACTCATAAATTGAGGTAGGTATTCTCATCACTGGACTTCTCTGTAAGAAGTCACATTTTTCTGCTTTCCTTCAGAAGCAGAATAAGATACAGAAGTTTTCAAGTTCTCTGCTGACTAGTAAGAAGGGGTGTTCATTATTAACTAGCTCTTTTAAGTGTGTCAGAGGCATTCTTTTGAGAGCAAGTGTATGAAGAAATCATGAATTTTTTTCCCCCATTTATTTATTTTATTGCATTTTAGGTTTTGGGGAGAAGTCATGAATTTTAAAGATGATCATAGAGACTTTTTTTTTTGTTTGAGACAGAGTCTTGCTCTGTTGCCCAGGCTGGAGTGCAGTGGCATGATCTCAGGTGACTGCAACCTCTGTCTCCCTGGTTGAAGAGATTCTCCTTCCTCAGCCTCCCAAGTAGCTGGAATTGCAGGTGCATGCCACCACGCCTGGCTTATTTTTGTATTTTTAGTAGAGACAGGGCTTCACCATGTTGGCCAGGCTGGTCTGGAACTCCTGACCTCAGGTGATCCACTTGCCTCAGCCTCCCAAAGTGCTGGGATTACAGGCGTGAGCCACTGTGCCTGGCCGAGACTTTTTATAAAGAACCATTTTTATGTGAGACATGGATCAGAAGTTGTGAAATCTACGTTTGATAATCTTAAGTAAATTATCTTTGAACATAATCTGTAAAAAGGAATAATTTTTTGCCATATGGTTTGATAGTATTAATCTCTGTAGTAATTTTTATTTGTTGTTACTAGATTTAGACTAGTTTTTTGTTGTTGTTTTTCTTTTTAAATTTATTTCAAACTGCTCATAGTTGTGCCCTTTGTTGTATTCTTGCAGTTTTTATTTGGTGGACTTTGTAATGAGGGCAGAGTTTAAGTTCCTTTGGCTGTTAACTATGTCAATAACACCATAACAAATAGACCTTTCAAAAGCAGAGAAAGAAAGATCATCTAAAGCCTTTTGGTTTCATAACTATTTGTCTCACTTTTTTTTTAACCTTAAATGTATTTATAGTTTTTAGGACATACTTCTATAATATAAAGTTGAATTGACACGTTAAGTAAAATTTACCCATTTTTTCTATTCAATTGTGTTAATCGGTTGTATAGCCAGTTTAAAGTGGGAGAACGACGAAGCAATGTGTATTCTGCCTTTTTCCCCTAGAAAGATTAAAACTATATTGCTGCTAAAATAACTCCTTCTGTAATTAAAATAATTTAATATTGTCATTCACACTTTAAAAATTTCATTGTATATTGTGAATATGACAAAGTTTACGGTACAGTTTTAGAGATAAACCTAGACATATCAAGATATCCGTAAATTGAAAATGTGATTACTCTTTTGAATTATTTTTAGAGTTTAGCTTTATGGCTATCAATAAAAAAAAATTGGATTTTTCTAAATAATTTTGCAAGATAGTACATTATCCCAAAGATCTGATTATTGAATTTGGGACTTACTCTAATTGCAATAATTTACTAACTGAAGCACTTGTTAAATTATTTCCTTAAATATAATTCATCAATTACTATAGTATTGCTCTTTGTCATTACTCTTTTTTTTTGAGACAGGATTTGGGGTCTGGTTCTGTAGCCCAAGCTGGAGTGCAGTGGTGTGATCTTAGCTCACTGTAACCTCTGCCTCCTGGGTTCAAGCAATTCTTGAGCCTCAGCCTCCCAAGTAGCTGGGACTACAGATGCATGTCACCACACCCAGCTAATTTTTAGTATTTTTAGTAGAAATGGGGTTTTGTCATGCTGGCCAGGCTGGTCTCGAAATCCTGACCTCAGGTGATCCACTCACTTTAGCCTCCCAAAGTGCTGGGATTACATTGTGCCCTGCCTGTCATTATTCTTTGCAGTATAAATCTCATTTTTTGTCTTTGCTGTCAGAGGTTTTAGCAACCTTATTAATTTAACTTATATTTTATAATAAATGATCTTTTGTAGAAAGTGACTTTTCATAATTTGTAAATTGTCCCAATTTAAAAGAATAAAAAATTCTTTTAACACCAGCCGTGGTGGCTCATGCCTATAATCCTAGCACTTTGGGAGGCCAAGGTGGGTGGATCACTTGAGGTCAGGAGTTCAAGACCAGCCTAGCCAACATGGCGAAACCCTGTGTCTACTAAAAATACAAAAAAATTGGGCAGGCATGGTGGTGTGTGCCCATAATCCCAGCTACTAGGGAGGCTGAGGCAAGAGAATCGCTTGAACCTGGGAGACGGAGGTTGCAGTGAGTCGAGATTGTGCCACTGCACCCTAGCCTGGGGAACAGAACAAGATTGTGTTTCAAAAAAAAAAAATTCTTTTAGCGTAATAGGATGTTTTTTAGAAAATTGCTTTTCATGATTTATAAAGTGTCCCATAAAATGTCACTGAAAAAGTTGATGGAATAAAACATTATTGTAATATAACATAATAGGATTTTAGCTTTGAGGAAAAGTAATATGGTTTGAGGGGGTGAGGGAAATCCATGTTTCATTTAGTAAGGTTTATTTTGATTCCTAATCAGAGGGAAGTATAAAATTTTATATATATATATATATACATATATATATATATATATTTTTTTTTTTTTTTGGTTACAAATTTAGGCTATCTTCCGGGGATTTCCAGAGTATTCAGCTAACATTATAAATTGTCTCCTGGGTTCAAGCTGTTCTTGAGCCTCAGCCTGTTGAGTAGCTGGGACTAAATGTGCCCATGTCTGTTGAATTTAAAGAGAGATCAGTGTACTCAACCTTGGCTACACATTAGAATCACAAGGGGATCTTGTGAAAAAATAGAAATGCCCCAGGATGACCCCAGACTAACTATTTCAGGATTTCTAAGAGATTGAGATAATCACTGTAATAGAGGGAGGATTGGACGATGGTCTCATTAAAGATGGAACCTCGGCTAGGTGAGGTGGCTCATGCCTGTAATCCTATTACTCTGGGAGGCTGAGACAGGTGGATCACCTGAGGTCAGGAGTTCAAGACCGGCCTGGTCAACATGGTGAAACTCTGTCTCTAGTAAAAATACAAAAAATTAGCTGGGTGTGGTGGTGGGCACCTGTAATTCCAGCTACTCCAGAGGCTGAGACAGAAGAATCACTTCAATCCAGGAGGCGGAGGTTGCAGTGAGCCAAGATCATGCCATTACACTCCAGCCTGAGCAACAGAGTGAAACTCTGTCTGAGAAAATAAGTAGATAAAGATGGAACCTGAAAGTTGCCATGGCCAAGGGTCTCTAGTCCATAGCTCAATAAGTCTAGAACCACTAACTTTCTCTGAGTACTGAGGGTTGGCTTTTGTTTTAAGGTTTCACTTATTCATAGTAAACATCTTTTGCAGATGGAAGGAAAAAATGAATGCCAGTTTCTTAACGTAGAGTGGGTGATAGACTTTTCTAGTGATCAGCATACTCAGGATTGATATCTAGGTCACTCTTCGAAAGGTTAGAAGCAGTTGGGAGCCTGAATTAGTGATTCCGTTGAACAGAGAGTAGAACATTGGGATCTGAATGGCTTTAAGGGTTGTGGTCATTTTGGATCAAAAGCCTGGGGAATTTAGTCTTTGATTTCACAGAGTATATCTGCACCTTTCCAGTATATTTTCATCATCTAGAAATGATGTCTCTCACTGAGGAAAAGTGCTGGATAAACCTAGAAAAATTATTGTGCTGCTTTTCTGGAGTCCATGCAGCTTACCAGGTATTTCTGTCAGAACATTCTTCTTTTGGATGAGTTATAATATACTGAGTTAGCTTAGATAATTTATAACTTTAGACCAGAGATGTCTAATCTTTTGGCTTCTCTGAGCCACATTGAAAGAAGAATTGTTTTGGTTCACACATAAAACACATTGACACTAATGATAGCTGATGAGCTAAAAAAAAAAAAAATCATTATGTTTTATGAAAGTTTATGAATTTGGGCCAGGTGCAATGGCTCATGCCTGTAATCCCAGCACTTTGGGAGGCCGAGGTGGGTGGATCGCTTGAGGTCGTGAGTTCCAGACCAGCCTGGGCAACATGGGGAAACCCCGACTCTACTAAAAATACAAGAAAATTAGCTGATCACGGTGGCACATGCCTGTAGTCCCAGCTGCTTGTGCAGCAGAGATGGAATTGCTTGAACCCCAGAGGCAGAGGCTGCAATGAGCCAAGATTGTGCCGTTGCATTCCAGCCTGTGTGAGAGTAAGACCCTGTGTCTTCACTGTATTAACTACTGCAATTCTGGCTTGTTGAGAGAATGAATACTCAGTTAATATTTGCTGAATGCGAGTGCATACTCCTTTTATTTTGTTCTGATGTTTGAAGTCCGCAGTTTACTCTTTTACCCCGTGGAGCATGAGAAACCCAAATGCTAAATTTAGTAGTCTTAAAAATAAGGACAAATTTAAGAAAGAGATCTTTTAATAAGCTTTGAGAAATACAGATGTTGCTTGGTGGTCAGGATGTGGTATGTGGTTCTCTTACTAGATTCTGCTAACCGACGTCTTTATATTACGGCAGTGTGGCATAGTGTAAAGGGCGCTGATTTATGTTTGAATTATTTCTCTGCCATTTATTAGTTGTGACTTTGGTCACATTAAACATTTCTTTTGGTTTGAATCTGATTCTCAGAATTATTATTATAATTCAAATATGTTACAACTCAGATATTTATAATAAACAATAAAATGTTCCTCCACGTGGCCCTAGCCTCATAACAAATGTTTCCTTGAGATTAAAGCTTTCCTTTCACAGTACATTCATAGGAGCAGCAATTAGATAATTTACTACAAGCTGTAAAGTTAAATGATAATCACTAGAACCAGTTATTATTAATATAGTTCATTCTCTCTCAACAGCCTCCTCGTACACATATAACACAGTGGGTAGTGGTATAGATGAGCATGTCTCAGATCAAAATCATATCAGAGTTGCTGACCACCATAGACCATAGACTGATGATCCATCTTGTATCTGGTTTAGAAATAAAAGCATGTTGTTTGAACAAGAACTTTAGGGTTTTGGCTGGGCGTGTTGGCTCATATCTGCAACCCCAGCACTTTGAGAGTCCTGGTATCTTTTTTTTGAGAGACAGTCTCACTCTGTTGCCTAGGCTGGAGTGCAGTGGCACGATCTTGGCTCACTGCAGCCTCCACCTCTCGGTTTAAGCAATTCTCCTTCCTTAGTCTTCTGAGTAGCTGGGATCACAGGTGTATGCCACCATGCCTGGCTAATATTTGTATTTTTAGTAAAGATGGGTTTCACCATGTTGGCAGGCTGGTCTTGAACTCCTGACCTCAGGTGATCTTCCTGCCTTGGCCTCCCAAAGTGCTGGGATTACAGGTGTAAGCCACCACGCTTGGCCCCTGGTATCATATTAAACATACTGTGATTAGCACATACAGAGCTGACTTTATTCTTTTTAATATCTGCAAAATATTTCAAATCTAGAGGTACTTTAATTTCTTTGTCCAGTCACCAATTGATGGCTGTTTAGTTGAATGCCTTTTTAGTTAATTTACCTTGCTCTTTAAATTTGATGATTCTAAATTGGCCCCTATTTATGAAGGTGTCTGAAAGTGATTACCGTTTCCTACTTTACTTTCATGTCAAATTAGAAATACTACCCTACCTTAGTGTTAAAGAACAGACATCATTATTTTACTCTAACCCTAGTTAGTTTTTGTTGTTGTTTTTGTTTTTTTTCCTCTTTTTTTTTTTTTTGGAGACAAGATCTGACTTTGTCACCTAGGCTGGAGTGCAGTGTGGTGCGATCATGGCTCACTGCAGCCTCAACCTCCTGGGTTCCAGAGATTCTTCCACCTCAGCCTCTGAAATAGCTGGGACTACAGGTGTGCACCATCACGTCTGGCTAATTTAAAAAAATTTTTTTGGTAGAGATGGGGTCTTACTTGTTGCCCCAGGCAAGTCTTGAACTGCTGGGCTCAAGCCATCCTCCTCTTGCTTTGGTCTCCCAGAGTGCTGGAATTACAAGTCTGAGCCACCACCTCACCCGCCCAGAGTGTGTGTACATTAAGTATGTAATTAATGTAGATCCTTTAGGGAGTCTATTATGAACTTCAAATCTTAAAATGATTGATAAATTGCAAATAGTTTATTTGATACTAGTAGAAATCAAATTAAGAGTTTGTGGCTGGGCACGGTGGTTCACGCCTGTAATCCCAGCGCTTGGGAGGCCGAGGTGGGCAGATCATGAGGTCAGGAGATCGAGACCATTCTGACCAACATGGTAAAACCCTGCCTCTACTAAAATACAAAAAATTAGCCGGACGTGGGGGTACGCGCCTGTAGTCCCAGCTACTCGGGAGGCTGAGGCAGGGGAGTCGCTTGAACCCAGGAGGTGGAGGTTGCAGTGAGCCAAGATTGTGCTACTACTCTCCAGCCTGGTGATAGAGCGAGACTCCGTCTCAAAAAAAAAGAAAAAGAGTTTGTGATTTCACAATATTTGTTTCTTTTGGTTACAGATTATTGAAACTATGCCAATGACTGAGAAAGTTGAAGAATTGTTGCGTGTCATAGGTCCATTTTATGAAATTGTCGAGGACAAGAAGAGTAGCAGGAGTTCTGATGTAACTTCAGGTTGGACTATTTTACCTGTTTTTAAACTCATCAGCTCATATATTATGCACATATTAATATTTGTATGTCTGATTTTTTTTCTTACTTTCACATGCTAGTCCGACTGGAGAAAATCTCTAAATGTTTAGAAGGTAGGAATAATGAAATCATGCAAAAGTTTTGTTTAAAATTTACATGTCAAAAGAATTCTGCACAAACTTATAGAACTTATAATCTTGTCATCCAGGAGTTTTCATTCCTAGCAAACACATTGTGTGAAGTTCCAAAACATTATAAACCCTTAGAATTTTATTTTTTATTTTTTATTTTTTTTTTAATTGCATTTTAGGTTTTGGGGTACATGTGAAGAACATGCAAGATTGTTGCATAGGTACACATGTGGCAGTGTGATTTGCTGCCTTCCTCCCCATCACCTGTATCTGGCATTTCTCCCCATGCTAACTCTCCCCAACTCCCCAACCCCCGCTGTCCCTCCCCTGTTTCCCCCCAACAGACCCTAGTGTGTAGTGCTCCCTTCCCTGTGTCCATGTGTTCTTATTGTTCAACACCCGCCTATGAGTGAGAACCTGCGGTGTATAAACCCTTAGAATTTTAACCCTTAAGTGGAAAGTTATTAAAATACACCAGGTAGTTTACTTAGTATATTCAAAATTACAGCAGAATCTATGGTTTTAGTTTGATAGATCATGTTTTCTATTTTGCTTTGAGAATTACATTAATAATACTTTTAATTCAATGATTTACCTGCTAATTTTAAAATGAGTATGTTGGCCGGGTATGGTGGCTCATGCCTGTAATCCCAGCACTTTGGGAAGTCAAGGCAGGTGGATCACCTGGGGTCAGGAGTTTGAGACAAGACTTGCCAACATGGTGAAACCTCATCTCTACAAAAAATACAAAAATTAGCCAGGTGTGGTGGTGAACGCCTGTGATCCCAGCTACTTGGGAGGCTGAGGCACAAGAATCATTTGAACCCAGGAGGCAGAGGCTGCAGTGAGATGAGATCACTCTGCTGTACTCTGGCCTGGGCGACAGAGTGAGATGCTGTCTCAAAAAAAAAAAAAAAGGGCAGGTACGGTGGCCAACAACGCCTGTAATCCCAGCACTTTGGGAGGCCATAGTGGGTGGATCACGAGGTCAACAGATCGAGACCATCCTAGCCAATGTGGTGAAACTCTGTCTCTACTAAAAATAAAAAAATTAGCTGGGTGTATGATTGCATGCCTGTAGTCCCAGCTAGTTGGTAGGCTGAAACAGAAGAATTGCTTGAACCCAGGAGATGAAGATTGCAGTGAGCCAAGATTGAGCCACTGTACTCCAGCCTGGTGACAGAGAGAGACTCCATTTCGAAAAAAGAAATTAAAATTGATATGTTTGTAATATGGTTTAACTGTAGCATAGCAAGCTAATGCAAGACAGTTAATTCACTTAGCTTGTTTTTAAATTTTATTTTGGTTCAAGCATCTTTGCATGGATTACAGTTTCATTCTTTTTTTTTTTTTTTTTTTTTTAGAATTTGTCTTCATATACACAAAGTATTGAAAAGTTATGTTTTGCATACTTGCAGGAGAATAAAATGCAAAATGTGTTGGTATTAACTAAACCAATTTGCTCTTGAAATTTTTTTAGAAAGCAGAGTGAAATGAGACCACAAGAGTCAATTTAAGTGAAAATTGTATGTATATTCTTTAAATAAAAATTGCCTGGCTTCCCTTTTTTTTCCTCTTGGGATCCCTATTTATAAGACATCTTTTAATAATTGACAGTAATGGCAGTATTTCAGAATAGTAATCTTCCCTGCGCTGAAATCAGGCCTTGTACCTGTCATGGTAATAAACCATGTGCAAGTGGTACTGAGTGTTTACTGGGCATAACTCTGTTAACATCATTCTACATCTGGTTTGCTTAGAGAAGTCAAATATTAACAAGACATGCTTATTCAATTTAGAGAAAAAAATAAATGCTTTCTTCTTTTTTTTTTTTTTTTTTTTTGAGACGGAGTCTTCTTCTGTCACTCAGGAGGCTGGAGTGCAGTGGTCTCATCTCGGCTCACTGCAAACTCCAGCTCCTGGGTTCAAGCGATTCTCCTGACTTAGGCTCCTGAGTAGCTTGGATTACAAGTGTGTGCCACTGTGCCCAGCTAATTTTTGTATTTTTAGTAGAGCCGGTTTTGCCATGTTGGCCAGGCTGATCTTGAACTCGTGACCTCAGGTGATCTCCCGATTCGGCTTCCCAAAGTACTGGGATTACAGACATGAGCCACTGTGCCTAGCCAGAAAAAAAAAAATTAAATGTTTTCTGTATGTCAGGCATGTTAGGATGAAGACGGAAGTAAATCTGGATCTGCTTCAGTGGTATCCAGCCACTGGCCAGAGGCAGATATTTAAACAGCTAATTATAAAATAAAGAAGAGTAAATAATAGTAATAAAGGTACAGGCTCACAGTTACCTAGCTATCACTTAAAAATTTAAAAATCTTTGAAGACCAGAAGTTTTTTTGGTAAACTCATTTGGCAGCAAAACCTGTCTGATATGAAGTAAAAATCTAGGGAGCAAAATCCGACCTGAAATAAAATAAGGATATTTTGAGTCTCTATCCTATGTAGTGTAACTATTTATATGTTTTGCTGCAAAAATCATATTTTCTCTTTTTAGTGAGAGCTGTCTTAGACTTTATTGGATGTGTTACATAATATACCAAATGGCATATGTACCATATAACCTTGCAAAATTAGAAAAACTTGAGATTTCAAAACATATCTGGATCCAAGGGTTGTAAGTAAGGGATTGTAGATTTGCACCATAATTTTTTTCACCTGAACCATGTTGATGGATATTTAGGTTATTTACTCTTTTGATCTTCAAAAAATGATGATGCTGAGAATAACCATGTATTTGTCCTTTCATATATATGAAAGCATATCTGTAAGAAATATTAGAAATGGAATTAGAAATGTTTGATGGGTATTTGTAATTTTAAAAGATATTGCCAAATTGCAAGACAGTTTGCACTCTTGTCTTTTTTTTTCCTAAACAAGCATTTTCTTAAAAGTAGCCATTTAGGTTCAATAGAACAGATGTATCAGTTTTACATGGCCATTTTCAGAATATACATATACGGTAAGTTTTGAAATCAGGAATGGTGAGTCCTCCAATTTTGTTTTTTTTCAAGATGGTTTTGGCTAATCTTGATCCCTCAAATTTTCATATGAATTTTAGAATCTGCAAGTCAATTTTTTGCAAAAATGCCAGCTTGGATTTTGATAGAGATTGCAGTGAACTTGCAGGGAGTATTGTCATCTCAACAATATTATCTTTCAATACCTGTTCTCAAAACAGCATCTTGTAACCAGCAGCATTGGCAACAAATGTGTCCTTGTAGAAATTCAGAATCTTACATCACCCTAGACTTAGTAATTCAGAATCTGCCTCTTAAATAGATCTCAGGAGATTCGTATGCACATTAAAGTTGAGAAGCTCTGATGTACTTACCCTCAGGCTATAGCTTTGGCCACTTGGACAATTTGCTTTTGTAAGTGATTGATAACATTAAAGGATACTTTAAGAAAAAACTCAAATATCATAAAGACATGATATGAGTTGTGCACCTGAAGTCCTAAAGGTAATACAGGAATACAATTTTTTAAATGGACTCCAACTGTAATATTGATGGGATTGTTGGTAGAACCAAAAGTGTATTTTTTGCTTTCAGCGGGCTAGTATATAGGAAGTATCTCGTCATCTGCCATGTATGAAGATCCATTGATCTCTAACTTTATTTTGATTGATGTTAACTTAATTTATCCTCTGCCTGATTCAGAAAGGATTTAAGATAGCTTGATTGTAAGATGATAATTGAAGGAATTTGTCTATGTAATAATATGTGCATGTTTATAGTCAAATAAAATAATACTATTATATATATCACTAACATTTGAATTCAAAATTATTTTATTATTTGTAAATTTTGTTAGTATTATTTAGAAATTATGGCATTATTGTATATTACCACATTGTGACTAAGTGGTCATTTCATGTTTTAGATCTTGGTAATGTTCTCACTTCTACTCCAAATGCCAAAACTGTTAATGGTAAAGCTGAAAGCAGTGACAGTGGAGCTGAATCTGAGGAAGAAGAGGCCCACGAAGAAGTGAAAGGGGCAGAACAAAGTGATAATGGTAATGTTGGATAATCAGGTAGTAATTTTACAATAAATAAATTAAGAGGGTATGAAGACATTTGGGCTGATTTGGTATTGTCTAAGATTAGAGCAGATGGTGGGATGTAGGCTGTTGACCTTATAATCGGGTTTGCTGTGGACCAAAAGGCTCTACCACACAGTATAGGACAGCCAACCTTATGCAGAAATGGGATAGGTGTTAATTGAAGGTTGACAAGAAGAGGCCACTCCTCCAAATGGATGGCCTGATCAGCTGCATTAGACATGTACTATTTTAAGGTGTTGTTTCTAACGTGAATATGCATAAGTTACTAAGGACAGGAGAGAAGTTAGACTCTCAATATCTTATCAAAAATAGAGTGGAATCTAGAGAATAGGATACAGGCACACGTTTTTGTTTTTGTTTTTTTGGCTTTTGGTTTTTTTTTGAGATGGAGTCTCGCTCTGTCACCCAGGCTGGAGTGCAGTGGTGCGATCTTGGCTCACTGCAACCTCTGCCACCTGTGTTCAAGGCATCTTCCTGCCTCAGCCTCCCGAGTACAGGCATGTACCACCATGCCCCATTAATTTTTATATTTTTAGTAGAGACGAGATTTCACTGTGTTGGCCAGGCTGGTCTCAAACTCCTGACCTCAAGTGATCTGCCCACCTTGGCCTCCCAAAGTGCTGGGATTACACGCATGCGCCATCGCACCGGTTTACAGGCATAAGTTTTCATGAAGAAGGAACATTGGAATTATGGGTTAGAGCATTGGGGGCCTTGTTAGAATACCAGTGATACATGGGAAGACTGTTTTCAAAAGGGGAGACAGAAACACACTAAAACAAACTGCATAACTTAGTTTTACCTTCCCTTTCCAGTAAGATATGACAAATAACACCTTCTTTAAGGATCTTTTTTATCAACTATGTGGACCCCTTTGCACTGCTAGGTCTCATAGAGCAATTTGCTTATGCCTAAGAGTAAAAAGATTTTGAGAGATTACTTTTTAAAGGAATTCTAGAAGATTCACAGGGAACTGAAACAGTTTTGAAGCCAAAATAGTTTGGGTGCGCTCTTAGCATATAGTAAACCCCATTTCAAGGAGCATGCCTTCTCTTTGATCCAAGTAGGAAACCCTTCAAAGGGGTTGTGGTAGGTTAGGGAAATGACAACTGGTTATGAAAACATGGTATGCAGCAGGTGACCTACTGTGAACCTATGACTTTCTCCATTTCCTCATAAAAGATAAGAAAATGATGAAGAAGTCAGCAGACCATAAGAATTTGGAAATCATTGTCACTAATGGCTATGATAAAGATGGCTTTGTTCAGGATATGCAGAATGACATTCATGCCAGTTCTTCCCTGAATGACAGAAACACTGAAGAAGTAAAGCCTATTGATGAAAACTTGGGGCAAACTGGAAAAACTGATGTTTGCATTCACCAAGGTATTGTCCCCAAATAATTCTGTGTCCAGCCTCTTTCCTATGAATAGTCTTTTAATAATTACAGGATCTTTAGGATCAGTTTTGAATTTAAAAATCTCTTATTCAGTCATATCTTAGGGCTTGTTAATATTATAAGGGTTTATGGTTTTGAAAGAGAGTGAATTAGGGCCAGGGTTATATATGTATTTCTTTCTGTTGCCCAGGCTGGAGTGCAGTGACATAGTCAAGGCTCACTGCAGCTTTGAACTCCTGGGCAATTCTACCGCAGCCTCCTGAGTAGCTGGGGTTACAGGCATGTACCACCACGCCTAGCTAATGTTTAAATTTTTTGTGGAGACAGGGTTTTGCCAGGTTGCCCAGGCTGGTCTGGAAACCCTGGGTTCAAGTGATCTGCCCTCCTCAGCCTCCCAAAGTGCTAGTATTACAGGCTTGAGCCTCTGTGCTGGCCTATTTTTCAATTTTTAGGGATACCTAATAGTCCGTATGAGAAACTCATTTCTTTTTCTTTTTTTTTTTTTTTTAGATAGAGTCTTGCTTCTTTGCCCAGGCTGGAGTGCAATGGCGCCATCGCAGTTTACTGCAACCTTCACCTCCTGGGTTCAAGCAGTTCTCCTGCCTCAGCCTCCCCAGTAGCTGGGATTATAGGCATTTGCCACCACGCCCAGCTAATTTTTGTATTTTTAGTAGAGATGGGCTTTCACCATGTTGGCCAGGCTGGTCTCGAACTCCTGACCTCAAGTGATCCACCCGCCTTGGTCTTCCAAAGTGCTGGGATAACAGGCGTGAGCTGCCTCGGCTGGCCGAGAAGCATCATTTCTTAATATAAGAACCAAACTTGCATAGTTGCATCTTACATTTAGACATCCTGTTTGGTAGGTAATTTTTTCTTATGGGGTTATTAGGTTTTATAAGGTTTCATCTAGACTGTCTTTATGGAATTCAGTGACAAAATATTTTGGTCTTTTCAAATAAAAATTATCAACTAAATTTAAAGTTTTGGTAAATTTTAAAAAGTGTGGCTTGATAAATCAAATTTGTCTCTCAGTATAAAAATAAGGCTGAAAAATACTAGCATGATGACTTATGTTGGAGTATTAAAAAAAAGAAAAAAGGGCTGAAAAAATATATAAGGCTGATGAATTTTGAAAATGGAATATGAAAACGGACTAAAAAGAAAAAAAGAAAAAAAAAAAGAAAATGGAATAAACGCTAGGCACTGTGGTTAACGCCTATAATCCCAGTACTTTGGGAGGCTGAGGTGGATGGATCACCTGAGGTCAGGAGCTGGAGACCACCCTGGACAACATGGTGAAACTCCGTCTCTTAAAAATACAAAAATTGGCTGGGCATGGTGGCTCATGCTTGTAATCCCAGCACTTTGGAAGCCTGGGTGGGTGGGTCAGGAGTTCAAGAGCAGCCAGACCAACATGGCGAAACCCTGTCTCAATTTAAAATACAAAAAATTAGCCAGGTGTGACGGCATGCACCTGTAATCCCTGCTACTTGGGAGGCTGAGGCAGGAGAATCACTTGAACCCTGGAGGTGGATGTTGCAGTGAGCCAGTATCACACCACTGCGCTCCAGCCTGGGTGACAGAATGAGACTCCATAAAAAAAAAAAAAAAAATTAGCTGGGCATGGTAGCAGGCACCTGTAATCCCAGCTACTTGGGAGGCTGGGGCAGGAGAATCGCTTGAACCCAAGAGGCAGAAGTTGCAGTGAGCCAAGATCTGCGCTCCAACCTAGGCAACGGAGTGAGACTCCATCTCAAAAAAAGAAAAAAAAGGAATAAATCTGTTTTTCTTTTATTAGAGTATAATTATACTATTGCACTTTTGTTCATATTTAGATCTAAATGATGATCATGTTGAAGATATTACAGGAATTCAGCATTTGACAAGTGATTCAGACAGTGAAGTTTACTGTGATTCTATGGAACAATTTGGACAAGAAGAGGTAAAAACGACATTTTCTGATTGGTAAATTTTCAAAGCGGTATGTTAGAATTCAATGTGTAACGTCCGTTAGTAGCAAATATACATGCTATTTTTCATTTTGAAAATATGCCCCTAAAATGTTTAAACATTTGTATTTTAAACTATTTTTTCTTAATTCAAAAATGTGTGAAATTCTGGAAAAGTCAAAGAAAAAAATTAATAACTATTCCATTATGACTAATAATATATATATATATTTATAAATATTCTATGAGATGTGGGATGGAGATGCAGAGGAAACACTTTTTATGCTAGTCCCTATGTTTGAAACATTTATTAATGTTCAGGAAAATTGAATGATTTTCTTTGTTGTTGTTTTGTTTTTTAGAGATGGGGTCTCGCTCTGTCGCCCAGGCTGGAGTGCAGTCGTGCAACCTCAGGTCACTGCAACCTCCGCCTCCTAGTTTCAAGCAATTCTCCTGACTCAACCTCCCAAGTAGCTGGGATTACAGGCGTATTCCACCATGCCTGGCTAATTTTTATATTTTCAGTAGAGACAGAGTTTCACCATTTTGGCCAGGTTGGTCTCAAACTCCTGGCCTCAAGTGATCTGCCTGCCTCAGCCTCTCAAAGTGCTGGGATTACAGACATGAGCCACCACCCCCAGCTCAAATATGGGTTCTTGATATGTTGCCTAGCGTAGTCTCAAACTCTTGGCCTCAATCAGTGCAACCACCTCTGCCTCCCAAAATGCTGGGATTACAGGTGCGAGTCACCAAGCCTGGCCTGAATAATTTTTAAATAAATAAGTCTGTTCTTCACGTTGACTATAATTCATTGGATTGATATTTTTGGTGGAAATAATTTTTAAATTTCAGTTGATTAAGATGCAGTATTGGAAGAGAAAACTTGAAAAAAAAATTATAAAAGTCCATGAATTCTTTTTCTCAACTTTTTCTGATAATGATGAGGGTGGTTTATTTTTAATTTTTATGGGCACATAGTAGGTGTATATATTTATGGGGTAGACGGGGTGCATTGGCTCATACCTCTAATCCCAAGCAAGAATATCGCTTGAAGCCAGGAGTTTGAGACCAGCCTGGGCAAGATGGCGAGACCCCATCTACACTTTATTTTTGTAAAATATAATAAATATATATTTATGGGGTCCATGAGATATTTTGATGCAGGCATATGATGTGTAATAATCATATCAGGGTAAATGGGGCGTTCATTACTTCAGGCGCTCATCATTTCTTTATGTTACAATCATTCCAGTTGTACTCCCTCAGTTATTCTAAAATGTGCAACAAAAATATTGCCAACTATGTCCACTCTGCTGTGCTGTCAGATACTAGATCTTATTCACTGTATCTCTATCTCCATGAGTTTGTTTTAATTTTCAGCTGTCACAAATAAGTGAGAACATTTGAAGTTTTTCTTTCTGTGCCTGGCTTATTTCACTAAACATAATATCTTCCAATTCAATCCATATTGCAAATGACAGGATCTCATTCTTTTTATTTATTTATTTATTTTATTTTTGATTTATTTTTATTATTATTTTTTATGGTAGGGTAGTACTCCATCGTGTATATGTATCGCATTTTCTTTATTCGTTTGTCTGTTGATGGACCGTTAGGTTGCTTCCAAATCTTGGCTATTGCGAACAGTGCTGCAGTAAACATGGGATTGCTGATATCTCTTCAATATATTGATTTCTTTTCTTTTGGGTACACAGCCAGTAGTGGAATTGCTGGTCATATGGTAACTCTGTTTTTAGTATTGTTTGTTTTTTGAGGAACTTCCGTATTCTGCATAGTGGCTGTACTAATTTACATTCTCACCAGCAATGCACAAGGGCTCCCTTTTCTCCACATCCTCACCAGCGTTTGTTATTGCATGCCTTTTGGATGAAAGCCATTTTAACTTGGGTGAAATAATATCTGATTGTTTTGATTTGATTTGCAATCATAGTTTTGATTTGCATTTCTCTGACGATCAGTGATGTTGAGCACCTTTTCATGTAATGGTTTGCCATTTGTAGGTCTTTTGAGAAATGTCTGTTCAGATCTTTTGCCCATTTTTAATCAGATTATTAGATTCTTTTTTCCTATTGTTTACGCTCCTTATGTATTCTAGTTATTAATCTGACGAGGGTGGTTTTTACAGCTATATTTCTGTCTGGCCTTTTTATATCCTCTCCCCATTCTATCTCCTACCTTGTTCTAATATAGTTTAGTGTGTCTTATAGACAATCATTTATCTTTTGCCTCCCTGAACTGATTTTAACTTTTCTCTTTGTGTTTTTCTCCTTTTCTCATTTCATAATGCAATTAAATCTATCTCTTAGTTTTCTCAAATTTTAAAAACACGTGAATAAAATATCTTTTACCTAAGGTCAAACACAAATGAGTAGCGTAGGCCAGTCATGGTGGCCCACTCCTCTCATCCCAACACTGTGGGAGGAGGTCGAGGCAGCTGGATCGCTTGAGCTCACGAGTTTGAGATCTGCATGGGCAACATGGCAAAACCCTGTCTCTAGAAAAAAATACAAGAATTAGCCAGGCATGGTAGCTACTTGGGGAGGCTGAGGTGGGAGGAAGGCTTGAGCCTGGGAGACAGAGGTTGTAGTGGCCAGATGATGCCACTGTGCTCCAGCCAGGCCTGTAAAGCCAGAACTTGTCTCAAAAAAAAAAAAAAAAAAAAAAAAAGGCAGCATAGATTGGAAGAATAAGGATAAGGAGGCCAAACTAAGAATGAGAGAAATTAGTGAAAAATGAAAAGGATGAAAAAACCCAGATGCCCTTTTATTTTTTCTTTTTAAAGAAGAGATGTTTGGGAAATGTCGATGAAATGGACCAGATAGAGATTAATCTCAGTAAATATCTGGCTGCTAACTTATAGGTTTGTTCCTGTTTTCTCTCTCAATCAGTTAATGGATTAAAGATCAAGGAACTGTCTGATCTGGCTTCTGGAGTACAGTGGCACAATCTGGGCTCACTGCAACTTCCACCTCCTGGGTTCAATTGATTCTCATGCCTCAGCCTTCCCGGTAGCTGAGATTACAGGTGTGCACCACCCCACCTGGCTAATTTTTGTATTTTTAGTAAAAACAAGGTCTCACCACGTTGGCCAGGCTGGTCTCATACTCCTGGCCTCAAGTGATCTGCCCGCCTCAGCCTCCCAAAGTGCTGGGATTACAGGTGTGCCACCTCGCCTGCTCCTTGCTGGCCTCTGTTAACACCACTCTCCTATGTGGTCTTTGCTCACCACCCACCCTGGCCTTCTCTCTCTAATGTGTCCAGTCCCTTCCCACACCCACCCTTGCTTGTACATCCTCCCTCTTCACTGAGGACTCTTACATACCCTTTATACCCTAACTAAGATGTTCCTTCCTGAAGGAAAGTAAGATACAGCCCCACCTCATCACCACCCTCACCAAATTTAGGTTAATTATAGGTTGTCATCCATCAATGTCTTAGGCGAGTTCTTTTAAAAACAAACACATTTAGGCTCTGCCTATGCAGTAACCATTCTTTATTCTTTATTCCTTTACTTTCTTTTTCTTTTTCATTTTCTTTTTTGTTTTTTTGAGATGAGTTTCACTCTTGTTGCCCAGGCTGGAGTACAATGGCATGATCTCAGCTCACCGCAACCTCTACCTACTGGGTTCAAGAGATTCTCCAGCCTCAGCCTCCCGAGTAGCTGGGATTACAGGCATGTACCACCATGCCCGGCTAATATTTGGCTTTTTAGTAGAGACAGGGTTTCTCCATGTTGGTCAGGCTGGTCTCAAACTCCCAGCCTCAGGTGATCTGCCCGCCTCAGCCTCCCAAAGTGCTGGGATTACAGGCATGAGCCACCATGCCCAGCCAGAATTGAAGACATTTTTTAGAAAAAGAATATTTCCCATAATAACATGAAAGAAGATTTTAGAAAAATGGTATTTCTCCTATTGCTGTAAAAACTTTGTTGTGTATAATTAATGTTTATAGCTTTTAACTCAATGTTGTTTTAAATTTGTAGTCTTTAGACAGCTTTACATCCAACAATGGACCATTTCAATATTACTTGGGTGGTCATTCCAGTCAACCCATGGAAAATTCTGGATTTTGTGAAAATGTTCAAGTAATTCCTGGAAATGGCAACATTGGGAATATGCAGGTGGTTGCAGTTGAAGGAAAAGGTGAAGTCAAGCATGGAGGAGAAGATGGTAGGAATAACAGTGGAGCGCCACACCGGGAGAAGCGAAGCGGCGAAAATGACGAATTCTCTAATGTCAGAAGAGGAAGAGGTGTGATTACCTTTTTTTCTTCCCTCACTATCTTTATTTATTTACTTATTTATTTTTGAGATGGAGTCTAGTGCTCTGTCGCCCAGGCTGGAGTGCAGTGTGCGATTACAGGCACATGCCACTACGCCTGGCTAATTTTTGTATTTTTAGTAGAGATGGGGTTTCGCCATGTTTGCCAGGCTGGTCTTGAACTTCTCACCTCGGGTGATCCGCCTGCCTCAGCCTCCCAAAGTGCTGGGATTACAGGCATGAGCCACTGCTCCTGGCCACACTTTAGAGATTTAGATCTCAAAGAAATAACAGAGGAAAATGAATAAAACAGTTTCTACTTGCATAAGAATTATTTAAAACAAACATTTTTGTCTCTTAAAATAGGACATAGGATGCAACACTTGAGTGAAGGAGCCAAGGGTCGGCAGGTGGGAAGTGGAGGTGATGGGGAGCGCTGGGGCTCCAACAGAGGGTCCCAAGGCAGCCTCAATGAGCAGATCGCCCTCGTGCTGATGAGATTGCAGGAGGACATGCAGAACGTCCTTCAGAGACTGCAGAAACTGGAAACACTGACTGCTTCACAGGTAAACTTTCAAATGTGTCATACCTTCTCCTACTTACTGATTCTGGAAAGCAATGTGGAATCTGTGTTGAACATATTTACATAAATTAATGTATTTTAGTAAAAATAAAAAGAATTTAGTTTTGAAAATATTGTTTAAGAAAAGACTGACCCAGAAACTAATTACTGCTTAAAATAATAGAGAAATAGCTGGGCATGGTGGCTCCTGCCCATAATCACAGCACTTTGGGAGGCTGAGGCTGGCAGATCACCTGAGGTCAGGAGTTCAAGACCAGCCTGGCCAACATGGCGAAACCCCATCTCTACTAAAAATACAAAAATTAGCCAGGCATGATGGTGGGTGCCTGTAATCCCAGCTTCTCGGGAGGCTGAGGTGGAAAACTCGCTTGAACCCGGGAGGTAGAGGTTGTAGTGAGCTGAGATTGTGCCATTGCACTCCAGCCTGGGCGACAGAGTGAGACTCCATCTCAAAAAAAAAAAAAAAAAAAAGAAGAAGAAAAAAGAAAAATGGCTAGGCGAGGTACCTCATGCCTGTAATTCCAACACTTTGGAAGGCTGAGGTAGGTGGATCACCTGAGGTCAGGAGTTTAAGACCAGACTGGCCAACATGGTGAAATTCTGTCTCTACTAAAAATAAAAAAAAATTAGCCAGGTGAGGTGTTGCATGCCTGTACTCCCAGCTACGTGGGAGGCTGAGGCAGGAGAATCGCTTGGACCTGGGAAGCAGAGGTTGCAGTGAGCTGAGATAGTGCCACTGCACTCCAGCATGGGTGACAGTGAGATTTTGTCTCTAAATGAATGAATGAATGAAAAAGGTTCATAGGAAGAGACACTTCAGTTTGATTTATAGTTTTGACTGTGGCCTGTAATAATCCCTGGACTCACCTGCCTCTCCTTGAGTAACATTTGTTGAAGAGAATAAAGAGGTAATTAGCCTTGACTGTCTGACCTAGCTGTAAACATTATACAACATTGAAGCATCATGCTGAAATAGATGTTAAGAAGTATTTGTAGGGATTAATCAAAGAAGATATGCTTCCATTGCAAGATAAATACATTAAATGTAGACTCATGTAAAGAAACTGATACTGCAGGCTTCCCTAAACAACCACTGGAAATATCTTTCTCTTTACCTAATCAGTAAGTTACTTAAGTTATTACGTTTTTAAAAATTATATGTATCCCTAGGATTCTCAGTTACATATTATTATTAATCAGACTGCAAATTCCTAGACTTCCAGGAGTCTACAAACACCCTAAAATACTACACACATTTGTCTTTGATTTTGCATTTTTGATGGGAGAGGATTTGTTGTCTTCATGAGATTCTCAAGAGGGTCTGTAAGGAAAAAGAGTTTAAAATAGTGCCTTGTGACCGGGCACAGTGACTCACACCTGTAATTTCAGCACTTTGTGAGGCTGAGGCGAGTGGATCACTTGAGGCCAGGAGTTCGAGACCAGCCTGGCCAACATGATGAAACCCCGTCTCTATTAAAAGTACAAAAATTAGCCGGGTGTGGTGGTGCGTGACTGTAATCCCAGCTACCTGGGAGACTGAGGCATGAGAATCACCTGAACCAAGTTGGCAAAAGTTTCAGTGAGCCTAGATCATGCCACTGTACTTGGCTCACTGCAACTTCCACCTTCTGGGACCATGTCATCCTCCCACCTCAACTTCCCAAGTAGCTGGAACCACAGGTGCATACCACCACGTCTAGCTAATTTTTGTATTTTTTGTAGAGACAGAGTTTGCCATGTTGCCCAGGCTGGTCTCAAACTCCTGAGCTCAAATGATCAGCCCACCTCAGGCTCCCAAAGTGCTTGGGATTACAGGCATGAACCACTGTGCCTGGAATGTTTTAAGTTATTATTATTATTTTTTTTAACCTAAGAATATTATACATATATTCAATATCTTTAGTGGTATTGAAATTCTGCTGAAATTCTTTTGATATATTTTCTTGACATTTACTTTTTCACTGTTATATAAAACTTTAGGCTAGGCCCATGGCTCACACCTGTAATCTCAGCACATTTGGAGGTCAAGGCAAGAGGATACCCTGTGGCTAGGAGTTCAAGACCAGCCTGGGCAACATAGCAAGACCTTATGTCTACAAAAAAGTAAAATTAAAATAGCCAGGCTTGGTGGTCGGCCCACCTACTCAGAAGGCTGAGGCAGGATGACCGCTTGAGCCCAGGAGTTGAAGGCTGCAGTGAGCCATGATCTCTCTAGCCTGGGGAACAGAGTAAGACCTCATCTCTACAAAAATACAATACAATAATAAAATAAAGTTGAAAAGATTTTGATTTAGGACTTTTTTACTTAAAATTTGCATAATTCACTTGGATGATTCATAGAAGAAATAAATTTGGCCAGGCACAGTGACTCATGCCTGTACTGTCAACATTTTGGGATGGATCACCTGAGGTCAAGAGTTTGAGGCCAACCTGGCCAACATGGTAAAACCCCACCTCTACCACCAAAAATACAAAAATTAGCTGGGTGTGGTGGCACATGCCTGTAATCCCAGCTGCTCGTGAGGCAGAGATTGCAGTGAACTGAAATCGTGTCTCAAAAAGAAAAGTCGCTTGGATAACATTGAAAGGTCAAATTGTGCAAATAAAAAGAAAAAGATAAGAAAAGTTGCTCCTCGTGGTGGCTCACACCTGTAATCCCAGCACTTTGGGAGGCTGAGGCAGGCAGATTACCTGAGGTTAGGAGTTTGAAACCAGCCTGACTAACATGATGAAACCCTGTCTCTGCTAAATACAAAAACAAATTAGCCGAGTGTGGTGGTGCATGCCTGTAATCCCAGCAAGTTGGGAGGCTGAGTCAGGAGAATTGCTAGAACCTGGGACGCAGAGGTTGCAGTGAGCCGAGATCGCACCATTGTACTCCAGCCTAGGCAACAAGAGTGAAACTCCATCTCAAAGAAAAAAAAAAAGAAAAAGAAAAGTCAAGTAGGTAATGAAATAAGACTGTAAAGCACGTAAGAGTTTAGATGGATTTGAGGTTTTATTTTGATAATTTTCTATAATTTGAGCTAAAAATACAAAGCATCAAAGTATTGTTTGGCTTGCAGTTTTAGGAAACTTATGCTTTGGTAAGTATTAGTTTCAGGATAATCAAAGTAGAGTTCGCAGAGGAATGCTGAATAAACTAAGAGTTCTACATTCCAACTGTTCTATACATAAAGAAAACAACAACCCCCCAAACCTCAAAATTTCTGCCTTTTTAAAAAAGATAGGAAATAGAAAAATTACTGTGTTTTTTATTTTTTCAAGGCTAAGTCACTTTCATTTGCATTGACAGGCAAAATCATCAATATCAACATTGCAGACTACTAGTCAGCCCACGTCACAGGTAAGACAGTTTTTAAAAAATTTAAATGCCAGGATTTCACATGTTACAATACATTTAGAACATACGAAATCTTTAAATCATCCCAGATGAAATCTACCTTTGAAGTTAAAAAATACTTGTTTCGTGTTTATTTAAGTCCGAACTACTCCTGAAAGCCTGCTTCCTGAATTATACTCTGAAATGTGGAATATCTTCCTCCCTTCAGCAGGAGTGAGATTTGTTACTAATTTTCTACTTTGAAAATTATGAATCAGTTATGTTTTTAAGTTTATACATGCAGTATTGAAGAGATTGGTGACAAGCTTATTGTGTTTTCTCAGAGACCATCTTGGTGGCCCTTCGAGATGTCTCCTGGTGTGTTAACTTTTGCCATCATATGGCCTTTTATTGCACAATGGTTGGTGTATTTATACTATCAAAGAAGGAGAAGGTAAGAGCAGTTTTATCATTTGAAATGGTGTGTAACTCTCATAACCTGTAACAGACAGAGCTTTCAGCAGCAGTTAAGGAGATAATAGGTCAATTTTATGGATACATTGTCATAGTGAACATTCTGTATTTATCCTGAGATGGAAACTCCCTTGGAAATGATATCTTGTGGATTCCTAGGTACTTGTTAGACTTAAAAACATTTTCACTTGAGAGCATCTGATGGATTTATACACCTTTGAGTTAGGCAACAACACAAAAGTGATTACACGCTTCTCTCTCTTTTTTTTTTTTTTCAGACTGGGATCGCATTTTGTTGCCCAGGCTGGAGGGCAGAGTGGTTATTCACGGGCATGATGATGTGCACTGAAGCCTCAGACTCCTTGGTTCAAGTGATCCTTTCTGTCTCAGCCTCCTGAGTGGCTGAGACTACAGGCATATACCAATTAAAGGCACAGTGGCTCACACCTGTAATCCCAGCACGTTGGGGAGGGCAGGGCAGGAGGATTGCTTGAGCAAAGGAGTTTGAAACCAGCCTGGGCACCATAGGGAGGTACTGTCTCTATTTTTAAAAATTAATCAAAAAGGAATTTGGAGGTAACTTTATTTTTAAAATTTATTTTATTTATTTTATTGTTATTTTTTTCGAGATGGAATCTCGCTCTGTCACCAGGCTAGAGTGCAGTGGCACAATCTTGGATCACTACAACCTCCATCTCCCAGGTTCAGGTGATTCTCTTGCCTCAGCCTCCCGAGTAGCTGGGATTACAGGCATGTGCCACCATGCCTGGCTAATTTTTGTATTTTTAGTTGGCTAGACTGGTCTCAAACTCCTGACCTCAGGTGATCCACCTGCTTCAGCCTCCCAAAGAGCTGGGATTACAGGCACAACCAACAGTGCCTGGCTGGAGGTTACTTTGAGGGCCAGAATTCCAGTTTGGGATGACAAGATCCCTCAAATAGGTCAGAGAATAATAGATTGGAATCCCTGAAAGTAACCCTGAGTCTGTCCATGTTAGGAATAACCTGAGGCCAAACCCTTGGGTTCAAGAAAATCCTTAAATCTAAAAAGTTGCCAGGTGTGGTGGCTCCTGTCTATAATCCCAGGACTTTGGGAAGCTGAGGTGGGTGTATTGCTTGAGCCCAGGAATTCAAGAACAGCCTGGGAAGAAAGTGAGACTCTGTCTCTACAAAAAATATAAAAAACAAAATAAAAAAATTGGCTGGGTTGGTGGTACACACCTGTAGTCCCAGCTACTTGGGAGGCTGAGGTGGGAGGATCACTTGAGCTCAGGAGGTTGAGTCTGCCGTGAGTCATGATCAGGCCACTGCACCCCAGCCTGGGTGATGGAGTGAGACTGTCTCAAAAAAAAAAAAAAAAAATACAGACCTGATTTTAAATCCTTTTCTTTCCTTCTTCTACACATTTTTCATTCCTCCAGTGGGTTTAGTGCTCTACGCTGTTTTATATTTGAATATCCCTGGTAACAGGAAAGAAGAGCCAAGCCTTCGTTAGGTATGTGGTAATGCTGGCTATGAGCAGCAGGGCCCAGTGCCACTAAGGGTAGATGTTTACACATTTGTAACGCATTTCAAAGTTCCTTTTCCTGTTTCCCTTGTAGAAAGTCGGGAGTTCGAGAGGAGAGGAATTTGCTTAAAAAAAAAAAAACCCTAAAGCTTACTTTGGTTAATAATTTATTTTATGCTTAAGATGGAACCAGCTTATTACTTTATAAAACATTGAAAAAACAAACGATACTCTGCTTCAACAGTCACAGAAAATTCGAGTTTTTCTAAAAATTGTTTAAATGTTTCTTACTATTAGAAATTTTGTAAAAGGTTGTTCACTATTTCTCCTAAGTATCCCTTTTAGTGTTCATGGATATCTCTGAATGGAGAAACTCTTTCCTATTTTTAATTTTCTACTTGGTTATTATTGAAGCTTTGTAAGTTTCTCACTGTATGTTGACTGTTTGATCCTTCCAAATTGCAAATTATTACCACTGTGCAACATCATTTTGACAAGGCATAGTGTTTTTACCCATATTGTTTGCTTATATATGTAATAGATGAACTGAGGTTGGAGGTAGGGCCATATTTGATATGGAAATAAGTTTTAGCCCTGAGGAGATTTAGGCATCTCTTAATCTCACATTGTTCAGCAATTTTTAATCTGATAGTTAAACGAATGAAGACTAGAGAGAGATATTTGCCATTGCACTCCAGCCTGGGTAACAAGAGCGAAACTCCGTCTCAAAAAAAAAAGAAAGAGATAGATTCTGTGTTAGAGATGAAGAGAAATGTCTAGAAATCTGATTAGAATGGGGGAAAGTGTGGGCAAGTAGAGGGTGTGTCCTGCTTATAATGGGGATCATCCTGTAGCTCATCCCCCAAAACAGTGTCTGGCACATAGTAGGTGCTCAATAAATGTGTGTTGAGTCTATAACTGCATCCTTCTTTGGGTAAGATGGCAAATGGAAGTACCATAAGACATGGAAAAGCTTTCATTTTATTGAGTAAATATGCACATGGACACAGACATACTAGGATATGTACGATAAATATAGGATAGTCCTATATGTTTTACATATGTATAGGACATATAGGAATATATACATATAGGACTATATATATATGTGTGTGTGTGTGTGTGTGTGTGTGTGTGTGTGTATATATATATATATATATATATAGACAGAGAGAGGACTACCTAGGAGTCCTGTATATATATAGGACTATATAGGAGGCTGGAGTGCAGTGGCATGAAATTGGCTCACTGCAGCCTTCACCTCCTGGGTTCAAGTGGTTTTCCTTCCTCAGCCTCCTGAGTAGCTGGGACTACAGGTATGCGCCACCACGCCCGGCTAATTTTTGTATTTTTAGTAGAGACCGGGTTTCACCATATTGACCAGACTGGTCTTGAACTCCTGATCTCAGGTGATCCAGCTACCTTGGCTTCCCAAAGTGCTGGGATTCTAGGCATGATCCAGCCTGGGATATGCTTTTGAAACTAAGTATCTTTTCCTTTGACATTAAAAGTAATACACAGAGTCTACTGTTTAATTTTTTTTCTAGTGTAGAATAATATAACTTTAAAAGTAAAAGAGATTTCTTAAGCTGTCACTCTGCAATGGATCAGAAAAACATTCTGTATGTGATAGGGGGAGCAGTACCTGCAGACTTCTTGTTCAGAAAAAGGCCCTGAAGCGTCTCCTGTGGTAACACCTGTCCCTGGTTGTCCAGCCTGACAACTCTGCTATTAAAATTATCCTTGAGTCAAATACTGAAAGCAGACTTGTAATATCCAAGAGATTAAACTAATACTTTATTTATTTATTTACTTGAGACAAGGTGTCACCATCTTGCCTGGGCTGCAGTGTAGTGGTACAGTCATAGGTCATTGCAGCCTCAAACTCCTAGGCTCAAGCAATCCTCCAGCCTCAGCCTCCTGAGTAGCTGGGACTGTAGGCAGATGTCAACTAATTTTCTTATTTTTTGTTGAGATGGGGGTCTCACTATTGCGCAGGCCAGTCTCGAACTCCTGCCCTCAAGAGATCCTCCTACCTCAGCCTCTCTTGTACTAGGATTACAGGCCTGAGCCACCATGCCTGGCCTAAATTATTACTGTTACAAGAAAGGGATCCCAATCCAGACCCCAAGAGAGGGTTCTTGGATCTTGCACAAGAAAAAATTCAGGGTGAGTCCATAAAGTGAAAGCAAGTTTATTAAGAAAGTAGAGAAATAGAAGAATGGTTACTCCATAGACAGAGCAGCCCCAAGGGCTGCTGTTTGCCCATTTTTATGGTTATTTCTTGATGATATGCTAAACAAGGGGTGGATTATTCTTGCCTCCCCCCCGCCTTTTTTTTTTGAGACGGAGTCTTGCTCTGTTACCAGGCTAGAGTGCAGTGGCTCAATCTTGGCTCATTGCAACCTCCGCCTCCTGGGTTCAAGCGATTCTTCCGCCTCAGCCTCCCGAGAAGCTGGGACCACAGGCGTGTGCCACCACACCCGGCTAATTTTTTTTTGTATTTTTAGTAGAGATGGGGTTTCACCGAGTTGGCCAGGATGGTCTCGATCTCTTGAGCTTGTGATCCGCCCGCCTCAGCCTCCCAAAATGCTGGGATTACAGGCCTGAGACACTGCGCCCAGCCATGCCTCCCCTTTTTAGACCTTGTAGGGCAACTTCCTCACGTTGCCATGGCATTTGTAAACTGTCATGGCGCTGGTGGGTGTGTAGCAGTGAGGATGACCAGAGGTCACTCTCATCACCATCTTGCCTTTGGTGGATTCTGGCCGGCTTCTTTCCTGCAGCCTGTTTTCTCAGGAAAGTCTTTATGACCTGGATCTTGTGCTGACCTCCTATCTCATCCTGTGACTTAGAATGCCTTAACTGCCTGGACACGCAGCCCAATATGTCTCAGCCTCGTTTTACCTAGCTCCTATTCAAGATGGAGTTTCTCTGGTTCACACACCTCTGACATTACTTTGAAGGAAAGGACGTTTCTAACCAGTTTTCTTAAGCAGCATGCCCAGATTCCTAAATTTGCTATCATGTAATTTTCTTGGGGACACTCAGCCTTCAGTAGAGAGGTAATAAATACAAACTGATTGGGAGTGGGGAGGGTCTCAGGAGGAACATTCTCCAAATGGAGCCTAAGGCAGAAGGCACTGACACAAAATGTCAGGGCTGGGCTTCTGAGGAGGAGAAGGAATCGCAGCAGTGCAGCTAGAGCAGCATTCACCGTGGTGAGGGGGAAGGCAGAATTTATTTCTGTTCCCTTATCTGTTGTTTCCTGTGACTTTTCTTCTATCACTGCATTTTGCAAGTTGATTTAAAACGAAACCAAACAGAAAGATCTCACTAAGAGCCCGAAAACAATTCTAAAGTTCTGAAGACAGTGATTTATGTTCATTCTATTACACCAGAAGATTGGGGGTTCAGGCTGGGCTCAGTGGCTCATGCCTGTAATCCCAGCACTTCAGGAGGCTGAGGTGGTGTGTGTCGGGTCAGGTCTTACTAGCACAGGCCTCCATAACATCTGTTTCAGTACTGACTGACAGGTTAAGTTAAATGTTAAAAGCCAGTGCCCTTATTAAAAGGCTGGAATGTGACAAAAGCCCACCAAGTGTTTTGCCTAGAGCTTTCCTGGGCCTTAAAGCATGACAAAATAAGTAAAGAATTCTTAACAGGATCCATTTAGGATTAAACAAGTTTTACTGTGGGTCTGAAGAAACTCCCCAGGCCTCCACAAACAAGCTTATTGGGGTCTGAAGGAGCTCCCCAGACCTCTGATTTGGTAGGGAGGCAAGATAACGGTAATCACCCCAGCACCTGGACCCATTTAGATTAAGTAAATTTACTGAGGCACCAGAAGCTTCAGGACTCAGACCTTGGTTATAGATTAAAATAAAGTAATCACTTACGTCTTTAGATGAATGCACACTTACACATAGACATATAAGCTCTAGAAAACTGTAATTTTGAGATGATCTGGCGATAATTTCCAGGCCTTCTCCCTGTAACTGGCTGGCAGAAATAAAAACTCTCTTCCTCCCCAGTTCATCTGCTTCTCATTATTGGGCTCTTAGAAATAGAAGCCTCACCCTCACTTTGGTCCAGTAACAGGTTGATCACTTGAGGTCAGGAGTTCGAGAACAGCCTGGGTGAAACGCCATGTCAACTAAAAATACAAAAATTTTCCAGGTGTGGTGGTGGGCGCCTGTAATCCCAGCTACTTGGGAGGCTGGGGCTATAGGTGAATAACTTGAATCCGGGAGTTGGATGTTGCAGTGAGCCGAGATCGCGCCGCTGCACTCCAGCCTGGGTGACAGAGCGAGACTCCATCTCAAAAATAAAGAAGATTGGGGGTTCAGAGACAAAGTTAATCTGCCCTTTTATAAATCTGCAAAGGATTGTGTGTCGTAATCTGCATCACACAGATTCCTGATAAGTGTTGCTAACTGTTCAGGCACCTGCAGCTAACATTCTTGCTAAAACGTCACTTAGGCAGTTTGTCTTTACAGCCACCCACATCTGTTTTGTCTTAGTCGACCATTTCAATTCTCTTCCTCCAGGGGCCTGTTTTCTTCCTGCTGCCTGGAGCTCCTTCTGTTATGTGAAAGTTGATCTATTTAAAATGTCATTCCTGCCAAGGAGGTGTACATAAGAGGATTTCTGTAAAGGATAAGGAATGATCTGATAATTTAAAATACCACTCCTGCCAAAGGAGTTGCATAAGAGTATTTCTACAGAGAGGATTCAATCTGTTATGAGAGTTTCAGGCATTTTGGCATCTTGAGTGCTGGGGAGGGTTTGAAGATTTTAGAGCAGAACCCAGATCATATGTGATTGTGTGTCTTGTGCTAACAAGCCCACCCTTTTCTGATAGCTCATTCACTCTTCCGTCTTTGAAACCATCACATTGCATTTATGCAAGTTTGGAGTTTATATGTCTCTTTGTCACCTACCACCTCTCTTGAGGCCTGAGAGCCTGCCTCATTTATCCTTGAATCCCCAGAAGCTGGCACAGAGCCTGGAAACTAATGGAAACATAATCCGTGTTGATTAAATGAATAGTCCAGGTTGTACATCTATTACCCTTTTACAGTTTTATTAAACATTTGTTTCACAGCTTTTCTATTTTGATAAAATTATGAAATTATTTCCACAAATCTTAATCATATAATAGCCAACCAGAAAAGGATAAGAATCTAGGAGAGAGGAGAAATGTACATTTAAATTATTTATTAAAAACTGGGGTCGGGGCCGGGCGCGGTGGCTCAAGCCTGTAATCCCAGCACTTTGGGAGGCCGAGGCGGGTGGATCACGAGGTCAAGAGATCGAGACCATCCTGGTCAACATGGTGAAACCCCGTCTCTACTAAA
>NW_016107407.1:8956485-8968124 GCF_001604975.1 Cebus imitator | reverse complement strand
ACAGAGTGAGACTCCATCTCAAAAATAAAAATAAAAATAAAAATAAAAATAAAATAAAATAAAATAATTGGCCAGGATGGCTGGGCGTGGTGGCTCGCGCCTGTAATCTTGGCACTTTAGGAGGCTGAGGTGGGTGGATCATCTGAGGTCAGGAGTTCAAGACCAGCCTGGCCAACATGGCAAAACCTTGTCTCTACTAAAAATACAAAAATTAGCCGAGTGTAGTAGCACGTGCCTGTAATGCCAGCTACTCAAGAGGCTGAGGCAGGAGAATCGCTTGAACCAGGGAGGCTGAGGTTGCAGTGAGCCGAGATGGCGCCAATACACTCCATCCTGGGTGACAGAGTAAGACTTTGCCTCAATAAATAAATAAATAAGTGTTTTTAAACTGTTTGGTAATTTAAGCACTTGTAATTGGATCTTTCCTATCAGACTGTAAATCATACGAATTAGTTTTATAAAGACTGTTGGTCATTTTATGGTTTTATTTTGAATTTGAATGTTATTATGTTATTATTATTATATTACCATCCAGAGAATTATTTGCATTTATACTCACAGGAAACTGGTTTTTATTTTCTTTTTAAAGAAAACTGAACTGAGGAAAATGGTACTTTCCTCAAGAAGACTACTGGAACTGGATGACCTCAGAATGAGCTGGATTATGGTGTTCACAAGAAAATCTCAGTTTGTGATGATTACATTGCTTTTTGTTGTCTAGTAGTTTGGTTTGTGTACATATATACACATACATATTTTGCACTACACAAATGATAACATTTTAAGGACTAATATTGCTGATACTTGAATAATCAATCTCTATTAGGTTATAAGTAGCATACATAAATTCACCCTGTCCTTGAACTTGAAGGACATTATTAATTATCATTTGGTAACATGTTTACCTGATTATCTTCCATAGAGTAATATAAGCTGCTTTCAAAGGTACCATTGTGATAATGAGATCAGGTTTATAAGTGAGTATTTTTAATTTTCTAAATTAAATACAAGAAAGAATGCAAACCAGGAGTGAATTTCAAGTGAGATGTAATTGACTTTATATCTTAGTCACTGAGTTGCCATGCCACATAATAGAAAACCGCAGGAAGAATTGTTATATTCGCTTTGTGGGCTGCCCATAATCTTTCTCGGGCATTCACAACTCTTAAGTTTGGTGTTCAGGCAGCATTATTAAAAAGTGGAGTCCTATGTACCAGGCTTAGTTTTTATAAATGATTTACAGACTAGACATAACCCGCTGATGGAAATGATGAAGAATGAGCTTCATGTAGGTTTAAAAGTTTATTCTGAGCCTATAGATGATTAGTAAGATTTTTATTCAACCATATACACTTATTCCTTTGTAATCATTTTTCTTTAAGGATATCTAGTGTCTGCTTCATAGGGTGCTTTGAAATATAAAATGAAAACTTATTTATACTGTTTTTACAGCAGTCAAAAAGGAAACACACGAAAATCACTTTTCTGCAACTGGTAAACTATACAGACTGGACTCTTAACCTCTTAGTGCCTGAGTTTTTCCTTCGGGGTATACTATTTTAGATACACCTACTTCACAGGGGTATTGGAGGGATTTGCAAGCTAACAGGCCAAATGCTTCCATAGGAATAAGGCACACCCAGCTAACACAAACTTAAGTCCCTCTTCCCCACCTCTCTCATCTAGACCAAAAAGAAGACTGTAATTTAGATCCTTGAAGACTTTTCCTGTATGCCTTCCAAAATTTCCTGCTCACTTAGATGTACCTTGTGCTTTAAAGATTTCTTTGATTCAGTCTTTGCAGCAAATAATTTTTTTTTTTTTTTTGAGAGTTTCGCTCCTGTTGCCCAGGCTGGAGTGCAGTGGCATGATCTCAGCTCACAGCAACCTCTGCCTCCCAGATTCAAGCGATTCTCCTGCCTCAGCCTTCCAAGTAGCTGGGATTACAGGCATGCACCACCACGCCTGGCTAAATTTGTATTTTTACTAGAGATGGGGTTTCTCCATGTTGGTCAGGCTGGTCTTGGACTCCTGACATCAGGTGATCCGCCCTCCTCGGCCTCCCAAAGTCCTGGGATTATAGGCGTGAGCCACTGTGACCAGCCTGTGGCAAATATTTTTTAAGCATTCTCAAGATGTATGATGTTGGGTTTAGCATCATGTGTTCTGAGTGTTTTAAATAAGAGAGAAAGAATTAATCTGTCTTTAGTATACAGGGTGGTTGTTTGCCTGAAAAGTATAAGAATACAATTTACTTTTCCCAAACTCTTTGTTTCTTTTTCTTTCAAGTAACTTTGTTTTTATTCTTTAATCCTATACTGATTAAAATATGTCTGTCTAAAGGGATCTGCTACTATTTGCTTTTAAAAAATTGTTCCCTACTTATTTGTGAAAAAAATGAAGCAAGCAACTGAATTAATATGTAAAAATAACATTTAGACCTGTGGATCAGAGATTATTTACTTTTTTTGAGACGGAGTTTTGCTGTTGTTGCCCAGGCTGGAGGGCAGTGGTGCAATCTTGGCTTACCGCAACCTCCACCTCCCAGATTCAAGTGATTCTCCTGCCTCAGTCTCCCGAGTAACTGGGATTACAGGCATGCACCACCACACTAGGCTAATGTTGTATTTTTAGTAGAGATGGGGTTTCCCCATGTTGGTCAGGCTGGTCTCAAACCCCTGACCTCAGGTGATCCACCCGCCTTGGCCTCCCAAAGTGCTGGGATTACAAGCATGAGCCACCACACCCGGCCTCAAAGATTATTTTTAAAAATTACATATCAATTTGGTATCAGAAAAAAAGTGGGTTTTCTCTTAGTATATAAATAAATAAAATGCAAATTAGGAGTATAAGCAGTTGTGAATCATTACAAGCAGTCGGGGATAACTAACTCCTAGGGATAACCATTTGTATCCTGTTCCAAAGTCTTATTTTATAGTTTGAAAAGCACTTTGCACACAGTTCTTGTATATAAAAGTAAAGGTGTAATTATAGGATATAGTGTTCCTGCTTTGTTTAATAAGAACCTCATTTAAACTTGACAGCTATGGTATTTTTTTAATGATCAACTTCTTTTCTGTTTACTGTAAAACTAAGTTAAAAATAAAAGGTTAATGAGAAATGATACGGCTTTTATTACTTGTTACTGTTAGCATATTGATTAGATAAGAATTCAATGAGAATAAGGCCGGGCGCGGTGGCTCAAGCCTGTAATCCCAGCACTTTGGGAGGCCGAGGCGGGTGGATCACGAGGTCAAGAGATCGAGACCATCCTGGTCAACATGGTGAAACCCCGTCTCTACTAAAAATATAAAACATTAGCTGGGCATGGTGGCGCGTGCCTGTAATCCCAGCTACTCGGGAGGCTGAGGCAGGAGAATTGCCTGAGGCAGGAGGCGGAGGTTGCGGTGAGCCGAGATCGCGCCATTGCACTCCAGCCTGGGTAACATGAGTGAAACTCCGTCTCAAAAAAAAACAAAAAAAAACTCAAAGAATTCAATGAGAATAAGTAGTGGTCACACATAAAGTAATCATGACTCTCAAAGCCAAGCTATTCCATATAATTTGATAAATTCAGAAACTGGGATGAAATTTAACTTATTTGGTCATCTGGTTGAGAATACTAGCAATCCAGTCAAATTCTTGGTTTCAGTTATCATCCCAAGTAACTGGCTTCCCACAGCCACACAGTGAACCCTAATCAACCATCTTATTATTTGAGACGGAGTCTCCCTCTGTCGCCTAGGCTGAGGTGCAGTAGTATGATCTCGGCGTCCTGCAAACTCTGCTTCTCAGGTTCCAGTGATTCTCCTGCCTCAGGATTACAGGTGCCTGATAGCATACCCAGCTAATTTTTTGTGTTTTTCATAGAGACAGGGTTTCGACATGTTGGCCAGGCTGATCTCGAACTCCTGACCTCAGGTGATCCACCCACCTCTGCCTTCCAGAGTGTTGGGATTACAGACGTGAGCCACCACGACCAGCCCTAATCAACCATCTTAAATGCACATCTCTGGCCTTATGTGGAAAATTGTGAGAGTGTTTCATGTTTTTAATACCCATCTATGACATGTAACTTCTACAGAGACTGGTAAAAGTGATGTTAACTACTTGTATCATTTAAGGTATCAGTATTCTGCTGCATGTAATAGAAACCCAACTGTCGTGGCTTGACCAAGTAACTGGGTCTTTTCCTTTGATATAAATCTGGAGGTAGAAGACCGGGGCCAGGAAGGTGCTTCCACAATGCCATTAGGTAGACAGGCTCCTCCTGTCTTCCTTTCTCCCATCTTTAGTGTGTAGCTTTTGTCTTCATGCTTAAGATAGAGAAGTACATCTAGATCTAATGTCTGTGTAATAGGCAGGCACAGAGTGAAATGCAGAAGGCAACTCCCAGTTGTATTTTTCCATCTGATTAGGAAACAGTAACTTTTTTGAAAGCCCCACACAGGAGACTCTTCACGTCTCATTGGCTAGAACTGGCTCTCATAGTTATATCTTTGCCTACAAAATTATTTAACCACTTCTCAGTCTTTTGGCTAAGATCAAGTGTAGTATGAGTTCTTATTAGTATATCTTTTTTTTTGAGATGGAGTCTTGCTCTGTTGCCCAGGCTGGAGTGCAGTAGCACAATCTCAGCTCACTGCAACCTCCACCTCCTGGGTTCAAGCAGTTCTCCTATCTCAGCCTTCCAAGTAGCTGAGATTATAGGTGCCTGCCACCACGCCCATCTAATTTTTTGTAATGTTGGTAGAGATGAGGTTTCTCCATGTTGGCTAGTCTGGTCTCAAACTCCTGACCTCAGGTGATCCACCCGCCTTTGCCTCCCAAACTGTTGGGATTACAGGCATAAGCCACCGCATCTGGCCATGGACTATATTTTTTTAAGAACTGTTTTAGGTTTACAACAAAATCAAGTGGAAAGTACAGAGTTCCCATATCCCACCCTCCTCTCCCCTGGCCCCACCTGCACAACCTCTTCCACCATCAGCATCTGGTGGAGTGGTACATTTGTTACATCTGATGAACCAACCTGGATGTATCATTACCATGGGCCTCATTTGTAGTGTACATTCAATGGCGGATATATATTTTAAATTTGTTTGGATACATATTTAAATTTTAAATATGTATCCACCATTATATCATACAGAGTAGTTTCACTGCCCTAAACAATCCTCTATGTGCTACCTATTCATCCTTCTCTGCTAATTTCTGGCAACCACAGATCTTTTTACTGTCTTTATAGTTGTGCGTTTCTACAGTGTCATATATTTAGAATCATACAGTGTGTTGCCTTGTCAGACTGGCTTCCTCCAGTTAGTAACGTGCACTTAAGGTTCATCTATGTCTTTTCATGGTAGTTCATTTCTTTTTAGTGCTGAATAATATCCCATTGTATAGATGTGCCACAGTTTATTCATTCACCTATTGAAGGAAGAGTATAAAAGAATTTGCAGGCCAGAGGCAGTGGTTCACACCTGTAATCCCAGCACTTTGGGAGGCCAAGGCAGGTGGATGACCTGAGGTCGGGAGTTTGAGACCAGCCTGATCAACACAACATGGAGAAACTCCATCTCTACTAAAAATACAAAATTAGTCGGGCATGCTGGTGCATGCCTGTACTCCCAGCTACATTGGAGGCTGAGACAGGAGAATCGCTTAAACCCAGGAGAAAGAGGTTGTGGTGAGCCGAGATTGCACCACTGCACTCCAGTTGGGGCAACAAGAGCGAAACTGCATCTCAAAAAAAAAAAAAGGCCGGGTGCGGTGGCTCAAGCCTGTAATCCCAGCACTTTGGGAGGCCGAGGCCGGTGGATCACGAGGTCAAGAGATCGAGACCATCCTGGTCAACATGGTGAAACCCCGTCTCTACTAAAAATACAAAAAATTAGCTGGGCATGGTGGCGCATGCCTGTAATCCCAGCTACTCAGGAGGCTGAGGCAGGAGAATTGCCTGAACCCAGGAGGCGGAGGTTGCGGTGAGCCGAGATCGCGCCATTGCACTCCAGCCTGGGTAACAAGAGGGAAACTCCGTCTCAAAAAAAAAAAAAAAAAAAAGAATTTGCAGCCATACCATTTTTATTTGGAGGTGTCGAACTGGTTTCTTGAATTCTTTGTTTGTGTGTCTGACAAACATCTCAAACTTAGTATGTTTACCCATTCTGTCCCTCATTCCAGTTCAGGACGTAGCACCGCAATTGGCCCACCTGATCAAGCCGGAAGTTAGGTGTCAAATGTGGCTTCTCTTTTCTCTCACCTGCCTCATCCCATATAAGTAAAGTCCTGTTGCTGCTACCTCTAAAATACGTCTTGAATCCAGATGGACTGGTGGCTGAATTTCAGGTGACTATAGCTGCACATGCGAGGTCTGTTAATAGTAAACGGCATTTGTAACTTTCCACTGAAGGCCATTGTCTTCTGCATTGGAAACAGGCTCACAGAACATTTCCCCAATTATTCAGTAATGTTTCAAGTCCCTGTTAAGGTTAATATCCTGGGTAGCCACTAAATTGGCTTGTTCCTTAATCTACTCTGTTGATTCCAACTCTCCAAAGTAATCACTATTAGTCCTGAACATACAGTGAGTCATCAATAGCTCAGTTTAACCTACTCTCGGCCTTTTATTGTGGCAGAGCAACGATTTCAACAATTTGTGTTTGATTCCAAAACTTTTTTTTCTTTCTACTACTGGTAAATACCATGAAAGGATAATAGATAGTTCTATTATTTTTCCAAATTAAAGGGAAAGATGTAATTCACATTAAATGAAGTTTTTAATGGCTGTATTTTGAACGTTTTATTACAAGTGACCATTAAATCTAAGTCGTTATTACTAAACCAAGATCAGTAAAACCATTAACCCATGGATTCAATTATATAGCACTAATTATAATGGTGTATCTTTCACTGTAACTGTTTTAATTTGCACATTTTGTCAACTGCATTATAACAGGGCTCTTTATTGCGATGGTCATGGAAAGTACAAACACTAAAGCCAATATGCAAAAGGAACAAGTTTTTTTCTTTCCCCCTAGAGACGGGGTCTCACTTTGTTAAAAAGAATGATGTTGACAGATTAATGTACTTGTGATAGTTGTATTTATTAAGCAAAACACAATTATTTTTTGTTTCTTAAGGATCAGTCTATTTCTGATAATGTTGCATGTTTTAAATAAATGAAAATAGAAAATTTTCTATTTTCTATTAAAATTGAACAAGCCATTCAAAGTGCTACATTATATTACACCTAATCGTTCCAGTACTGTTTTATTTTGAGACCAAGTCTCATTCCATTGCCCAGGCTGGAGTGCAGTGATGTGATCTCAGCTCACTGCAACCTCCGCCTCCCGGGTTCAAGTTATTCTTGTGCTTCAGCCTCCTGAGTAGCTGGGACTACAGGCGTACATCACCTTACCTGACTAATTTTTGTAGTTTTAGTAGAGACACGGTTTTGCCATGTTAGCCAGGCTGGTTTCAAACTCCTAGTCTCAAGCGATTTGCCTGCCTCAGCCTCCCAAAGTGCTGAGATTACAGGCGTGAGCCGCAATGCCCAGCCTCCAATTCTATTTTAAATAAATACATATTGTGGAGCAAGGGCCAATAGAAATCAAGGCAGCAAAACTGTATCATTAGTAAAGTAAGCAAAAGCCTTAGTCTTTTTCTTTATTCCTTATTCCCCAAAGGAATTACTAAGTGAAGGAATTTTCCAGCTGCATTTCTTAGGTCACAAGTATGGCCTTAAATGATTGCCCTTGAGAACACAGCTTTTGCAGTTAATCATGTGCAAATAAATTACATTCAACTGAAACTATGACTATTTTGTTATTTTAATACTAAACTGAACAGTGAAATGAAATCAGAGGAGAAAGAAAATGAAGCTAGTGGCTTACTTTCAATAGTGTCTTCTAATTTTATTGATGCTTCAGTTTTCATAAAGTGCAATAAACAAATAAATAGATGAGAAAAGCTTTGAAGATATAAATCTTCAAAGTTTTGAGATTAAGATAAATTACTGACTATATTCCTTTCAGCCCTTTAACTTTGTGAAAGCTGTAACGTATATGAAAAGCACATTGAAGCAGGTAACATAATCTTTTCCCCCTTAGATCAATCTACTATTAATGAGTATATAATTATGCAAGCTTATTCTATAACACAAGGCTAGACTACAGGGAAAATTTTTGTGCTACAGACTAAATCCAGATACAGTCAGGTGCTGAGCATTATTCCTGGCTTCAAAATAGGAGGTATCTGTTTCGTCATCTGGCTGGGGAATGAAAGGCATAGTTTGATGCTGCAGATTTTCCCAGTCCGCATCACTGAAGAGAGGATGACATTTTAGCTCTTAGGAAAAATACAAAACAAAACAGAACACTATGATATCATTACCTAAGTAAGTACTGCTTTACAGTAATTATGATAAGAAAAGAATGTCTCACATATAATTTACCTTACTTTATTATGCCAGTTTTGCAGATGTTTGTTTAATGTCTGTCTCTCTAGGCCACATACTCCACATGGACCATTTTGAATAGCACTTGGCATATGACAGGTGCCTGGTTTGTATTTGTTTAATGAGAAAATGAATGATCTGCCTTAACTTAGAAGCCTATCTTTCTCACTTTTTTTTTTTTTTTTTTTTTGGAGTCTTGCTCCATTTCCCAGGCTGGAGTGCAGTGGCACAATCTTGGCTCACTGCAACCTCCGCCTCCCAGGTTCAAGGGATTCTCCTGCCTCAGCCTCCCAAGTAGCTGGAATTACAGGTGCCTGCCACTACACCTAGCTAATTTTTGTATTTTTAGTAGAGATGGATTTCACCATGTTGGCCAGGTTGGTCTTGAACTACTGACCTCAGCTGATTTGCCCACCTTGGCCTCCCAGAGTGCTGGGATCACAGGCATGAGCCACCGCACCCACCAGCCCTCATTTTTTTTTGAGACGGAGTCTCTGTTGCCCAAACCGGAGTGCAGCAGCGCAATCTTTTGCTCACTGCAACCTCTATCTCCAGGGTTCAGCAATTCTCCTGCCTCAGGCTCCCAAATAGCTGGGATTACAGGTGAGTGCCACCATGCCTGGCTAATATTTTTTCTTTTTTTTTTTTTTTGACACAGAGTCTCACCCTGTCGCCCAGGCTGGAGTGCAGTGGCGCGATCTTGGCTCACTGCAAAATCCGCTTCCTGGGTTCAAGCAATTCTCCTGCCTCAGGCTCCCAAGTAGCTGGGATTACAGATATGTGCCACCACATCTGGCTAATTTTTGTATTTTTAGTAGAGATGGGGTTTCACCATGTTGGCTAGGCTGGTGTCAAACTCCCAACCTCAAGTGATCTGTCTGCCTCAGCCTCCCAAAGTGCTGGAATTACAGGCATAAGCCACCATGCCTGCCCTGCCTGGATCTTCTTACAGAATTCCTGACTCAAGAGAGTGTGGCCTACTTTCTCCTCCTTGATAAACAAACCATGCCACTGGTCTTCCATGATGAATGCTCCAATTCTCACTCTAAGGCCTTGCCACTTGTTTATATCAGCACACTCCTTAGCACTATCTATTGCCCTGGACAGCCTCAGCATGAAGCTCACCCTCCTTTACCTTTCTCCCTTGTGCTCCATCCTTATCCTTCACGGTGATTTCAAGATATACACTGATGACATTTCTAACATGTTCTCTTCACGGTTCTTTGACTTCCTTAATTTCACTGACTTGCATCTCTATAACATATTAACTTCTAGCATATGGCTACACTGGAAGCTCTATATCACAGAGCTGTTCTGGTTACAAGATCTCAAGCCTTGCTCACCTCTTTACTGCCATTTCATTACCTGTCATTGTTCCTATTTCCTTCTACCTAGTAAAATGAAAATATGCTCTTTTGGGCTAGGTGTGTTGACTCATGCCTGTAATCCCGGCACTTTGGGAGGCTGAGGTGGGCAGATCGTTTGAGGTTAGGAGTTCGAGACCAGCCTGGCTAACATAGTGAAACCCTGTCTCTACTAAAAATACAAAAACTAGCCAGGCGTTATGGGGTGTGCCTATAGTCCCAGCTACTTGGAAGGCTGATGCAGGAGAATCACTTGAACCTGGGAGGCAGAGGCTGCAGTGAGCCGAGATCATGCCACTGTATTCCAGCCTGGGTGACAGAATGAGATTCTGTCTAAAACTAAAAAAATTAATAATAATAATAAATCCTTCTTATGAGTGATAGTGCTTTTTATAATAGCAATCTGACCAATATGTTGCTTTTGGACACTCATATCTATTCTGAAATAATACTACAAGGACTCAATCTATCCAAATCCAATGTACGCCACCGGAAGTTGAAATGTGTGGGTGTTTATGTGTTTCAAGTAGCATAATCTAAGTCTGAAGTGTCTTGAAAAAGCTAGAACTGAGTTTCCAAATGTCTGCTCCCTCACTTTTCACAGGTTTCTGCTCAAATCCCCCTCTTCACAGAGGTCTTCCTGACCACACTGTCTAAAAAGAAGTCTCCTGCCATCACTTCGTGTCCTCTCACCCTGCTTTATTTTTCTTCCTAGCATTTACCATTACATGACATTATATTGTGCCTGTAACTGTTCACTGTCTCTCTGCTAGAATGCATGTTGCATGAGGACAGGGATCTAAGTCTAGTTCATCCCTAGGGTATTCCCAGTGCCTAAAGCAATATCACCTAGCTGCTAGAAGGCACTCTATAGGATTAGTTAAATCAGGGAGTAAACAAACTGGGCCAGGTGTGGTGGCTCATGCCTGTAATCCCAGTACTTTGGGAGGCCAAGGCGGGCAGATGCTTTGAGCCCAAGTGTTCGAGACCAGCCTGGGCAACACGGTGAAACCGCATCTCCACTAAAAATACAAAAATTAGCCGGGTGTGGTAGTGTGCACCTGTAGTACCAGCTACTTGGGAGGCTGAGGTGGGAAAATCGCTTGAGCCCAGAAGGTTGCAATGAGCCAAGATGGCACCACTGCATTCCAGCCTGGGCGACAGAGCCAGAATATGTCTCAAAAAAAACCTCAAACCAAAAAAACAAATTGTTGATCTTATTATAGGGAACACTTAGAAGCTGATGCAAATGACATATTTCTGAAGCTCCTTTTCCTGAATGCACTCTGCTTGACATGGAAATGCATTTTGGGACATAATGCTTGTCTCTATAGTACCATACCTTGTTACAAAAAGGATTTTAGGGCAACTGCTACTGAGATTTGCTAATTTCCAAATTAAGGTTTAATATACTCCTGCACTGTGAAAATTATTGAGTGGTTTATAATATACCAAGTTTGTCTTAAGCCAAGCTGGGATCCAGTACAATTATCAATAAATAATAGTATCAAAAATGAAGCAATAAGAAATTACAGAACATCTCTCTAGCAAGATTAGGGAAAATAAATTTGTTAAAAAAAATTACAGAACAGAGGGTTTCATAAAAAAAAAATTCCTGTTACTTCCTTAACTTTATCAGGCTTTGAAAAACCCAAGACACAGGTTAGGAGTGGTGGCTCATGCCTGTAATCCCAACACTTTGGGAGGCTGAGGTGGCTGGATCATGAGGTCAAGAGATCAAGACCAGCCTGGCCAATGTGATAAACCCCGTCTCTACTAAAATACAAAAAATTAGCCAGGTGTGGTGGTGTGCACCTGTA
>NW_016107407.1:8953102-8956255 GCF_001604975.1 Cebus imitator | reverse complement strand
TTTTAGGACAGGTGTGGGTAGCTCATGCTTGTAATCCCATCATTTTGGGAGGCTGATGTGGGAGGATCCTTTGAGCCCAGGATTTTAAGACCAGCCTGAGCAACATACTGAGACCCTGTCTCTAAATAAATAAATAGCAATAATAATATATTTACAAACAAACAAAAAATGAGGTAAGACTGTTTTAGATACTTGCTTGAGATTAATACTTTTTTTTTTTGAGACAGTCTCACTTTGTTGCCCAGGCTGTAATACAGTAGTGCAAACATGGCTCACTGTAGCCTCAACCTCTGATCTTCCCGTCTAAGCCCACCAAGTAGCTGGAACTACAAGTGCGCACTGCCATGCCTGGCTAATTTTTGTAGAGACAGACTTTCACCATGTTGCCCAGGCTAGTGACAAACTTCTGAGCTCAAATAATTGCCAGCTTCATCTTCCCACATGCTAGGACTACAGGCATGAGCTACCACACCCAGTGATTAGTAAAATTTAATGCATGAATACAGTATTGTAATTTGACCACACTAAATTTTTTTTGCGCCTCTTCTACCATGTGATACATTGAACTTTCATGTGGAATAAGGACCAATATATCAATGCATACCTAGAGGGAAGAAATAAATTAAATTATCTTTGTACCAATTTAGCAGTCAGCTTATCTGTAGTATTATATTGGAACTTAATATTTTTGTAAATATTCACCATCTGGAATAAATCAATAGTAAAATAGTATATTAACACAAAACTGTACCTTTCATTCCAGCTCTCTTTGTATCATCAATGGTTAGAAGTATTTCTACTGCACTTTGAGCATTATCAGATAACTTTTCTTCACCTTCTGGCCAAGGAATATCTAAAATTACACATATACAAATAAACTTGTTTATCACTGCTCAAAATAATAATACTCACAGATAAATGACTATGTATATATAAATTATCCCAATGGATTAGATAATGTAACCAAATAACACATATATAATGACTATACAAATAGTCATATGGTCACTCATATATAATGACTATATACATATAGTCATATATATAGTTATTTATATATAATGACATATACATATAGTCATTATATATGTTATTTGGTTACATTACCTAATTATATATACATAAAATACTATATAGTCATTATATATGACTACATATATACTCACTGTATTGTAAGTATATATAGTATATATACAGTCACATATATAATGACTATATATATATATTTGATGGGGAGTTTCACTCTTGTTACCCAGGCTGGAGTACAATGGCGCAATCTCAACTCATTGCAACCTCCACCTCCCAGGTTCAAGTGATTCTCCTGCCTCAGCCTCCCGAGTAGCTGGGGATTACAGGCGACTGCCACCACGCCGGCTAATTTTTTGTTATTTTTTTTTTTAGTAGAGATGGTGTTTCACCATGTTGGCCAGGCTGGTTTCGAACTCGTGACCTCAGGTGATCCACCTGCCTTGGCCTCCCAAAGTGCTGGGATTATAGGCGTGAGCCACCTTGCCAGGCCAGTAAATGACTATCTTAATAGGATAAAAATAATCACCTCTTTTCAGAATATTCTGGAATACTTGTTGTGGTGTTTCATCATTGAAAGGGGGAATTCCTGTTAGAAATTCAAACAAACAAACTCCAAGTGCCCACCAGTCTACCGCAGGACCTGTAATTGAAGAGGAAATAGCTAAAGTTGCAAGCATTCTCTATAAATATTTGATGAACAGAAATATTAATTGTGGAGTCCTAATTAGAGAAAAGGAGTTAGGTTGGTGGGACCAGGGGAAACAAAAAGAAAAAGCAGATAAGCTGTAAGTCTGCCTTCCTTCATAGTTCAGAATGCACAGCCCTCGTGTACAAATAACTCACAATTGTCCTGTGCCCAGCTATCACCAGACCCTTTACTGACGGAAAAATACAAGGTAGGGCTGGGCACAGTGGCTCATACTTAGAATCCCAGCACTTTGGGAGGCTGAGGTTGGTGGATCACCTGAGGCCAGGAGTTCAAGACCAGCCCGGCCAACGTGGTGAAACCCTGTCTCTACTAAAAACCCAAAAGTTAGCCAGGCGTGGTGGTGCATGCCTGTAATCCCAGCTACTGGGGAGACTGAGGCAGGAGAACTGCTTGAACTTGGGAGGTGGAGGTTGCAGTGAGCTGAGATCATGCCACTGCACTCCAGCCTGGGTGACAGAGCAAGACTCTATCTCAAAAAAAAAGAAAAGAAAAATGGGAGTTAGCTCACTGCAACTTCAGGGTTATTAGTACTGCACATAGCCCTCTCCAGCACAAGCACCATCCTATAAGATCTCCAGCAAGCCTTTGTCTCCTTGTAATCAGCTCCTCTCTTGCTTGTTGCATCCTTGCAATGTATTTTCTTACCTACAACTGTCTTGGTCAATTCCTTTACTGCCCACACCACCAGCCCCAGATAGTCACTACCTGAAACATTAATATGTGCGCATTTAAGGTAGTCATTGCCTAAGTCTTTGTTCTGTGTTCATAAAGTGTAAAAACCCACATTGCTTTCACTTGGGCATATGCCTAAGTCTTTCTTCTGTCTTCATAAAGTGTAAAAACCCACATTGCTTTCACTTGGGCATGTGATAATTGCTTTCCTCTTTATTTTCCAAGAAGTTTAGATTATCAATTGCCACAGCTGGCTAAAGAAAAAAAGACATTTTCATTTATTAATAATTTCTGACATTCTGGATATGTTATATATCCTAAATCCTAAAACACAACCCAAGAGAGTACATTTAAGCTAAAATTATTCTCTAAAATAGACAGACTACTACTCAATTTCATATCAGGAAATGTTAACATTTACATGATTATTCTGTATGCCACACAAGGTATGAGATAAGGAAGCAACATTTATACTAATTGGAGGAAATCCTGGTAGGGAAGGCCTTAATTACAGAGTATTTTAATGTGGCTTTATTCCTTTTAGGAACACAGAGGGACAAATCAGTTTAACAAAGAATATTCACTTAAACTATGGTTTCAAGAGGTAATAAGGAGTTGTCTTAAGAAATAGGTAAAACCGGCCGGGCGCGGTGGCTCAAGCCTGTAATCCCAGCACTTTGGGAGGCCGAGGCAGGTGGATCACGAGGTCAAGAGATCGAGACCATCCTGGTCAACATGGTGAA
>NW_016107407.1:8943144-8952923 GCF_001604975.1 Cebus imitator | reverse complement strand
ATTAAAAAAAAAAAAAATAGGTAAAACTGATTCCTAAATAAATCTTAATTGGATGCAACATTTATATACAAAGATGTTTTAAACAATTATTTTAAATATGAGCTTATGAACTATAAACTGGTTTATACTTTAGTTTTATGAATAAAGTGTTTCCTAAGAAAAGGTGAATTTTTAGTTAAAAAATGGATAACTTCAGTATAAATTAAGAATAGGAATTCTAGTCTAGTGCTAAATTTTCCTATACGTTACTCTTTAAAGATAACTTCACGAAATTCATTATTGTGGTTAAACAGCTGCCACCATTCCATTTTAGGACAACTAGGAAAGCACTGTGGAATCTGAGTTTAGGAACAAAGTTGCATGCATTTAGAGTGCCATTTTACCTGCAAGCCATATAATCCCATCTTCCCTCAAAGGAACACAAAATGCAAATATTCTACAGGCTTCTATTTCTTTAATACTATAAAAACATACAGACCACCAAAGTTAGTAGGCCTTTCAAGCAGCACTGAGAAAGAATTAACCCAATGGATTAGATAATGTAACCAAATACAAAAGTAGAAGGAAATTAGAAAATTTTTTTTTACTTATTTTACTTATGTTAGAAATTAGGCCCCTTTTACCAGTTCAGCCAAAATATGCTTATGTTAAAAAAAAAAAAAAACATGATTTCTCCATAGTTATGCCACACATACCCATATACTTAAGTCAAAGTCTAATAAGATCACATAGTGTTAGAAAACTTAGCAATTATGTTATTATGTTCTTAGCCAGAGAAAAAGAACATTGCTGGTTTTCTAATTCAAAACTCACTTCTTTAATTTGTAGGGATATATTAATATTGATGTACTTTTTTATTTTCTAATAATAAAATTAAAAGATTTGGAAAATTAAAGCCCTTCCATAGTTGTTAATTTTTTTGTTTGTTTGAGATGGAGTCTCGCTCTGTCACCCAGGCTGGAGTGCAGCTCTTGGTTCACTGCAAACTCCGCCTCTCAGGTGCAAGCAATTCTCCTGCCTCAGCCTCCTGAGTAGCTGGGATTACAGGCGTGCACCACCACATCCAGCTAATTTTTGTATTTTTTTAGTGGAGATTGGGTTTCACCATGTTGGCCAGGCTGGTCTTGAACTCCTGACTTCAGGTGATCCGCCTGCCTTGGCCTCCCAAAAGTGCTGGGATTATAGGCATGAGCCACAGTGCCCAGCCATTTTAAATATCTGAATCAATACTATTTCTTCCATTGTAATAAAAAAGACTGCATTTTCCCTCTGTGCTACCTTTAAAAGTTAATGAAAAATGCCTCAGGCCTACATTTCTTTTCACAGGGAAGAACCACCTCTCTGGATGTCTTGCTGCTGATAAGACAGAAGATAGTTCATTTTTGTATTTCAAAAGTGAGCTAAAAGGAAAACAGTTTTTAAAGTAGTGTGATCTAGTTATACTTTGACTGTTCAGTTTAATGTGCTTTGCCGCATTGCTTTATAGAGAAGCTCACTCACCGGAAGTCAGAAATCCTGCATGTAAGAAAAAAGTAGTTAGGTATATTGTATCAAAATTATTAGAGTCCATTCCCTCATCATTCACTGATCTAGGCACCAGGTATTGTGCCAAATATGAAAGATACAAAGATGATTAAGAAAAATCTCTTTTCCCAAAGAGAAACCAGCCTCCTCTGGGAGAGACAATTCAGACAATTTTAATATACTGTTTAAGAAGCTGAAACAAATAGGTGTACATAAAGTTATTGAAAACTCAGGACAGAGCTCATCTTGGCTGGGGGGCAAAATGGGGGGGCATCAGGAAGGTCATGGTTGAGCTTCAGCATGTTGTCAGCATGTTTAGCTGAGGGAGCTAGATGCCTCACTAAAATAGAGGCAAGATCCCATAAAATACATCTTTACGTTTGAAGCTTACTTTCACACTGTGTTCTAAGTTAGAGATAATGCAAATTGTAATACAGAAAACAGGCTAGCAAATCTGTAATGTAGCAAAAGAGGCGCTATATAAAAATCAGTGCTCACAGGAACTTACTGGCTTTGGCTAAGAGAGAAAGAGGAACATTAAATGTGTCTATTTCTAATATGGTAGAGGTTATTAATAACAGTTACTGAGTGCTTCCAAGGAATTCAGGAGTGCTATGTAAAAGGCAGAAAACTCACACTCCTCCCAAGAAGTTTTCTTAAGCTTTTGTAGTGGAGACAAATGTAACAACTAATTACAACACAGGAAGAATGGCCTAAGTTTTAAATAGTTTCTAATATGGTAATATAGGAGTAATTCCCAGTAGTTGATCAAGGGATGCTTTATGGAAGAGGTGACATTTGAAATGATGAAATGAGAAGGAATTTAACTGGAAGACACTTGGAAACTGGCTTTGCTCAAGTAAGGTTAAATACACATGCAAAATAAGGAAGACCTGAAAATTAAATGTATTTAAGAAATGGAATGGGAACATAAGGCACATAGAGACTCTTAGAGAGAAGGCTGGTATGAGAGCTTATAGCTTCAAATATCATGATCAATTTGGATTTTACTTAGCAGCTAACAGGGAGCCACTTTAATTTTTTAAAAAGGGAAATACAATGAGCCATGTGGTGATTTGGGAAGAAAAATCTGGTGGCAATGATTATTGATAATGAAGTTGAAGAGACCAGATAGAAGGGCACTAAAAAAAATAAAAGAGAAAGATGAGTTCTTAAAGAGAACAGTGGCAGCAAAGAAAATGAGCGGTGAAATGCTGCAGAGATCTATTTAGATGGATTTAAATGCTTGAATGTAGGGACAAAGATTGTGTCACCATGAAGGTGATGAAACTGAGGTAGGGAACAGAGGAAGAGCTAGCTGGATAACAAGTCCTGTTTTGTTTTGAGATGGAGTCTTGCTCTGTTGCCCAGGCTGGAGTGCAGTGGCACAATCTTGGCTCACTGCAACCTCTGCCTCCTGGGTTCAAGTGATTCTCCTGTCTCAGCCGCCCGAATAGCTGGGATTACAGGTGCATACCAACATGCCTGGCTAATTTTTGTATATTTAGTAGAGACAAGGTTCACCATGTTGGCCAGGCTGGTCTTGAACTCCTGACCTCAAGTGATCCACCCACCTTGGCCTCCCAAAGTGCTGGAATTACAGGAGTGAGCCACAGCACCAGGCCCCACAAGTCCAGTTTTGACACCCAACATTTGAAGGACTAGTAGAATACTGAATAGCTTGGCTATTGGCTGTATGTCTGCTGCCTAGAGAAAGTCAGGATTAGATACAGAGATTTGGGAATCATCAACATGGAGGTGAGAACTGAAGTCATGGGAGTGATAAGCTGAATAGCAAGCACGTGTAAGGCAAAAAGGGTAAGGGGGGCCGGGCGCGGTGGCTCACGCCTATAATCCCAGCACTTTGGGAGGCAGAAGCGGGTGGATCACAAGGTCAAGATATCGAGACCATCCTGGTCAACATGGTGAAACCCCGTCTCTACAAAATTAGCTGGGCATGGTGGTGCGTGCCTGTAATCCCAGCCACTCAGGAGGCTGAGGCAGGAGAATTGCCTGAACACAGGAGGTGGAGGTTGCGGTGAAATGGCTCTCCAGCCTGGGTAACAAGAGCGAAACTCCGTCTCAGAAAAGAAAGAAAAGGGTAAGGGGAGAATCTCAAAGAACTATATTTAGAAGCGGCAAGGAAGGAACTGAAGAGCAGCAACAGAGGTCAGGGGAATGAAAAGAGACGGCTGGATTTGACAATAAGGAAATCACTGGTGCCTGTTAAGAAGTTTCAGTTAAATAGTGAGATGATGATTGCCAGAGCAAAGTAATCAAAGAAAGAGGAAACTTTTGAGAAGTTAGGCAATGAGGAGAAGACAAGGGTGGAAACTTATTTTCAGGCTGAGGATAAAAGACAGCAAGGAAATAAAAACAGAAGAAAGGATGTGAGAGGTGGCATGGGGAGGATGAAACAGATGATCATGAAAAGAGCTCAAAGCAAAGGGAAGTAAGTAACATCAACATGCAGAAGGGATTCATGTTACAGGCTGAACTGTGTCCCCCCAAAAAAGGTATGTTGAAGTCCTAACCCCCAGTACCTCAGAATGTGACCTTATTTGGAAATGGGTTTCTGCAAATATGACTAATTAGGTTAATATGAGGCCATTCTGGAGTTAAGATGGGCTCCTAATGACTGGTGTCCTTCTAAGAAGCCAGCCCCGTGATGATAGAGCCACAGGGAGAACACCATCACAGAAAGAAGGAGAACTGGAATGATGCATCTTTAAGTCAAGGAACACCAAAGATTGCCAGCAAGCCACCAGAAGCCAGGAAGAAGCAAGGAAGGATTTCCCTTCTTTGCTGGGTGGAGTGGCAGGCACTTGTAATCCCAGCTACTCAGGAGGCTGAGGCAGGAGAATCACTTGAACCTGGGGGCGGAGGTTGCAAGAAGCCAAGATCATATCACTGCACTCTAGCCTGGGCAACAGAGCAAGACTACATCTCAAAAAAAGAAAAAAATGGATGAGGTAAGATAATATCAGGGGTGGCAGGTGGGGCTTCTCTAGAACATTAAGACTGCAACAGAAGGCAAAGGACAAATGGTCACATGTACTCCAACGTTTGGTCTTTTACATTCTTAGAGTGGGACAGCCATGGGCACTACTGTCTTATTTTCCTATGATAAATGCCATATACATATGAGAGTATTGCATGAGTTCATTTTCTTTTACTTTAGGTAATGTAAAAACTGAAGAAATTTTTTAAAATTTTACCTCGAAAGATAATGTAGTGATAGAGAACACTTTAAAAACTCAAGACATGCATGCCTTACCATGGGCCCTGCCTAGTAACAGCTCGGGTGCAAGGTAGTCCGGGGTTCCTAGAATTCGTCCATCATCAACGGGGGCTGCCCCTCTTCTCACACTCTTCGGAGTTCGGTATGGAGTTCCTGACTTGATCGGATTTGGGGTCTGCTAATTCAAAAAGCATTTAAGAGATAATAAATATCTTAATTCCTTTTACACTGAACAGAAAATGGTGAAACACACAAGCAAAATAACTGGCTCATAGGCTGCTAGGCATAAAAGATGTAGTCAAATCTTTGATAAGTATGGAAAATGAATGCATAGTTATAATTATGAAAAAGTCTTTTTATCTAGTGAAGTTCAAAAGCTTAGATAACATGGATTATTCCAATGAGATCTGGATAAGAAACAAAAAAACTGCAAGAAAAATGTTCGATGAAAAAAATCTGCAAGAAGACCGATAGCATGGATTAATACAAGCTTAAGAATAGCCACTGAGGAAGGCTATGGCTGATAAATGATTAAGGCAACATGTAAGACATAACTACGTATAACCTCTTGTGCTAAATAGCATTTAAAAGTTTTTAGGATAATTTGTTATTTCACAACAATTTTGTAAGACCAGCAGGACAGGTGCCATTATCCCCTACAAACATTTGGAAAAACTGCAGGTCTGAGGGCAAGGGCCTTCTAAGTCATTTAATAGTAAGTCTTGGGTAGAAAACTCAAGTTTTGAAACACAAATCCAGGGTTTGCACCTTTTATATTATGATGTTTTCCCAAAGGAAGAAAAAAAGTAGAACTTTGGGTTGGTAAAACTTTAGAAAATAAAAACAAAGTAATCTTTGAAATATATATTTTTCAACTTTTATTCTGTTAAGAAAAGAGATCATCTAAATACGTCCTTCAAGGACAGTAAGGTAGAGTGGACTTTAAGTCTGTATCTCTGGCAGGACGCGGTGGCTCATGCCTGTAATCCCGGCACTTTGGGAGGCTGAGGTGGGCAGACTGCTTGAGGTCAGGAGTTTGAGATCAGCCTGGGCAACATAGTGAAATCCCATCTCTACCAAAAATACAAAAATGAGCCAGGCATGGCGGTGGGCCCCTGCAATCCCAGCTATTCGGGAGGTGGAGACAGGAGAATCACTTGAACCCGGGGGGGCAGAGGTTGTAATGAGGCAAGATTGTACTATTGCACTCTAGCCTGGGCAAAAGAACGAGACTCTGTCTCAAAAAATAAAAATAAAAATAAATAATAATTTTATATCTCAGAGTACTATGGGGATGAAGTGAAAATATGATTGTATTTTCTTAGAAAAATATATAGAACTACACAAATGGAAGGTGGCATTACAGTTAAAAATAATAAACATGATTTCTAGCAGCTTTACCTTTCTGGGTGAAAACTTCCAAAGGCCAGACTCTCAACAAGGAGAACAAAACTATATGATTAATACCGCATAGTCTAGCTTAGAGGCAAATGTCTAATAGTTTTTTTTAAATCCAAAAAACAAAGTGTTAGAAAGTTACAAATATACCTGATAGAGCATACAAGATCTTCTTTTCTGAGTAGGGGTTACAGCCATGGGATATGAACCACTGTAAGCACACGAAATATCCATTGCATCCAAAGAAGTCATGTTCATTTTGGATGGTTCTGAGTTATTGGATGCATTAATATGACTGTTAAAACTTCGAAAAGCTACAGCATTTCTTTTAGAGGTTAACGTTTTCAGCACCTCCAAAGAAGGAGCTAACATTTTTTGGTTACTCTCTTGTATGGTAAGGTTCTCGTCACCTTTTGGTGAGGCCTTTTCTTGGCAGTTTGGTGATACAATAAGTGGATCTTCAATATTTGATTCTTCAAAAGAGGATTCTTTGATGCCTCTATCTGGGTCTAAGGGCTGACCTTCTAATGGACTTTCCATTATAGAAATTCCAGGAAAAGATGAATCTGAGTTCATAGAAACATTTTTAGAGGCTCTATCATCATCAGAACATAGAAAACTAGAACTTAAGTAGTCCTTCTTGCTATTCTTTTCACAATCTTCATCCAGTTCACACATAAGGTTTTTTGCTACCATTGGTATAGGTAATATTTCTGGTGTTTGCTGTTTATCAGTAAAAGAATTGACAACATTCTCCTTATTAGCATTGTCATTTTGTTGACTTTTGTGCACTGATAGCTTAAGGTCCTGAACTTCAATAGTTAAGCCTGTATTTTGATTTGTATAACAATCTATCATTTCATTATGCTTATACTCTACACAGGATTTTTTATTCTTTATAATTTTTTTACAAGGACTGGAGTCAACTAACTCAAAATTTCTTTTTAAACTTCTTTTCCCAAGGTGCTCTTCAGATATCCCACCAGAATCCACAGGCCACTGATTTGACTGATGGAAACCTGACTGTGTTGTGTCAGTGTCCATATTTATATTATTTACATCCAGTTGTACTGCTTCCCAAGAAACTTCCCCAGACGAGCATTTTTTAGCAAGGTTTACACAAGAGCGTCCAGTGGTGGGAAGGCCGCTGCTGTTATGAATGGGAGAAAGAGCTAACTCAAGATCCTTTTTATTGAAACCCTTGGTCTCAATGGCACTTGTAGATTTTGTGCGTAACTTTTCAGCTGTATTCCAACTCATTGTGGTCGAGCCCAATGCTTCATCGCTTTCCTAAGAGGGAAAAAAAATATTTGTTTTAGGTATATAAAGCTGAGATATTTTGACCTTTTAACCATGGTCCACTAAGGTAGGATAAATGACCCTATCAACTATTATGCTACCTATTCCCACTTTCAAATGGAAAAAATAAATAATAAGAGAAAATTAAAAAGCAATATAAGGCTGGGCTCAGTGGCTCATGCCTGTAATCCCAAAACTTTGGGAGGCTGAGGCAGGAAGATCATGAGGTTAGGAGTTCAAGACCAGCCTTACCAGCATGGTGAAACCTTGTCTCTACTAAAAATATAAAAATTAGCTGGGTGTGGTGATGCATGCCTGTAATCCCAGCTACTCGGGAGGCTGAAGCAAGAGAATTATTTGAACCCGGGAGATGGAGGTTGCAGTAAGCTGAGATCAAGTCACTGTACTCCAGCCAGGGCGAGAGTGAAGCAATGTAAACAATTATAAAATTATAAGCTTAAATACATTATTTTGAATGAAACACTGGCCTAAAATTTAAATAAATTATTCTATAATACTTATTTTGATAGTGTATCACATGTTACTTAAACAAGACAAATTAACAGGCAACATATTAAGGCATTCTTGGGGGTAAGGCTGCATTATGTACATATCTATTTTGCAATAGATATATAGATGATTCTGGTTTTTGTTTTTGTTTTTTTTGAAACGGGGTCTTGCTGTGTCGCCCAGGCTGAAGTGCAATGGTGTGATCTCAGCTCACTGCATCCGCTGCCTCCAAGGTATAAGCAGTTCTCCCACCTCAGCCTCCTGGGTGGCTGGGATTACAGGGGACGCTGCCATGCCTGGGTAATTTTTGCATTTTCTTTTTTAATGGAGATGGGATTTCACCTTGTTGGCCAGTCTGATCTCAAACTCCTGACCTCAGATGATCCACCTGCTTAGGCCTCTCAAAGTGCTGGGATTACAGGTGTGAGCTACCATACCCAGCATGGATGATTCTGTTTTGAACTACAAAATGCACAGGGCTTGAAATTTAGTCAGTGAAAAATTATAGACCTAAAATATTGTTAATATATATCACTTCATGCAAGTATTAAAGAACCACGCTGATAAGGATGAAGTGACACTAATGGTAATTCATAATTACAAACCCCGAAGAGCAGAAATTAAAATCTATTGTCAATAAGATGAACTGATAAAGCATTAATAACAATATGATTTTTTCTGAATTCCAACTATCTGTGTGTACTTGTGGGCACTCAACTTTGTATATAATATTGCAAATTGGTGCTTGGTGATCAAGATTTTTGCAAGAATAGTCAAGTAGAGTGAGTCATTAGTAAACTCTAATAGTGCTTATTTTTGATGTGTAAATAAATAACAAACTTTAACTATCATTAACTTAGTAATAATGAGCACTTAGTCACAAGCAAAAGGATTTTTTTTCTTTTTTTTTGGAGACAGAGAGTTTTGCTCTTGTTGCCTAGGCTGGAGGCATGATCTCAGCTCACTGTAGCCTCTGCCTCCCGGGTTCAAGCAATTCTCCTGCCTCAGCCTCCTGAGTAGCTGGGATTACAGGCGCCTGCCACCACGCCCAGTTAATTTTTGTATTTTTAGTAGAGACAGGGTTTCTACTAAAAATAGTAGAAACTATTTTTAGAAATAGTTTAGAAATAGTTGGCCAGGCCAGTCTCGAACTCTTCACCTCAGGTGATCCACCCGCTTCGGCCTCCCAAAGTGCTGGGATTACAAGCGTGAGCCACCGTGCCCGGCCTAAAAAGGATATATCTTGAATTATACCTCACTGATCTGCAAGCACAGAAGATGATACATTTGGGGATCAGTATAAGGTTTTTCAGAGGGTGCCTTATCATTCCTCTGATCATAACTTGAGAAGCACCACTATAATCCCATCGTTGCATTCCTCAGGGATGCAGAAGTGGGAGGAAGACGGTAAAGCCGTGTATAATTTGAAATAGTAAACAATATGTTTTCTTCAATAAGAAAGGAGTGCAGTAATAGTACTAGGAATGGAAATCGATTTATCTTGCAGTATATACTACCTTTATTTTAGCATATAAGGAGAGAAGAAAAAATAATTAAGAAACCCTGCCTTGGCTAAAAGTTAATTTGATCTTGTGTATAAAATACAAATATCCAATAATAATAAAATTCTATTGCTGAGAATAAGCAGCAAATAGAATACAAGTTATTTTAGCAAATAAAAGGTTTATTCTTTGGATATTAGTGTTATCCTAATCTATCGTTATTTTATCAGCATTCTATGAAGGAAACTTTATTATGATTTTAGATTTTACTACCTATCACCTTTAATATCTATTAGCTCTAATAA
>NW_016107407.1:8908151-8942966 GCF_001604975.1 Cebus imitator | reverse complement strand
TTTTTGTATTTTTAGTAGAGACGGGGTTTCACCATGTTGACCAGGATGGTCTCGATCTCTTGACCTAGTGATCCACCCGCCTCGGCTTCCCAAAGTGCTGGGATTACAGGCTTGAGCCACCGCGCCCGGCTGAGCTCTAATAACTTTTTAAAAAGACAAAAACAGAATATGTAAGTTAAGTAAAGTAACTTTAAGAAAATCCATTCATTTGGCAAGCAATCTCCTCAGAATAGACACTTTAAGGTCACACCCACATTACCTTTGCGGTCTAAAAGTTACTTCTGATCCAGAAGAGTTACCATTCCATAAAACAAGAAACTGGCAGGAAACAGTATAGAAGGAGGTAATACAAGTTTTTAAATGATGTAAGTTAAAAACAAAATAAAACCAACAGCCAATGTCCGTATCATGGGAAGGACTTTTAAAAACAAGTGATGTCCACCTAGTTACATAGAAGCCAAACATTTACTATCAATTTACTGCAAGAATCTCATATAATCAAGCAAGAACAATGTCACAATTGAATGAGAAATAAAATATTTCCAAAGGATTTGACAGAATGTGCAGGAAAATGATGAATTATTGATAATATCATGACTGCCATTCATGTAACAATTTCATTTCTTTACGGAATTTATATGAAAAGGTATAATGTTTTTTCTCATTCATTTGGCATACATAATTGATTTTCATTAAGATAAATGTCCCTCAAACCTGGCAATCTTTTTCCCATTTGGGACTGCTGTGGCATTCTGATTCCACACTGGATATGAAGGTGTGGGATTGGCTACTGGTACTAGATGTAGCCAGACTTTTCCTAGACTGGAGTAGATTAGAAGTTAGACACTTCACAGGCATTCCTGGGTTGGAGGCAAGCGTTTCAAGACCTATAGAGAAGAGACAATATTGAATTCTGTGTTACAGCTTTCTTAGCTCCTTACTGAACCTGAATATTTACATATAATTAAGCAAAGTATTAAGTATTACATATCAGAACTATTTCTTTGTAAACACTATCTAGTCTACAAGAACAACTGCAGATGTTTCTGGCATGCTTCCTGTTATGTTTAGATACATATACTATTAATATATTTAAACATATCCCACTATGTTTAGATACAAGTACTGCTATGAGAAAGTTAGAACCAAACAAAATCCTCTTAACATTCATACAGTAAAGAATAAGGAAATGGTTGCTTGATCGATTGATTTATGGCAGGAGTGCAGTGGTATGATTACTTTCACTGTAGCCTTGACCTCTGGGCTCAAGTGATCCTCCCACCTCAGCCTCCTAAGTAGTGAGGACCACCACATCTGGCTAATTTTTTTTTTTTTTTTGAGACAGAGTCTCACACTGTCACCAGGCTGGAATGCAGTGGCACAATCTTGGCTCATGCAACCTCCACCTCCTGGGTTCAAGCGATTCTCCCACCTCAGCCTCCTGAGTAGCTGGGATTACACACACATGCCACCACGCCCAGCTAATTTTTGTATTTTTAGTAGAGACAAGGTTTTGCCATGTTGGCCAAGCTGGTCTTGAACTCCTGATGTCGGGTGATCCACCCACCTCAGCCTCCCAAAGTGCTGGCATTACAGGCGTGAGTCACTACGCCCAGCCCTGGCTAATGTTTTTAACTTTTTTTAGAGATGGTGGTCTCACTATATTACTCAGGCTGGTCTCAAACTCCTGTGTTCAAGCAATCCTCCCACCTCAGTCTCCTGCGTAATGAGGACCACCAAATCTGGCTAATGTTTTCCATTTTTTTAGAGATGGGGAGGGTATCACTATATTGCCCAGTCTGGTCTCAAACTCCTGGGTTCAAGTGATCCTCTTGCCTCAGTCTCCCAAAGTGCTATGATTTCAGGTGTGAGCCACCAAATCAATGTATAACTAGGAACAAATCAATTTGGAGTATCTATGATCCAATTTGAAACTATTCCTGATAAAGGAGCATTATTGATGTGCTATATCCAGATGTGCTCATAAGGTTAGACTATGACTACATTTACTCAATTTAACTTGTATTTAACACTTGTATTTAATTCAACTTGTATTTATTGTAACACTGAGGTTTATGCACTTACAAGTGTGAATTACACACATGTATAAGGGATTTTTAAAAATACTGCTGGATAGGCCGGGCGTGGTGGCTCACGCCTGTAATCCAAGCACTTTGGAGACCAAGGTGGGTGGATCACCTGAGGTCGGGAGTTCAAGACCAGCCTGACCAACATGGTGAAACCCCATCTTAAAAAAAAAAAAAAAAAAAAAAAAACTGCTGGATAAAGCAAATAAATAATGGTAAATTGTTTGTTTGTTTTGTGACGGAGTCTCACTGTCACCCAGGCTGGAGTGCAGTGGCACAATCTCAGCTAATTGCAACCTCCGTCTCCTAGGTTCAAGCGATTCTCCTGCCTCAGCCACTGAGGAGCTGGGATTACAGGCACCCACCACCATGACCATCTAATTTTTGTATTTTTAGTAGAGACGAGGTTTCACCATGTTGACCAAACTGGTCCTGAACTCCTGACCTCAAGTGATCCATCCGCCTTGGCCTCCCAAAGTGCTGGATGTCATGCTGGTACTCAAAAAGTTTTGAATTTTGGAGCATTTTTTGTTTTTTTGAGGCACGGTCTCGCTCTGTCACCAAGGGTGGAGTGTAATGGCGCTACTATGGCTCACTGCAGCTTCAACCTCCAGGGATCAAGCAATCCACCTGCCTCAGCCTCTAACATAGCTGGGACCACAAGTGTGCACCAACATGCCTGGCCAATTTTTGCAGAGATGAAGTCTCACTTTGTTTCCCAGGCTAGTCTTGAACTCTTGGGTTCAAGAAATCCTGCCACAGCCTCCCAATATGCTGGGATTACAGGTGTAAGCCTCCATGCCTGGCCTACCTTTTCTTTTATACTCACATGATTTTAGTAGTTTGCTAGAATAAGGAGTAGTGTCCTTTTGATCTATAGACATAGGGCATACGAGTCCTTGAGAAAGCTGTGATGTTTCAGACAGACAGGCGGAAAGGACGTTTGCAGAGTCTTGATTTTCTTCTGCAATTGGTGTGTTCTATTAAAAAGCGAAAAACAAAAACAGGTTTACTTTCCAAAAACCATCACATAAATAGACAAACTGTTAAAGTAAATCCAAATGTTTGGTATTTAGATCTATTTTGATGTTTAAAGATGATTTTAAATTTTAAGTGGTAATCATGAAAGGATATGTCATGTTAATTATCTTCTCAAGTACTTACAAATCCCAAAGAGCTGATGAGCGATAACACTTGTCCTGGGGTTCTTGAATAATCTTGTCTAGGTTTCGCCATTGATGGTGTTGTAAGGATATCCACCATATTAATATCTAAGTATGCAAAGAAAAGTATATAAATTTATTTAAAATCATCACCTCCCATTGACTAAAAATGAGTGTTATGTATATGGCAGCAAAATAATTTTTTGTAAACCAAATGTTAAAAAAGGAGATGGTGGCTGGGTGCAGTGGCTCACCACTGTAATGCCAGCACTTTGGGAGGCCGAGGCAGGCTCATCACTTGAGATCAGGAGTTCGAGACCAGCTTGGCCAACATGGTGAAACCCTGTCTCTACTAAAAATACAAAAATTAGCTGGTTGTGGTAGTGGGTGCCTATAATTCCAGCTGCTCAGGAGTCTGAGGCAGTAGAATTGCTTGAACAAGGGAAGCGGAGGTTATAGTGACCCGAGATCGCACTACTGCACACCAACCTGGGCAACAGAGCAAAATTCTTTCTCAAAAAATAAATAAATAAATAAGGAGATGGTATGGAATCGGTATTAATTTGGGGCCCCTCATGTTAGCTAATATGTTTAAGCCTAGGTCAAGATATTAACTGACCCAGATTATTAGCATGTTTCAGTGAATAATATTTTAAAATAATTCAACACTGACACATAATACTATACTATTCCACTTAGATATAAAAAAAATGGTAAAAGAAAGTCTAATGTTCTTGTCCAGGTATGGTGGCTCACACCTGAAATCCTAGCACTTTGGGAAGCCAAGCGGGGAGGATCCCTTGAGCCCAGGAGTTTGAAACCAGCCTGGGCAACATAGTGAGACCTATCTGTACAGAAAATTGAAAAACTAGCTGGGCACTGTGGCAAGCACCTGTAGTCCCAGTGAGGTGGGGAGGCTAAGGTGGGAGAATTGCTTTTCCCAGGAGTCTGAGGCTACAGTGAGCTATGATCACATCACTGCACCCCAGCCTGGGTGATACAGTGAGACCCTGTCTCTTAAACAAACAAACAAAAAGTCCCAGAATGCTAATGTTCTTATATGATATAGGACCTTTAAAAATTAGCTGGGTGTGGTGGCTCATGCCTATAGTCCCAGCTACTCAGAAGGCTGAGGCATGAGAATTGCTTAAGCCTGGGAGGCAGAAGTTGCAGAGAGCCAATATAATGCCACTGTACTCCAGCCTGGTTGATAGAGTGAGACTCTCTAAATAAATAAATAAATGAAAGTATACTGAAAGTTTTAACAACAAATTTCATTTATGCCTCACACTGATAAAGTGATAAGAACTAATAAGTAATAATAATACACGTATAGGATATTTTACAAAAAAAGTTTTTTTTTTTTAAAAATTAGACCCTTATGACATACAAAATAATTTGAATTTATCAACAATTTTATCTTAACACAAAATTTTTGTCATTTGTGATATTTTCCAATAGCGTATCTGAAATACTTAGAATCGAATTTCAAAATAAGATTTCAAAGTCAGATTTCTTTGAAATCACAATTCAAAAATGTTTAGATTTTAGAAAGGTAATGTGGTAAATATACTGCATATTATGGAATATTCCTAGTGGCAAATCATATGAATAATCACATGAACTGGGATCAATAAAGACTATAAATACCCCTGGCCAGGTGCGGTGGCTCAGGACTGTAATCCTAGCACTTTGGGAGGCCACAGCGGGTGGATCACCTGAGGTCAGGAGTTCGAGACCAAACTGGCCAACATGGTGAAACTTCGTCTCTACTAAAAATACAAAAATTAGCTGGTCATGGTGGCAGGCTCCTATAATTCCAGCTATTCAGGGGGCTGAGGCAGGAGAATTGCTTGAACCTAGGAAGTGGAGGTTGCAGTGAGCCAAGATTGTGCCATTGCACTCCAGCTTGGGCAACAGAGCAAAAACTCCATCTCAAAATAAATAAATAAATAAAAATCAAAGACAATAAATACCCCTACCTCAGCACAGATCAGATTTTACCAAACTTAGTAAAAACTTTTAGGTATTCATAACTATTGAACCTTGTACTTCCACATGAAGAATTGTAGATGTGCATTATTTTCAAATACTAATAGTTATAATTCCAGAGTTTATAATTTATAAGTCCAATTTTTGGTTATTTTCATTATTAATACTTTTCCATCCATCTACCCTTTCTAATAGAGAATACAATATGTTTCTTTTTTTTTTGAGATAGAGTCTTGCTCTGTTTCCCAGGCTGGAGTGCAGTGGTGCGATGTTGGCTCACTGCAACCTCTGCCTCCCGGGTTCAAGTGATTCTCCTGCCTCAGCCTCCCTAGTAGCTAGGATTATAGGTGCACACCACCACACCTGGCTAATGTTTGTATTTTTAGTAGAGACAGGGTTTTGCCATGAGTGATCTCCAGCTCCTGAATTCAGGGCGGGATCTTTGTCCCGACTGATCTCCAACTCCTGACCTCAGGTGATCTGCTTGCCTTGGACTCCCAAAGTGTTGGGATTACAGGTGTGAGCCACCGTGCCCAGCCTGTTGGACTTTTTAAAAAGGTACTTACCTGATATTTTCCTTACCTCTGTTCAAAGTAACTTTTGAAAGTCCAAAATCTGTCAGTTTAATATGACCCTCATTAGAAATAAGCATATTGTCCGGTTTCAAGTCCCTGCACACACAAAAGGCAAATAGTAGATAAGGAAAGGTAAATAGTAGATAACCAAAAAAGGGCTAGTTTTAATGTTAGAATTTCCAGAAAAGAAGAGTTACAGAGGAGACAAACCCTATTTATTTCCTCCAAAATAAATATACTCAATGGTGGCTTTGAAAAGTGCAGAAAACATCTCCCGAAAGCAAAGCATCTTTTGTACTATTTATCTGAATCTACAGAAAAGATAAATTAATACTAGATTATCTTTGATATCATTCATTAGATATTCCATTAAAATAAAGAAACCTTATTAGATAAAATCAACCTCAAGCCAGTTCAAATTTACATTTACCTTCTTTTTTTCTTGAGATGGAGTTTCACTCTTGTCACACAGGCTGGAGTGCAACGGCGAGACCTCAGCTCACTGCACCCTCTGCCTCCCAGGAGGTGACTCTGCTGTCTCAGCCTCCCAAGCAGCTGGGATTACAGGCAACCGCCATCACACCCGGATAATTTTTGTATTTTTAGTAGAGACAAAGTTTCACTATATTGGCCAGGCCAGTCTCAAACTCCTGACCTCAGGTGATCCACCCGCCTCAGCCTCCCAAAGTGCTGGGATTACAGGCGTGAGCCACCCCACCTGGCCTACGTCTACTTTCTTAAAGGAAGGTAAGATTGAGATTTAATAAGTCATTTAACCTGACTTTTTACATAGAGAAAAACATTGTAAATCAGGTGGACTACAAAATAAAGCACTTTTGTGTAATGCAGAGGAGCAGAAAGGATTCAATACTCTTCACAGAAAATGACATACTTAGTGGGGTGTGGTGGCTTATGTCTGTAATGGTAGCAATTTGGGAGGCTGAAGTGGGAGGATCCCTTGGGTCCAGCAGTTTAAGACCAGCCTGGGAAAAATGCTAAAACCTTGTCTCTACAAAACAACAACAACAACAACGAAAACCAGGAGTGGTGGCACATGCCTCCAATCCCAAATACTTGGGAGGCCAAGGCAGGGGATTGCTTGAGCCCTGGGGGCTGTGTAATGAGCCAAGATGGAGCCACTGCACTCCACAGCCTGGGTGACAAAGTGAAACCCTATCTCAACAACAACAAAAAATACATGCTATACTGATGTTCAAGGCAATATATTAAAAAAAAAAAAAACACACAGGGAGGTGAAAGAAGAGTTAATTTCTAAACTAACACAAGTTACTAGTAAACTTTAGAGAACCTGGAAATAAGTGCAAGTGGTTACCGTAAGTATTTGAGACTCAAATATGTAATTAAATTAGTTGAGTTTTTCAGTAAGAATTTGGAAAAAAGTGAGTCTTTACCTGTGGATGATTCCATGTCTATGAAGGTAGTCTAGAGCCAGTGCTACTTCAGAAATATATTTCACGGCCATCTCTTCATCAAAATAACCATATATATGTAGGAGAGACTTGACATCTCCTCCAATGAGATATTCCATTACCTATCAAAAAAGAGTTTAATATTGTGAAATAAAAACAATCTGATTACTTTAAAAATCTAGTATTTGGGCCTTACAGTTACAATATTTGGCATGGCTCTGTAACAAAGCTACCTTTTCTTGCTATTACTCATAATACATTAATACTAGGTTTATTCATGTTGCCATACAGTTTTTAATTAAAAATTAAACGGTTTAGGCTAGGCACAGTGGCTCATGCCTATAATCTCAGCACTTTGGGAGGCCAAGATGGGCAGATCACTTGAGGCCAGGAGTTCAAGATTAGCCTGGCCAACATAGCAAAACCCCATCTCTACTAAAAATACAAAAAATTAGCTGGGCCTGGTGGCACATGCCTGTAATCTCAGCTACTTGGGAGGCTGAGGCATGAGAATCGCTTGAACCCAGGAGGCAGAGATTGAAGTGAGCCAAGACTGAGCCACTGTAATCCAGCCTGGGCAACAGAGGGAGACTCTATCTCAAATTAAAAAAACAAAAAAGTAAACTGTTCTGTGTGAACAAAAATTCAAACTTGTAATAAAGCTACAAGAATATTAGAATGATTTCCTATATACTCTTTATCTAGATTCACCCATAATTGCAATATTTGCTATCTTCTTCTTCACATATATGCATATAAAATAACTTTAATATTTACATATTAGTGTTTATTTTATTTTGAGACAGGGTCTTGCTCTGTCACTTAGACTGGAGTACAGTCGTGTGACCATAGCTCACTGCAACCTCAAACTCGTGGCTTCAAGTGATCCTCCTGCCTCTGCCTCCCAAAGCACTGACATAGGCCTGAGACACCTTGCCCAGTCTATGTTAGTAATTTTTAAACTATAAATTATTAACAACCAACCTAAGTATATTTTATATGCATGCATTTTTGTTTAGACTAAAGCCATTTATATTTTGAAAATGGCAACAATAGCAAACCTGGTATTAATGTGTAATTTTTATTTTACTTTTTTCTTTTTCTTCCTTTTTTTGACACTAGAGAAGGAATGGAATAATGTGTAATTTTAAAATTTTTGCTGAATAATTTGGGAATAGAGTTGGAGAGGTCATCACCTGTCACCACTAAATTCATCATGTATTTCCTAATGAGATATTCTTTTTTTTTTTTTTTTCTTTTCTTTTTTTTTGAGACGGAGTTTCGCTCTTGTTACCCAGGCTGGAGTGCAATGGCGTGATCTCTGCTCACCGCAACCTCCGCCTCCTGGGTTCAGGCAATTCTCCTGCCTCAACCTCCTGAGTAGCTGGGATTACAGGCACACGCCACCATGCCCAGCTGAATTTTTGTATTTTTAGTAGAGACGGGGTTTCACCATGCTAACCAGGATGGTCTCGATCTCTTGACCTCGTGATCCACCCGCCTCGGCCTCCCAAAGTGCTGGGATTACAGGCGTAAGCCACCGCGCCCGGCCATGAGATATTCTTACATAATTATAGTACAATAAAATTAAGTGAATTTAACACCAATATAATGCTATTACCTAATATAGAGTCCATATTCAAATTTATCTGACCATCTTGAAATCATCCTCCTCATCCCCCATTCCTAAGCTAGGGTCATGCATGGCATTTGGTTGTTGTGTCTCTTTAGTCTCCTTTAATCTGGAGCAGTTTTTCAGCCTTTTTGATGGGTAGATGGAGACTTTTTGATAATGCACATTTGTTTTCTTATTTTTGAAATGAAGTCTCACTCTCTTGCCAAGGCTGGAATACAGTGGTGTGATCTCAGCTCATTGTAACCTCCACCTCCCGGGTTCAAGCAGTTCTCCTGCCTCGGCCTCCCAAGTAGCTGGGATTACAGGAGCCTGTCACCACGCCTGGCTAATTTTTATATACATTTTTAAAGGAGGCATCAAAGAATCATAATTTTTGTATTTTTAGTAGAGACAGGGTTTCGCCATCTTGGCCAGGCTAGTCTTGAACTCCTGACCTTGTGATCCACTGATCTCGGCCTCCCAAAGTGCTGGGATTATAGGCGTGAGCCACCGTGCCTGGCCAATGATGCAGACATTTTTGAAGAGCACAGGTTTATGCACAGAAGTCCTTCAATTTGGGGTTGTCGATTATTTCCTTGTGATTTGATTCAGGTTATCGATTTTTGGCAAAAAACATCACCTAAGTGATGTTGAGTACTTCTCACTGACTCCCACCAGATGAGACACCTAATGTCAGTGTGTCCCATTACTGGTCATTTTAACTTTGATCACTTGGTTAACGTGGTGACTCAGATTTCTCTATTTAACTTGTACATTTTTTTCCTTTGTGATGAAAAAGTAATCTGTAGAAAGATACTTTGAGACTGTATATGCAAAACATTCCCCCTAGAAACTCTCAACCAATGATTTTAGCAGCACATGACCACCATGCTTGCCTGAATCCATTATTGCTATGTCGATTGCAAGACTCTATTATTCCTTCTATGTGTACAGTCACTATTCTCAAAATTATTCTATAGTTTTAGCTAGAAAAATACCACCTGCTGATAACTTAGTGAGAGAATTTCTTTTTCAGGGTCAGTAGCTTCCCTGGTACATAGAGGTTAGTCAATAGTTGTAGATGGGTTCCATCATCTACATTATTTATTGCACACAAAAATCTCTGTTACTTTCCCCAACAGCAATTATCAATCATTTTTATCTTTGCCAATATAAGGAAAAGAAATGGGCTGGGTGCAGTATCTCACACCTGTATTACCAGCACTTTGGGAGGCCAAGGTGGGTGGATCACTTGAGGTCAGGAGTTCAAGACCAGCCTGACCAACATGGCAAAGCCCCATCTCGATTAAAAAAATACAAAAATTATTTTTTTGTAGTTCTTTTTGTTCTTGAAATGCACTGTTATGATTCTGCTTTTTGAAGTCACCACTGGGCATGGTGGCACAGGCCTGTAATCCCAGCTACTTGAGAGGCTGAGACATGAGAATCACTTGAGCCTGGGAGGCGGAGATTGCAGTGAGCCGAGATCACGCCACTGCACTCCAGCCTGGGCGACAGGGAAACTATCTCAAACAACAACAAAAAGGTCTTGTTTAAATGTTTAGTTCATTAACTATTAGGAAGATTAGGCATCACTACACATTGTGTTTTTCCTTTTATATTTCATCTCTAAACTGTTTTTCCAACCTTTGTCCATTTTTCTACTAGGGTAAACAAACTTTCTTATTGATTTGTACAATATGTTTATGCAATAGTAAAATTAGCCTCTTATCTGTCTTTTGGACAACAAATATTTTCTTTGAACTTTTCATTTGACTCTGTAAAGGGTATCTTGTGTTATTTAAAATTTTTATTTTATTTTATTATTTTATTTATTTATTTGAGATGGAGTCTCACTCTGTCCCCTGGGCCTTGTCTCAAAAAAAAAAAAAAAAATACACATCGGTTTTCTTCTGGCACTCTTAGGAATTTCTTTTTAAAGTAGAAATCTCTGATATAAAAGGGAAACATATGAACCTAGCTGTATATCAAGTTTTAGAACTACATAGAGAATGATTTCAAGTGACTTCAAAAAATAGAATCATGACAGTGTATTTCAAGGACAAAAAGAGCTGCAAATAAATCAGAAATCTTAAATCCAGTAGTTTTAGTTTTAGTAAACAATATTGTTATTGTCACTTTTGAAAATATTGGGCATATATATATATTCTTTTGATTTTTCCCCAACCTTTTAAAAATATAAAACCTATTTTTAGCTTAAAGACAGTGAGTCAGATTCGGCCTATGAGGCCTAGTTTGCCAATCACCAGCTTTGTATCTGGTATTCACCTTCTTACTTCCAGTATATATATATATTTGACTCACTCACATGGTGAATCATCCTGCAACACAGATTCCCATCGCATGCTTTCTCAGAATCTAGGGATCTCCTGATGGGGCTCCCTTTAACTTTGTTTTGTTGGTGAATTCCAATATATATTTGTATCCTCATTCCAAAATCTTTCCCCATAGAATCATCAGGTCTCATCGCCCACAGAAGAGGTCATGACAACCAGATAATATTGCAATTCCCACTAAAGTATTCACTGTAGTGTTGTTTAGGACCAAAAAAAAAAAGTCAAACAAATCAACCAACCAAATCCCATTAAGTGATGATATTCAACAAATTTTATCAATAAGACATTCATTAAGGAAATTATAGAATTCATAACTAAATCAATAGAATTCTATGCAGTCATTAAATAGGATGAGGTTAAAAAAAGAAAAAAAGAGGATGAGGTAGGTCACCAGTAAGTGGAAAAAATAGAAAACAGTGGTCCTACCTCATCCACAGCTTCACTTTCCATAGTTTCAGTTACAAGAGGTCCAAAAATAGGAAAATATAGTACAATATTTTGAGGGAGAGCACATTCATATAAGTTTTATTACTTTATTTATTTATTTAATTATTTTTATTTTTTGAGACCGAGTTTTGCTCTTGTTGCCCAGACTGGAGTGCAATGGCACGATTTTGGCTCAGTGCAACTTCTGCCTCCTGGGTTCAAGCAATTCTCCCACCTTAGTTTCCTGAGTAGATGGGATCACAGGCTCCTGCCACCACACCCAGCTAATTTTTATATATTTAGTAAGGTTTCACCATGTTGGGTCAGGCTGGTCTCGAACTCCTGACCTCAGATGATCTGCCTGCCTTGGCCTCCCAAAATGTTGGGATTACAGTGCGGCAGTTCCCCCTTCTCCGCAGGGGATGTATCCCAGTACTCCCAGTGGATGCCTGAAACCTCAGATAGTACCAAATTCCATATAGCCTATGTTTTTTCCTATACATCATACCTAGGATAAACTTTATTTATTTACTTTTTTGAGACATATTCTCGCTCTGTCACTCAGGCTGGAGTGTAGTGGCGCAATCTTGGCTCACTGCAACCTCCGCCTCCTGGGTTCAAGCAATTCTCCTGCCTCAGCCTCCCGAGTAGGTGGGATTACAGGTGCCAGCCACCATGCCTGGCTAATTTTTGTATAGGCACAGTAAGAGATTAACAACAATAAATAATGATAAAATAGAATAATTATAACAACATACTGTTCACAATTTGATGGGTAGAGGATTTGTTCTTACCATAGAGCTTAGCAACCTCAGCAACAATTTTCTTTTTATATTAAGAACTTTCACGTCTTTACTTAAAGGAAGCCCTTTTTGGCTTCTCTTTGGAATATCTGAATTATCAGCATCACTACGCTTGTACTTTGGGGCCATAATGAAGTGAAATAAAGATTATACAAGCACTGTGATACCTTGACAGTCCATCTGATAGCTGAGATGTGATACATAAGTGACTGACAGGAGCATGTACAGGGTGGACACATTGGACAAAGGGATGACTCATCTCCCAGGCAAGACAAGGCAGGATGAAGCAAGATGGGTGCAATTTAAAACCTGTGAATTGTTTCTAGAATTTTCCATTTAATATTTTCAGACTGTGGGTGATAGAGGGTAAGAAACCACAGATAAAAAGAGACTACTGTATATTGTTACAATTATTCTATTTTTGGTTATTGGTGTTGATCTCTTACTGGGCCTAATTTGTATATTAAGCTTTATCATAGGTATGTATATACAGGAAAAAACATATAAAAGATTTGGTATTATGCATGTTAAGGTACTTACTGGGGGGTCTTACAAAGTAACCCCCAAGGATAAGGGGGGACTACTGTAGTATTTACAGTATGATCACATTACACCATACACTTAAATAGCTGGTTTGTAAAAAACTTTTACTTTTCCTAAATTAGTCCAAAAAAACCAAAAAAAGGTGCTTACAACTGTCCTAAAAAACTTTTTAATTTCAAATGTTTTCTGGCTTCCCCATTAAATCTTTGTACCACATTTAACATCAGTTCACATATACTTAAAAAATGAAAGATGGCTGGGTGCAGTGGCTCATGCTTGTAATCACAGCACTCTGGGAGGCTGAGGCGGGCAGATTACGAGGTCAGGAGATCCAGACCATCCTGGCTAACGCAATGAAACCCCATCTGTACTAAAAATACAAAAAATTAGCTGGGTGTGGTAGCATGCACCTGTAGTCCCAGCTACTCAGGAGGCTGAGGCAGGAGAATTGCTTGAACTTGGGAGGTGAAGGTTGCAATGTGCCAAGATTACACCTCTGCACTCCACACTCCAGCTGGGACAACAGAGCAAGACTTTGTCTCCAAAAAAAAAAAAAAAGAAAGAAAGAAAGAAAGATTGGAAATATATTGAACCACCAGGCACAAGAAGAGTATAAGAAGAGTATTAGATATCATTTTTATAGCATATCGTGAATTTTTACGTCTATAGCTTGGCGCTGGATATAATATTCTTCCATAGTAGAGTTCTGTTTAGTCTCGGGTTTTTGGTACAGCAAAAAGTTGAAGTGTGGCACAATTATGTTTCAGAGTTCCAAGAGGTCTTTAGCATATCGAGCATAAACGGTTTCCACAGTTAGAGGTAACCAAATTATGAAAAGAATAAGATTTCTGTTAATAAACATATAAGTCCCATGTCTAGAACCTACATCCTAAAGGCCCATCCATTCATGGAAAAACATTTGTATTGTGCTAAACAGAAGCTATTGGAGTTATCAAACATTTAATCCACAGATCATTTGTGAGGTCAGAAGAACCTCTGGGATTTGTAGTCAAAATACCTGTCATCCTTGCCTGACCTCTACCCCCACCAAATTCCTCAGTGGAGTGCAAGCTGCAGCTTTGAATTAGAAGAAAGCAACTCTCAAAGTCCACACACCCAAAACCCATCGCTTCCCAGTATCTTTCCCCCTTTATACCTAGCTTTATAAAGTATTTCTCTTTTATGTCTTTTACTTAACAAATATCTTTAGCATTATGTATCTTAACACTATTCTACTTTATGCTTTTATGTTTTATACTAACCTACTGAAATTTCATAACACCCTTTGAGGTAGGTACTATTATTATCTCCATTTCACAGATGAGGAAACTGAGGTGCAATGGGTAATTTTATGCATCAATCTGGCTAGGTCATGGTACTCTGATATTAAATATTTGGTCAAATACCAGTTGAAATGTCCCCATGAAAGTATCCTTTAGATAAGATTAATATTTAAATCAGTAGATTTTGAGTAAAGGAAATTATCCTTCATAATAATGTAGCTAGACCTCAATAAATCAGCTTAAGGCCTTTAACAACAACAAAAAAGAGGAGCTGGACATGGTAGTTCACACTTGTAATCGCAGCAGTTTGAGAGACTGAGGGAGGAGGATTGCTTGAGGCCAGAAATTCAAACCAGCTTAGAAAACATAGCAAAACCCAATCTCCACAAAAAATTTTTTTAAAAGTTAGCTGGGTGTGGTGGTATATGCATGTTGTCCCAAGTACTTGGGACAGGAGGATCACTTGAGCCCAGATCGTGGAGGCTGCAGTGAGCCATGATACAACTGCATTCCAGCCTGGGTGGCAATTTAATTTTAATTTTACCTTAAAATTAAAAAACGAGTAAACAAAAGAAAAAAGACTGAGGTCCCAGAGGAAAATGGAATTCTGTCTCCAGACTAGATCTACAGCATCAACCCTTCCCTGTGTCTCCATTCTGCCAATCTACCTTGCAGATTTCAGACTTGCCACCCTCACAATCATGGAATTGAGTCCTTAAAATTTTCTCTCTCTCTTATTTATTTAATAGAGACGAAGTCTTACTCTGTGGCCCACGCTGGGGTGCAGTTAGTGCAATGGTGACTCTATTAGCTAGCTGCACACCGCCAAGTCCAGCTAATTTTTAATTTTAATTTTTTTGTAGAGATGGGGTCTCACTATGCTCCCCAAGTTGGTCTCGAACTCTTGGCCTCAAGTGATCCTCCTGTCTCAGTCTCTCGAAGTGCTTGAATTACAGGTGTGAGCCTTAGTCCATCTCTCTAAGTGTATATACATACACATACACACACACCATATGCATATGTCCTATTGGTTCTTTTTCTTTGGAGAAGTCTAACTAATATAACAGATAAATTTGCCAAGGTAGTGAGTGCAACCAGAATTCAAATGCAAGTTCTCTGAACCCAGACATGGTTCTCTTAAACCACTGGGTTCACTGACTGCTGAATGGTTAAAGAAACAATGTAAAAATTATTTACTCACCAAGTAGACATTGTTTGCAGACTGCAGTGAATAATACAAATGGACAATGAATGGGCTTTTGCTTAGTGCCAGTGCATCTCTCTCAGCTTGTACCTGATGAGTCATATTTTTGTTGATCAGGTCTGCTTTTTTAACAACCTGTAATAGATAAAATAAAATAAATGTGATATCATGTTATTTTATTTTGAGACAGAGTTTCATTGTGTCACCCAGGCTGAGTACAGCCTTGATTCCCCGGGCTCAAGTGATCCTCCCACCTCAGCCTCCCAAGTAGCTGGGAGTACCAGCACACACTGGTACATCTGGCTAATTTTTAATTTTTTTGTAGAGACAAGGTCTCACCATGTTGCCCAGGCTGGCCTAAAATAAGCCTCAAGCAATACTCCTGTCTTGGCCTCCCAAAGTGCTGGGATTACAGGTGTGAGCCACAGTTCCCTGCCTCTATTTTTTAGTTACAGAATGATCTCAGGTTTTAAAGTTACCATCATGAAAATGCTAACATAGAGAGCACATATAGATGTCATGTGGACCTTACACTGCTATCAGGAAACCGTGTACAAAAAAGTAGTTAAGATTTAAAAAAAAAAAATCTTCAAGATAGAATTTCTTATCTTGGCATTAAATGGCAGAAGTATCACAGTCTCTTTTGAGAAGGAAAAAAAATTAAACAAATGCTCCCTGACTGTTCTGCATATTAATAGAAAAAATTTCTGTTCCATTGTTCTGATAACAAAGTCAAAAGACAGTTACATTCCTCATAAGCCCACAGATAACTGGGAACCTGGGCATGGAGTAACTACTTAATTTTTTTTTTTTTAACTTCTGATTCTTTGATAGATGGGAATAGAATCAGAAAGACAAATAATGTTGGAAGTTTGCCTAGAAAAGAAACTTAAGCTACAATGATTAGAACTACGGAAACCTAACACTAATAACAAAATAGAAATAAAACTAATAATAAATAAAAATAATGTTGCAATACTAAACTGAGTAGTCAGTAACACTGGGATCAATTCTCAGGACTGTTGTAAGAAAAAAAGGCATATTGCTTTCTATATATATATATACAAAGATATATATATATATATATATATCTTTTTTTTAATTTTATTTTTTTAAAAAAAAACAGGGTTTCACCATGTTTGTCAGGCTGATCTTGAACTCCTGACCTCAGGTGATCCTCCCACCTTGGCCTCCAAAGTGCTTGGATTACAGGCCTGAGCCACCACGCCCAGCCAGGCATATTTCTTTCAATGATTTATTGGAGCATTTAATAAAATCATTACTACATGGTAAATTCCTGCCTTAACTCCTTTCTTTCCTTTCTTTTTTTTTTTCTTTTTGAGATGGAGTTTCGCTCTTGTTACCCAGGCTGGAGTGCAATGGTGCAGCTCACTGCAACCTCTGCCTCATGGGTTCAGGCAATTCTCCTGCCTCAGCCTCCTGAGTAGCTGGGATTACAGGCACACACCACCATGCCCAGCTAATTTTTTGTATTTTTTGTAGAGACGGGGTTTCACCATGTTGACCAGGATGGTCTCGATCTCTTGACCTTGTGATCCACCCGCCTCTGCCTCCCAAGGTGCTGGGATTACAGGCGTGAGCCCCTGCGCCGGTTTGCCTTAACTCCTTTCTTTAAGAAAGCCAAGGGAAGTTGAAAAAACAAGCCAGTAACATGATTTTTCCTATCATTCTACTGGCTATGAGGACATGTTTGTTTTCTTCCCCATTGTTCTCCAGTTCCTAGACACAAAGAGGTTGGGTGCTAAGCAAATACTGATAGAACCAATGGATGGCTGTTTTCATTTCAACAACTGATCATGATTAAGTTCTGTAGAAGGAAAAGCAAAGCTCTCAGGAACATATAAAATAACCAATTCAGTGAGATGGGTCGGTCTGACAGATCAGGGAAGGTTTGAAGGGGAGCTAAGACGAATCTTAATACATGAATAAAACAGGTGGAGCCTGGGCGTGTTGGCTCACGCCTGTAATCCCAGCACTTTGGGAGGCCAAGGTGGGCAGATCACGAGGTCAGGAGATGGAGACCAGCCTGACAAACATGGCAAAACCCCGTCTCTACTAAAAAACAAACATTAGCCAGGCGTGGTGGCATGCGCCTATAATCTCATCTACTTGGGAGGCTGAGGCAAGAGAATCTCTTGAATCTGGGAGGTGGAGATTGCAGTGAGCTGAGATGTGCCACTGCACTCCAGCCTCAGTGACAGAGCAAGACTCTATCTCAAAAAAAAAAAAAAAAAAAAAAAAAAAAAAAAAAAATAGGTGAAGGGTGGAAAAGGGTGGAAGAAAAGCACTTAAGAAGGAACCAGCATAAACATAAGCACAGAAGCAAGAAAATGCACAGCATTGAGGGACTAGCCAATTGTCTGCTGTGGCTAAAAGACAGGGTATGAGGATGATACAGTAGAAATATGGAGCCAGAACTATGGACATGACTGCTTTTCTAAGGAGTTTGAACTTGAGTTTACATATAAGTTTATGTGTAAAGAATGAATGAGGCCGGGCGCGGTGGCTCAAGCCTGTAATCCCAGCACTTTGGGAGGCCGAGGCGGGTGGATCACGAGGTCAAGAGATCGAGACCATCCTGGTCAACATGGTGAAACCCCGTCTCTACTAAAAATACAAAAAATTAGCTGGGCATGGTGGCGCATGCCTGTAATCCCAGCGACTCAGGAGGCTGAGGCAGGAGAATTGCCTGAACCCAGGAGGCGGAGGTTGCAGTGAGCCGAGATCGCGCCATTGCACTCCAGCCTGGGTAACAAGAGCAAAACTGCATCTCAAAAAAAAAAAAGAATGAATGAAAAAATGAAGATAATGATTCTAGTTAGGAGGCTCTTCCAACAGACCACATATGGAAATAAAGCATGATGAACCTCAGAAACATCATGTCAAATGAAAAAAACCAGATGCAGAAGATTACTTATTGTATGATTCCATTTCTATGAAATGTCTGGAAATGGGAAACCTATAAAGACAGAAAGTAGATTAGTGGTTATCTGGGGCTGGGGGTGTTAATGGGGTAGACACTGTAAACGAGCAGAAGAGGTCTTTCAGCAATGGAAATATTCTAAAATTGGACTGTGGTGATGGTTATACAACTATGTAATTTACTAAAGCCACTGAATTGTACCTATTTTTTTTTTTTTTTTTTTTTTAGATAGAGCATCACCCTGTCTCCCAGGCTAGAGTGTAGTGGCGTGATCTCAACTCACTGCAAACTCCACCTCCTGAGTTCAAGCCATTCTCCTACCTCAGACTTCTGAATAGCTGAGAATACAGGCGCACTCCACTATCCAGCTAATTTTTATATTTTTAGTAGAGACGGGGTTTCGCCATGTTGGCCAGGCTGGTCTTGAACTCCTGGCCTCAGGTAATCAGCCCACTTCGGCCTCCCAAAGTGCAAGATTACAGGCCACACGCGTGAGCCACCATGCCTGGCCTTTTTAAAATGTAATTTAATTTAACTTAATTTTTTTGAGACAGAGTCCTGCTCTGCCACCCAGGCTGGAGTACACTGGTGCAATCTCAGCTCACTGCAACCTCTGCCTCCCGGGTTCAAGTGATTCTCTTGCCTCAACCTCCTAAATAGCTGGGATTACAGGGAGGCACCACCACTCCTGGCTAATTTTTGTATTTTTAGTAGAGATGGGATTTCACCATGTTGGCCTGGCTGGTCTCGAACTCCTGACCTCAGGTGATCCACCTGCCTTGGCCTCCCAAAGTGCTGGGATTACAGGGGTTAGCCACTGTATCAGGCCTGTACCTTTATAAGTAAACAAATAGGGGGAAAAGTGAAAGCCTGTACTTGGACAGGGACTTGTGAATGGAAATGGGTAAAAAGAATGACTAAAGGAGATGAAAGTTGACAGGAACACTGAGAGATATATAGAAATGAAATAAAGTTAAAATGATTCAGGATTCAGGTTTCTAGTCTGAAGGTCAGGGATGACAGTGGTGCCATTAAATGGAGAGAGAGAATACAGGAAGTTCAGAGTTTAGGCATTTAGGTGGAGAGAATTGGTTAAGGTTAGGCAAGTATAATTTGGACGTGTGTGCTAGATATTCACTTGACAATGTCCAATAGGAAGTTGAAATCCCACTGACAGGTTGCTGGTTTCCCATTTCCTTTACCGCCTTCACTCAGTGCAGCAATGTGAGTAATGTGAAACCACAGGAATGGATGAGTACCAAGAATGAACAGAACAGCTTGATACACGTTGAATGTTTTTAGAATGATACATACTGCTGCATGGACAAAGGATCGGCTTAGGACATACTTCAACCTACTCTACATAAAAGTGCACTCTAGATTTCACAATAGAAGATTTGAAGAGAAAACAATGGGCTCACTTAATGAGATCTTTTGTTATACAACAGGTTGTAAATTAATCTACATCAAACTGCAAAGCTAGAATATAACCTGGAAGTGACAGCTACAAATTTAATGAATATTCCAAACTCAATTCTGGCAAAGGCCAAATGAGTAAAAAGAATCCAGAAGATACATCAAACGAATAGGTAATACTAACACAAAAATTTCATAATGCCAGGTGCGGTGGCTCATGCCTGTAATCCCAGCACTTTGGGAGGCCAAGACTGGAGGATCATTTGAGGTCAGGAGTCTGAGACCAGCCTGGCCAACATGGTGAAACCTCCATCTCTACTAAAAACACAAAAAAGTAGCCAGGTGTGATGGGGCATGCCTGTAATCCCAGCTACTCAGGAGAATCGTTTGAACCCTGGAGGCGGAGGTTGCAGTGAGCTCAGATTGCGCCACTGCATTCCAGCCTGGGCGACAAGGGCAAAACTCTGCCTCAAAAAAAAAAAAAAAAAAAAAAAAAAAAAAATTAAGAACAGGGCCAGGCGTAGTGGTTCAAGCCTGTAATCCCAGCACTCTGAGAGGCCGAGGTAGACGGAGGTGGCTCCTGAGGTCAGGAGCTCGAGACTAGCCTGGCCAACAGGACGAAAACAACATGGTGAAACCACATCTCTACTAAAAAAATACAAAAATCAGCCGGGCGTGGTGGAGCGCGCCTGTAATACCAACTACTTGGGAGGCTGAGACAGGAGAATCGCTTGAACCCAGGAGGCAGAGGTTCCAGGAAGCCGAGATGGTGCCACTGCACTCTAGCCTGGGCGACAGAGCAACACTCCGTCTTAAAAAAGAACTATTAAAGACTTATCAGAAAACAGCGCATCTTCCTCCTGGTTAAGAGTTAAACTTAAAAAGGCATCAGTGCCTACAAACTAATCACTTTTCTATGGTAGAAAAATTTCGGCAATTCTGCACGTCAAGGCAAACAAACAAGGTAAACAAAACCACGAATTACTAAAAACCTTTTGGATTTGGAAACCTGACTCAAGTCTGGGTGAGACTACGAATCAGGGCTTCGACTTTACGTTCATGTTGAACTAAGGCCGATGTAATCACCTCGGTCAAGTCCCTTTGCCTTTGGCCTCAGTTTCCTCATTTGCTAACGCTGAGCAGGGAGAAGGGGGTCAAACTTTGCTGTTCTCACTGGGCATCCAAGATATGGAGGGAAGGGCGGAGCAGAGGCAAGACACCCGACCCGACCGCTGATGTTGTCCCCAGAAGAAGTCAGCTCGCAGGGCTCTGCAGGCTTCAGCAAGTTGGGCCACCCAGACTCCCCGATCCAGCAGCCCCGGGGCCCGCCCACGACGAGAGGGCAGGAAGAAGAGCCGAAGGGCGTGACCCCTTCCTTTGCTCCTCCTTGACTTCCTACCTTTACTGCATACAATTTGCCGCCTTTCTGACCCAGATACACTTTCCCGAAGGCGCCCCGGCTAATGGGCTTCACTATTTTGAATTCCTCAATGGAGGGCGGTCTTGGCACCGGGATCCTCCTATTCATGCCCTCCTCGGTAGCCGCGCCTCCTCCAGTATCCTTCTCGCTCCCTGCGGTGGGCTCCATCGCTGGACAGCCTACAGCGAACCCGCAGCCGCCGCCTCTCTACCAGCAGCCACTCCCGCCAACTGGGTTCAAAGTGAGGCTCCGCCGACGCCGCGCGGCCGTGACGTCACCGCGCCGCTGCGTCCCGCCCTCCTCACCTCCCCTCAGCAGATGCGGCAGGGCTCGGACGCCGGGAAAGCCCCGACTCCACGGTGGTAGAGTCTTCGTGGGCAGTGACCGCGGCCCCACTGACATCATTCGTCATCAGGGAGGAGGCACAAACAGTTCTGGACCAGAAACGAGACGACTGGGACTGGACTCTAAATCGCAGGCTTTGAAGAGATTTCTCCCGGCCTCCTAGCGAGTCTCGTGGGAAGCGGTCCTTCTCCCCGACACGACCTCCCACCCACTAGAGGCGTAGAAACCAGTTCGGACTCTAGTATAGCGACGGCCAGGGATGAGGTGTGGAAGCTACTGAAGGCACAGAATGTGGAGAAACTGGATGGGCAGGAAGCGGGTGGCCGCTCCTGTCATCAGACGTTTTCCCAGGATGTAATTTCCTTGACTTAAACAGATGAGAACCAACAGGGAGAATTTTCGATTTAGTGTGAGGGAAAGAGCACTAAATTGTAGCAAAAGACCTTATTGCTCAAGACCTAGTCAGAAGATTTCATATGGAAACTAGAAAATCTGAAGGAAATTAACCGGGCGTGGTGGCGGGCGCCTGTAGTCCCAGCTACTTGGGAGGTTGAGGCAGAAGAATTGCTTGAACCCGGGAGGCGGAGGTTGCAGTGAGCCGAGTTCGCGCCACTGCACTCCAGCCTGGCGACAAAGCCACACTCTGTCTAAAAAAAACAAACAAAAACAGCCAAAGACCTTTGAGGACTTGTAAATATGTTTACAAGTAATGTTCCTTGTAAATTTCAACTACATTGGGGCTGCCAAGAACGCATAAGCACTCGGTGGGTAGGGAGCCCGCTTGCCCCGGAAGTACTGTTGCGTTAGCGCCTCGTCTTCCGGGGCGGATTGTCTGTCGTTGCAGTAGCTGTAGGAAGGGGAGGCCATTTTCCGTTTCTGGGAGGAGTGAGGGGCAACGAGGGGGAGAAAAAGCAAAAAAGAAGGGCTCAGCGCCTCCCCGCCAGGCCAGGAACAGAGGGACAGTTTCGGCAGGCGGGTGAGGTCGCTGAGGGCCCGTAGGAGATGTTTTCCTTGTCGAGCACGGTTCAACCCCAGGTGAGCCCGGCTTTCAGTCCTTTTTTTTTTCCTTCCGACCTGCCTGCGGCTGTTTGCATATTGCGTTTGTGGCAGCGATTTCTCTAAAGGGATTCTAGGAAGGAAGCAATTAACTCATCGCTAGTCGCATGATTGTGGAGTGGATCAGCAGACAACGCTGAGAGTGGGCCGGAGACTTGATGGCTGAGGATGAAGCTTTTTGGGGCAGAGGCGGGATGTGAGCGTGATGGAGAGAGAGAGAGACCCGGGCTTATCGAACTGATTGAGTGGAATTTTTGCTAGAGAATCCGTCCGGCTTTGTTCAGTGTCCGGCGTTCGGGGGTGGGGACGGGGGAAATGTCTCCACCGTAGGTGTAAAGGGAGCGGCTAATGTTCCCTTTTCGTCTGACTTTCCACTGGCTTTAGTGTTCACAACCCTGATCCCTGCTCTTTCTTTCCTTTTAGATGGAATTTAAATTTGACCCAAACATGGTATAATAATTTGAATGGCAAGTCATGCATTTTTTTGCTCTTTTTACAGAAATAACTAATGTATATATTTCCGAGCCTCATCCTTATTGTTTTGTAAAACAAAAGGTAGTGAAGAGAAAAATGATTTCAAGGGTTTTCATTACACCTTTTGTGAGTAATCACTTGTGACAATGTTTTATTCTTGCTTCATTCCAGTCTCTTTTTTTGATGGTAACATTGTGATAGTTTTTTTTTAATTAATTTTTTTTTTTTTTTTTTTTTTTTTTGTGGGGGTTTTTTTTTTTTTTTTTTTTTGAGAGTTCTTATAGTTTTGCCAAGAAGTAGTTTTTACTTTGAGATTTGTTTAAAAATTATTTTTAAGAAAATGAATGCTCTTGGTTTAGACATATGATTGTGTTTCTTTGTGTAACTTTTACTCCCCCTCATTTTAAGAATTTTTAATTTTTTGGTGCTAGTACTGGCTAACAAATTGAAGCGGTTGCTTGTTTATTGGGCATCAGTTATATACCAGGTGAGCAAAGCAAATGTGGAATCATCTGTTAATATTGATAGGAAGTAAATATGAGTAGGACTTAGCCAGGCGAAGAGTGAACAGATATCGCAGGCATAAGACTAGTGTGACTATTTAGACAAAAGAGGTTAGAGAAAAGACTTGAGGCATATCATACAGGGAGTTAAGGATATGTTATGGCTGGGAACCATTGAAAGTTTTAAAACATTAGATTTTCATTTTTAAAAGACTCTGGCTTTTTGCTGTATGGAGAATAGGAGAGGGCAAGAATGGAAGTGTTATTGGTTGAGCATACCCCCCTATTAAGGCAGTTGAAATGGTTATGGAAAGAAGAGAATGAGACATATTTTGAACAAAGAGGAATTGCATGAGGGATCAGATATGAGAAATGATGGAGAGAGGTGTTTCTGGGTTTGAGCAGATGGATGCATTGAAGGTGTTATTTACCAAGATGACAGTATCCGGAGGAGTCCTAGCAATTGTTTGATAAAGAAGTATCATGTTAAAATTTTTGAAACTAAACTCTTTTCTTTAGTTCACATTAAGAGGCCTGATTTTAGGACAATTTCCCATCAACTGGATGAAGAGTTAGTAGTATGTGATGTTGGTAGAGATGATAAAGGATTTTTAAGTACTATAGGCAGTCTTAACAGGGTTTAGATATGGTGGGAACTCAGGCATTTCTTGCTTTGAAAGCTCATCAACACATTTGGAATTCCTAGTTGATCAATTGGTTGAATACACTTGAAATTAAATGGTAAAAGGAAGACACAGAAAATGAACTTTTTCTTTTTTTGAGGTAGAGTCTTGCTCTGTGACCCAGGCTGGAGTGCAGTGGTGTGATCTCGGCTCACTGCATCCTTTACCTCCTGGGTTCTAGCAATTCTCCTGCCTCAGCCTCTGGAGTAGCGGGATTACAGGCATGTGCCAGCATGCCCAGCTAATTTTTGTATTTTTAGTAGAGACAGGGTTTCATCTTGTTGGCCAGGCTGGTCTAGAACTCTTGACCTCAGATGATCCGCCCGCCTAAACCTCCCAAAGTCCTGGGATTACAGACGTGAGCCACCTCTCTGACCCAGCAAACATTTTTGTTGAGAACTCAATCCTAAATCCTTTTGTGAATGAAAAGAGATAAAACTAATTCAAATAAACCTTTTTTTTTTTTTGAGACGGAGTTTTGCTCTTGTTACCCAGGCTGGAGTGCAATGGCGCGATCTCGGCTCACCGCAACCTCCGCCTCCTGGGTTCAGGCAATTCTCCTGCCTCAGCCTCCTGAGTAGCTGGGATTACAGGCACACGCCACCATGCCCAGCTAATTTTTTGTAGTTTTATAGAGACGGGGTTTCACCATGTTGGCCAGGATGGTCTCGATCTCTTGACCTCATGATCTGCCTGCCTTGGTCTCCCAAAGTGCTGGGATTACAGGCTTGAGCCACCGTGCCCGGCCCCAAACCTTTTCAAATAAATAGGCAGAAAATCTGTATCTTGAAATGATTCGATTATTTTTAAAGTTTCAAAAGAAGTTACTGTTTATTTGTTTTCTTTTTACTGCCCTCAGGCTGTGAGTAAGGAACTTACTGTTTCTTTCTGACTTTGATACATTGCTTCACTTGAGTAGCCTTAAAACAAATCCATGTTTTTTGCTAAAAATGCTGAAAATGTTAATCACCCATAATTATCTCATTACCCAGGGATATATATCTTAGAGTAAATTCTTTCACACTTTCTTTTTCTGTAGACAAGCACAGGTATGCACACTTAAGGTAGTTTTACAGTCTGCTTTATTCATTAATATGTCACAAATTTGTGTATCCATGTCTATCCATGGGATGAGAAGTCTGAAATTTTGAGTCAGATTCTAAATCTTTCTTGTCTTCATTTATTTTTTTTTCTTGTCTTCATCTATTAAATGGTTAGTGCCCCACAACAATGGCATTAGTCCATTGATGAGGGCAGAGCTCTCCTGAACTAAATGCCTCTTAAAGGTCCCACCTCATAACAGGATTACAGTGGCAACTAAATTTGCCATTCTTCTCAACTCAAACTTGAGTTTTGGAGGAGATAAACATTGGAATTTTTACGAAAGTGGGCCAGATCCAGACCCCAAGAGAGAGTTCTTGGATCTTGAACAAGAATTCAAGAGAGTTTATAAAGTGAAAGCAAGTTTATTAAGAAAGTAAAGGAGTAAAGAATGGCCACTCCATAGGCAGAACAGCTGCTTGGACTGCTCCACAAAGGATACTTACAGTTATTTCTTGATTGTATGCTATTCATGAGTTTTCAGCAACAGCAAGGAGGCCAGTTGGATTGGAGCAGAGAGAAGGAAGGGGAGCATAGTAGATAAATTCAGAGAGGTAATGAGGAGACAAACCATGGAAAGCTTTATAGGTCACGTTGTTAGGACTTTCTTTGGCGTTTACTCTTAACTGGAGAACCGAAACCATCGGAGGGGCTTAAGCAGAGGAGTGATGTGAACTGACTTTGCTTTTAATACGATCACTTTTATTCTCTTTTGGGAATACACTGCAGCTGGATAAGAGCAGAGCAGGGAAAGTATTTAGGAAACTATTGCAAAAAATCACATATTGATGATGGTGAATTAGCATATCATGGTGGCATTGGGGAAGTTGAGAAGTATAACATTCTGGATATATACTTACTTTTTTTTTTTTTTTGAGAGGGAGTTTTCGCTCCTGGAGTACAAGAGCACAATCTTGTCTCAACACAACCTCTGCCTCCCAGGTTCAAGTGATTGTTCTGCCTCAGCCTCCCAAGTAGCTGGCATTACAGGTGCCCGCCACCAAGCCTGGCCAATTGTATTTTTAGTGGAGACGGGGTTATACTGTGTTGGGCAGGCTGGTCTTGAACTCCTGACCTCAAGTGATCCGCCCACCTCGGCTTCCCAAAGTGCTGGGATTACAGGTGTGAGCCACTGCACCTGACCAGTGGTATTTTTTATTTTGCTGCTCCTCGAATGCTGGATGTTTTCATCTTTTTATTATTTTTAAAATGTTTGGATGAGTTGTTCTCTGTGTATGTGCAAGCACTTGTCAGATTATTTCCTTAGAATAAATTCCTAGAAGATGGATTGCTGGAAACAAGAAATGTATGCATTTTTGATACCTTTGATTTATATGTCCAGAATAATATCCTAAAAGAAAATACCAATTTCTTCTCACCAGCAGTAAATCTGAGTACTTACAGTTTTTAGTATACAGGGTTGATATATAGTGTGTGTTTAACACTTAACAAATCCTGACAAGAAAAAGAAGATTGTTCTGTTTATTTAAAAAAAAAAAAAACAAAAACTACTTAATTTTTAACTTGTATCTTTTTCTAGGTTACAATTCCTTTGAGTCATCTCATCAATGCCTTCCATTCACCAAAAAACACTTCTGTTTCTGTCAGTGGAGTGTCAGTTTCTCAAAACCAGTATAGAGATGTGGTTCCTGAGCATGAGGCTCCTAGCAGTGAGGTAAGTAGTTATCCTGGCTGTGTGAGAAAGCCTTTTTGATATACCATTGACCCTTGAACAAATGAGGGATTAAGGATATTGACCCTCCCTGAGAAACCTAACTACTAATACCCTACTATTGACTGGGAAGCCTTGCTGATAAAAAGTCCATTATCATACATTTTGTATATTTTATGTATTATGTACTATATTCTTTTTTTTCAGTATCATGAAGACAATATGTACTGTATTCTTACGATAAAGTAAGATAGAGAAAATAAAATGTTTTTTTGTTTTTGAGATGGAGTTTCGCTGTGTTGCTCAGGCTGGTGTGCAGTGGCGCCATCTTAGCTCACTGCAACCTCCACCTCCCAGGTTCAAGCCATTCTCCTGCCTCAGCCTCCCAAGTAGCTAGGATTACAGGCACCATGCCCAGCCAATTTTTGCATTTTTAGTAGAGACAGGGTTTCACCATATTGGCTAGGGTGGTCTTGATCTCTTGACCTCGCAATCTGCCTGCCGGGGCCTCCCAAAGTGCTGGGATTACAAGCGTGAGCCACTGTACCCGGCCAAAAGAAGGGTTATTAAGAAAATCATAAGGAAGAGAAAATATATTTACCATTTATTAAGTAGAAGTGGACCATCATAAAAATCTTCATTATCTTCAAGTTGAGTGGGCCAAGAAGGAAAAGGAGGGGCTCGTCTTGGTCTTGCTGTCTCTGGTGGCAGAGACGAAAGAAAGTCCCATGTATCGATCTGTGCAGTTCTAGTCTGTGTTGTTCAAGGGTCAGTTGTACTATTAGTCGTGTTAGATGATGTATCTTTCTTTAGGCACTTGTAGCAGTGATTTCTGCCTTCAGCTTAATTTTCTTTGTAATTGAAGATATTTCTGGCTTTTGTTATACATATTGAAAAAATATTTAGACTTTTAAAAAAAAATTTCATTTGGCATCATACTTGGTATCAGCACCTCCTAGATTGTGCGAAACCAGTCAGATACTCTCTTGTGTTCTTTAGCAGTAGCAGTGAACCCACCGGTAACTCACCGTAATTACCTCCCAAGTTTCAAGGAAGATAAAATAGTAAGAAGTTATCATCTACTGCCTTATAAGAGCTTTCAGTATAATTGAACAATCAAAATATAGGTACTGGAAAGTGAAATATGTAAGCTGGGACACTGTACTTTCAGTATTCATATAATTATAAAATCAGTGTTTCCTAGGATATTGAAAATTATGAACCTAAGAACTGTATTTACAAGGCTCATTAGTAAGATAGTTGCTTACAAGCTCAGGATACATTTTTCATGGAAAAGATGCTATAATCTGTCATTAAGTTTCCAAAGCCTCTTCAACTCATAAATAGGTTATGTTCTTAGTTCTGACATCAGGAGTTAATGGCAAAGGATGGTAGAGGAGGAGTTGAAAAGAGCTTGCTTTTGAGGGGGTTGTGGAGTCAGTCTTGGGATAAAAGTTTAATTAGATGAGAAATTTGTCATCTTATGCTTCCTTTTGTACTATTTGCCTAGCTCTTATTGCCTTTTTCTGTACACTGTCCATTGTCTTTCTACTCTACTACTGTTACTGTTCTTCAAAATTATAGGCCAAGAGAACCTTACAACTGAAAATATTATCAGTATCAAAATTGGTACATGCAGCAAAATTACATTGTTTTACAAATTTTGAAAAGTATTAGTGTAGGTAGAAGAAACAGAATTCATCTGTGATATTCTTTTCCAGAGATAAGACTGTTAACATTTTATATTTATATTTCTTATATCTTTTTCTCCCAAACTTTTTACATTTTATAATAGTTGGATACCACTGCACATGTGGATTTAGATTCTGCTTTGCTCATTTAGTAGTCTTATGAATTTGTTATGCCATACATTTTCTGTGTGTGTATTCACACTGCATTCTATTAAAATTTGGCTACTACTTTTACCATTTTTCAGACTTGTTTAGCTGAAGTTAGTGCTGATTTCCTTAGTGTTAAACATAGGCCTTTTACAAAAAAAAAAAAACAAACCCTCTATCTCTCAAATCTTGTATCTATCAACTTATCATTTGCATTTGACCTTTCGTACTTTGCAAATAATCCCTTAAATTGACTGATACTACTTTGATGATGGATTTGTTTGTTTGTTTTTTTGAGGTTAGAGTCTCACTCTGTTGCCCAGGCTAGAATGCAGTGGCATGATCTCAGCCCACTGCAACCTCTGCCTCCTGGGTTCAAACAATTCTCGTGCCTCAGCCTCCCGAGTAGCTGGAATTACAGGCATGCCCCACCACACCTGGCTAATTTTTTGTGTTTTTAATAGAGATCGAGGTTTCACCATGTTGGCCAGGGCTGGTCTCGGACTCCTGACCTCAAATGATCTGCCAGTCTTGGCTTCCCAAAGAGCTGGGATTATAGGCATGAGCCACCATGCCCCTCCTAATTTTCATTTTTTACATTCTCTCAGGTTATATTCCCACTTGCATATTTTCTTTTTCTTTTTTTTTTTTTTGAGATGGAGTTTCACTCTTGTTGCCCCTGGCTGGAGTGCAATGGTACGATCTCGGCTCACTGCAGCCTCCGCCTCCCAGGTTCAAGTGATTATCCTGCCTCAGTCTCCCAGGTAGCTGGGATTATAGGTGCCCTCCACCATACCTGGCTAATTTTTTGTATTTTCAGTAGAGATGGGGTTTCACCATGTTGGCCAGGCTGTTCTCAAACTTCTGACCTCAGGTGATCCACCTGCCTCAGCTTCCCAAAGTGCTGGGATTACAGGTGTGAGCCACTGTGCCTGGCCACCACTTGCATATTTTCAGTTAACATCTCTCTGTATATAACTCCCAAATACATCTTCAACTGTAAAGTTACTGGAAAGTTTTGAGTAATTTATCTAGACATTTTCCTCGGATAGACTCTCGGGATTTCCAATTTAATATGCCCAAAACTGAGTTATTGGTCTTACAGCGGCTTTAGTCCTTCTTTATCACTCTGAGTTCAACCAGAAAAGAGAAACCACATAGTCATTTGAAGAGTAAAAGTTTAGTATAAAAATTTAATGTCTGCTGGGCACAGTGGCTCATGCCTATAATCCCAGCACTTTGGAAGGCAAAGACAGGTGGATCACCTGAGGTCGGGAGTTTGAGACTAGCCTAACCAATGTGGTGAAACTCCATCTTACTAAAAATACAAAAATTAGCCAGGTGTGGTGGCAGGTGCCTGTAGTCCCAGCTTCTCAGGAGGCTGAGACAGGAGAATTGTTTGAGCCCAGGAGGCAGCGGTTGCCGTGAGCCAAGATCGTGCCACTGCACTCCAGCCTGGGTGACAGAGTGAGACTCTGCCATATCTATCTATCTATCTATCTATCTATCTATCTATCTATCTATCTACATTTTTAAAATGTCATTTTTTGGTTTAATCTAAAAAAATTTTTTTACAAGGGTTTGGAATAGCTGGGGATTTAAGAAGTAAAGAAAACTAAAAAAAATTTAAAAGGACCATCAGATTTAGGGAGCAGCTAATACTTCTAGGGCTGAGATAGAGTCAGGAAGCGTTCTCCACCCCCAGGCTGAGATCCTGACCTTGTTGTTGAAGGCATGGTCTTGGCTTACTGAACAGTAGAGAAGTTGCTGTGATGTCATGTCAGTGGAACTTGCTGGAAATCTGGGAAGTCTGCCCTGTAGGATACCGGGGAAGGCTGTTCCTGGGGATGTGTCCTATTAGAGAAGCTGTTATACGAGTGGTGCCGGAGAAACTGCTAGGTCCTGCTGGCCATTGTGCACTCCAGGAGCCAGGGTTTGGTGAAACTGTACAATTGACAAGAACCAGATGCTCTAGAAACCATGGGTGTTATAGACACCCATGATAATCTTGGAATTATCATTTGAGGTCAGGAGTTCAAGACCAGCCTGGCCAACATGGTGAAATCTCCATCTCTACTAAAAATACAAAAAATTAGCCAGGTGTGGTGGGGCTTGCCTTTAATTCCAGCTACTCAGAAGGCTGAGGCATGAGAATTGTTTGAACCCAGGAGGCAGAGGTTGCAGTGAGCTGAGATCACGCCAATGCACACAATACTGAATGAGCATACCAGAACCAGGAATCAAAACCCCTCCTCCTACAACTAACTGTGTCTTCAGTGACTCACTGACAAAGCTTAACGCTGTTTCAGTTGGCAAAGGAAAAATATTCAAAGAGTACAGATCCATTGTCACGGAGCCAGAAAAAAGGATGAAGAAGAGCTAGGACACAACCAACTGAAAACTGGCACATTTGTCCAGAACCCTTCTCTCTCTAAATCCCTATACCCTGCGAGTTTCTTCAGATGCCTATTGTCTATGATTTGCTTTGTCTATCCTTCTTAGTCACGCTTAGTTCAGGTTCTTGCCATCTTTCACTTATCCATCAGCCTTCTCTCTCATCCAGTCTAGCTTCTTTGTTTATCATTTTTAAAGTTTTTGTAGAGACAGGGTCTTGCTTTCTTGACCAGGCTGATCTTGATCTCCTGGCCCGAAGCAGTCGTTTTACCTCAGCCTCCCGTAGTGTTGGGATTATAGGCGTGAGCTAGCATGTTAGTCCAGTCTATCTTCCTTAGTCCTCTATTTTCTTCCATAAGACAAAACTAATCATATTTAGAGAATTAAATTCAAACACAGCTCTTCACAGTTTGCCCATACCTATCTCTTTAGTTTTTTCTTTCCCTGAACTTTTTGAGGTATTCCAGACCCTTGGATGGCTTTTTGTTTGACCCCTTCCCTAAGTCTTCTTCATCCATCATTTTTAATAGCTTAAAAAGTAGTTCTGAGTATTTTATTTTGTCATGGCTTTAACTGTCTCTTACTGTGTGCCCATGATGATATATGCTAGGATATGTAGATGAGTAAGGCATGATCTCTGCCTTTAATCCTTACTATGTGAAATAAGGTATATTTTTTTATAGTCACTTTAGTATTGAGAAAATGAATTCTAGGAATACGAGCTATAGCTAGTAAAAAATGTGTACCATATTTCCAGACATCACTCCAGATTTACATAATCCATGTCCATGCCTCTATTTAAAACATTTTTATTTTTAGAGCCAGGGTCCCTCCTCTGTAGCCCAGGCTGAAGTGCAGTGGCACTATCATAGCTCACTGCAACCTCCAACTCCTGGGCTCAAACATTTTTCCCGAATAGCTCATACTGTGAGCGCATACCACCATGCCCAATGAATTTTCACATTTTTCGTGGAGATGGTGTTTTACCATATTCCCTAGGCTGGTCTCAAACTCCTGGCCTCAAACAATCCTCCCACCTTAGCTGTTTTGGGTTTGAGTGACATGTAATTGTTACTTGCCTTTAAGTACCTCACTTTCAGCTCATATGGACAAGAGAATAATCCCTATCCTGTTGTTTAAAGGTGGGTGTGTATTCATACATTTTTGTGATTTTTAGACTTTCTTTCCCTGATTTTCACACAGGTTTGACTTTAATTTTCTTCCTCGTTAGAAGATATGGGTAACTTTAGAACCTCTGAGTTCAAGGAAGGATCTCAGCAGTGAGGCCAGAGGAATGAGATGTCCCATGGTAACCAAGCATACTATTTCCTTGTCAAGTGGGCTTTTATCTATGGCCACTTAGGGACTTGGAGGAAGCTTAAAAACTCCATGGACTGGTGAAGATTATAATTTGAATGGAATTTCCCCAATTCAAGAACCTTACTATTAACTGCCAATCAGTTCTATACTATTGGGGAAAATCTCCCTGACCTTTTATAACATACTTTGTAACCCTGCAGGCAGTTACTCTTATACTCTTGTCATCATAGATGCTTGACTGTTGGTTAATAGACTAGCTATTGATCAGAGTACCCTTGTATGGAGAGAAGGAAAAAATATCCATTTCACTTGATTCTGTGAACCATAATGCTTAGCTCAGTAGTGGTTTGGGTCTGATTAGAAATTTTTTTTTTTCTCATTCATACTGAAATGTCATCTCTTTATTTAAGGATACCATTGGGAATATAATTTTTTAACCTATGTCAAACCTCATTTGACTGACCTCAGTAAAACGAACTGTAAAAATATTTGCATCAATTTATTTTTAAATATTAAAGGAAATATATTTGTTAGACTTTTAAAATCCAATTGTTTTAACTGATAATATGTACTTCTTAGGTTAAATATCTTGATAATGTTAATGCATACTTGGTTAACCCAATCTTTTACAGCCTTCACTTAACTTAAAGGACCTTGGATTATCTGAACTAAAAATTGGACAGATTGATCAGCTAGTAGAAAATCTACTTCCTGGATTTTGTAAAGGCAAAAACATTTCTTCCCATTGGCATACATCCCATGTCTCTGCACAATCCTTCTTTGAAAATAAATATGGTATGTTAATGTATTTTTTTGTTCTAATTAAATATTTTAGCACTGTTAATAATTGTAGATACCATTTATTAACATTTACTATGGGCTGGGTTCCTTCATGAAGTTTTGGAGTGTCTTTTTTTTTTTTGCAATTTTTCATATTGGTATAGTATTAGATTTACAGGAAAGTTGCAAAGACAGTACAGAATTTTGCTTCCCCTCATTTTGACATCTTATATAACCATGGGACATTTGTCAAAACTAGGAAATTAACATTGGTACAATGTGGTTTTTTTTTTTGAGACGGAGCCTCACTCTGTTGCCCGTGCTGGAATGCTGTGGCACTACCTTGGCTCACTGCAACCTCTGCCTTCCAGGTTCAAGCAATTCTCCTGTCTCAGCCTCTTGAGTAGTCACCACGCCTGGCTAATTTTTATATTCCTGGTAGAGATAGGGCTTCACCATGTTGGTCAGGCTGGTCTCAAACTCCTGACCTCATGATCTGTCTGCCTCAGCCTCCCAAAGTGCTGGGATTACAGGCGTGAGCCACCACGCCCTGCCTGGTACAATATTTCTAACTAAACTACAGACTTTGAATTTCAACAGAATTTGTGTTTACCAAATCACTGTTTTTCTGCAAGTGTTATTTTTCTTTTCCAGGATCCACTTCAGCATACCACATTGCATTTAGAAGAATGAGGGGGTGGTGTTTGTTTTAATTTTAGGTGACACACATTTATTTAATTCCAGAAACATACTTAATCTCTGAGAATACATTGATAAAAAGAAGTCATTATCCATTTTGTGGAATGTCTACATATTTTTTTGTTTGAATCTTGTAACAGTATGGTATTATAATAAGCGGGTTCATACTAGTCTGTTGAAAAGGGATGTCAACTTTATGAGTTTTTCTTTGGATGGCACTTAAACAAGGCCATGAAAGTCCAGGAACAAAATAGCAGGTTTGAATAGTTTACAATGAAGCTTTGATTTGAAGCTGTACTTTGTATAAACTTAATTCATTAACTAATTCTTTACTCTTTCTTTCCTTTATTTCAATGTAAGGACATAAAAAACTGTTAAGTGTGAGGAAAAATGAAATGGTTTTGAGTGTGAGGGCTTAGACTAAAAATTTGCCTCGGTCTAATTTGCCTTATTCTAAAATACTTGGCCCTTAGTAAGTGTTCAGCAGAATACAATTCTTACTGTTATTATGTTGTTGTTATTCCTATGCCTACTGCTCTTCTAGCTTACGTATTTACATTTACTCTTAAGATTGTTCCTCATGCCGGGCGCGGTGGCTCAAGCCTGTAATCCCAGCACTTTGGGAGGCCGAGGCGGGTGGATCACGAGGTCAAGAGATCGAGACCATCCTGGTCAACATGGTGAAACCCCGT
>NW_016107407.1:8900281-8908001 GCF_001604975.1 Cebus imitator | reverse complement strand
AAAAAAAAAAAAAAAAAAAAAAAAAAAAAAGATTGTTCCTCATAATACCAGCTGCTTGGTAGATTTATTTAGGCTGGCAGAGGTATTAGGAAAGGATTTTTTACTGGATGCTAAGGGTACTTTGAAGAGTCCCTGAATTCTAACTGGTACACACAAATAGATGATAACCCCTGTTTGTTTCTGTTGTTGCTGATGATGACCTTTTCCCTAGGATCTTGGATGTAAAATAGGATGAGACACCATAGTCAAGAAGAGGAATTAGGAAGAATCAGTGAAGTAGTCATGACTTGACCTTTCTTTATACCCAATGACTAGGGAAACTTTAAGAGGGAAAGAAACTTTAAGAGGGAAACTCATAAAGTTGACATCCCTTTTCAACAGACTAGTATGAACCCGCTTATTATAAGAGGGTAGCTATGATTTATGGTGTTTTATTATACCACTTTTGAAATTGTCTCTTAAGAAATAGCAATTCTTTATCTCTTTATATTCTTAACTAAAAGTAATTTTAACCTAAACACAGTACATCTATTATCACTGTTAATTGGAATTTAGTTTAATAAGCAGCTATATTTGTATGCCAGTTAAAAAAGATAATCTAACCAACAAGTGATAGCTAGTAAACTGAAGAACTGTGAGATGTAAAGTAGTTAAATTAGCAATGCTTTAGATATTTTCATAAAAACAGTCATATCATGGATAAATAAAAGTTGAAACTCACATTGTGATTTCCCTAATATTTGATAGAATTATTTATATTTCATAGGATTTTTTGGTTTGAAAATTAGAAAATTTACTTTTTGCAATTTTCCTCCAGGTAACTTAGATATATTTAGTACCTTACGTTCCTCTTGCTTGTATGGACATCATTCAAGAGCTCTTCAAAGCATTTGTTCAGATCTTCAGTACTGGCCAGGTATGAAGCAACAACCATAGCTGTTTTGGAAAAAATAATAGATTTATTTACTGTAGTCTGATTTGTTTTTCTTAATGGTATTAATGATTATAAACATTCATTTGCAGTTCACAGGACTTAAAGAGTATTTGGAATTGATAAGTTTTGGTATTTCTGTATAATTTTTAATCTGGAAAATACATAGGAGCTGAATTTTGAGTGTGATAGCATCACAATAAATCAAATTCCAGGGAACTTATCTACACTTTTTTCAAAATAATTGACTAAGCACATTTGCTTACTCATTCTCACTTTCAAAAGCCCATTGAAATTATAAAATATATATATATGAGAGAAAGAGCAACAACAGAGGGATTTCATTAATGGACTAGAAATTTGAGGACTTTCAGTAGGCTGTAAAATAGGTGACATCAAATTGACGTAAAATCAGATTTGCACATATTCATATAATTTTTGAATACTAGGCACTAGCGATAGATGTCAGGTGATAATGATAGTTGTAAATGAAAAGGACATTTTCTACCTTCATAGGACTAATGATAGGGTCTCATGAAAGAAGTAAGTACTTCTGCTTCCATTAGATCTCGGGAAAATCCTCAGCCCCAGATCAATAAAAGTGGCTTCTGGGATGGGATAGAATAAACAGTTGAAGATTGCCAGAAATGGGCCAATCACAGAACAGATATAATGTTTAATCTTTAGGTAAATTAGCAAAAAACACCTTTTTAGTAAGATGTGTGTGTGTGTGTGTGTGTGTTGGTGTATTGAGGGAAGTCTATCTGTGGAGACTCCTGGTTTAAGCATTGATGCCGAGGTACAAAATAGTACCCCAGCTTGGGTGACAGAGCAAGACCCTGTCTAAAAAAATATATATATATATGTTTGTACATATATGTATGTATGTGTAAATATGTATATACATATATATGTGTGTATATATATGTGTATATAGATATGTGTATATATATGTATATACACTCACAAGCATGACAGAGGAACAAAATAGGTCAGTTTCACTTAACAACAGAAATCCTAAATAAAATCTGAAGAAAGCAAGTCTAGAAATGTGCTAAAAATATTGTATCATGATTAAGGAATACAGAAGTAATTTAACATTATTAGTAAATCAATCAATTTATCATATTAGTTGATTAGAAAAAACGTCATTATTGCAATGTATGATAAAAAGACATGATGTATTTTAATTGCTGTGCTTTCTGAAAACTCTTAGAAAGCTGGAAATGGAAGGAAACTTTAAAAATTTCTTAAAACATGTTTCTGTTAATTTTAGAAACGTAGTATCCTGGTTTTTTTCAGCATTAATTTGGAGATTCTGAACAAGATAATTTAAAAGCAAATGAAATGAGCCGCATATAAATTAAAGGAAGGGGTAAAATTATAATTAAAATTATAAAGGTGACATGATTATTTACCAGAAAATTCAAGAAAATCATCCACAAGGCTGTTCCAAGTAAAGTGTTCACTGCATTGTCCATACCAGATAAATGCATAAAAATCAATAGCTTTCTTGTATTCTAGCAGTAGGTTTTATTTACAGTTTCTCCAAAACCCAGTAAATGTTTTATCCTGACAAGAAATACACAACATACATCATATTAGGCAACGAGAGTAAAACTCTGTCTCAAAAAAAGAAATTCAAGAAAAATGAAAATTGCAAAAAAATTTGGTACTGTTTCTAGAGTTGTTTTTATAGAAAGAGCATGTAGGTACATGCATAGAAGGGTAGTCAGAATTGTTAACAGATTATACTTTTGACAAGTGAGATTGGGGCTTGAGGAATTAAAAAACACTAATTTGATACACTCATCTTTTTAAAAAAAAAAGCATGTAATTACCAAAAACATGTAAAAATTAGTTGTGCAGATTTAATCTATTTTAATTACTTAGCTGAAGTTTCGTTTTTGTTTGTTTGTTTTGAGACAGAGTCTGTCACCAGGCTGGAGTTCAGTGGTTCAATCTCAGCTCACTGCAACCTCCACCTCCTAGGTTGAAGCTTTTCTCCTCCCTCAGTTTCCCAAGTAGCTGGAACTACAGGCACCGGCCACCACGTCCAGCTAATTTTTGTATTTTTAGTAGAGATGGGGTTTTACCATGTTGGCCAGGATTGTCTAGATCTCTTGACCTTGGGATCTGCCCACCTCAGCCTCTGAAAGTGCTGGGATTACAGGCATGAGCCACTGCACCTGGCCTTTTTTTTTTCCTTTCTTCCTCTTTTTTTTTTTTTTTTTTTTTTAAAAAATCAGTTTATCAGAGTTGATAGTTTTTAAAATTATATTGTATAACCTTCTAACTTCTCGATTTACTTTTATCTCCTATCAACATAAAAGTAAAGTTCCTTTTGAATAGAGGATGATAGAAAAAAATGTAGGCTGGGCATGGGAGATTTAAATGCTCACACCTAATCTCAGTACTTTGGGAGGCCAAGGCAAGAGGATTGCTTGAGCCCAGGAGGTCAAGGCCAGCCTGGGCAATAAAGAGAGACCCCATCTCTACAAAAAAGAAAGAAACAAATGAAAATATAGTGAAGCATCAGGCAAATTAGATAGACTAGGATATACAGGTAGGGTGTCATACTTTAGAATCTTAGGTATTTTTCTTTTCCTGTAACAATTGAAAGTGACAGTGAATGGTATTGTTTTATTTAGTTTTCATACAGTCTCGGGGTTTTAAAACTTTGAAATCGAGAACACGACGTCTCCAGTCCACTTCCGAGAGATTAGCTGAAACACAGAATATAGCGCCATCATTTGTGAAGGTAATGAGACCTTTTTATGATCCAAAAAGCAAATACTTTCAAGTTGTTGAAAACAGTGAGGAGCTTCAATATCTGATTTCTTTTGTTGGCTGATAGATTTTCTTCCTTCTTTCCACTAATAATAAGGGATTAGTAATCTGTGTAATCATTATACCACTAACTCTTCTGGGCTTTAAACTTGCCTTTCCACTTACTAGATTTTTTCCCACAAACATACACCTGTTTAGGTGTTCTCTGTATTAGTGAGCAGCATCCACCCAAGCTAAAATTCTGGCTGCCAAGCTACATTTATCCATCTTGCCTTATCTCCCACATCCATTAATCACTAAAGTCCTGTTGATCTAAGCTCCTAAATATTTTTAAAATCTGTTCCACTGTCATAGATGCGCTATAACCATTTCTTGCCTAAATTACTCTAAGGAGTACTTGTTTAGTCTCCTTGCCTCTAGTCTTGCTGCATTCAGTCCAGCCTCCAGACTGCCACCCATTAATCTTTCTAAAATGATGATCTAGTTACATTACTCTGCTTTATTCCTTACCTCCATCTGATGCACTGGGAATTTCATGCCCCTCTACCTGCCATGTTTCTCTTCTCACCTTTCAATATGTCCCCCTCCATTTCCCTTTTCTTCTCTTAGCATTGAAGTCTTATATAAGATTGCTTGTAGTTTTTGAGCACTGAAGGCTATTGTTTCATGCCTCTGCTAGATTGTTCATGGTGGTTTATTCCATGTTTTAGATGTCTTATTCTCTATAAGGTGTTTCCTGTCTTTCTGAGGTAGCCTTTATTTACCACCATACATAATACTTATAATATCAAAAAGGTTTAAGAAACTTAGCTATTTACATATTTTTCTCCAGTAGACTGAAAACTTTAAGATCAGTGGTTTATCTTTACAGCTTCAGAACTTATAGCCAAGTATGTGAATGGTGCTTAGTAGACATTTAGTAAATTAATGAGATTTTTCCTCTAGCAGACATAAAGGGATATGAACATTAAGCCAATCAAACCCTAAGATAATATATGACCTATCTGTTTTCAGTATAGCATTCTAGCAGAGAATAATGCCACTTTCTTTATATTATTAATTGACTGATCCAGGAATAGGATCTAGTATTAGTTTCCTAGTTGTTGTTTAATTCTTTGCTGAGTCTTAATTTGTTTCTTCACATTGACAGTAAAAATTATAGAATTTTAGTGAATTTTTTTGAGTGGTCACAATATTATTGGGGAGTGTCACTTTGACGTTAACCAGTACTGATGTGTTGTCTGTGTATTCAGGGGTTTCTCTTGCGGGACAGAGGATCAGATGTTGAGAGTTTGGACAAACTCATGAAAACCAAAAATATACCTGAAGCTCACCAAGATGCATTTAAAACTGGTTTTGCAGAAGGTTTTCTGAAAGCTCAAGCACTCACTCAAAAAACCAATGGTAAGTTGATTTGAAAACAGTCCATGTTTGAGAAGACTAACTGAAAGGAAGTCATAGTCCTACATTTAAGTTTTAAGTAACTTTTTTAAGACCATCCATCTTTGTTTTGATTAAATTCCACTATGTTTGTAACTTAATCTATGTAGAACTGGAGATACTGCTGATGGTTTCCCTTTCTCAAGAGAGGAAACAAATTGGAGAACAGGAAGTGTGAATGGCTTAATAAAGGTTTTTGTTTCTTTGTTTTTTGTTTTTTTTTGTTTTTGTTTTTTTTTTGAGACATGGTCTTGCTTCATCGCCTGAGCCAGAGTGCAATAGTGCAACATGGCTCATTGCAGCCCTAACTTCCTGGGCTAAAGTTATCTCTCACCTCAGCTTCCTGAGTAGCTAGTACCACAGGTATGTGCCACCACACCCAGCTAATTTTTGCAGAGATGGAATCTTGCCATGTTGTGCAGGCCGGTCTTGAACTCCAGGGCTCAAGTGATCCTCTGGCCTTGACCTCTTAAAGTGCTAGGATTACAGGCATGAGCCCCCATGCTCGGCCTTAATGAAGTTTTTTGTAATAGGGTACTTACAGGAAATCATAGCAGTTGTGAAAAAGAATGCCAGATTCCAAAATTGCATCTGATGAAATACAATTATCAACAATAACCTAACATTTGCATTTCATTCAGCTGTCACATTTCATTAATGTCATTTGATAAAAGGCTTTTTCTTTCTCTCCTAGATTCCCTAAGGCGAACGCGTCTGATTCTCTTCATTCTGCTGCTATTAGGCATTTATGGACTTTTAAAAAACCCATTTTTGTCTGGTAAAACCTTTTTTTATTTATCTAACTTGTTAGTTTCTTATTTCTTTAAATACATGATTCCTTTTAATGCCTAATCTGAGCCTTAAAGAAAGCCCACATTAATGTAGTTCTAGAATCTAGGCTTTTCTTCCTAATAGTGGTTAGTTTCCCAGATTTTTAGAAAATGGTACCTGTCCAATTATAAAATTAAAAATTATCCTGGTAAACAGGGTAAAAGGAAAATAATCAATTAATTAATTTTAAAATTGTGTGGAAGAATTTTATAATAGTAATATAAGCTGAAATAGTATTCTATTTCAAAGATAAAGTAATAAAGTCAGTTTATTCATAAAATCACATTAGATGTTTCCTTTTTTTTCTAGTTTGCTCATCTGAAATGAAGTATTAGTGTCACACTTAAGTGGTTTTAATTACCTTTTAAACTACTGTGCAGTTTTCACCCTGTGTGAAAAATATTCTCTTTAATATTAAGGATGTGTACAGATTCTTTTTTTTTTTTTTTTTTGAAACAGAGTTTTGCTCTTGTTGCCCAGGCTGGGGTGCAATGGTGTGTTCTTGGCTCACTGCAACCTTCGCCTCCCAGCCTCCAGCGATCCTCCTGCCTCAGCTTCCCGAGTAGCTGGGATTATAGGCATGCACTACCACGTCTGACTAATTTTATGTTTTTAGTAGAGACAGGGTTTCTCCATGTTGGTCAGTCTGGTCTCAAACTCCCAGCTTAATGTGATCTGCCTGCCTCGGCCTCCCGATGTATAGATTCTTAAAAAATACTTTAGTGGGCTAAAACTATTAGTGTTCATTCTAAAGTTGCTATTTTAAATGTGCTCTCCAAACTTTTGTGTTCTTGATTTATTAAGCATTTCCTCTTACCCTGAATTTTACCAACTCATTTTTCAGCATATCTTAACAGTATTTTGGGCTTCGTTTGAGGAAATTAGAAAGTGTTCAATTTACTCATTTATAAGCTACTCTAATTTGGAAGTTTCTACCTGAGTGGGAAAGATTTAAGAAATCCTTGTAATAGTTCTCCAAAATTGATCTCAAATATTTTACTGTCCTATCAGACATTTTCTGTCTGGCTTGTACTTAATGATGTCATAAGTGATAGATCATTTGAGGGCAAGTAATAACAGTTGTCAGAGGAAGAAAATTATATGAAAAATATAATGTGTTAAGCCTCAATTTTTTATTAATGTATGTCAGTGTTTTCTGCTAACTTTAAGGCGGTGTATTTCAAAGTATAGATCTGTGACCAGTTATTATCAGAATAATCAAAGTGTTTGTTAAAAGTGCAAATTCTCCTGGGCTCTTTCTCAAATTTTCAAACACAGTTTGGTGCTGTGGCCTGAGAACCTGCATTTTAACACATTTCTCAAGTGAGTTTTATTCACACCAAAGTTTGAAAAACATTGATATAAGATTTCTATCATTAGATACTATAGTGAGAAGTGGAAAATAATTTTTGATTTTATTAACTAGAAAGTACAAATATGTCTTTTTATTTTTTAATTTTTTTTTCAAGTTTATTAAGAAAGTAAAGGAATAAAAGAATGGCTACTCCATAGGTAGAGCAGCTAAAATAGAATGGCTACTCCATAGGTAGAGCAGCTAAAATATGTCTTTTTAATGTGAATCACTTACTTTTGAAGATGGTTTAGAAATCCAGAAGACCTAGTTTCTATTCCTCATTCTGATTTGATATGTGAAGTTAGGTCTCTTAGATGTTTAATTTTTCTAGGCTTTGCTTTCTTGCATCTAAGAAATAAGGTGATTGGAATTTT
>NW_016107407.1:8876892-8897126 GCF_001604975.1 Cebus imitator | reverse complement strand
GGTTTCACCATGTTGACCAGGATGGTCTTGATCTCTTGACCTCGTGATCCACCCGCCTCGGCCTCCCAAAGTGCTGGGATTACAGGCTTGAGCCACCGCGCCCGGCCCTGCATACGTTTTCTAAATTGAGCCTGTGTTAAGGCTGTGGTCAGACAGAGCATTGTTATTTTCTGCCTGTAATGTACATACTTATTTACTGAATATAATACCCTTTTGCTTTTGGAATGAGAGGAGTTTTTTGTTTGGTTAGTTGGTTGGGTTTTTTTTTTTTTTTTTTTTTTTTTTTTTTTTTTTTTTTTTTTTTTTTTTTTTTTTTTTTTTTTTTTGAGACAGGGTCTATCACTCTGTTGCCCAGGCTGGAGTGCAATGGTGTGATCTTCGCCAACTGTAGCTTTGACCTTATGGGCTCAGGTGATCTTCTGCCTTAGCCTCCCTTGTAGCCAAGACCACAGGCATGCACCACCACACCTGGCTGATTTTTAAATTTTATCGTACTATTATTTTTAGACAGGGTCTGGCTCTGTAACCCAGGTTGAAGTACAGTGGTGCAATCTTAGCTGATGACAACCTCCTCCTCCCAGGCTCAAGCCCTCCTCTCGCCTCAGCCTCCCAGGTCTCTGGGACTACAGGCATGTGCCCCTACGCCTGGCTAATTTTTTGTATTTTTTCATAGATTTGGGATTTAGCTATGTTACCTAGGCTGGTCTTGATCTCCTGAGCTCAAGTGATCCATCCATCTTTCCCTCCCAAAGTGCTGGTATTATAGGCATGAGCAGCCAGGCCCAGCTGATCTTTCTTTTTCCCTTCCCCCTTCCTTTTTTTTTTTTTTTTGGTACAGACAGACTCTTAACTTTGTTGTCTAGGCTGGTCTCAAACTCCTGAGCTCAGGCAGCCCTCCCATGTCAGCCTTACAAAGTGCTGGAGAAGTAGGCATGAGCCACTATGCCTGTCCTGAAATGTGGGGATTTCTGAATACTAAATTAAAGACATGCTGATACTAAGTATAATGAAAGTAGACATCACAATCAAGGTGGATCCATACAAAGTTTTCCATGCTAAAATGAATAAATTTTATAATTGCTGTAAGACCTAAATTTATATAGAGCAAAGTAATTAAGTAGCATTTACCAGTACAGGTTTGCCATTAGGTAGTTCCTGTGATCAAATTTTTACCAAATCTCAAAGAGCTTCTATAGGAATGTCATTTCCTTGCCAAGAATTTCTGAATATATAGACATATATTTCCTTAAAAATATTAATAAGGGCTTTTAATAACTTGATTCATTACCTTGATCCCATGAACTATTTTCCTTGATAGATTTATGTTCCTCATGTGGGAATTCTCTTGCCACAGAATCTGGGGAGAGAATGTAATTTATTTGAGTAGCAAATTATGTTTAATCTCTTCTTTATTCCTACAACTTAAAATTGTCATTATATCTATTATTTTAACCAAATGTATATTAGTCTTCTTTTAGTACATGGATACTGTCTTTCAAGTTCTCTTTTAATAAACCAGCCAAGTCTTTTTTTAACCACAAATTTTATTGAAGTTTAGCAAATTCACACAAAAATGCACAAATCTACCTATTTTCACAAAATGTCTGTGTTATAAGTACCCAGCTCAGGAAACAGAATGTTATCAGAAGCCCAGAACCTCCCTGATGCCTCCTTCTGGTTACTGACTCCTCCGCCTAGGAACAGTTTCCTAATACCATACATAAATATTGCCTGTGTTTGAATTTTAGATAAATGTAATGTATATAAAATACCCTCTTTTGTATGACACTTCTTTTATTCAACATGATGTTTGTGAGATCTATGTTATTTGGAGTTGTAGTTTATTTATCCTTATTGCATAGTATTCCATTATGTGAATACCACAACACTGTGCAATTATACTACTTTTAGGTGGGCATTTGGGTTATTTCTAGTTTTTGGCTGAAATAGAGCTGGTGTGAATATTCTTGTACACATCTCTTAGTGAACATATGTTCACAGTTCTCCTAGACCTAGGAGTGGACAAAGCTTTGTTTTTTATTTTTAAAAATTCTCTATAAAAAGAAAATGCTTTGTTTTTAACCATTAACTTGATTAATACCTTAGTAAAATTTTGATGATTTAATCAGAATAACTTTCAAAGACCATTCCAAGTCTAACAAAAAAGCATAACTTTGCTCTTTTTAAGTGTAATATTTTCTAGAAATATGTCTAAGAAATTTTCTTGAAAGAATAAGAGAATCATGACATTAATTGTACATTTCAGAATGCCCTTTGGCATGAAGGTATGTTTCATGTTTTAGTATGCTCCTCTCTAGATAGTTTCTTTTTAACCCTGCCCAATGTACTTGACTTTTGTTTCCTCACAGAAAATGAAAGTTCAGAATAATTTTGGGGGGATAGTAAGGAGACTTTGCATATGGAAATAATAGGGAAAATACTTTGGGTGTTTTTTAAGGGGCCATTTTTGTATGCTTCTTTCACTAAAACAGAGAAGGCTAGGTTAATTCCATATCGAAATTAAATTTATGATTTGCAAAAGGGAAGCCTAGATAATTTAACCAAATGTGCCCATTATCTTATAATTTGGAAATTTGTGTCACTTTAGGTGGAGGAAGCTAAACAAGAATTACAAGAAGTGGTTGAATTCTTGAAAAATCCACAAAAATTTACTGTTCTCGGAGGTAAACTTCCAAAAGGTAAGATATCTTTTCTTTACTATGATTTTATATAAAAAAAAAACAACCCTGTAATATATTACTAATTTAATTTTAACTGATTAATGTTTAATTCTTAATTGCTATTTTACAAAACAGATGTTCATTCTCAACATACAATTCCACAGCCTTTTTTTTTGTAACTACAAATTTTTATATAATTTCAAACTTGAAGTTACAAGAATAGAACATAGAACACTCCTCATACCCCTAACCTAGACTCACAAATTTTTAATATTTTGCTGTTTTTTTGTTTTTTTTTTTAGACCCAGGCTTGAAAGACTTGAGTGTAGCGATGCAACAATCATGGCTCACTGTAGCCACGACCTCCCGAGTTCAGGTGACCCTCCCAAGTAGCTGGGACCACAGGCACACACCACATGCCCGCTAATTTTTGTATTTTTTGTAGAGCCAAGGGTACTCCATGTTGCCCAGGCTGCTCTTGAACTCCTAGGCTCAAGCAATCCACTCACTTTGGCCTCCTAAAGCACTAGGACTGCAGGCATGAGCCAGGGCGCTCAAGCTAGCTATATTTCAAAAACCATTCACTTTGTCTCTTTACACATATGTAAATATAAAAATTATTTGTAAATAAACAAACTTTTTTTTTTTTTTTTTCGAGATAGTGTCTCATTCTGTCTCCCAGGCAGGAGTGCAGTGGCTGGATCTCGGGTCACTGCAACCTCTGCTGCCCAGGTTCAAGCGATTCTCCTGCCTCAGCCTCTTGAGTAGCTGGGATTACAGGCACCTGCCACCGTGCCCGGCTAATTTTTGTATTTTTAGTAGAGATGGGGTTTCACCATTTTGGCCAGGCTGTTCTTGAACTTCTGACCTCGTGATCCACCCCCTTTAGCCTCCCAAAGTAACAAATAAATTTTTAACATTTGAGATTAAATTGTAAATATAATCACCCCTAAGTGTGTATTTCCTAAGAATAAGGATATTCTTTTACGTAATTCCAGAATAATACTAAGATTAGGACATTAACTGGGCATGGTGGCTCACTCATGCTTATAATTCCAGCATTTTGGAAGGTGGAGGCAAGTGGATTGCTTGAGGTCAGGAGTTCGAAACCAGGCTGATCTTCAACCAGGGGCCATGGGAGTTCCAACCAGCCTGACCAACATGGTGAAACTCTGTCTCTACTAAAAATACAAAAAATGATTAGCCAGGCTTTTAGCAGGCACCTGTAGTCCCCGCTACTCTGGAGGCTGAGGCAGGAGAATTGCTTGAACCTGGGAGATGGAGGTTGCAGTGAGCCAAGATTGCGCCACTGTACTCCTGGGTGACAGAGCAAGACTCTGTCTTTAAAAAAAAAGGACATTTAACATGCATACGTAACCATTATCAAATTTATAGTCTATGTTCAAATTTCAGCGTTTGTTCCAGTAGTATCCTTTGTAGTGTTGCCCTGATCCCTACCCTTTTCCCCAGTTCAGGATTCAATCCAGGATCACACATAATATTTAGGTTTTTACCTTTTTTTTTTTTTTTAAATGAAACAATTCCTTCGCCTTTTTGTGAGGAAGTGGGGAGGAGAGGATCTTTCATGATTTTTACAATTGCAAAGAGTACTTGCCTAATTATTTATAGAATGTTCTCAGTTTAGCTTTGCCTGAAGTTTTCTCATGGTTAACATGATTTTTATTGATTACATAGTATCATTCTAATTTATGGTTGTATCACAAGTTAACTATTTATGCTGAATTTTTATATGGTTTCCAGTTTTTTGCTATTAAAAATAGTACTGTGATGATCATCTTAATTCAAGGCTTTGCCTACATGCTTAATTATTTCCTTAGAATAAATTTCTAGAAATGGAATTGCTGAGTTAAAGGATGACACTCCTTTTTAATGCTTGTTTTTATACTGCCACCCATCTCTACTGAGAACACAGAAATGTATGAAATTATATGCAGGAACCTTTGCTAATTTAGGGCACATTTATTAAATCAGTGCCATCACATTACAGAGTGAATGTTTCAAATTATAGAATTATTAATAGTTAACACTCTTCCTCTTTCAAATCACAAGGAGTATTTTAAATTTGTAGAAAATTTGAGCAGTATAAATTTGTAGAAAAATCTTCAGATACCAAGATGTAATCCACAAAAATTAATATTTAAACCAGTTAAATATCACTAAAACATGACAATACTAGGATAGTCTTAAAGCTATTTTTGAGCTTGAACCTTCTCTAAAATTTTTTTATGTTAAAATGCTACAAACATGTATATAAAGAAGTTTTGTTGCTTTTCAATGTAATATGTATATTAATAAAAACATATAAATCAGGAAATACTATCTTTCTAACATGTGAAAATATTTCTGATATGAAAATTTTCAAACATATGGAAAACCTTGAAAGAACAGTACAATTAACATCCATATCCTATCCACTTACACTGAACAATTATTAACATTGTGTCCTATTTACTTTCTGTCTATGTGTGTATTCCCCCTCCCCCCCGAACATTTGAAAGAAAACTATAGACATCAACTACTTGACATCTAAAGACTTTGTTTTACATCACCTAAGAATAAGGACAAGTGTCCTAAATAAATGTAATAATCTTATCCCAACAAAGAAAATTAATACCATTTCCTTAATGTCGTGTACTCTCCTGTCTTGTTTAAACATCATCAAATGTCCCTACAATATTTTGTTCTTTATGAAAATGCATCAAATCAAGATTCATGAATTACATTTACATTTAATTGTTTAGTCTTTTTTTTTTTTTTTTGAACGGTGTCTTGCTGTATCACCCAGGCTGGAGTGCAGTGGTGTGATCTCGGCTCACTGCAACCTCTGCCTCCCGGGTTCAAGCGATTCTCCTGCCTAAGCCTCCCAAGTAACTGGGAATACAGGCGCGTGCCACCACACCTGGCTATTTTTTTTGTATTTTTGGTAGAGACGAGATTTCACCGTGTTAGCTAGGATGGTCTTGATCTCCTGACCTTGTGATCTGCCTGCCTCGGTCTCCCAAAGTGCTGGGATTACAGGCGTGAGTCACTGCACCCGGCTATTTAGTCTTTTAATCTATTTCTACATGAAGTTTTATCTTATTTAGTAATAAATCGGTTTATATATTTTTGCCTCAAGATTCTCCTTGTCATGTTTTTGATATGTAAACAATATTTATATGACACAGAAAGATTAATTTTGGACAAGATTCTGAAGTGAACTGTTAGCAGAGACAAGTACGGTTTTCTGTGTTTCAAAATATTCGTTATTGGTGTGACCTCAACCTGAAAATTATGTAAATGAATAATTGTTTTATAGGTTCATATCAAGGGATTTTTAAAAAATACTTTGAATCATTCTTGTTTTCTTTTTTTTTTTTTTAGGAATTCTTTTAGTCGGACCACCAGGGACTGGAAAGACACTTCTTGCCCGAGCTGTGGCAGGAGAAGCTGATGTTCCTTTTTATTATGCTTCTGGATCAGAATTTGATGAGATGTTTGTGGGTGTGGGAGCCAGCCGTATCAGAAATCTTTTTAGTACGTTTTGGTATATCTTTCACACAATGCTAAATTTTGTTAATTTTAAAGGGAAGTGTGTATCTTACCCTTTCTTTGCTAATTACTTTTTTCTTCACTTTTTTAATTTCTATTTTTTGTGGCCTCCAGCTTTGCATGCTAATTAGTTTTGATTGATAGCCAAAATAGCCATTGTGGGATTTTTGTTTGGGTAACTTAATATAAGAATTATCAGAAGAGTTAGTGGAAGTGCAAGAAGAGGTTGCAGGCCACCAAAAATCTCTTAGTTGTTTTTTTGTTTGTTTCTTTGCTTTCATTTTATTAATGAATTCTATAGTATGGAATTAAGGAATAATTAGCTTCAAACCTGATTGTATATGATATTTGTATAGCTAGGAAGAATGAATGCCCAGTTGTTTTTATTTTATATCATTTTCTTTGGTATAGTTTCCTCCCCACCCTGAAGCTACTATTCTTAAATCAATAAAAAATGATCTCCTTTTGTGTATTTTCTTCCAATGAATATTTTTTGTTGGCTTTTGACAGTTTTATAGGATTTTAATATTTATCTCATTTTGTTCAAAAGTGTTGACTTCTTTCAGCTTATTTGAATCTTTTTTGTTTTCCTAGGAGAAGCAAAAGCGAATGCTCCTTGTGTTATATTTATTGATGAATTAGATTCTGTTGGTGGGAAGAGAATTGAATCTCCAATGCATCCATATTCAAGGCAGACCATAAATCAACTTCTTGCTGAAATGGATGGGTAATTGAATCTTCTTTTGTCTTAGAATATGGTGATGCCTCCCAGCATTTGATATATGTAGAACTGATCTTATGCAAATTATTTCCATAAGGCATTTCATATATGAAAAACGTATATAGGAAACAGAGTAGTCCCTTATGCAAGAACTCAAGCTTTTTCTCTCAGTATTGTATTGTTTTCATCACTAATTGGATATTTGAATATCAACTTACCTTATTTAATTTGTGGTATTTATATTCTTTTTCATATATTGTTATACTGTGATAGAAACACAATGATTCAAGCTGAGACTAGTAGTCTGTTTGAAGAAATACACTTGTTTCTACTCAATTTATGACTAGCTTTGAATGTTGTGGCAGATTTAAAGCTTACATCAGTGTTCATAATATAAAAAGCAAGAGGTGATGTTGCTTTGAAAGAGTATATCAAAAGCCAATTTTGAAACCACATATGAAGCCCAGTAGTGAATAATTTAAATTGGTATACTTGAAAGTAACTTTTCAAAAATTAACCAGGCACATAAGCTTTTTATAGCAGGTTATCTTTTCCTACATAGACCAGATAATTGTGAAAGTATGTAATCACAGATGACTAGTAGTTTATTATCAGTCTCTTTTCTAGGCTGTTGTTTGATTAATGAAGCTGGGCATGGTGGCTCACACCTGTAATCCCAGGACTTTTGGAAGCCAAAGTGGGAGGATTGCTTGAAGCCAGGAGTTCAAAACCTGCCTGGTCAACATAGCAAGACCCTCTCTCTACTAAAAATAAAAATAGTTGCTGGGCATGGTGGCTAAAGCCTGTAATCCTAGCACTTTGGGAGGCTAAGGTGGGTTGATCACCTGAGGTCAGGAAAGACCAGCTTGGCCAACATGGTAAAACCTCATCTCTACCAAAAATAGAAAAATTAGCTGAGTGTGGTGGCAGGCGCCTATAACCTGGCTACTTGGGAGGCTGAGACATGAGAATTGCTTGAACCTGGAAGGTAGAGTTTGCAATGAGTGCCGTTGTACTTTAGCCTGGGCGACAGTGAGACTCCATTTCAAAAAAAAAGTCAGTGGCTTGTACCTGGAAATTAGGGAGAAATTTTAAAAAAATAAATGAAAAATAAAAATAAATTATTCAGGTATGGTGGCATGCACCTGTTGTTCTAGCTACTTGAAAGGTTGAGGCAGAAGTTTAGCCCAGGAGTTTGAGGCTGTAGTGAGCTATGTTTGTACCTGTGCACTCCAGCCTAGGCCACAAAGCGAGTCCCAGTCTCAAGAAAATAAACCAGTTTTGTGTAGAGCATTTCTACATGTGTGCTGTGCTTCAATGTTAGTGAAAAGATACTATTTTTTTTCCTATATAGTTTTAAACCCAATGAAGGAGTTATCATAATAGGAGCCACAAACTTCCCAGAGGCATTAGATAAGTAAGTATTAAAAGAAGATTTTTGTGAAATAGTGTTACATGCTAGAAGAAGTCCATTGCAAAAGATCACATTGTATGATACCATTTATATGCAATGTCCAGAATAAGCAAATCCACAGAGACAAATTAGGTTAGCAGTTACCAGAGGTTAGGGAGAATGGGGAATGGCTGCCATTGGATATGGGATTTCTTGTGGGGGGATGGGAATATTCTAAAATTAGATTGTGGTGATGGTTGTGCAATTCTGAATATATTAAAAACCACTGAAGTATCCACTTTAAATTCTGTTACATGAATTACATCTCAGTAAAACTTTTAAAATATTTTTGTGGTATGTCACGAAAGTTTTGTATAGAGAGCATTTTAAAAATAAATTGACTATAGTATTGTAACTAGGTTTAAAGTTACTATGAAAAAAGTTTTATTGTAGAAGTTACTCATATTTTCATTTGATCAGTAGTTTGTCACTGCCTAACACTGTAGTCTAACAGTCTGTACTTAGCACTCGAGATGGATGTGTGGTTCTCATAATAGTTTATTGTAGAATTATTTGTTCCTGGACTTGGTTACTTGCATGCTTTTGTTTCTGAGGGGTAGGCTACCTAGGTACACACATATATCTGAATGAACCTTTGTTCTACCTTCTGGTTATTGACACTGTTACTTAAGCCATGTTTTAAAAGGAACTATCTGAATATTTATGTACAAAAGTCCATCTGTTGTCTGGCTGCCATTGGGCTCCCATTCATGTTATTAGGGTGTTAATCTTGTTGAATTTGAGCTTTAGCATAGTCAGTTTATTAATTTATATTTTCCTTTTCATTCTTCCTGTAGTGCCTTAATACGTCCTGGTCGTTTTGACATGCAAGTTACAGTTCCAAGACCAGATGTAAAAGGTCGCACAGAAATTTTGAAATGGTATCTCAATAAAATAAAGTTCGATCAATGTAAGTCTAATTCTATCAAAGCAAACATTATGATTTCTATAAAGTGGTAATATACCACTCTCCCTGTTTGTGGTTCTTTCATGATAAATGTATTAATATTAAAAGGCCAGTTCATTTTTATCTTTTGTTTTTCCATCAGTATGTTCATTTAAGTCTATCCCTTAGTGTATACTCAGGAGATGCTATTGTTTTAAACTCTGATTCTAAAGAAAGGTTTTTTAGAGTATTCAGAAAGATAATATTTGAGGAGATATATATATACATATATATAAATACACATTTTTAAGATGAATATAAAATGCAAAATAACAGAAAAAGCTGCCAAAACAGTAGGTCATGATATATTCAATATGGGGCCAAAAGAGAAGAAAGCAAATTATGAAACAAAACACAATTGAATTTATTACCCACTTGAGTAATAAATGAAATTATTAAAGCTGCAGTAGTTTCAGAGATACTGAATCAATTCATTAAATGATATGTTTCCTACAATAAAGGCAATTTTTAGTCCAAAGTATTTCCAGATGAAATTGAGAGAAAAAAAATGTCTAAACTATATCTCAGAATAGCTAGGTATTTTCCCTCGGAATTTTTTTTTTCTTTTTTTTGAGACAGGGTTTCACTCTTTTGCACAGGTTGGAGTGCAATGGCACAACCTCCATCTCCCAGGTTCAAGCAAATCTCCTGCCTCAGCCTCCCGAGTAGCTGGAATTGCAGGTGCACGCCACCATGTCCAGCTAATTTTTCTATTTTTAGTAGAGACAGGGTTTCACCATGTTGGCCAGGCTGGTCTGGAACTCCTGACCTCAGGTGATCCACTTGCCTCAGCCTCCCAAAGTGTTGGGATTACAGGCATGAGCCACCTGGCCTGGCAGGAATGTGAGTTCTTTGTGAAGAGCTTTCTTTTACCTGTTTTGGACTTTTAGTGTTATGTTTTCTTTTTACATTAGCCATTGATCCAGAAATTATAGCTCGAGGTACCGTTGGCTTTTCTGGAGCAGAGTTGGAGAATCTTGTGAACCAGGCTGCATTAAAGGCAGCTGTTGATGGAAAAGAAATGGTTACCATGAAGGAGCTGGAGTTTTCCAAAGACAAAATTCTAATGGGTAGGTTTCCTTCGTTTTTTTTCTATCTTTTACTTTTCATTGTGTTAGATAATTCATTTGGGGGCAAATACTCTATTCAAACAGCTAAAGCCATGTTGAATCTAATCTTACTGTAAAACTTCACTGTCTGGGTTTTCAAGATTTGTAACAAATGATTTTACAAAATTCCTAATTTAACAGTCAAACAAAATGCCAGTAAACTAACATTTTCTTGACAATACTCCTGTCAGTGATACAGACTGATTTTATAGTGTACCACATTTATTAGTTTTGTCTCTTTCTTAGAATACCTTTTTTTCTGACTGGAAAGGTTAAAAAAGTGATGGGAACATGAAAATACATACTTAACAACACCATAATTTGGCCCCTTATAAAACAAATATATACTAATAGCTTATATAATTATGTAGTTATACTGCTGGTGGGGAGATGGGGCACATATACATTTCCTCTTTTCTGACGTTGCTGATAAAAAGAATGCTTAACTTTATCCTGTGCTTAATTTTGATTTTAAATCTTGGATTGGCTTAAAAACAGGTTAAGATATTCTTGTTGAATTGGAAATTTATTTTATAGAAATAGAATTAAGTTTTCCCTTTTGATGTAAGAATTAAGATGATAGTTTTGACAGTTTTGGTTTGCAGATAAACTGTTACAGTTTGTATGTGTTACAGAATGAATTCTGCCCATTTAAAAAAATGTTTACTCTGTTTAAAATATTTATAGGTTGGGCGTGTGGTGGCTCACACCTGTAATCCCAGCATTTTGGGAGGCTGAGGCAGGAGGACCACTTGAGCCCAGAATTGTTGGAGCCCAAGATCAGCTGGGCAACATAGCGAGACTCTATCTCTACCAAAAATTTTAAAAATTAGCTGGGCAGTGTAGCATGCGCCTGTGGTCCCATCTACTCAGGAGTCTGAGGTGGGAGGATTGCTTAAGTCCAAGAAGTTGAAGCTACAGTGAGCCGTGGTCACACAACTGAACTCCAGTCTGTTTAAAAAGAAAAACAGAAAAATACTAAAGCTAGGCACAGTGGCTCACAGCTGTAATCTCAGCACTTTGGGAGGCCAAGATGGGCAGATTACTTGAGGCCAAGAGTTCAAGGTTGTAGCGAGCTATTATAAAAGTGACTTTAGGCTAGGTGCAATGGCTCATGCCTATAATCCCAGCACTTTGGGAGGCTGAGGCAGGTGGATCATGAGGTCAGGACTTTGAGACCAGCCTGGCCAACATGGTGAAACCCTGTCTCTACTAAAAATACAAAAATTAGCCAGGCCTGGTGGCGGGTGCCTATAATCTCAGCTACTTGTGAGGCTGAGGCAGAAGAATCACTTGAACCCAGGAGGCAGAGGTTGCAGTGAGCCGAAATTGAGCCATTATACTCCAGCCTAGGCGACAAGAGCAAGGACTCCGTCTTTTTTTTTTTTTTTTTTTTTTTTTGAGATAGAGTCTTGCCCTGATGCCCAGGCTGGAGTGCAATGGTGCAATCTTGGCTGACTGTAACCTCTGCCTCCCGGGTTCAAGTGATTCTCCTGCCTCAGGCTCCCGAGTAGCTGTGATTACACGTGCGTGCCACAATGCCTGGCTAATTTTTTGTATCTTTAGTAGAGATGGGGTTTCACCATGTTAGCCAGGCTAGTCTCCAACTCCTGACCTTGTGATCCACCCACCTCGACCTCCCAAAGTGTTGGATTACAGGCATGAGCCACCATTCCTGGCCAGGACTCTGTCTTTTAAAAAAAAAAAAATGACTTTAAGGAGAATTCATTTTTTATTTTTTAATTTTATTTTTATTTTTTGAGACAGTGTCTTGCTCTGTCACCCAGGCTGGAATGCAGTGGCGCCATCTCAGCTCACTGCAACCTCTGCCGCCCAGATTCAAGCAATTCTCATGTCTCAGCCTCCCGAATAGCTAGGACTACAGGCACACTCCTCCACACACAGCTAATTTTTGTATTTTAGTAGAGACGGGATTTCACCATGTTGGTCTGGCTGGTCTCGAACTCCTGAGCTCAGGTGATCCACCCGCGTCAGCCTCCCAGAGTGCTGGGATTACAGGCATGAGCCACCGCGCCTGAGAATTAGTTTTTTGTTTTTTAATATTAATCCCATGTCAGATACAGTCACACCTCAGTATCCACTGAGGGGGCGGGGATTGGTTCCAGGACCCATGTAGATACTAGAAGTTAAGGATGCTCAGTGTCTTTTATAAAATGGTATACTATTTGCATATAACCTACACAATTCTCCTGTATACTTCAAATCATCTGTAGATTACTAATACAATATAAATGCTCTGTAAATAGTTTTGTTATACTGTTGTTGTTTTTTTTAATTTGTATTATTTTTTATTGTTCCTCTTCCCCATACTTTTAATCCTTTCTTGGTTGGATCTGTGGATGCACAGCCTACTGATAGGAAGGGTGGAGTGTGTTTGATTTGCAGACAAGAATGTGTTTTGTTGATTTAAATACACCTTTCTAGTGGAGTATTTTATTTACTTAATTAAATTTTTATCTTAGGTCCTGAAAGAAGAAGCGTGGAAATTGATAACAAAAACAAAACGATCACAGCGTATCATGAATCTGGTCATGCCATTATAGCATATTACACAAAAGATGCAATGCCTATCAACAAAGCTACAATCATGCCACGGGGGCCAACACTTGGACATGTAAGTTTTTTGTCGTTTTTTTGTTTTCAAACATAACTTTACAGAAGCTTTTGTAAGAATAGCTGATTAAAACATTTACAAAGAAAATTTGACTACATCCTACATTTTTGATACTTCTTTCACTTTCTGATTTGTGAATTTTATAAAGACTATTTTCTTAATATTGTTCATATTATATATTTACATTATAAAATTTGAGTAATGACAGCAAACTTTAATTTTTTTTTTTTTGACACGGAGTTTTGCTCTTGTTGCTCAGGCTGGAGTGTAATGGCACAATCTCGGCTCACTGCAACCTCTGCCTCCTGGGTTCAAGCAGTTCTCCTGCCTCATTCTCTTGAATAGCTGGGATTACAGGTGCCTGCCATCATGCCCAGCTAGTTTTTGTATTTTTGGTAGAGATGGGGTTTCACCATGCTGGCCCGGCTGGTCTGGAACTCCTGACCTCAGGTGATCCACCCGCCTCAGCCTTCCCAAGCGCAGGGATTACAGGTGTGAGGCACCACACCCTGCATTCTTAAATATCTAATTGCTCTGCTGCCCCCAAAGAGAAGACATTAGTAAGTGATTCAGTAGTTTCTCTAAGATTTTTCTCATTTAGTACAGGTTTATCAGATCTTTCAAAATTGTAAACATTTAAAAAATTTCTATGCACTTGGGGAGAAAACAGTGCTATTGTAGCATTATCCACCTATTGTTACTGCTTTATAATGGATTTTTAAATTTTCTAATTGCTGATTTTTCGTCAATCCCCTGATGACCACCTTTCAGCAACATGGTATAAAGTACTTTAGTGAGAGCTAAATGATAATTCTCATTTTTATTTTTTTATTTCCCCCAGTCGTATGGTGCTGAAATTCTGATTTTTTAATGTAACTATCTCAGAACTGTATCAGAATTTCTTTTCTTTAAATTTTCATGTTGTTTTATAGAGATGGGCTCTCATGATGTTGCCCAGGCAGGTCTCAAACTCCTGAGCTCAAGTGTTCCTCCCACCTCGGCCTCCCAAAGTGCTGACACTACAGGAATGAGCCACTGCACACAGCCTGTATCTGAATTTCTTTTCTTACTTTTTATCTGATTGATTTTTAATTGTCCAGGTGTCCCTGTTACCTGAGAATGACAGATGGAATGAAACTAGATCCCAGCTGCTTGCACAAATGGATGTTAGTATGGGAGGAAGAGTGGCTGAGGAGCTTATATTTGGAACTGACCATATTACAACAGGTTAGCTTTAAAGAATGGTTTTAGTTCAAATTGTATGTGATCTTAAAGATGTTTTAAAAAATTGTTGTATGTTTTTATTTTAGGTGCTTCCAGTGATTTTGATAATGCCACTAAAATAGCAAAGCGGATGGTTACCAAATTTGGAATGAGTGAAAAGGTAATAGATTATTTCTTTTTTTTTCTTTTTTTTTTTTTTTTTTTGGTGGGGGACGGAGTTTCGCTCTTGTTACCCAGGCTGGAGTGCAATGGCGCGATCTCGGCTCACCGCAACCTCCGCCTCCTGGGTTCAGGCAATTCTCCTGCCTCAGCCTCCTGAGTAGCCGGGATTACAGGCACGTGCCACCATGCCCAGCTAATTTTTTGTATTTTTAGTAGAGACGGGGTTTCACCATGTTGACCAGGATGGTCTCGATCTCTTGACCTCGTGATCCACCCGCCTCGGCCTCCCAAAGTGCTGGGATTACAGGCTTGAGCCACCGCGCCTGGCGGTAATAGATTATTTCAATCATTTTCACGTATCAAATTACATGCCAAGTGTTGATTTAAGAGATGGTTCTGATTATAAATTGGTAACATTTACTTTTTCTCTCTCTTACTCTAATGGATTTGAGGCTGCTTATTCTGAACATTGTAATTCTCCGAATAAGGAAAAGGAGCCTTTTCTTAGCTCCTCAGAATGAGCTGCCCAGACAGTAATGATTACTTCATGAGTTAAGTGATAAACCAAGGCGAATTCCTTAGCCTTTCCATATGGCATAAAAGAGCCTACTTTCAGAGTTGGTTACTTTACCATTTCCATATATTTCATATTTTCATCTTCTCATTGTTGTTGAAGTACCATTATACTCTGTGAATTATGGATTTCTATATTTGAAGGAGCTGCCAAGGTTTTTTAAGAAAGTACTCAGAACCAGACTTAAAATGATTTTAGGCTGGGTGCAGTGGCTCACACCTGTAATCCCAGCATTTTGGGAGGCTAAGGAAGCTGCATTGGTTTAGCCTAGGAGTTCTGGACCAGTCTGTGCAACATGGCACAACCCCATCTCTACAAAAAATACAAAAATTAGCCAGGTGTGGTGGTGTGTACCTGTATTCCCAGCTACTTGGGAGTCTGAGGTAGGAGGACTGCCAGAATCCAGGAGGTCAAGGCTACAGTGAGTCATGGTCGTGCCACTGCACTCTACCCTGGGTGACAGAGCAAGACCCTGTCTCAAAAAAAAAAAAAAAAAGATTTTAAATTTTCTCTTTTGCCCATACTTTTACTATTTTGATGTTAGTGGGTTTGTGGGGTGTTTTTGTTTTGTTTGTTTTGTTTTGAGATAGAGTCTTGCCCTGTTGTCCATACTGGAGTCCAGTGGCATGTTGTTGGCTCACTGGAGCCACTGCCTCCCGGGTTTAAGTGATTCTCCTGCCTCAGCTTCCGAATTAGCTGGGAATTACAGGCACCTACCACCACACTGGCTAAATGTTAGTCTTTATACTTTCAGAAGAATGTGGAAATTTCTTTTCCCTCAAACACTGTTTATTTTTTTAATTTTGAGATGGAGTCTTGCTCTGTTGCCCAGGCTGGAGTGCAGGGGCATAATCTTAGCTTACTGCAATCACTACCTCCTGGGTTCAAGTGATTCTCCTGCCTTAGCCTCCTGAGTAGCTGTGATTACAGGCACACACCACCATTCCCAGCCAGTTTTTGTGTTTTTAGAAGAGATGAGGTTTCACCATGTTGGCCAGGCTGGTCTTGAACTCCTGACCTCAGGTGATTCACCTGCCTCCGCCTCCCAAAGTGCTAGGATTACAGGCGTCAGCCACTGCTCCCAGCCTTAAGTGCAGTTTTACATTATACTTCTTTCTTGTCTCCCATATATTTGCTTCCTTATATCTAGGATAGTACTTTGTCTTTTAAATATGTTGTTGTTTGGGGGTTTTCTGTTCAATTACTTTCTTCCTTTTGGTTTTAGCTTGGAGTTATGACCTACAGTGATACAGGGAAACTAAGTCCAGAAACTCAATCTGCCATTGAACAAGAAATAAGAATCCTTCTAAGGGTAACGATAATATTTTTCTGTGCTTATTTATTTTCTTAGGAGCAATGTGCTTAAATAGTTAGGTTGTTAAAAAATAACAACTGAAGGCCCTCTGTTCACTAGAAACATCATTTTATAAAATAAAGATAATAGTAAGTCACCATGGTGTCTGGGGAAAACATTGAAAAATAAAGATAAGAGGTGCACCATTTTAGCTATGATTTAAATGTTATTAAGGCACCTTTCTCTGTGCATAAAATGGGACTTATTTTCTCCTGGACATGGCCTAACAACAGTTATATATTGTGTGGTTATAAAAATTCAGTCCTCAGTGTGAGGGATAAAATAACTACATATGAGGTACAGTGTACATTACATGGGTGTGGGTACACTAAACTCCTAGACTTTATCACTATACAATTCATCCATGTAACCAAAAACCACTTGTACTCCATAAGCTGTTGAAATAACAGCTATATATATAAAATTTTATATACATATAAAATTCAATTGTACTTTAGCTCCAAAACTGTAGGAGGTAATAGAATGGGAAGAGTATTGTTTATTCAGTCTTGTTTTCTCACTCTGACATGTATTCAACGAATAATTTTTTGTCTTTTTTGTATGGAGTCTTGCTCTGTTGCCCAGGCTGGAGTGCAGTGGTGTATGATCTCGGCTTACTGCAACCTCCGCCTCCTGGGTTCAAGTGATTCTCCTGCCTCAGCCTCCTGAGTAGCCGGGATTACAGGTGCATGCCACCATGCCTAATTTTGTATTTTTAGTAGAGATGGGGTTTCACCATGTTGGCCAGGCGAGTCTTGAACTCCTGACCGCAAGTGATCCACCCACCTCCCAAAGTGCTAGGATTACAGGCATGAGCCACCACGTCCAGCCAACAAATAATACTTTTTAAAAGTTTTAAAAAAGATTTACTAGAGATGAGGTTTTGCTGTTTTGCCCAGGGTGGTCTCAAATTCCTCAAGCAATCCTTCTGTCTTGGCCTCTCAAAGTGTTGGGATTATGGGCCTGAGCCATTGCACCCAGCCAACAAATATTGGTTATTCACTTTGGTCCCAGCAGTGTACATATACTGATAATACAGTATAAATGAAATTCCCTTTTACTACAGTGTCCTTTGTAGAATAATATAGAGAAATATGTAAGGGTAAATTCAGTGGGATCAGTTACAAGGTACTATGGTAAACCAGGCATGGTGTAATGGATGCTGGGATTAGATTGGTGAAAGTGGAAATGGAGAAATTTGGGTTGGTTCAGGAAATACTGAGTTAGAGTAGTTAAGAATATGGAAAGTTTATACGATGGAAAGATTCAGAGAATGTATAGAAGAGGTGGTCTCTGCCTTCTCAGATGTTTATTCTCTTTTCCTTACTATTTATGTTATAATGCACAAATTTATGTTATAATGCACAAATTATCTCTACTGTAGAATTAAGATTCTTATGATTTTATAAATATAAGCAGATTTCATATTTTTTAGGGTACATAAGGTTTTTCTTTTCCCATTGACTGTTTTTGCATGCTTACATTTGCTGCTGCTTATGTATGTCCTTTTCTATTTCAGGACTCATATGAACGAGCAAAACATATCTTGAAAACTCATGCAAAGGAGCATAAGAATCTCGCAGAAGCTTTATTGACCTATGAGACTTTGGATGCCAAAGAGATTCAAATTGTTCTTGAGGGAAAAAAGTTGGAAGTGAGATGATAACTCTCATGATATGGATGCTTGCTGGTTTTATTGCAAGAATATAAGTAGCATTGCAGTAGTCTACTTTTGCAACACTTTCCCCTCATTCTTGATGTGGTGTAATTGAAGGGTGTGAAATGCTTTGTCAATCATTTGTCACATTTATTCCGTTTCGGTTATTCTCATTATGACACCTATTGCAAATAAGCATCCAGTGGCAAATATATTTTTAAAAAATAAAGAACTATCAGGATTGAAAACAGTTGTTTGAGGAATGTCAATTAGTTATTAAATTGAAAGTAACTAATGATCTTTTGGTTGGTTACTCTACTAGATGGGATAAAATTGTGCCTTTAGCCTTCTATATTCATCAGTGGAAACTTAATTAAGATGCAGTAATTATGATCCAGATTGACCATAAATAAAATGTTTTTTAAATCTAAATGTAGAGAATTGTAAACACACAGTTGGGATCAAAAGCAGACTCGGAAACAGAGTCGGGCATGTAACCTTTTGGCATGGTGCAGTGGCTCACGCCTGTAATCCCAGCACTTTGGGAGGCTGAGGCGGGTGGATCGCTTGAGGCCAGGAGTTCAAGACCAGCCCTGCCAATATGGTGAAACCCTGTCTCTACTAAAATACAAAAAAATTGGGCTCAGCATGGTGACTCATGCCTGTAATCCCAAAACTTTGGGAGGCCAAGGCAGGCAAATCACCTGAGGTTGAGAGTTTGAGACTAGCCTGGCCAACATGGTGTAATCCTATCTCTACTAAAAATACAAAAATTAGCTGGGCGTGTGGCAGGTGCCTATTATCCCAGCTACTGTGGGGGCTGAGGCAGGAGAATTGCTTGAGCCCGGGAGGTGGAGGTTGCAGAGAGCCGAGATTGTGCCACTGCACTCCAGCCTGGGCAACAGAGTGAGACTCTGTCTCCAAAAGAAAAAAAAATTAAGTAAAAATTAAATACAAGAAAAAGCCAGATGTAATGTTGCACACCTGGGATCCCAGCTATTTGAGAGGCTGAGGCACGAGAATTGCTTGAACCTGGGAGGTGGAGGTTGCAGTCAGCCAAGATCACAAGAGCCACTGCATTCCAGCCTGGGCAAGAGTGAGACTCTGTCTCAAATGATTATAACCTTTCAGAAATGCAATGTGCATTTTCGTGTTCTCTTTTTTTCAGCATTACTGTCACTCTCCCTAGTTAATTGTATTTCAGAGAAGCAGTATTTTGTTAAATAAATAACCTCATTCTGAATAATGTCCCTCATTTTGGCTATAATTATGCTTGGTTTCAAAAGCAAAATTAAACAAAAATCTTAGTCCCCTCCAGAGTGAACTTTCTGTTACCCTGGGTTGGAAATGCCAAGTTGTGTTTACTTTTCATTCAGATTTTGTGAATATGAACATTTTGTTACAGGATTTACAGATGAATATTTAACTCAATAGAAAAATTATTTTAGAGCACATTGTATTGGTTTTACAACCAGATTATATTCTTGATGTTGACTTTATTAAAATTATCTACAATTTCCTAATAACTTAAGCTGTATATGGTCTTCATTGAAGAAGATGGATATTGTTACAGGAAGTTTGTTTTCATTATATTCTTGACCTTTTGGGGATAATCTTAAATCTTAATGTAATTTCAAACTGACAGAAATGTTGCCAGCATAATACATGGAACTCTCATATACCCTTTATCCAGATTTACCAGTTGTTTTCATTTTGCCCGTTTTTTATTGCCCTAACCTGTTCTGTCTTCCTCTCTGTATGTACATACATACACATATACAATATTGATAAAGTCTTATCTGACTTAATTTTTTAAAATTATTTGAGAATCATGTTTTAAACCTGCAGCAGCAGAACATGTGAATATTTATAAGTGATATAGATGATACTACCTTCTGATTACCTCCCATGAGTTAAAAATAGTTTTATGGTCGGGCGCGGTGGCTCACGCCTGTAATCCCAGCACTTTGGGAGACCGAGGCGGGTGGATCACGAGGTCAAGAGATCGAGACCATCCTGATCAACATGGTGAAACCCCGTCTCTACTAAAAGTACAAAAAAATCAGCTGGGCATGGTGGCGCCTGCCTGTAATCCCAGCTACTCAGGAGGCTGAGGCAGGAGAATTGCCTGAACCCAGGAGGTGGAGGTTGTGGTGAGCCGAGATG
>NW_016107407.1:8856354-8876032 GCF_001604975.1 Cebus imitator | reverse complement strand
TTAGTAGAGATGGGGTTTCACCATGTTGACCAGGATGGTCTCGATCTCTTGACCTCATGATCCACCCGCCTCGGCCTCCCAAAGTGCTGGGATTACAGGCTTGAGCCACTGCGCCCAGCCATTTTAGTATTTTTAGTAGAAACAAGGTTTAACCATTTTAGCCAGGCTGGTCTCGAACTCCTGACTTCAGGTGATCTGCCTGCCTTGGCCTCCCAAAGTGCTGGGATTATAAGCATGAGCCAGTGCGTCTGGCCTATTTTTTTTTTTTTTTTTTGAGACAGTCTCACTCTGTTACCCAGGCTGGAGTGCAGTGGTGTGATCTTGGCTCACTGCAACCTCCACCTCCCAGGTTCAAGTGATTGCCAGCTTCCTGAGTAGCTGGAATTACAGGCATGTGCCGCCACACCAGCTAGGTTTTGTTTCTTTGTTGTTTTATTTTTAGTAGAGACAGGGTTTCACCATGTTGGCCAAGCTGGTCTCGAACTCCTAGCCCCAAGTGATCCTCCTGCCGCAGCCTCCCAAAGTGCTGGCATTATAGGTGTGAGCCTCTGTCCTCAGCCAAATTTACTATGTTTAACAAAGCATCTGTTATCTTGGTATTTCTTTTTCAATATGATTTTTGGTCGTGTAATATGGCTTAGTTTTTACGCACTAGTGTTAGGCTATTTAGTCATACTATTTGTCCATAATCATTATCAAAATTAACACTGTTAGTACTGGAGGAACTAATCCAGGGATTTAGAAGAATTATCTACACTATTGCTAAATTAATAATAGGGGCTGGGTGCAGTGGCTCACGCCTGTAATCCCAGCATTTTCGGAGGCTGAGGCGGGTTAGGAGGATCACTTGAGCCTACAAGTTTAAGATCAACCTTGGCAACATAGTGAGACCCAGTCTCTACAAAATAAAATATTAGCTGGGCGTGATATCATGTGCCTATAGTTTCAGCTACTCAGGAGGCTCAGGTGGGAGGATAGATTCAGCTCAGGAGGTCGAGTCTGCAGTAAGGAGTGGCACACCACATCACTCCAGCCTGGGCGACACAGTGAGACCCTGTCTCAAAAAATACATGAACAGGGACACAGGTAAACCCTTTCTAGACTTTTGTTGATTAGAGCTGTTATTTCCCCTTTTATCCTGTTGAAAGCATTCTTAAATGATTATGCTAAAATTCAGGAATGACCTTGTGAGGTTCCTCTTTGCTGTCCTCATATTAGTTAACTGTGAGGTTATATCCTTGGTTCTTTTAGTTTCTCTCCATATTTCTCTCATCTGCTGATGCTTAATCTTTCCTGCCAGCCCCTTTTTGTTCAGGATGTATTTCCAGCTACTTCCTCTGTTTCTCTGTAGCATTCGATTTATACTTTTGTAGCAAGCTGTTCTCTGTTGTTTTGATGTCTGCCTTTTCACATCTGATGAATTCTGGGAAGCTTATTTGAACACCTTTTCATCTCTAAGACTAAATGGAATGCTGTAAAGGTGGACACCTAATACATTCTAGTAGGTATTTCCCTCACCATAAGGCAGAGCACTGGAACAGATGAAACAGACTTTCCAAGGAAGGTTAATATAATGCTATAGGGAATAGGAGTATTATATGACTTTTTCATCTCGAAAAGTATCCTAATGAGTATCACAGTAAAAAGGCCAATGGAATGTCTTCTTGGAAACTGATTTCTTTAAGAAGGGAAAAAAATACTGGATAGGATTATGAGCCAGTATAACATACTATCTGTCACTTAGAAGGGTTTATCAAATGGATATAAAGAAATTTAAGAACTCTAGCATGTGAAATTATTTAAGGTGTTTTAGACTGATTTCACACAAGATATATTCTATCTTTGATCAGCCAGTTATTGCCATTCAGATTCTAAATGACATATATTGTATAAGTTCATTATTAATGAAAGTTCCTTAAAATTCAGCCTCACAGGACTAGAGTTACAGCAGTCTTTCATATACCTGTATCTTAATGCTGGAAGACTTAAGACTTGATTGTAAGACTAGAAAAATATGTTGGACTTACAGAGAGTGGGGCAGATGGAGAAGCAGTTACATGGGACTCATGATATTTAAAGACTTCTGGTGATTAATCATTAATTTGACATCCATGTCAAATACTTTACGTACCAAGTTTGTACAATTAAAACCCACAGGTTGCCTGGACACGGTGCCTAACACCTGTAATCCCAGCACTTTGGGAGGCCGAGGCAGGCAGATCACATGAGGTCAGGAGTTCAAGACCAGCTTGGCCAACCTGGTGAAAGCCCGTCCCTACTGAAAATACAAAAATTAGCTGGGTGTGGTGGTGTGTGCCTGTAGTCCCAGCTACTCAGGAGGCTGAGGCATGAGAATTATTTGAACCCAGCAGGCGGAGGCTGCAGTGAGCTAAGATTGTGCCACCACACTCCAGCCTGGGTGACTGAGTGAGACTCTGTCTCAACAACAACAAAAAGGCCCACAGGTTCCATTGACTATTGATTATATAACAGTGACCATGTAATTAAAGTGGGTGACCATGTTCATGCTTTCCCTTAGGAAGAAAGTAGTATTTCTGGGTTTTGTTTACTGGATACCTAATGGAGTCTTTAATAGATGTACCATTAGCAGTCAAATAAGGAGGCTGCGTGCGGTGGCTCACGCCTGTAATCTCAGAACTTTGGGAGACCGAGGCAGGTAAATCACAAAGTCAGGATTCAAGACCAGCCTGGTCAACATGGTGAAACCCCATCTCTACTAAAAATACAAAAATTAGCTGGGCATGGTGGCAGGCGCCTGTAATCCCAGCTACTTGGGAGGCTGAGGCAGAGAATTGCTTGAACCCAGGAGGTAGAGGTTGCAGTAAGCTGAGAACATACCATTGCACTCCATCAGGGTGACAGAGTGAGACTCCGTCTCAAATAAATAAGAAAATAATAGTAATAATAATGGGTTGGGCACGGTGGATGACACCTGTAATCCCAGCACTTCTGGAGGCTGAGGCAGGAGGATCATCTGAGCCCTGGAGTTCAAGGCCAGTCTGGGCAACGTAATGAGACCCTGTGTCTATTTATAAAAATAAAAAAATGAAAATGAAATGGAGTATTTCATGTTATAAAGTGAAAATTGCTAGATGTGGTGGCTTATGCCTGTAATCTCAGCACCTGGGAGGCTGAGGCAGGAGGATCACTTGAGCCCAGGAGTTTGAGACCAGTCTGGGTAACATAGTGAGACCCTGTGTCTATTTACAAAAATTAAAATGAAGGTCAGGCACGGTGGCTCACGCCTGTAATCCCAGCAGTTTGGGAGGCCAAGGCGGGCGGATCACTTGGGATCAGGTTTTCAAAACCAGTCCGGCTAACGTGGTGACTCCATCTCTACTGAAGGTACAGAAAATAGCCAGGCATGGTGGCAGGCACCTGTAGCCCCAGCTACTTGGGAGACTGAGACAGGAGAATCAGTTCAACTTGGGAGGTGGAGGTTGCAGTGAGCCAAGATCTTGCCACTGCACTCTAGCCTGGGCAAGAAAGCAAGACTCCACCTCAAAAAATAATAATAAAATAAAAATGAAATGGAGTATTTCATGGTATGAAGACATAAAAAAGGCCGGGTATAGTGGCTCATGCTTGTAATCTCAGCACTTCGGGAGGCTGAAGCAGGAGGATCAGTTTAGCCCAGGAGTTTGAGGCAACCTGGGCAACATGGTGAAACCGTGTTTCTACAAAAAATACAAAAATTAGCTGGACATGGCAGCAGGTGCCTGTAATCCCAGCTAGTTGGGGGAGCTGAGGCAGCAGAATCACTTGAACCCGGAAGGCAGAGGTTGCAGTGAGCAGAGATCATGCCACTGCACACTAGCCTGGGTTAGAGAGCAAGATTTTGTCTCAAAAAGGAAAAAAATTATCTTATTTTCCTGTTTCCCATATCTCATGTTTCTTTTTATATACTGTTCTCTGAACCTACCAAATGATCAAATCAAATGGAGAAATGTTTTTGTATTTGAGTAAATTGATGTCTACTGGCTAGGGCCTATATTTAAATAGGAATGGTTATAATGCAAAAAGGACGAATCATGTGGACTCTGAGGCGATGGATGGTGAGGGCCTCTCTGTAGTCCCCTTTTCTTACTGAAGAACTCTGTAAGTGGACACATTTTACTTAAATGTGCTTGTCTTTCATGCTGCTTCCTCTTTTCTGCTCTGCAGAAATGATTTTGCAATAAATCCTCAAATTTTGCCACTGTTGTCTTGAGGCACGTTAAAAACCAGTTTTTCTTGAGCCTGAGATGCTTTTTCAAAAAGAAAAAAAGATGCTACACTAAAGGAGCTGCAAGAATTCGTTGGCATGTAAAGGCATGAGCCAGGGCGAGTACCACTGGAATTGGATTTAGAGGGTGCTCGATCAACTAGGATGGAATATCAGACTGGATAAGCAAGAATTCATTTACATGGAAGGTTTTTGGGGGGGACACAGGATTTAATACTCTAGCAAGTGGCCCGGGGGATAGAGGAAACGCTTCTAGGTTCAATCTTAGAAGAAAGCCATTGCCAAAGCTGTGATGGGAGATCCCCACATTGCAGAGTTCCAGCACCAACCGAGCGTCCTACATTTTACTTTGATACTGACATTAACTACCCAGAGTTAGTGTAGACTCCACAGGTCAAATGTCTTTTTTCTTTTCTTTCTTTTTTGTTTTGAGACAGAGTCTCGCTCTGTTGCCCAGGCTGGAGTCAGTGGTGTGATCTCGGCTCACTGCAGTCTCTGCCTCATGGGTTCCAGTGATTCTCCTGCCTTAGCCTCCTGGGTAGCTGGGATTACAGGCATGTGCCACCACACCCGGCAATCTTTGTATTTTTAGTAGAGACAAGGTTTCACCATGTTGGGCAGGCTGGTCTGGAACTCCTGATCTCAGGTAATCTGCCTGCCTTGGCCTCCCAAAGTGCGAGGATTACAGGCGTGAGCCACCCCCCCAAGCTGCCCCGGCCCACAGGTCAAATTTCTTAATCCAACAACACACCAGCTACAATCCTGGCTTCAGGCTACCTGTACTACTGCACAACTTGACTAGAAATTTGGGGGTTTCTGTGACTCCTCTTCATATTCAATAATGTACTAAAATGACTCAAAACTCAGGAAAGGGCTATACTTATGATCACTCACTGGTTTATTATAAAGATACAAATGAAAAACCAGATGAAGAGATACATAGGCCAGCAAGATCTGGGGGTGACGAAGGTAAAGCTTCCATGCCCTCTCCAGGCCGCCACTCTCTCAGCATATAGATGTTTTCACCAACCAGGAAGCTCCCTGAGCCTCTTGCTTCAGTTTTCACAGAGAGTTTTATTATTGTAAACATGATTAACTAAACCACTGGACTGAAATTGATGTCCAGTTCCTCTGCCCTCCTGGTAAATTATGGGGAATGAAGGGGACAGGACTAACAGCTCCAACCTTTTAGTCACATGGTTGCTATCTCCCATGACTCTCCTCCTTCCTGAATCTGAATCTATCTAGGCCCTCTTTCCCTCAGTGAATCAGCTCATTAGCAAAAAATAAGTAATCGTCAAAGACATTCATTATGAATAACAAGGACACTAATTCCCTGTATCGGGAAATTTCAAGGGTTTTAGGAGCTCTATGCCAGGAACTGGGACAAAGACCAAACTTTTTTATTATAACGTCCTTTGATAGGCATTTATTTATTTATTTAGAGATAGTTTCGTTCTTGTTGTCCAGTGCGGTGGCGTGATTTTGGCTCATCACCTCTGCCTCCCAGGTTCAAGCAATTCTCCTGCCTCAGACTCCTGAGTAGCTGGCATTACAGGTGCCTTCCACCACATCCAGCTAATTTTGTATTTTTAGTAGAGACGGGCTCTCTCCATGTTGGTCAGGCTGGTCTCAAACTCCCAACCTCAGGTGATCAGCCCACCTCGGCCTCCCAAAGTGTTCAGATTACAGGTGTGAGCCACTGCGCCTGGCCTGACAGGTAATTATTAAGGAATAAAGAGGCTCAGGGAAGTGTCTATGTTGGAATGAGTATGTTATGTGAGGCCAGAAGATCCAACGAGGATTATGTTTCTGGGAGGGTCCAAGGAACACACCAAGGCCAGCAAAATGCAGTAAGGTTGGAGGGGAAGCCAAGGCAGTTGTGAAGACGGTGAAAAGAACATGGTGTCCCTAGACGAAACATAGATGTTTGTGCACTAAAGGTGCTCCTTAATACCTATAACCAGAAAAGGTAAAAATGGAGGAGCAAGAAAATGAGAGTAATTGACCCAATAAAAACTCATAATCCTGCCGGGCGCGGTGGCTCAAGCCTGTAATCCCAGCACTTTGGGAGGCCGAGGCGGGTGGATCACGAGGTCAAGAGATCGAGACCATCCTGGTCAACATGGTGAAACCCCGTCTCTACTAAAAATACAAAAAATTAGCTGGGCATGGTGGTGCGTGCCTGTAATCCCAGCTACTCAGGAGGCTGAGGAGGAGAATTGCCTGAACCCAGGAGGCGGAGGTTGCGGTGAGCCGAGATCGCGCCATTGCACTCCAGCCTGGGTAACAAGAGCGAAACTCCTCTCAAAAAAAAAAACAAAAAGCAAAACAACTCATAATCCCTTGCGAGTTTTCAGATCAAGATCTAAGTGACTGAAGTAGATGCGTCCCACAAGGAAGGGCCCTGCAATACCATGGCCACTATATATTATGATCATTTTCCCAGTCTTTCTCTAAATGGACCTAAAGTCATTTACTTGGATGACTCTACACTGGGGAAAGGAAAACCCCTAGATATTTCAAGGACTTTTAGACATAGAGTCTGAGATGACATTAATACCGGGGTATCCAAAACATTATCATACTCTGTTGGAGTGGTGGTTTATGGGGACCAGGTAATAAATTTAAAGTCTGTTTCATAGGGTCTGAACAATCAGCAGTGGTCCTTTCCTGAGTCTCTGAGTGTATGACTGGAATGAATATACATGGCAATAGAAGTACCCCCATTGTGAGGTACTTGGTCTGTGAGATAAGCGTTACACAGTATAAAAGTCCAAGTGGAGGCTAGGTGTGGTGGCTCACGCCTGTAATACCAATACTTTGGGAGGCTGAGGTGCAGCATTGCTTGAGGCCAGTAGTTTCTGACCAGCCTAAGAAACAGTGAGACCCTATCTCTACAAAAAAAGAAAAAATTAAAAAATTGGCTAGTCATAGTGGCATGCGACCTAGCTACTTAAGAAGCTGAGGTGGGAGGATCCTTGAGCCTAGGAGTTCAAGGCTGCAGCAAGCTATGATCATGGCATTGCATATCTGGGCAATAGAGCAGGAAACGGTCTCAAAAAAAAAAAAAAAAAAAGTCCAAGTGGAAACTGCTAAAACTGTCTCAAACCTCAAACCCCAAAGTTAAGAAAATTAAGAAAATAAATTAAAAAAAAATTACATTACAGCTGGGCATGGTGGCTCACACCTGTAATTCCAGCACTTTGGGAGGCTGAGGTGGGTGGATCATGAGGTCAGGAGTTCAAGACCAGCCTGGCCAAGATGGTGAAACCCTGTCTCTACTAAAAATACAAAAAAATTTAGCTGGGCCTAGTGGTGGGTGCCTGTAATCCCCACTACTGGGGAGCCTGAGGCAGAGAATTGCTTAAACCCTGGAGGTGGAGTTTGCAGTGAGCCAAAATCACGCCACTGCACTCCAGCCTGGGCAACAGAAAAAGACTCCATCTCAAAACAAAAAAAAAATAGCATTACAGGAGACATAGTGGGGATAGTGCTACCACTCAAGATGCAGGGATGGTAATCTCTATCTTATTTCTTTTTTTTTTTTTTTTTTTACGGAGTTTTTGCTCTTGTTACCCAGGCTGGAGTGCAATGGCACCATCTCGGCTCACCGCAACCTCCGCCTCCTGGGTTCAGGCAATTCTCCTGCCTCAGCCTCCTGAGTCGCTGGGATTACAGGCACGCACCACCATGCCCAGCTAATTTTTTTTGTATTTTTAGTAGAGACGGGGTTTCACCATGTTGACCAGGATGGTCTCGATCTCTTGACCTCGTGATCCACCTGCCTCGGCCTCCCAAAGTGCTGGGATTACAGGCGTGAGCCACCGCGCCCGGCTCTTATTTCTATTTGATTCACTAGGCTGGTTCCTTCAGCAACTGTTGAAGTATGTCTGAAGACTATTGTAAACTCAATCAAATGGTAACCTCAATCATAGCTGCTGTTCTGGATGTGGTATTGCTGCCAGAACAGATTAGTACATGGTATATATATGTACATGGTCTATGACCATCGATTTAGCAAATGCATTGTTTTTTGTTTTTATTTTTATTTTGTGAGATGAGGTCTCACTCTGTCACCAAGGCTGGAGTGCAGTGATGTGATCACAGTTCACTGCAGCCTCTACCTCCCACGGTCAAGCAATCCTCTCACCTCAGCCTCCCAAGTAGCTAGGATCACAGGTGCATGCCACCATGGCAGACTAATATTTGTATTTTTTGTAAAGATGGGGTCTCACCATGTTACCCAAGCTGGTTTCAAACTCCTGGGTTCAAGCGATCTGCTTACCTTGGCCTCCCAAAGTGCTAGTTACCGGCACGAGCCACCACACCCAGCTACAAATGCATTCTTTTCTATTCCAATGATAAAAGATCAGAAGCAATTTACATTCACATAGTATGGACAAACTCTTCTTTCACGTATAGTTTTGCCTCATGATTATTAAGTTTTTTATATATTAGTTTGCTGTCTTACAGGCTTTGATGCCTCATGATTTTATTAACTATTTCACCTCTGTCATATGACATTGCAAAAATATCTGGACCACCTGAACATCCCTAGAAGATCACACTGATTTGTTATGTTGATAGCATCATGCTGATTAAATAAGATGATCAACAAGTGGCTACAGTGCTGGAGGCCTTGGTAAGACACATGAGCTGTTACTTCAGTGAAGTTTCTAGGAATCCAGTGGTCAGGGGCCTGTCAGGATAATCCTTCAAAAGTGAAGGACAAATTGCTGCATCCTGAATACGTTTTTACAAAGAAGAAAACATAGCAACTGGTAGGCCCCCCTGGGTTCTAGAGGCAGCATATTTTACACCAGTGATTCTCAATGTGCACGGGCAGGGGAGCAATTCGGGTCCCCAGGGAACATCTGGCAATATTTGGAGACATTTTTTATTGTCATAACTGAGTATGTCACTGATATCTAGTGAGTAGAGGCCAGAAACACTGCTAAACATTCTATCATACACAGGAAATCCCCCTCTACCCCCACAACAAAGAATTATCCAACCTAATATGTCAATAATGCCAAAGTTGAGAAACCCTGGGTAATGTTTTGATGTATATTGGTTTTCATTCACATTTGCTGGCTCCTAACTCCCATAACCCTTGTTACAATCTTTTGTTAGAAGATTGAGGATGTTGAGCCTCAGGGTCAGGTCTCTGACCTTCTCCTGCCCTCCTTTCTCTCTAATGTTCCCCCACCTTTCTAATTCAGGGTCCCACTCTATACCCTGGGTAAAGAATGCTGATGTCATAATGCTTGCGTAAAAACCCAGAAGACCAGGTTCAGGGAGCTTCCCAATAGATGAACACATGGAGGTTCCTGGAGGGTGGCACACCCAGGGAGAGCATGGTAACTCCACATCCCTTCCCCCATCCCTCGCCCTATGCATCTCTTCATCTGCATCTTTTGTGATATCCTTTATAATAAACCAGTAAACGTAAGTAAGGATTTCCCTGAGTTCTGTGAGCTGCTCCAGGAGAATAATCAGACCCAAAGAGGTGGTTGTGGGAACCCCAACTTGAAGCTGGTTGGTCAGAAGTTCCAGAGGCCCAGACTTGTGACTGGTGTGTGTTGGGAGCAGTCTTGGAGATGGAGCCCTCAATCCGTGGGATCTGATACTATCTCCAGGTAGACAGTGTTGGAACTGAAGCTGAGGATACCCAGCTGGTGTCTGCTCCGTGGTGTGTGGGGAAACCCCCCTCCCTCCTACCACATTTGGTCTCATAAGTCTTCTCCTGTGTTGAGGGTTGTTGTGATGTGACAGTAGAGGAGAAACATGGTTTGGGGAGTTTTTCCTCATACCCTCTGTCCGATACTTAGGAGTACCCCTTAGGTCATATGTGTGGTGACACTAAAGCCTGCAGGATTTGAGTGGGCCCAGAGCGCGAAAGAACTCTGTAGTAGGTCCAGATGTGTTGACATAGCCCTGCCACTTTGGCCAAAGGATCCAGTAGACATTAGGGTGTTAGTGGTATCAGTGGTGGGGGAAAGTTGCAGAGTGATCTTAGGGTAGGCCCCAGTGGGAGAATCATAGAGCAGGCTCCCAGGGTTCTGACAGTGAGTCTCTGTCAGGGAATTGCCTGTAGAGGAGTCCTGTGCCTGACAGAAATGGCTTGGCTTTGTATCCGCTTTGTGCTCAGTCATTGGCTGGAAGCAGCCTGGCAGAATCAAGGCCCTGGGGAAAGCACCAGCTGGAGGCTACAGTTCAGTTGTGCTCTCCACAATAGGGTCTCCTGAAGACAGATCTGAACAGTGCAACTCCCAGCCTTTGTATCAAACTGTATCAATCTGGGTCCAGTGACAACACAGAAACCACACAGCAATTTAGTGTGGTTTAATATAAAGAATTACTAAGCTATGAGACGAGAGTAATTATAAAGATGGAAAGAGAAGTCTGAAGGGTACCTTAGAGGTGAAGGAGAGTGCTCAAGAAAGGGTTAATTTGGGAGGAGGGTTCAAACACTGATGAATGAGGTGGGATTGCAGGCTGCTAGGTGGCAGAGAAGTTTGACTCCATTTGAATGTTTGACTTCTCCTTGTATCTGATGACCAACTTCATTTCATCTGCATCCCAGTAGGTTGTTTCTGCCTGTCCAGACATGGGGGGTGGCCCTGGCCCAGGTTCTGGTGTGCAGCTGGGTAGCTTCTTCCTGTTCCTTCTACACGAAGGAACTGTGTAGTGCTCTGCCCAGGCTCTGCATTCCTAGAGCATGCAGTTCTTTGACTACTCTGAGCTCTAGCCCCAGTCAGTAACCTTTTTAACATGGACAACATGGTCTTTGTGAGCAGGCTCGTGACAGCTTCCTCCCCCTAGGCCTTGCACTGCTCTGTGGGGAAGAGGGCTTCCCGCCTCCTCACACCATCTATGCACCCATCTATCAGATTGGGCCCCTGGTACTCCAGAAAGGTGCTTCCTGCTTGCTGGGTGACTGTGGACCAGCTCTGGCCATGGCAACCACGCCTTCTCCAAAAACACCTGAATCCTCAGCCTTGTGGAGCCACCCATTTTAAGTTGTTCCTACTTTGGCTATAATCTCCCCCTAAGAGAGTCTTTAGACTTCTCTTTTCAGTTTTATACTACTGTTACAGTTAATAATTCTTTCTCTTTGAGATGGGGTCTTGCTATATTGCCCAAGCTGGTCTCAAACTCCCGTGCTCAAGTGATCCTCCTGCCTTAGCCTTCCAAGAGCCTGGAACTACAGGTGTGTGCCACTGAGCCTGGCTAAATTTTTTTTCTTTTTTGAGACAGAGTCTCACTCTGTCACCAGGTGTCAGGCTAGAGTGCAGGGGTGTGACCTTGGCTCACTGCAACCTCCACCTCCCGGGTTCAAGTGATTCCCCTGCCTCAGCCTCCCAAGAAGCTGTGACTACAGGTACGTGCCACCACACTCAGCTAATTTTTGTAATTTTAGTAGAGATGGGGTTTCACCATGTTGGCCAGGCTGGTCTTGAACTCCTGACCTCAGGTGATCTACCTGCCTCGGCCTCCCAAAATGCTGGGACTTGACTAATTTCATAGATCACGTTGGGGAATGTTTAGGAGGAAACAACTTTCTAGCTAGGCTAGTGTAGGAGGAAAATTCTTGGTGATCATATTGGGAAACACTCTCCCACATCAAAACCATTTGATCTAGCTAAGATGGAGAGGCCTGAGAAGTGTTTTGTTTTTGCTCATTTCCCTCTTGCCAATAAAGACACCTGCCCTAGGGCCAGCCACGTTCTCCGCAGGGACCCTAGAGCTGTCCAGAGCTACGGAGGTGCATTCCAGCAGCAATTTCTGCTGAGACTCAAAACACTTGGCATCTACGTTGGCAATTCCAATTTGTTGTCAAATTATTCAATCTAGGCTGGGCAGGGCGGCTCACAACTGTAATCCCAACACTTTGGGAGGCTGAGATGGGAGAATCGTTTGAGCCTTGGAGGTGGAGACCAGCCTGGGCAACATGGCGGTCTCTACAGAAAATGCAAAAATAGCTGGGTGTGGTGGTGCTTCTGTAGTTGACTGCTCGGGAGACTGACGTGGGAGGATCGTTGAGTCCAGGAGGTGGAGGCTGCAGTGAGCCGTGACTGCACCACTGCACTACAGTCTGGGCGACAGAGCGAGACTGTCTGGAAAAAAAAAAAGAGACGCAATCTTCGAAAATTAAAAGCAAAAAATAAAACGTAAGTTTGGGCCAAAGGCAGAGGGGGTGGGAGAAGGAGGCACGCAGAAACGCTTTTTCGTTTCTTCTGGAGAATGTGCATTGGTTTCTCCTCGTAAGTTTGCACTTCACACTGCCACGATCTCCGAAATCCTGTGCCTTCTGTTGTTGCATCTGCTAAGTTCTGATGGAGACCAGCTGGGACCCAAAGGACGTGGAAAGGGAATAAACTGAGAGATACGGAGATTGAGTGAGTTTCTTAGGGGAGTTTCCTCGGAGACGAGGTACCTTCGGCATCTTAAAACTCCACGCTACTCCAGTCCCATTCATGCGTAAAGGCTGCTTCCCCAACAGGCGCGAGGCTTCTTCTTGCAAACGTCCTGAACGCTCAGCCAAACTCCCACAGACATTTGTTTGACGGGAACGCCGGGCTAGTCCCAAAGTCACCGAGATTTGCGAGGACTGGGCCTTGCACATGCGCACGGAGCACCCTGGGCCGCCGGGCCTTCCTGCGCACGCGCAGGGACCCTGCCGCCCGGAGCGCGCACGCGCACTTGTGTCTAGCGGCACCGCTAGCTTAGTAACCCGGCGGGAGAGATTGGAAACCGCGGAATTTCCGTGTGGAATCTGCGGCTAGCAGGGACTTGCTATGTTGGGCTGCGGAGGGCGTTAAGAGCCGAGAGACGAGGTGTCTCTGAAGCCCGGTCGCCTGGACCATGAAGAGGATTTTTAGTAAGAAGGGCGAGTCCCCCTTGGGTTCCTTCGCGCGGCGGCGGAGGAGCAACTCGGGCGGCGGGGGCGAGCCCGGGGACGGCGCCTACTCGCAGCCCGGGTACCACGTCCGAGACCGAGATCTCGGCAAGATACACAAAGCTGCCAGCGCGGGTAATGTGGCGAAAGTGCAGCAGATTCTTCTGCTCAGGAAGAATGGCTTGAATGATAGAGACAAGATGAACAGGTAATAGGAACCACAAGCCCAGCGTGGGTTCCGCGGGAGCAGCCGAGCAGGAAGAGCAGCGCAGTCTGTGGGACCCTCCCCGCCCCGGCACCCGGGGCCTGGGTCACATTCACGCGCGCTCCGCAGCCCCTGGGACGGGGACACCTTGCAGGGCTCCAGCGCTCAGGCCGCCTTTCTGAGCAGCAAAACAAAAACAACTCCAGCTGGTTTCCGATATCCCCTAATTTCCCTTAGAGAGGACTTCATTGACAATTTTAAAGTGAATTAGTGAACAAAAGTACATACAGCGCTTTATTTTTAAAGTACACATTTAAGACAGTGTCATATACTTTATTGAAAGGTGCATAATGAGATAAGTAGTTCCCGTAATATAGCAACTTCTGGGTTCAAAATTATTTCTATAAAATCTATTATCCTTCAGGCGCGGTGGCTCCCACCTGTAATCACAGCACTTTGGGAGGCTAAGGTGGGAGGATCGCTTGAGGCCAGGAGTTCGAGGACAGCCTGGACGTTATAGCGAGACTCCCCCATCTCTAATAGCCTCAGCTGCTTAGAAGGCTTAGGCAGGAGCATCACTTGAGCCCACGAGTTCTAGGCTGCAGTGAGCTATGTTAGTGACAACATAGCAAGACCTTATTTTTCAAAAAGAAAAATAAAATGCCTTTAGGGAGTAGTTATACATGTAATTTATTTTTTTCAGCATTGCTTAAGCAATGTATTAAGAAGAACCCATAGAATGGATTTTATAAATAAATGTCAGTGCATACATGACCATTGACAGTGGCAATAGTGGCCTTGCATGGTGTCTCACGCCTGTAATCCCAGCACTTTGGGAGGCCAAGGTGGGCAGATATCCTGAGGTCAGAAGTTCGAGATTAGCTTGGCCAACATGGTGAAACCCCATCTCTACTAAAAATATAAAAATTAGTCAGACATGGTGGCAGGAACCTGTAATCCCAGCTACTCGGGAGGCTGAGGCAGGAGAATCGCTTGAACCTGAGAGGCAGAGGTTGCAGTGAGCCGGGACTCAGCAACTCAGAGACAGAGTGAAACTCTGTCTCAAAAAAAAAAAAAGTGGCAATAGATAAAGGAAGTATGTTGGTATATGAGGATATACTTTGGTATCTCAAGTGAGAAAAAAATCAGTTTGATTACACATGCAAACAGACTGTGGTCTTGTGTTAGCTGAAAATATGTATGAAACGTAAAATTTGTTATTTCTGGGCATTTGTATAGTAATTGAAACTTTCCCCTTTTTCTTTTCTATGATTTCTGCAATGAGTATATAGAAAAGTTCTAGTGAAAGCTTATTATTAATGAGTTAATCCTTGGGAAGAGCAGTAATATGAATCTCACACAGATAAAAATAATTTCTTCTTTCTCTCTCTCTCTCTTTCTTTCTTAACTTTCATGGATTGCTATCCAAATAAACAACTTTTATCCTTTTCAGAAGTAAAGGGAATCTTGGCTGGGCATGGTGGCCCACGACTGTAATCCCAGCATTTTGGGAGGCCAAGGCAGAACTGCTTGAGCCCAGGAGTTTGAAACTACACTGGGCAACACAGCAAGACCCTGTCTCTATTAAAAAATAAAAATAAAAATTAAAGGTAAAGCAGATTTTTGTTCACACACCAAAAAGTAAGAAGATAAAAAACAAAATAAAAAGAAAGTAGAGGGAATCTTTTTATCTGTATTTATAGATTTTATGTATACATTTTATTATATATGTTTTTATTATAGATTTATTATATTCAAACAAGTACAATTATTTTAGTTGTGTCCTTATGACAATAAAAATACCAAATATAAATGATAATTAGGCTGGATGTGGTGGCTCATGCCTGTAATCTCAGCACTTTGTGGGGGCTGAGGAAGGTGGATCACTTGAGTCCAGGAGTTCGAGACCAGCCTGGCCAACATCTTGAAACCCTGTCTGTACTAAAAATACAAAAACTAGCCAGGCATGGTGGTGCACACCTGTAGTCCCAGCTACTGGGGAGACTGAGGCAGTAGAATAGTGTGAACCTGGGAGGGGAGGCTACAGTGAGCCGAGATTGCACCACTGCAATCTACCCTGGGCGACAGAGCGAGACTCTATCTCAAAAAAAAAAAAAAAAAAAATTATTGCAAAAGAATAAAATAATTGCTCTGCTTTATTTATTTATTTATTTTTAATATTTTTTTTCTTTTTTATAAAGACGGGGTTTCACCATGTTGGTCAGGCTGATCTTGAACTCCTGACCTCAGGTGATCCGTCCGCCTTGGCCTCCAAAGTGCTTGAATTACAGGCGTGAGCCACCACTCCCGGCCAAGAATTGCTCTACTTTATAAAAGTTTTATTTAACAATATTGAACTCCCTAACGATTTTTCCATTCTTTCAATCCATTTATTCATCAAACATAACCTGAATATCTGTTCTGTAGCAGACGGTCTGTCGCTTTTTTTGGTAATGGAGTTTCCCTTCTTTGCCCAGGCTGGAGTGCAATGGTGTGATCTTGGCCCACTGCAACCTCCACCTCCTGGGTTCAAGCAATTCTCCTGCCTCAGCTCCCCAGTAGCTAGGATTATAGGCACGTGCCACCATGCCCGGCTAATTTTTGTGTTTGTAGTAGAGATGGGGTTCTACCATGTTGGCCAGGCTGGTCTCAAACTCCAGACCTCAAGTGATCCGACCGCCTCGGCCTCCCAAAGTGCTGAGATTACAGGCCTGAGCCACTGCGCCCAGCAACATAGTCTACTATCTCTCAAGACCTTTCCATCCTCAAAAACTTCATGTTTACATACCTGTCCAGCCTGAGCAAGTTGAGAGATTTAAAATTAGACTGTTAGAACAATCTCACTTGAAACTTTTCCTCCCTCTTCTTATTTATTTTTTTGAGATGGAGTCTTGCTCTGCCACCCAGGCTGGAGTGCAGTGGTGTGATCTTGGCTCACTGCAACTCTGCCTCCCTGCAACTCTGCCTCCCAGGTTCAGAGATTCTCCTCCCTCAGCCCCTGAGTAGCTGGGATTACAAGCCTGAGCCACCATGCCTGGCTACTTTTTGTATTTTTAGTAGAGATGGGGTTTCACCATATTGGCTAGGCTGGTCTTGAACTGCTGACCTCAAGTGATCTGCCAGCCCTGGCCTCCCAAAGTGCTGGGATTACAGGTATGAGCCACCACACCAAGCCCCTCCTTTTAAACAAGTGTTCCTGAAGGTAGAAAATTGTAAGAGATAACCTTCAACTCCTTTTTGGAAAATTTATGTCTTAAATACTGATATTAGTCATTGGAAATAGCTGCATATATTCTATAAATATAAATATTGAATAAAATGAGCCAACCTCTTCATTTGAATCCTGAGTTTCCTTTGGCTTAAAGTTTTTGAAAACACATTAAGAATTACTTTGTTTAAAAATTTATTTTTGAATTTTAAAAATGCTCCCAATTATAGTTGTAATAAATCATGAATCACAAGTGGCATTCCAACGTCAGGGACGTTAAAATGTGAGAAAATGAGCATCTTAGAAAAACTGAAATACAGTGTTGTCTCTGGCTTTTTTTTTTTTTTTTTTTGATAGACAGGATCTCTCTCTGTTGCCCAGGCTAGCATACAGTGGCACGATCACAGCTCACTGCAGCCTCATCCTCCTGTGCTCAAGCAATTCTTTGGCCTTAGCCTCCCTGGTAGCTGGGACCACAGGAGTGCACCACCATGCCTGGCTGATTTTTAAATTTTTTGTAGAGATGGAGTCTTAATATGTTGCCCCGGCTGGTCTCAAACTCTTGGACTCAAGCAGTCATTCCACCTCAGCCTCCCAAAGTGCTGGGATTCAGGCTTGAGCCACCATGCCTGGCTTATCTCTGATCTTTAAAACATACTGCCAGCTAGCTATAATTTTATCATTGTATTTAATTAAAACATCTTTGTTAAATAGTAGTAATAGTAATTATATCTAACAATTGTTGAGCTGTTATTTGTGCTAGGAGCTGTTCTAAACATTTTGCATAGATTCTCATTTAAGCATCTGAGTGGTGTCTAATGACATAGCTACTGTTTCGATCCTCATTTTACTGATGAGGAAACTGAGGCACTTACTAAGCCATAAATGACAGAGCCTAAAGTAGGATTCAACTCCCAAGTTGAAGTGAATCCAAAGGCCAAGACTTTTCTATTCTAATAGGTTGCTCTTTCATTAATATGGTGAGTAGTTAGAGCTAATAAATATAGTACTTCTTTTAGAAGAAAATTAAATACTTGTTTTGAAGGCAGAGGAATAACATGTGTATTAGTTCTCATGCTGCTAATAAAGACATACCTGTTAATATATGGGTAATTTATACAGGAAAGAGGTTTAATTAACTCACAGTTCAGCATGGCTGGGGAGGCCCGAGGAAACTTACAATCATGGCAGAAGGAGAAGAAAACATGTCCTTAACATGGTGGCAACAAGGAGAAGTGCCAACCAAGAGGGGCCCCTTTATAAAACCATCAGATCTCGTGAGAACTCACTCACTATCACAAGAGCAGCAGCGTGGGGGAACCACCACCATGATTCACTTACCTCCCACGGAGTCCCTCTCACCACACGTAGGGATCATGGGAACTATAATTCAAGATGAGATTTGGGTGGGGACACAGCCAAACTGTATCAACATGCTATTTAATGTTTATAATTTTGTGAATCATTGTATGTTTTGAGACAGTGCACTACAGTTTATAAAAAGTCCTGTCACTCTCATAGGACAGCTCTGCATTTGGCCTGTGCAAGTGGTCATCCAGAAGTAGTAACTCTCCTGGTGGACAGAAAATGCCAGCTCAATGTCTGTGACAATGAAAACAGGACAGCTCTGATGAAGGTATATAGTAGCCAGCTTTTTCAGCATGAGAAGAATTTGATTTAAATATATAGAATGAAAATGAATTTATCTCATTAAAATATAACTAACTGGTGAAACCTGTGGAATGCTTATTTTGCATTCCTAGAATTTACGATCTATTTCTTGGTCTAATACTGGCAGGCTGTTCAATGCCAGGAAGAGGAATGTGCAACTATTCTGCTAGAACATGGGGCTGATCCAAATCTTGCCGATGTCCATGGCAACACTGCTCTCCACTATGCAGTCTATAACGAGGACATGTCAGTAGCAACAAAGCTGCTTTTGCATGATGCAAATATCGAAGCAAGAAACAAGGTATAAATCAACCAGCTTTATTTTTACAGTATTTGAAATGGCATTTGTTTCAACAGTGACATATGTAAGGGTTAGTTTTTCATATTTGGAAGGTCAAGCATTCCCTGAAGAAAAGTATTTTAAAATAACTTAATTGTCTAAGATTTTACTTTAAATGTTGATACTTTTAAAGAAACATTGGGCAGTACACCTTTCTTTTATGCATTTATTGTAAATATTTGTGAAAACACAATTTGTTAAAGGCAATTTTTTATTTTTTTATTTTTTCCGAGGCAGAGTCTCTCTCTGTTGCCCAGGCTGGAGTGCAGTGGTGCAGTCTTGGCTCACCACAACCTCCACCTCGCGAGTTCAAGTGATTCTCCTGCCTCAGCCTCCGGAGTAGCTGGGACTACAGGCATGTGCCACCACACCTGGCTAATTTTTTGTATTTTTAGTAGAGACTGGTTTCACTATGTTAGCCAGGATAGTCTCGATCTGCTGACCTCATGATCCACCTGCCTCAGCCTCCCAAAGTGCTGGAATTACAGGCATGAGTCACCGCACCTGGCCTTATTTGTTTTCTATTTTATATGTTTCAGTTCATAGGATCTGACATAAGGTTTTCAGTTCAGCTGAGAAATAGGTAATTTTGTGCATTTTAAATTGTTTCGCTGTCTTACAGGATGACCTCACGCCACTTTTACTTGCAGTAAGTGGAAAAAAGCAGCAAATGGTGGAATTTTTAATAAAGAAAAAAGCAAATGCAAATGGAGTAGATAAATTGGAAAGGTACAGTCTTTTTTTTTTTTTTTTTTTTTTTTTTTAAACCTGCATGTTGCATGTTGCACGTTAGAGGTTTTTTAAACCTGCGTGTTTTGTGTTAGAGTTTTTTAAACCTGCCTGTTGTTCTAGAGGGGCAACAGTGATTCTGTTGCTGTTTCTCAAGTTAGAAATATTAAATTAATAAGGTTAACACAATTATGGGAATATAGTGACACATAGCAACACAAATCAGGTAGAAAAGCAGTTTGCTTGGATTGGGCAATATAAAAGAAGATTGTACAGTAGGATTCATCTTACAATATTGACTGATGTTTGTTATTTGTAAACTCATGTTTTTGGTCATGTGATCTGTTAGCTACAGAGCTTTCTTTTTTTTTTTT
>NW_016107407.1:8845922-8856294 GCF_001604975.1 Cebus imitator | reverse complement strand
GATCTCGGCTCACCGCAACCTCCGCCTCCTGGGTTCAGGCAATTCTCCTGCCTCAGCCTCCTGAGTTGCTGGGATTACAGGCACGCGCCACCATACCCAGCTAATTTTTTGTATTTTTAGTAGTGACGGGGTTTCATCATGTTGACCAGGATGTTCTCGATCTCTTGACCTCGTGATCCACCCGCCTCGGCCTCCCAAAGTGCTGGGATTACAGGCTTGAGCCACCGCGCCCGGCTACAGAGCTTTCTTATCAGTTTTATTAGTTTTATAAAATGTGGAGTTTAACTTTTGGTTTACTTTTTAACTCAATATTGAACTTCGTAACCCTTTTATGGTGGTGTTCTAATCTCTGCTTTTGTACTTTTCCTTTAGAAATGCTGTATTCAACATGAATAGGAGTTTGAAATCATTTTGTCTTTTGGGTGCTTCTTTGCCTTAAGTTCCTTTCTTTGAAGAATACCAATGTTAAGTTATCCCTAAGTGATTATTAATTGCTATTACCAGATACTATAGTTTCATTATTTTTTTCCTTTTCTATTTCTAGCATATTTTGATGTTTTTATTTTTAGTTGGTGTGGGCAAAGGGAAGAAAAACAGCTTTAATTGAATAAGCTTTTCCTTTACTGAAGACAAGTCATAGATGGGTGATAAAAAGAAAAGAGGCTTTAAAAATCACACAAGACTGGATTTAATTCCTTGCTTTCCCACTTGCTAACTGTTTAAATTTGGGGACCTTACTTATCTCCATATATGTTCTCTGATATGAAAAGGAGGATACTAAATATATCCTTCAAGGCGGTTGTATTTAAGTAAGACTATATAGCTTTTGATTCATTGCCTAGCCCACACTTATTGGCATTATTATTATTATTTTTGAGACAGAGTCTCTGTCGCCCAGGCTGGAGTGCAGTGGCGTGATCTTGGCTCACTGCAGCCTCTGCCTCTCAGGCTCAAGAAGTCCTCCTTTCTCAGTCTCTCGAGTAGCTGGGACTATAGGCACATGCCACCACATCTGGCTAATTTTCATATTTTTTGTATAGATGGGATTTTGCCATGTTACCCAGGCTGGCCTGAACTCCTGGGTTCTAGTGATCCGCCTACCTTGGCCTCCCAAAGTGCTGGGATTATAGGTATGAGCTGCTGCACCTGGCCACCATTATTATTGATACTGTTTTAAGCCTGCAGATTGCTCTTATCTGACCCCTAGCGGACTTTGAATTGTAATATGTTATATCAGACTAGAGAAGAAATCGAGAATTCTTTATTTAAATCTTTGTCTACTTTATTTTTATTTTTTGAAAAAGAAAGAGAGAAAGAAAAAGAATGAAAGAGAGAAAGAAAGAGAAAGAGGGAGAGAGAACGGGAGTCTTGCTTTATTGCCCAGGCTAGAATGCAGTCTAAAAATGGGATTAAAAACCTCTTTTATGCCAATAATTGTGCTTAACAATGGAGACAGGAAGGATTAACGGAGGAAAAAAACAAGCAGCCAACCAATATTTCATTTAAACCTGTGAAATGCTATGCAATTACTGAGGAGTGATTTACTTCCAATTATGTAGTCACTTTTAGAGTAGGTGTGATGTGGTACTGAGAAGAATATATGTTTTGTGGATTTGGGGTGGAGAGTTCTGTAAATGTTTATTAAGTTTACTTATTCCAGGTCTGAGTTCAAGTCCTGGATATCCTTGTTAATTTTCTGACTCGTTGATCTGTCTAATATTGACAATGTGATGTTAAAGTCTCCCACTATTATTGTGTGGGAGTCTAAGCCTCTTTATAAGTCTTTAAGAACTTGCCTTATGTATCTGGGTGCTCCTGTATTGGGTGCGTATATATTTAGGATCGTTAGCTCTTCTTGTTGCATTGATCCTTTTACCATTATATAATGTCCTTCTTTGCCTCTTTTGATCTTTGTTGCTTTAAAGCCTATTTTATCAGAGGCGAGAATTGCAAGTCCTGCTTTTTATTTATTTATTTATTTTTGCTCTCCGTTTGGTTGGTAAATCTTCCTCCATCCCTTTGTTTTGAGTTTTGTGTATCCTTGCATGTGAGATGGGTCTGGATGCAGCATACCGATGGGTTTTGGCTTTTTATCCCATTTGCCTATCTGTGTCTTTTGATTGGGGCATTTAGTCGATTTAAATTAAGGATTAATATTAATATTAATATATGTGAGTTTAAGACTGCCATTTAATGGGCTGTTTTGCCCATTAGTTGATGTAGATTCTTCATTATGTTGATGCTCTTTAGCTTTTGGTATATTTTTGGAATGGCTGATACTGTTTGTCCCTTTCTATGTGTAGTGCTTCTGTCAGAAGCCTGGTGGTGATGAAATCTCTGAGCAATTGCTTGCTCATAAAGGATTTTATTTCTCCTTCACTTATGAAGCTTAGTTTGGCTGGATATGAAATTCTGGGTTGAAAGTTATTTTCTTTAAGGATGCTGAATATTGGCCCCCAGTCTCTTCTGGCTTATAGGGTTTCTGCTGAGAAATCTGCTGTGAGTCTGATAGGCTTCCCTTTATGAGTAACCTGACCTTTCTTTCTGGCTCTCCTTAGCATTTTCTCCTTCATTTCAACCCTGGTAAATCTGATGATTATGTGCCTTGGGGTTGCTCTTCTTGAGGAATATCTTTGTGGTGTTCTCTGTATTACGTGGAGTTGAATATTGTCCTGCCTTGCTAGGTTGGGAAAGTTTTCCTGAATAATATCCTAAAGAATATTTTCCAGCGTGGATTCATTCTCTTTGTCACATACAGGTACACCTATCAAACATAGATTGGGTCTTTTCACATAGTCCCATATTTCTTGGAGACTTTGCTCATTCCTTTTTACCCTTTTTTCTCTAATCTTGTCTTCTCGTTTTATTTCATTGAGTTGGTTTTCGACCTCTGATATCCTTTCTTCTGCTTGGTCAATTCGACTGTTAACACTTGTGCATGCTGTGCGAAGTTGTTGTATTGTGTTTTTCAGCTCCGTTAATTCACTTATGTTTCTCTCTAAATTGTCTATTCTCGTTAGCATTTCATCAAACCTTTTTTCAAGGTTCTTAGTTTCTTTGCATTGGGTTAGAACATGTTCTTTTAGCTCACAGAAGTTTCTTATTATCCACCTTCTGAAGCCTGATTCTGACAGTTCATCACACTTATTCTCCATCAGGCCTTGTTCTCTTGCTGATGAGGAGCTGCGATCCATTGAAGCAGGAGAGGCATTCTGATTTCGGATGTTTTCAGCCTTTTTGCGCTGGTTTCGTTCCATCTTTGTGGATTTATCCACCTGTCGTCTTTGTAATTGCTGACTTTCAGATTGGGTCTCTGAGTGGACGTACAGCTTGTTGGTGATGATGTTATTTCTGTTTGTTTTCCTTCGGCAGATGCCCCTCCCCCACAGAGCTGGACCTTCCCGGGTTCAGCTGTGTTTGCTGTGAAACTCTCAATAGTCAGCGTTTCCAATTGCTGCTTTTTTGTGAGAGTGGGACCAGCTGAGCCTGATCACCTGGCTCCCCGCCTCGCAGCCCCCTTTTTTTCTTTTCCTAATTGAATGGTCGATTCTCTCCCAGGTGCCCCAGTCGCCCACCGGAAAGGCGCCGGGATCTATGCAATTTTCCGTGTTGCGACTGCGCTGGCTGAAACAGCGGCGCTGAGATTCTTGGGGCTTTTCTGCCCGGGAATCTCCTGGTCTGGCTCCCCGCTTCAGTCCCCTTTTCAGTCAGCTGAATGGGCAACCCGGAGCTCCAAACACCAACCAAAAGGGCACCCAGTCCTGCATACTCCGCACTGAGAACTGCCCCGCCGGATCGCCGTTTAGCCGCGCTGGCCAAAAGAGTTGCGCTGGTGACCCGTAGAGCTCCTCCGCTGGTAATCTCCTGGTCCATGGGCAACAATAATTTATCTGGAAGTCTGGCATCTGCTCACTCCCTGCGCCTTCACTGGGAGCTGCAATCCTGAGCTGCTGCTAAACGGCAATCTTGGATCTCTCTCCTGTCTAGATAAGTAAACTCAGCATAGGTTTTTGCCCATCAAAAGACTTCTATTGGCCGAGCGCGGTGGCTCACGCCTGTAATCCCAGCACTTTGGGAGGCCGAGGCGGGTCGATCACGAGGTTAAGAGATCAAGACCATCCTGGGCAACATGGTGAAACCCCGTCTCTACTAAAACTACAAAAAATTAGCTGGGCATGGTGGTGCGTGCCTGTAATCCTAGCTACTCAGGAGGCTGAGGCAGGAGAATTGCCTGAACCCAGGAGGCGGAGGTTGCTGTGAGCCGAGATCGCGCCATTGCACTCCAGTCTGGGTAACAAGAGCGAAACTCCGTCTCAAAAAAAAAAAGGCTTCTATTATATTATACCCCAGTGAGACAACAGGCCTCTTTTTTGTCCTTTCCTTTTAGCCTTGGTGATAATTTATAAAGATGAACACTTGAGCACCCAAGATGCCTATGTCTATTAGTAGATGTAAATAGTTAATTCTACACAGACAGACAAGATGGTAAATTGATAAAGTATATAAAATTATCTATATATATAACTTTATCAAAGTTTCTAAGTGTGAAATTAACTCTTTTATTTTGTTTTTATTTATTTATTTTTTGAGACGGAGTCTTGCTCCGTTGCCCAGGCTGGAGTGCAGTGGCACGATTGACTCACTGCAACCTCTGCCTCCCGCATTGAAGCGATTTCCTGCTAATTTTTGTATTTTTAGTAGAGATGGGGTTTCACCGTGTTGGACAGGCTGGTCTTGAACTCCTGACCTCAAGTGACCTGCCTGCCTCGGCCTCCTAAAGTGCTAGGATTTTTTTTTTTTTGGGACGGAGTTTCGCTCTCCTTACCCAGGCTGGAGTGCAATGGCGCGATCTCGGCTCACCGCAACCTCCGCCTCCTGGGTTCAGGCAATTCTCCTGCCTCAGCTTCCTGCGTAGCTGGGATTACAGGCAGGCGCCACCATGCCCAGCTAATGTTTTTGTATTTTTAGTAGAGACGGGGTTTCACCGTGTTGACCAGGATGGTCTCGATCGCTTGACCTCGTGATCCACCCGCCTCGGCCTCCCAAAGTGCTGGGATTACAGGCTTGAGCCACCGCGCCCGGCAAGTGCTAGGATTATAGGGATGAGCCACTGTGCCTGGCCATATCTCTCTTATTTTAGAGCACCCCTCATGCCTGCTGTATTTTATGAATCATCAAGTATAGTCAGGCTTTTTATTCGACAGAGTTTTGATGTTTTTTCTCAATATGTCTAGGGATGGACTACAGAAAAATGTTGGTGTTAGTGGTTTAGTATGTAAATATTTACCGTAAAAGGCTAGTTAACACTAAATAGAGGTTTAAAATAATTATAATGATTGCATCTTATATATCAGTTGAGATTTCATAGTTTGGTTCAGGTAATTTTGGAATGGCAGTGAATTAGTCTGCTTCATTAGCCAGAAATCAAGCAAAAGGATAGACTAGTTAGAAGCAGCAATGAGTGTAGGATTCTTTTGTTTTGTTTTGTTTCTGAGACGCGGTCTCACTCTGTCACCCAGCCTGGAGTGTGTGGCATGATCAGAGACTACCACAGCCTCAACCCCTGGGCTAAGGAGATTCTTCCACCTCAGCCTCCCAAGTAGCTGAGACTACAGGCACATACCACCATGCCTGGCTAATTTTATGTACTTTTTGTAGAGATGGGGTTTTGCCATGTTGCTTAGGTTGGTCTTGAACTCCTAGGCTCAAGCAATTTGCCTGCCTCTGCTTTCCAAAGTGCTGGAATTACAGGCATGAGCCACTATGTCCAACTGGGTATATGTAGGATTTTTTCTCTCTGGATTTTTACGAACTTACTCCATAGGGACCCCAATATTGTTAATTTCATTCCAATTATAACCCCTATGCATGGGACAAAAATAGTATCACATGTTTAATTTTTCTAATTGGTTATTTGAGTCTTGAAATGTCCAGTTTAGCAGAAAATCTTGAACTGTCCCATGGGGGCCATCTGCTATGCCCTCCACCTTAAATTTTTCAAGAACCGAAGGGGTTCCTTTAAGTGCAAGGAAGGCAGTCCTCTTTTGTAAGTCAGAAGGAGGGGAAAAAAGGACATTCTCATCATTTTTTTGTTACCAGTGATTCTATGGCTGCATTGTTGCCATTGAAACTGGTCCTGCAGTCTGGAAATGACTGACCTTTGCTACCAGGATGCTCTTACTGATTGAGATCGCTCAGTCTTCATGGTGATTCATATGTAGACTTCGAAGTTAGGACTTTTTTTTTAAAGTTCACATACGTGTGTTTATAGGCTCAGCCATTGTTCTCAAAGCACTAGCACCCTGCTCTGGCAGCTGGCCTCCTAGCTTTAGCCACACACGGACTGACCCTTCCCTCCACACTCAAACGCTTAATGTGGAGACCATATCTGAGCCTTGACTTTCATGGTAAGTTAGCCATTGAGGCTTTTGTTTGTCTTTTCTTTAGCAAATATTAGTTGGGATTGTTCTGTCAGAGAGGTTCAAATCATGTTTCAGGAAGAGAACAGAGTTTCCTTTCTTCTTCGCTAACAAGTCTGTACTTCAGAGCCCTTTTATATTCTGTGTAGCACCTTTTCTTAGGCAGTGAAAGGTTCTGTATTGCCCTTCCCTAGAGCAGTGGGTACCAACTTGTGGTTGGCCCCTCAAGTGATCTGTTTTTCATAATGAAAATCTCCCAAGCTACTTGCATCTCTACCTTAAATTTTAAAAATATTTTACAATTGTACCTCACAAGGAAGCCATTCAACAGAATTCTCTGAGCCTAAAGTAGGTTAGTTGGATTGAACAGAGCTAAGCTTCTTCCATGACTCATCAGTGTCCACGTATAAAAGTAGGGCTTTGTGCTTGCTTCAGCAGCACGTATACTAAAATTGGAACAATACAGAGAAGATTAGCATGGCCCCTGTATAAGGATGACACACACATTCTTGAAGCATTCCATATTTTGCACAGTCCCTGGAAGGCCATTTTGCTGTTTGCTAACAGTGTGAGTTAAAGCAGAAGAGTGGCACCCAGTATTGAAATTGTGATTTTCATGACAAAAATATTCATTTATAAGGTGACCTATGAAATGAGAATGGAGTTAACACGTGGGATGTTATGTGTAAATATGTTGTTAGTAGGTATCGCAGAAATGAGAAAATGTCGATTTGTGTCTCCTTCATGAAACTTAAAAGTAGGGGCCTGGTGCAGTGGCTCATGTCTGTAATTCCAGCACTTTGGGAGGCCAAGGCAGGAGAATTGCTTGAGGCCAGGAGTTTGAGACCAGCCTGAGCAACATAGCAAGACGTTAACAGCACAACAAAATAATAAAAATGAGCCAGGTGTGATGGCATGCTCCTGTAGGCCTAGCTACTGAGGGGGCTGAGTCAGGAGGATTGCTTGAGCCCAGGAGTTTCAGGCTGCAGTGGATTATGACAGTGATAGAAGCACTCCAGCCTGGGTGATAGAATGACGGCCTGTCTCTAAATAAAAGTAGGGTTTGTTTTCCACATCAGTTGGAATGATGGACATGAAAATTAAGCATCATTCTAACAAAGATCTGCTGGTTCAGAGTTTGAGGAGGTAGATAGAGAAGGAATAGTCATCATCTAAGCCAGGTCTTGACGTCTGTTAGTTTTCTGCCCTTGCTGTGATCAATTAGTTCACTAATAGGGGGCAATTATGTTATCTAATTTAATGAGATACTATATTTAAAAGTGAATTCAGTTACAAATTATGAAATTCACTGAGATTGGAAACCATAAAGAATGGAATAACTAATAACCAAAATTAGGACTTAGTAAATTTTCTGAAAATGGCAACATTTGAATATTAGAAATTTTGGAGAAACACTCAATGGGTTTTATTTGGGACTCCAAAATAGTTTTAGCAATAAAATTCAGGAACAAATTATTCCATTTCTTTACTATTTCTCTGAGCATTTAAAAAATGTTATCTTGTTAAGTCTTTATAACCCTGGTGAAATAAGGCAGTAAAATCCTTATTTTTTAGAAGAAGATATTGAGCCTAAGAGAAGCATCTTGTCCAAGAACCAACAGCTGTTGGTTACAGAGCTAGGACTTCTTCTGGGTTCAGGACACTTTCCATTATGTCAAGCTAACTCTAGCTAGTTTGCTCGGCGACACTGCCCTCACTTCATAACTGTTTCTCATTGCTCTTTTTCTTATTTAATTTGAAGCTTAACAAGAAATTTTGTAGAGCTTATATATTTGAAGTATATGGGATAAAGTTCTGCTATTAGCTCTGATATTGGCTGAAATACTTTTAAGAATTTGAGATATTTGGTAAGTATTTTTTGTATCAGTATTAAAATAATTTTATTTATTACATTTTTCTGTATGTAGCAGTCACTACCTGATTTCAGAATGCAAAGAAGAAAGGATACCTAAAAATTCTTCTCAAAATAGTGTTTCAGGTAAGACTTCTGATAGTGAATTACTCTTGGTAATAGTATCATGGATAAAATAGTAAAAGTAAGGGAGTGCTGATCACAGAAAAGCAGTTTTAAAAAAATCAGTGTATAAGGTACATGTGTATTTTTTCTTAATTTCTCTTAGTAATCTAGAATTCAGAATTATTTAAGAAGTTACATCGGCCGGGTGCAGTGACTCACACCTGTAATCCCAGCACTTTTGGGAGGCCGAGGTGGTGGATCATCTAAAGTTGGGAGTTTGAGACCAGCCTGACCAACATGGAGAAACCTCATCTCTACTAAAAATACAAAAAATTAGCTGGGTGTGATGGCACATGCCTGTAATCCCAGCTGCTCGGGATGCTGAGGTAGGAGAATTGCTTGAACCCGGGAGGCAGAGACTTCAGTGAGCTAAGATTGCGCCATTGCACTCCAGCCTGAGCAACAAGGGCAAAACTCTGTCTCAAAAAAAAAAAAAAGAAGTTATTTGTAGATATTTATGATGTCAAATGGTACTTTGTGAAAAAATTCATTTACTTAATTATCATCCCTAAATTCCTATATGAAATTTTTGTATAAATAAGAAAAAAGGTTTTTAAGTTAGTATGTTTTATGTTTTCTTTATAATCACATCATGATGAACTGGACTTGTTATAAAAATGGATCTTTAATTTTTATAATAAATGGTTTGTGTTTATTAAATGAATATTAATTACAATTGACCCTTGAGCAGTGTGCATGCTAGGACTGGTGATCCCCTGTGCAGTTGAAAATCTGCATTAGTTTTTGACTCCCCCAAAACTTAACTACTAATTGGCTGCTGTTGACTGCAGGCCTTGTGATAATGTAAACAGCCAATTAACATGTGTTTTGTATATGTAGTATTATAGTAAAGTAAGCTACAAGAAATAAATTATGATTAAGAAAATCATAAAGAAGAAACATATATTTACTACTCATTGAGTGGAAGTGGATTATCATAGAGGTCTTCATCCTGGTTGTCATCATGTTGAGTAGGCCAAGAAGTAGGAGGAAGAGGAGAGTTGGTCTTGCTGTCTTGGGGTGGCAGAGATGAAGAAAATCCACATATAGGTGTACTTGTGCAGTTCAAACCTGTGTTGTTCAAGGGTCATTACATAGTGATTTGTGTCACTAAAGATGAACTATCTTTAAAACTGGGAACTCAACAATACCTTTCTGGTACCATAAACAAATGGCAACAAGAATTGCAGAACTTAGCTAGTGTGCACCAATATCAATAGGAGATTATTATTATTATTTTTTGAGACAGAGTCTTGGTCTGTTGCCCAGGCTGGAGTGCAGTGGTGCGATCTCGACTCACTGCAACCTCTGCCTCGCCAGTCCAAGCGATTCTTCTCAGCCTCATAAGTAACTGGGATTACAGGCGCATACCACCATGCCCAGCTAATTTTTGTATTTTTAGTAGAGTCAGGGTTTCGCCATGTTGGTCAGGCTGGTCTCAAACTCCTGACCTCGTGCTCCGCCCACCTTGGCCTCCCAACATGCTGGGATTATAGGGATGAGCCACTGCGCCCAGCCAGGAGATTATTTTTTAAAGATACTGAATACAGAAGTCAGAAAAGCAATTCCTTGTTGAGAAGTACAAGTCATGTTGCATATTCTTATACCAACAAAATCTCATTATTACTGACTTTATTCAGCATAAGTTGAAATAGAGTGAGGTATATTTACTTTGTTAGAACAAGAAGTGTTCTTCTGTCTGCTGGATAATTGTCATAATAACAGTAATTTTGTTAGAACAAGACACTGTTCTCATTAGCCAAAAGATTATCGTAATCAATATTCAAATATCCCAAGTCTGGGCTCAATGAATAATAATGAAACTGCAAAAATGTCCAATGAGAGACTCTAAAAAAAGATGGGAAATTATGAAAGTAAGTAAGAAATGTTTCTTTCTTTCTTTTTTTTTTTTTTT
>NW_016107407.1:8842932-8845655 GCF_001604975.1 Cebus imitator | reverse complement strand
TTGTCACCCAGGCTGAAGTGCAGTGGCATGATCTCGGCTCACTGCAACCTCCACCACCCAGGTTCAAGCAATTCTCCTGCCTCAGCCTCCTGAGTAGCTGGGATTACAGGTGACCGCCACCAGGCCTAGCCAATTTTTGTTAGTTTTAGTATTTTTGTATTTTTAGTAGAGATGGGATTTTACCACATTGGCCAGGCTGGCATCAAACTCCTGACCTCAGGTAATCCACCCGCCTCAGCCTCCCAAAATGTTGGGATTACAGGCATGAACCACTGCGCCCAGCCAGAAATGTTTCATCATAACAAAAATGCTACTATGCCACCTGGATGTAACACCTAATGCATTGTATAATCTGAACCGTTTGAGGACATCTTTAATTTAGTATATATTTGTCAAAGGACTTTTATTTTTATTTTATTTTTTTGTTGATGCACAAAAGCAGAAAAGAACTTTTATAGGTTAGGTTTTGCAAGTTTCAAGAAACATGAATATGGAACAGATATAGTTTTGGTCTTTAAAGTTTTCATAATGGAATAGAGCTGTTCCTATTTTATTTGTGTTTTTTCAATGGAAATATTTTAATTGATTTCTATAATTGTTTACTTAACAAATAACCATCAAGTGTCTTTTAGGTACTAAGCATTTTTTTAATATTGCAGAATGGAAACATTTTATTTCTTTTTTCTTTTTTTGAGAAGTAGTTTCACTCTTGCTGCCCAGGCTGGAGTACAGTGGCATGATCTCAGCTCACTGCAACCTCTGCCTCCCAGGTTCAAGCTATTTTCCTGCCTCTCGAGTAGCTGGGATTCCAGGCATGCACCACCATGCCTGGCTAATTTTGTGTTTTTAGTAGAGATAGAGTTTCACCAAGTTGGTCAGGCTGGTCTCAAACTTCTGATCTCAGGTGATCCACCCACCTCGACCTCCCAAAATGCTGGGATTATAGGTATGAGCCACCACGCCCAGGATATTTTTTATTTTTTTCAAATCAACAACAGCTAACCACAAAAATAAAAACATTTAAAAAATAGAATCGGCCGGGCGCGGTGGCTCAAGCCTGTAATCCCAGCACTTTGGGAGGCCGAGACGGGTGGATCACGAGGTCAAGAGATCGAGACCATCCTGGTCAACATGGTGAAACCCCGTCTCTACTAAAAATACAAAAAATTAGCTGGGCATGNGGTCCGGGCTTGCACATCGAGATCTGACACCTAGTATTTTTTACTCAATTTTCAGTAAGGTGACTATGTTGAAACCCCATCTCTACTAAAATACAAAAAATTAGCCAGGCATGGTGGTGCACGCCTGTAATCCCAGCTACTCAGGAGGCTGAGGCAGGACAATCACTTGAACCCAGGAAGCGGAAGTTGCGGTGAGCCGAGATCGTTCCACTGCACTCCAGTCTGGGTGACTGGAGCGAAACTCCGTCTCCAAAAAAAAAAAAAAAAAAAAAAAAATAGAATCAGGTGCTTTTCACAATCGTTGTAATTTTTATTATTTACTACTTTATTCAGGGCTCATTGTGTGTAGATGTCCTCTGAGAGCTTATATTTATCATTTATTATGTATTTATTATGTTCAGTATGTGCTAGACACTTTATGGTAAAGAATTAAAGGTTTAAAACAGTGTGTGGGATATAAGTTAAGCATGCAGAGTGAGTAGAAGTTTGCCAGGTAAAAAGTCAGAAGAATGATCCTGAACAGAAGGAACATCTGACAAGATTGCATGTTTGGCAGAAGGAATAGCAAATGTAAAGCTCAGACGCTTGAGTAAACTTCACAGAGTTTATGGGTGTTCGATTTTGCGAGTGCAAAAAGTGTAATGTGGAAGTGGTTGGGAATGAGGTTGATGCTTAGCTAAGGCAACCTTATGAAAGATGTTTTTTAATAGTTCAGTGTAGATCTTAGCCTGTAGGCCATGGGAAATTTATCAGTTAGAATGCTTTTGGCTGCAAATAATGGGTGACCTAACTAGAAGTGGTAAAGTAATAAGAACCAGAGTTGTTTTGGTGGTTCAGTGATGTCATTGTATCCCACTTGTTGCCCCTCTTTTAGCTGTGCCATTGGCAGTGTTTTGTTCATATCTCCTTTCATGGTTGGTTAATTAGCAACAGCTCTAAACATCATGTTCTCACAAAACAATAGCTCTAACAGCTAGAAGGGCTGCTTTTCTTCACATTTCTTTTAAATAGGAAGAAAACTCAGAAGCTTACAGTGGACTTCCTATTTCATTTTATTATTTTATTTTTTTCAAGACAGGGTCTCACTTTGTCACCCAGGCAGGAGTACAGTGGCCCAATCACAGCTCACTACAGCCTTGACTACCGGGCTCAAGTGGTCCTCTCACCTGAGCCTCCCAGGTAGCTGGGACTACAGGTGCACACCACTACGTCTGGCTAACTTTTTATAGAGACAAGGTTTTGTCATGTTGCCCAGGCTAGTCTCAAACTCCTAAGCTGAAGCCATCCACATCCCCCTTTGCCTCCCAGAGTGCTGGGATTATAGGCATGAGCCACCATTCCCAGCCTCCTATCACATTTTATTAGCTGGGTTACATCACATGCTCATTTTTAAACCAGTCACTGGGAAAGCAAATGTAGTTACTTTGATTAACTTAGAGTAATAATTTCTTTTTTTTTTTTTTTTTTTTTTTTTTTTTAAATTTTTTTTTTTTTTTTTTTTTTTTTTTTTTTTTTTTTTTTTTTTTTTTTTTTTTTTTTTTT
>NW_016107407.1:8825858-8841502 GCF_001604975.1 Cebus imitator | reverse complement strand
AAAAAAAAAAAAAAAAAAAAAAAAAAAAAATTGATATAAACATACTAAGTAAATATTATATTAAGTAAATAAGTAACATAAAGTAAATTTTTATATTTCCAAGGGTAGTGGAAATGTAAGGCTGAGGCAGAAAAGAGGTTAGTTAGTAGGATTTAGTGATTATTGAGTATAAAAAGTTAGGGGGCAGAGAGAAATCTCAGATGATTCATAGGTTTCTAGGCTGTTCACAAGCATTTAAACTGAAATTGTCAGGTGAGTAGAGAAGAGTAGCAGGTCTGCAGGGAAGATTAACTTTTTTCTACGCATGTGAATATTTATATAGGATATTAATTCTATTATAGCCTCCAGATACGGTCTCAGAGGAATGCTTTATAACAAAGCATGACAGTCTTATGCTTTCTATATTATATGTTTTTCTATTGTTGATTTAAAATGTGTTTTACTTTTCTCTTTTTTGTAGCGGATGAGAGCTCTGAAGATTCCTTAAGCAGGTAGTATTTTACAGATTAAAAAAATATATTAACTAAAGGAATACAGAGAAAAGAAACTTATCTGTTGAGTGCCCTACTCTGAGCTAGACACCTTATTATGTGCTTCTCCATATAGTCATCCCAACAGCTTTGCAAAGTATCTGTGCTATTATAACCCAATGGTGTAGTTCAGAGAGGTTCATTAATTGGCCCATGACCTCACAGTTAGCAAGCAACTGACCCATGATTTGACCATCAGCTCGCTTGGCTCCCAAATCCCTTCTCTTGCCCCTCAACATAGATTGATAGAGACCTATGCAGCACTGGATCAAGGTACAGGTCCAAATCAGATCAATTCAGAGAGCTACATTTAGTTACATGTTAACTGTTAGAGTTTTTCTTAGGAGCCTGGTCAGTCCAACAGTTTGTCTTAATATGTTTGATAATTGCTGTGGTAACTAGTACTTTGTCTTTATCATCAAAGGTTTTAGGCCAGATCTCACCTAACTGTGGCCACAGGGCCATACAGTTTACATAAGCAAACGAGACAAGTCTTAGAAAGGAATTATTTTACTGTAAGTGAAGGCTGTCTACATATAGACCATATTGTGTTAATTATACTTAGCATCTAGTTAGAGGATGTTTCTGATTTATGTCTCTACCTACTGACTTCTCAGTTTGGCGTTCCTTTAGGCTAGTACCCCAGCTCCATCTGAGTTGCGTAAAGGATATGATTTTGTTTCTCTTTAAAAAAAAAAAGAAAACTGCATAGTATTCTATGGGGTGAGTTGTGTGTGTGTGTGTGTGTGTGTGTGTGTGTGTGTGTGTGTGTGTATATATATACACATATATACACACACCCACCCACCATATATGTATAAAACATATATATGTAACACATGTATATAAAATGTTTTATATATATATATGTATATATATATATAACATTTTCTTTATTCAGCCAACAGTGTTCTATTATTTTTTTCAATTTCTGCCAGCTAACTATTTCTCATTTTCCTATCAACAGAATCAAAAGCATATGGAATTTTAGGATTTTAAGGAATCAGACTAATCAAAATGCCATTTAGTACTGCAATCTGTATTTAACATTTTGGTCAAATGGTTCAGATGGAGAACCTCAAAGAGATTAAATTGATTTATTTGGATATGACATCCAAACTCATTTCAGAGCACAGTACTCTTCCTTCTTTATCATCCTACAGTTAATATTTGAATAATAGAAGGGTGAGTGGGCCAGGTGCAGTGGCTCACACCTGTAATCACAGCACATTGGGAGGCCAAGGAGGGTGGATCACAAAGTCAGGAGATTGAGACCATACAGGCTAAAATGGTGAAACCCCCTTTGCTACTAAAAATACAAAACATTAGGCTGGCATGGTGATGTAGTGTTCTCAGCTACTTGGAAGGCTGAGGCAGGAGAATTGCTTGAACCTGGGAGGCGGAGGTTGCGGTGAGCCAAGATGGTGCCACTGTACTCCAGCTTGGGCGACAGAGTGAGACTCCATCTCAAAAAAAAATAAAATAAAATAAAAATAAACGGTGAGTAGATATAGTGAATCCAGTGGAAGAGCAAAGAATGGAATTAGCAGAGGAAGGCCAAGTTTGAAGAGAAACAACACTGGGTTGGATAGGAACAGGGCTTTTGGAAAAGAGATCAGAATATTGAGGTTTCTGACAAATTTGATAATGATAAATGATAGGAATGAAGCATAAAGGATATTGGGAATTATCTAGAAAGGCATATTAAAATAGGGGGTTCAGGGGAGTCCTGAACAGGTTGCTGCTTTTTTGTATAATAGGAAGAACTGACAAACTTTCAAGGTTTCTACGGAAAAATGTTAAAATAATTTGAGCCACTGGGGAGAGTCTCTACAGCCAATAGGAATGTGCTATAACTACTTCGACCTCAATTTATAGAGTGATGGCTTAAGTACTTTGGAGCTGGAGGCTGCTGAACTACATAGATCTGTGGCCCAGGGAAGGTGTCCCCTCACCTCTGCCTCATTTCCCAATTCTCTAATGTTCTTCCCATGGGCATGTAGGGTAGTGCAGGAGTAGGATTGGCTGGCAAGTCAGTCATGGAGCTTCAGTTGGGTAGTTGGTAACATGGCTATGCTGGTGGCGGATGACTGAGACTCCATTTAGCTTGTTTTCCAGGAGCAGGAAATAGAGAGCTCCTACTCTTGGGCATTTGAGACCATCCTTTCAGGAATTTGTGCTTTTGTAGGATGAATACTTAAAGGTTAGAGATGCCAGGGACCCCTGCAGAAGAGGGAGCCCATAGGAGGGAAGGTATTTAGATACTTAGAGAAATATAGGTGCAACTACCAGGACCCTTTCTCCAGCAGTCTTTTCTTTGGGTATCTGAGTTCCTATGAAGATTTTTAAGGGCTTGGTAGTTTATGTGGTCCGGAATAAGGCAGGACCTCTGTAGGGAAAATAATGGATTTTATAACTTTTAATGTTTTAATGTTTCTGGGATGAGTAGTACCAATAATAGCACATACATTTGTATTTTGACTTTTGTCCTTCTAGCTTTCAGACATTTCAGACATTTCAAGGGACTCCCTATCCTGTTTTAGGGTAAAGGGAAGCAGTGAGGCCTTAAGTGGTTTCCATGTCGAAGAACTGCCATTTTTGAGTGACACAGATTAGTCTTTGAACTGGAGATAGATAGTGGAGAAGGGACAGTGTATCTTTCTACCTGGCTTTATTTTTTTATATTTTTTGAGACAGTGTCTTGCCCTGTCACCCAGGCTGGAATGCAGTGGTGCAGTCTCACCTCACTGCAACTTCTGCCTCCTGAGTTCAAGCAATTCTCTTGCCCCATCATCCTGAATAGCTGGGATTACAAGCATGTGTCACTACGCCTGGTTAATTTTTGTATTGTAATAGAAACAGTTTCACCACATTGGCCAGGCTGGTCTCAAACTCCTGGGCTCAGGTTATCTTCCTGCCTCCACCTCTCAAAGTTATGGGATTACAGCCGTGAGCCACTGCATCTGGTCTCCACCATGTTTTAGATTATCAGGTTTGTTCTGGTTCAGGTAACAAAAGTTATATCAGCCATTAATTGGATTTTCAGTTCAGTCTTCAGGACGGACAATTTGTGAAGACAAAATATTCCCAGGCTCTGCCAATATCTTGGCTGTCACTATTTGTTATAGAACTAAGATTGAGTCTTTATTGAATATTTAATAGGTTTGGAGAGGTAGAGGTAGCAATAGGTAACTAAAATCTTTTTCAAAAACCGAATTTTAATTATATCAAGAAACATCACTTAATAGTTGACCTTTCACCATATTTTTGTTCTTATTTTTTTGGAGAGGGCATCCAGATTGAACTAGGAGGTTTTTGTCTTGTTTTTAAAGAAATTTAAAGAAATTAATTCACTCATTTTTTGTATATTTTTATTCTAAAGGCTTTCTGGCAAACCAGGTATTGATGATTCATGGCCTACCTCAGATGATGAAGATGTCAATTTTGATATCAAGGTAAAGTGCTCTCTCATGAAATTCATGTTTTCACTCTGAATCTAGTTTCGTATAGTATTCTCTTAAAATTTGGCAGTGGTCTACTTATCACCGTTTTCTATTTGTAATGGAAAAGTGGTCAGAGGAAGCCATTTTATAGAAATATAACCGGTTGAATTCTTTTTTTTTAAACTTTGGTAAATAACAAAGGATTGATAAATAATGTGATAGAGTGGGGATTGCAAAAAAAAAAAAAAAAAAAGAACGCCCTGGAAAATACGTAGTGATAGGAAAATTGTATTGGGAAAAGATTTCCTACAGTAGAGGAAATACAAAATTTGGTCAAAATTTGTATGGATAAGCACTCCTACTGTGATTTTAAAATCTTTTTTCATTTTTCTCTGTAGTAAGAATGTTACAGCTTTCAGGAAGTAGTAGATGACCATGTTTAACTAATTGTATGACTTAAACTCTTTACTACAGAAGTGTTTTTTAAAAACTGATTCTAAATCCTAATCAGTATTATCAGGTATCTCTTATGAACCAAAGTCTGTGTTACAGATCTGTGCTTCTGCATGTGCCTTAGTATGCTTAAAGCTTTTCCTTTTCTTCCTTGACTTAAGCTCACACTTGATTAGTCATGCCTCTCTTTTTCTTTCCCCCTACACTTTCATCTTTTAAAAATGATTTATCTCAGCCTAGACTTTTCCTCGCAGCATACATTTCTTCAGTGACTGTTATTTCAGTCCATGTTTGTCTTCATTTGTAGCATATTTAGGTGTACCTTTCTATTTTGTAGCGATGTGTGGCTTTTATTCAGCAATCATTGACTCACAAGGATTATTTTTGTTTTTTTCTCTCTTTCTTGTAAGGAGCTGAATTTATATAATCATTTTTTTTTTAGCTTTTTGACAAACAGAATAGAACCAGCCTATAGTATTTGCAATGCCAACCCACTTAAGTAAGATATACTAAGAACAAAATGCTTACAGTTTCTCTCACAAGAAGTAATTCATGCAAATATAAATCATGCATATACATTTCAGAAAATATGTAATTAATTTAAATGTCTTAATGTTTGAATTTTATAATACTCTACCTAGGAATAAATTTTTATTCTAGGCTAATGTGGTTAAGAAAATAATTGAATAGATATCATAGTATTTATATAATAATCAACTATGGGTAAAGGTAATAACCTTTGGAGAATATCTGTATCATCTCACATAATCCTTACCCCATGAGAAGATGTAGTAAATAGCAGAATTGAGGTTTAAAGCTACATCTGAGTGACTCCAAAATCTGTTTTTTGTGTTAATTGTGACTATTACAATTATTTTATCAAATTTGATACTTGTTATTTTTAAAACTTGTTATTCTTATTTTTGTTTTCTAGAATGTCCCAAAACCAAGCTTAGCAAAGCTAATGACTGCTTCTCAGCAATCCAAGAAAAACTGTAAGCTGTTTGAAGACTGCTTATTCTTTTGTTACTCATTGAGTCTTAATTACATATGTTTTCATTTACTCTGTATTTTGTTTTTACTGTAGTAGAAGCAACATATGACATTGTGAGAACAGGAAATAGAACTTCGTTTGAGGATAGAGATTCTGATAGTCAAGATGAAGTTGTGATTGAAAGCCTTCCTACAACATCAATCAAAGTCCAGGGCTTTTCTCATCCTACCAATCCATTACCTGACCCTCTTCCGAAACTTTCCCACAAGTCGTTAGCAAACCCTGGTCTTACAAAGGTACGTTGTTTTTAAAAAAACTTTTTTCCCATACCCTTCCCTTGCCCCCACAATCCACATAATGAGGCATCTATTGAGATGATCATATGGTTTTTGTTTCTAATTCTGTTTATGTGTTGAATCACATTTATTGACTTGCTTAAGTTGAACCATCCCTTCATCCTTGGAATGAAACCCACTTGACCATGGTGAATTATTGCTTTTTGATATGCTGTTGGATTTGTTTTGCTAGTATTTTCTTGAGGATTTTTGTATCTTTATTCATCAGAGATATTGGTCTGCAGTTTTCTTTTATTGTTATGTCCTTTCTTGGCTTTGGTATTAGGATGATACTGGCTTCATAGAATGAGTAGGAAGGATTTCCCCCTTCTCAGTCTTTCAGAATAGTTTCAGTAGAATTCTTACCAGTTCTTCTTTGAATGTCTGGTAGAATTTAGCTGTGATTCAGTGTGGCCCTGGGCTTTTTTCTTGTTGGCAGTTTTAAAATTACTGATTCAGTCTCACTGCTTATTACTGGTCTATTCATGATTTCTATTTCTTCCTGATACAAGCTAGAGGAATTATGTGTTTCTAAGAATTTATCCATTTCCTGTAGATTTTCTAGTTTGTGTTCATAGAGGTATTCACAGTAGTTTTGATCTTTTGTGTTTCTGTGGTATCAGTTGTAATATCTCCACATTCATTCCTACTTGAGCTTATTTGAATCATCTCTCTTTTCTCAGTTAACGTAGCTCGTAGTCTATCAACTGTGTATCTTAAAAAAAAAAAAAAAAAAAAACTGCCAGGCGTGGTGCCTCACGCCTGTAATCCCAGCACTTTGGAAGGCCTAGGCGGGTGGATTACCTGAGGTCAGGAGTTTGAGACCAGCCTGGCCAATGTGGTGAAACCGTGTCTCTACTAAAAATACAAAAAAATTAGCCGGGCATGGTGGCGGGTGCCTGTAATCCCAGCTACTCAGGAGGCTGAGGCAGGAGAATCACTTGAACCTGGGAGGTAGAGGTTATAGTGAGCCAAGATCATGCCATTACACTTCAGCCTGGGCAACAAGAGTGAAACTCCAACTCAAAAAAAACCCCAAAAAACCCAACTTTCGTTTCATTTTGTTTTGTTTCATTTTGTATTGTTTTTGGTTATAAATACATTTAGTTCTGCTCTGATCTTTGTTATTTCTTTTCTTCTCCTAGTTTTGGGTTTGGTTTATTCTTGTTTTTCTAGTTTCCTAAGGTGTGATGTTAGCACTGATTTTCTATGTCACAGAGGTTTTGATAATTCATGGCATTGTTACTTATTTCAAAACATTTTTATTTTTTATTTTTTTATTGTTTTTGAGATGAAGTCTCGCTCTTGTCCCCCTGGCCTCCCATTCATCATCTTAGGAAAAAAAAGAGAGAAAGTAAATTTCAGTATAAACTTTCTTAGAGAAATGAATCCAGCAATTATTTGTTTCTGTAGATATTTTGATTTATCTTGTGCTCGTAATTAATATCTGTATGTAATGGACACATATGCACACACAAAATGAAAGTGATCAAAATTTATTATTGTTTTCTAAAATAAACTACCTCTTATAAAAGGAAAGATTGCCAAGGAAATTTATGAAATTGTCTCTGGAAGATATTTTTTACTTTTAAAAGTGTCTCCAGCAATGAGGACATTTTATATTATCATCAGGAAGCTTTGTTAACTTTAGTATCATAGTTATTAAACTTTGCTTATAAATTTGTTCATCTCTAAAACTCAGAATCCTGCTGACTTGATTTCTTAGTCCTTTTCTCTCTTCATGTAAATACTGGTCTTGCTTGATAATCATAGCTGTATTTGAAGACTCTTAAATCTTCATCTTGGATAATCATAGCTTTCTTTTCTTTCCTTTTGTTTTTTTTGAGATGGAGGCTTGCTCTGTCGCCCAGGCTGGAGTGTGGTGGCAGGTCTCAGCTTACTGCAACCTCTGTTTCCCAGGTTGAAGCAATTCTTGCGCCTCAGCCTCCTTAGTAACTGGAACTACAGGTGTGCACCACCACACGTGGCTAATTTTTGTATTTTTAGTAGAGATGGGGTTTTGCTATGTTGGCTGGTCTCTAACTCTCGGCATTCAGTGATCTGCCCACCTCAGCCTCCCAAAGTGCTGAGATTACAGGCGTGAGCCACTGCACCTGGCCTTGTTTTTTTTTTTAAATACAGAGTTTCTGTCACCCAGGTTGGAGTGCAGTGGCATGATCAAGGCTCACTGAAGCTTAAATCTTCTGGGTCTGGCTTTAGCCTCCCATGGGACCATGGGCATGCACCACCATGCCCAGCTAGTTATTTATTTTTTGTAGAAATGGGGTCTCGATATGTTACCCAGGCTGGTTTCGAACTCCTGGACCCAAGTGATCCTCCCAAAGTCCTAAGATTGCAGGTGGGGCCCACTGCACCCAGCCTCAAATGTTGAAATATGCAACTGAAACCTTGAATCCCATGTTTTTTTCCTTTTTGTCTTTTCATTTTCAAAAGTTCAGAGTTCTGTTTAGGTTCATATTATTCTACCAGTTTACTGTATTTTACAAATATTTATCTTCTTAAGACCATATGCTTTTCCTGAAGTCATCTACTTCTACTCCAAATGTATTTATCCAAATCTGTCTTCTAAGTCCCCTGGGTGGGCTGGGTGCAGTGGCTCATGCCTGTAATTCCAGCACTTGGGGAGGCTGAGGCTGGCGGAGCATTTGAGCTTGGGAGTTGGTGACCAGCCTGGGTAACACGGTGAAACCTTGTCTCTTAAAAAAAAGTCCTGAAATTTTTCTTTCTTTTTTTTTTAACATATTTTTATTTATAATTCTATTTCCCAGTGATATTTTCTTTTTTTTTTTTCCATTTATTTATTTTATTGCATTTTAGGTTTTGGGGTACATGTGAAGAACATGCAAGATCGTTGCATAGGTACACATGTGGCAGTGTGATTTGCTGCCTTCCTCCCCATCACCTACATCTGGCATCTCTCCCCTTGCTATCTCTCCCCAACTCCTCACCCCCCACCGTCCCTCCCCTTTTTCCCCCAACTGACCCCAGTGTGTAGTGCTCCCCTCTCTGTGTCCATGTGTTCTCATTGTTCAACATCCGCCTGTGAGTGAGAACAACTCCACAGCTTCTGCACGGCAAAAGAAACAGTCATTAGAGTGAATCGGCAACCAACAGAATGGGAAAAAATTTTTGCAATTTACCCATCTGACAAAGGGCTGATATCCAGAATTTACAAAGAACTAAAACAGATTTACAAGAAAAAAATAAGCCCATTCAAAAATGGGCAAAGGATATGAAAAGATACTTTACAAAAGAAATTTTTCTAAGTCTCCTGGATGCCTTGAATTTTATATTAATATGTCCCAACTGAAGACATTGTTTCTGACCCTTTCCCGACTCTTTGTAATCTACTCTGTCCGCTGGTTTCCCTATCCCAGTAAATTACACATAGGAAGTAGCACTGAAACATTGAAGCAGGAGAAATCTTCCACTACAGTTTTCCCTCAAATTATGAATCCAGTCACTCACCAAGTTCCTTATTTTCTACCTGCTTACTATTTCTCATATCTTACTACTACAACTTACTTTTTTTTTTTTGAGGTTGCCAAAAGAAAATGTGACCACTCCACTGTTCTCTCCCTTGACACATGAGGATTACAATTTGAGATGAGATTTGGGTGGGGACACAGGGCCAAACCATATCACTGCACTGGGTCTATCTCATAGTATGGACCTGTCTTTGCAGCATTTCCTGAGCTTCCCAGGTGGAACTCATTGTTCTCTTTTGTGCCGTTACTGTCCTTTATTCACTTCGGTTTTAGAACTAATGAATTAAACTTTTCTGTTCTTCTTGTTTTTGTTTATCTCTATCCCCACTTGATTACTATAGGGAAGAATCTGTCCTCTGTTTCTATTTTTAGTTTTTCCCAGGATAGTGCCTGTGATGTGATAGACACAATAAGTGCTTATTGGTTTACTGACTGGTATCATTTGGATGTGTGTCCTGCCCCAAATCTTATATTGAAATGTAATCCCCAGTGTTGGAGGTGGGACCTTGTGGGAGGTAATTGGATCATACAGGCAGATTTGTAATGAATGGTTTAGCACCATCCCCATTGGTAATGTCTTTGAGATAGCAAGTGAGTTCTCATGGGATCTGCTTCTTTAAAAGTGTGTAGCACCTCTGACCTTGCTCTCTTGCCCTGGCCCTGCCATGTGAGACACCTGCCCCCTCTTTGCCTTCTGCCATGATTACAAGTTTCCTGAGGCCTCCCCAGAAGCAGAAGCTGCTATGCTTCCTATACAGCCTGCAGAACCATGAGCCAATGAAACCTTTTTTTCATAAATTACCCAGTCAGGTGTTTCTTTTTAAAAAAAGTATGCCCCCATCTTGGATAACCAGGTATTTCTTTATGGTAGTTTAAGAACCGACTAGTACAGTGACTGATTGAATGGGTAAGTGAATAAATATAGTGTTTTCTGAAGTTTTTTTTTTTGTTGTTGTTTTTTTTTTAAATAGGAAGGAACAACAAAGCCAGCCACTGGAAAAAAAGAAAATGGTCTTGATACTATTGAAAGTCCTCCACTAGAGCAAACAGATAATGACAATTTGACTTATGTTGATGAAGTGCCCAAAAATAATAGAAGTGGTAAGTTAGTGGATGTCTCTGAATATTTTTCTATCCTTAAATTCTATTCTAGGGGCCAGGTCATGGTGGCTTACACCTGTAATCCCAGCACTTTGGGAGACCAAGATCAGCAGATCACCTGAGGTCAGGAGTTTGAGACCAGCCTAGCCAACATGGTGAAACCCTGTCTCTATTAAAAATACAAAAATTAGCTGGCGGTGGTGGTGTGTGCTTATAATCCCAGCTACTCAGGAGGCTAAGGCAGGAGAGTTGCTTGAACCTGGGAGATGGAAGTTACAGTGGGCTGAGATCACTCTGCTGCAGTCCAGCCTGGGCAACAGAGCAAGAATCTGTCTCAAAAGAAAAAAAAATTCTATTCTAAGACAACCAATTAACATATGCAGACTCAAAATATTATATTCATTTAAAAATATTTTTATTTTGCTGTCTTTATTCATACTGCTAATTTTTTCCTGAGACTGTGTCAACCTTGTGAAATACTTTTTTGCTATTATTTTTATTTTATTGAAATGTTCATGAATGGAGATAGACTTGTATATATATTTAATTTTTTTGTTAATTTTATTTTCTATTTTTGTATATATATGTGTTTAAAACTTGTAATACTAAATATTCTCATGAATATATCTGTGTATAACATTTTATAGATATGATGACCGCATTAGGATTAGGACAAGAGGAAGACATAGAATCACCTTGGGATTCTGAGGTACTATCTATTGTTACTGTTATTTTAAAATATAAGCATTGGGTGATGTTAAAACATAAAAGGGATACTTTGACTTGACTTTTTTACCTCTGTGTAGATCCATAAGGAACTTCTTTCTTATATTTTTCAATTCGTAATTAATAAAGTATGTGCTAAGTATATGACTGCGGCATAGTATAAATTCTGCTAATTTGCAAGATTCATTTAAGAATCCAGTGTATTCAATAACAGGTGTCATAAAAAAAAAAAAAAAAAATGAATCCAGTGTAAAACAAAATAAAAACAAACAAACAAACAAAAAAGAATCCAGAGTAGGAAAGTGCAAAAAAAAGAAAAAAGAAAAAAAAGGCTTAGAAATCACAGTGGATCAGTGTGCATTCTGAAGTTGTTTATCTAAAAACTAGAGAATTATTTCAGGTCAACCTATGGTCAAATGTATGACTCTATGTTATGTATGGATGAGTAAAAGTCCTAATGAAATTCAGAGAGAAACAGTTTGGAATGCAGTTTTTTTTTTTTTTTGGATAACTTGGAATTTGAAAAGATAACACCTGGGCCTTTAAAGTATTAATATATACTTGTATGGATCTGCAAGGAACATTTCAACATTTCAAGAGAAGGAAGAATGTGGAGAATGCTGACAGTTTGGTTGAGTGGTGGTGTAATAAGTAGAAATGATTTTCAAAATCATTTTCAATGACTTAATAAATATTGAGGGTACTTTTTGTAAACCTGTAGGCAGTACTGTCAAGAAAAGAATGGGAGGCCGGGTGCGGTGGCTCAAGCCTGTAATCCCAGCACTTTGGGAGGCCGAGGCGGGTGGATCACGAGGTCAAGAGATCAAGACCATCCTGGTCAACATGGTGAAACCCCGTCTCTATAAAACTACAAAAAATTAGCTGGGCATGGTGGCGTGTGCCTGTAATCCCAGCTACTCAGGAGGCTGAGGCAGGAGAATTGCCTGAACCCAGGAGGCGGAGGTTGCGGTGAGCCGAGATCGCGCCATTGCACTCCAGCCTGGGTAACAAGAGCGAAACTCTGTCTCAAAAAAAAAAAAAGAAAAGAATGGGAAAGTTGGAACAGGCCTGTGGATTTCTAATTTGGAGTATAAGTTTCAGTAGACAGTTACTGGAGATATCCTATAGGAATATAGTGAATTGACACTTGAGACCTTCCTAATGAGATTTTCAATGTTTGACCTTGAATAAATTTCTGTTTATTGAGTACTGACTATGTGCTAGGCTGTTAGACACCGAATATACAAGGTGAGGGCTTATGCTCTAGTAGCAGAAACTGAAAAACAAGTAAACCACAAACACTTACAAGTCACTATAAGTACTTCAGATGAAGAAAACAGAGAGCATTAGGTTAGAGAAAATTGAGGGAGTTTGCAGTTAGGATGGGGATTGGAGTGGGAGTGAAACTCTGTAGTCAGAGAAGATCTTTCTGAGTGTGACCTTAGATTGCCAACTAAAGGAAGAGAAGGAGCAGCCATGTGAAAGGCTAGGAGGAGGGCATTCTGGACAGAGGGCACAATCATCACATCTGTTTATCATTTTGCTCTTAACATCTTGGAATGACCAAGAAGCAGGAAGTGGAGTAACTCATCATTATTTTTATTATTATACTGCATAGAAAAGAAAATGTGCAAATAAATACCTGGCACATTTCAGATGCTTAATACATAAATGTTATTATTATTCTATTTTTATGAAAGCTTGCTATACTTTGAAATTATTATTATTTTTGTTATACTTTTAAGTTCTAGGGTATATGTGCAGAACGTGCAGGTTTGTTACATAGGTATACACGTGCCATGGTGGTTTGCCACATCTGTCACCCTGTCATCTGCATTAGGTATTTCTCCTAATGCTATCCCTCCCCTAGAAATTATTTCTTAATTGGGAAAGAGTTGTATACTCTATATTTGCTTGTTTTCTTTAAACATAAAGAAAAGTTTTTCTTACTGCTTTGTCATTTTAGTCAACCACTTTCCTATCAGTAAAAGTTTTATCACAAAGTATTTAGATTTTTCCAAGCTTTTGTTTACCTAAATGAAGCAGCTTTTGCAGTGTTCTGTTTATACTTACCATGACATATTCCAAAGTTTTTTATTATGCCAAATATCTTAACACTAAAAATTTCTGTAATTAGAAATATTTTAAATGTTTAATGCTGTACTATAGCAAGAATGTTCTATTTTTTAAAATACGCTTTTTTCCCCCTCTTAATCAGGCAGCCTCTGAACCAGAATAGGTTCAGAGAAGCTCCCCTGAATGCCATCTTATTTTTGGTGGGGCATATAAAGTAGAATTAAGTCTTTTGATATTAGTTCCTTGTTGGACTATGCACATAAGTGAATATTTTATCTGTTAATATGTGTCCTTGGTCATTCTGTGTTTGGTGTGCAGAGTCAATAGCCATCTAAAGATGAAAGATAAGCTTAATCTAGAGAGCATATGTGAGGTTCTTTGTTGAAATGTTTTGGTTTTCAGTACACACTTATCTTATTTTTAAGTCTAATTGCTTTTAAAATAGGAAATTCATATATATTTGAAAGTGATTAGAAGATCTTTAGTGACTCATTCTTCTTGTAAAATTGAAACTCATTATTGATATAATTTTAACAGAGTATCTCTGAGAATTTTCCACAGAAGTATGTTGATCCTTTAGCTGGGGCTGCAGATCAAAAAGAAAAAAATATAGGAAATGAACAAGCAGAAGGTAAGAGATATATTTTATTTTAATAAGGCCATTGGACAGAGTGTTTATTTAAAAACATGATTGTTGATATATTCTAATAGCCAAAGAAAATCACCTATTAAATGGATAGTAAGAATAAAGAGAGGTGAAATTGTGATAAGTTGTATATCTTAGGTGTCAGCAACAGGTTAAATTGCCACTGTCACTAAAGGAGCTGAATTGTTAGATCTATTTCAAAATACATTAAGACATGAGGAGAGCCAGGAAGTAAGGAAGAGGAAGGCAGAGAGTATAGAGAGTGAATGAAGAACAAAGACGCAATATATGANTATCTTAGGTGTCAGCAACAGGTTAAATTGCCACTGTCACTAAAGGAGCTGAATTGTTAGATCTATTTCAAAATACATTAAGACATGAGGAGAGCGAGGAAATGAGAATGAGGAAGGCAGAGAGTATAGAGAGTGAATGAAGAACAAAGACGCAATATATGAAATGGAGAGTGGCAAAATAAAATAATTATAATAGTACATCAGGCCGGGTGCGGTGCTCACGCCTGTAATCCCAGCACTTTGGGAGGCTGAGGTGGGCATATCACTTGAGGTCAGGAGTTTGAGACCAGCCTGGCCAACATGGTGAAACCCCATCTCTATTAAAGATACAAAAATTAGCTGAGTGTGGCGGCATGCACCTGTAATCCCAGTTACTCGGGAGACTGAGGCAGGAGAATTGCTTGAACCTGGGAGGCGAAGGTTGCTGTGAGCTGAGATTGCATCACTGCACTCTAGCCTGGGTGACAGAGTGAGGCTTTGTCTCAAAAAAATAAAAAATAAAATAAATTAATTCTTTAGAAAATGGAAAGGCAGGGTATTAGAAAGGTAGGAAGAGTTTAAAATGAGCTTCCAGTACCAAAACTTGTCAGAGAAGTAGAGCAAAATTTTTGCACTCTTTCTATCCTCCTCACTGTTGGGAAGGCAAGGATGGAGGTACTGAACCATCTTTCTGACCTAGATGAATACAAGCATATATGGTCAGCCATATGTGTCTATAATTTGATGTTATAGAAAATGTAATTTCAGGCTGGGCATAGTGGCTCATGCCTGTAATCCCAGAACTTTGGGAGGCTGAAATGGGTAGATCACCTGAGGTTAGGAGTTTGAGACCAGCCTGGCCAACATGGTGAAACCTCTGTCTCTACTAAAAATACAAAAATTAGCCAGGCATGGTGGTGCATGCCTGTAATCCCAGCTACTTGGGAGGCTCGGGTAGGAGAATAGCTTGAACCCCGGAGACGGAAGTTGTAGTGAGTCGAGATTGCACCACTGCACTCCAGCCTGGGCAACAGAGCGAGATTGTCAAAAAAAAAAAAAAAAAAAAGAAAGTGTTACTTTATAGGATAATGTCTCAAAGGCCAAAAGAAGGTAATTGGAAAGAAGAGAGTAGGGTTGCTTATGGAGAGATCAAGGAAGCCATACTCTGATAAAAAACCCATGGCAACTCTATGTCTTGTAATACAGTTTCAGTTTGGGGGACGTGATAGGGAGGAACTTGATGCCAGATTCCAGAAGGATACGCTAATTTGAAAGAATGTTGGGCTGGGCATGGTGGCTGACAGCTGTAATCCCAGCACTTTGGGAGGCCGAAGCAGGTGGATCACGAGGTCAAGAGATTGACACCATCCTGGCCAACATGGTGAAACCCCATCTCTACTAAAATACAAAAAATTAGCCGGGTGTGGTTCTGCATGCCTATAGTCCCAGCTACTTGGAAGGGCAAGGCAGGGGAATCACTTGAACTCTGGAGGTGGAGGTTACAGTGAGCCGAGATTGCGCCACTGCACTCTAGCCTAGCGACAGAGCAAGACTTTGTC
>NW_016107407.1:8806757-8824938 GCF_001604975.1 Cebus imitator | reverse complement strand
AAAAAAAAAAAAAAAAAAAGTTCTGTGTTGCACTGATATTAATTAATCAAATGAGTTTAATTTGAATATAGAAGCATTGACTTTTTTCTTAAAGAAAGTTACTTTTTGATATGATAGCTGTTTCATAAAATCCTTTAGAGGCTAACATATTTTAGAAATGAAAAAATTACAGTTAATAATTTTTTGAATACTAAAATTGTTATTTTCAATAAACACTGCATTGATTTTAAAAACTGCACTAATTTTGAAATATAAAATATTAATAGCTAATAATTCTGTGGCAATTCAATTTTTTCTTTTGATAAATATTTTAATATCGAAAGCTTATTGTACATTATTTCTTAGGTATGTTTTATATACCTTCTTGCATGAGTGGATCAAGAAACTTTAAGATGGCTAAACTAGAGGATACAAGAAATGTAGGCATGCCAGTAGCCCACATGGGTATGGAAAAAAATGAGTATTTTTGTTAACTATTATTCTACAAGTGTATATCCAAGCTGATCAGTTCACAACGCTTTCTCTGATGAGAAATGAGTTATATATCCAGCTAAAGTGGCATCACAACTGTGTGCTTCCCAAATTATAGGACAAATTGAAGAACATGATAAATACTTGTAGTATAATGGTATAAATGATTCTGATGTGTTGCATTAAAGATATCCTGTAGCATTTTACCATCGGCCTTGACATTTTTCCTCTCAGGATCATGCTTTGCTCCTCTGATTAAAGATCACTTTTCTCCGCATTGATGAGCTTGCTCACATTGGCATATGTGCACTTTTCTATTTTAGTTATAGTCACTTGGGACAGAATCCCATGTTCAAATCAAAACTGCATGATTTATTAGACCTATGTTCCTATGTTTTTCTTCAGTACACTTCTGTCATGTTGCTGTCCTAACCAAAATGAAAAACATCCCAACAGTTAATCATTTTCAAACCAAGCATGATGATTCACGTCAATACTAACACTGCATGAATTTATGATTGGCTTTGTCATATTTGCATATAATTGATTATATGTCCCTTTTGCTTTTTAGAGTCTCCTGAGAGATATCATCACTTGACGGTAATAAGTTTTATATTTTTATCTTGAATTATCAAATGCATATTGTATAAAATATAAATTATTTATTAATCATTTTGCTTCAAAACCCATTCAGCCTACCATTGAAATGAAAGATAAAGCAGGAGGAATGAAGAATGTACAAACGTCCAAAGCAGGTAAATGTTGCAATACATGTTTACTCTGGAAGGAAGTACATTAAAATATTTGAAATGTTTGAAATGCTCACAGTTTTCTTATTCCTAATTCTTTTTACCCTGAAATTTGATGGAAGGATTTCTTTTTTTTCTTTTAAATTGAGACAGAGTCTCACTCTGTTGCTCAGGCTGGAATGCAGTGATGTGATCTCAGCTCACTGCAGCGTCTGCCTCCCAAGTTCAAGGGATGGATTCTCCTGCCTCAGCCTCCAGAGTAGCTGGGACTACAGGCATGGCCACCACACCCGGCTTATTTTTGTATTTTTAGTAGAGATGGGGTTTCACATTGTTGGCCAGGCTAATCTTGAACTTCTGACCTCAGGTGTTCTGCCCACCTTGGCCTCCTAAAGTGCTGAGATTACAGACGTGAGCCACTGCACCTGGCCTGATGGAATGATTTCACATAAACAATGTAGATGATATTGTTGGTATTCACATTTGAATAAAAGATATTTACAAGCAGAAGAATAAGAAATTTTTAAAATGTAATCTTTAACTTAGATGTTCCCACTTTTATGTTTTATACCCTAAAGTTTCCAGTTTGGAATCTCTGTGCTTGTTAGGGATTCACAGAGGTAAATTATGAGACACTAAGATTTCCCCAGTGTTTCAAATGCTTATTGGAATTCTAATCTTTACCTAGAGGAAAACTTTACTTGCAAACGTGTCAATAATTATATTTTAGCATTAATCATTTCATCTTAGTGTTATTAAACTGATGATCTAAAGCCAATCAGGAGTTCTGATTAGCAGATTGTGTGTGTGTGTGTGTTACCTTTGATTATTAAAAATAATGAAAGTAATTTTTTTTTTTTTTTGAGACAGAGTCTCACTCTGTCACCCAGGCTGAAGTGCAGTGGTGTGATCTCAGCTCACTGCAACCTCTGCCCTCCAAGTTCCAGCAATTCTCCTGCCTCAGGCTCCCAAGTAGTTGGGATTACAGGCATGCATCACCATGCCTGGCTAATTTTTGTATTTTTGTTAGAGACAAGGTTTCATCATGTTGGCCAGGCTGGTCTTTAACTCCTGACCTCAGGTAATCTGCCCACCTCAACCTCCCAAAGTCTAAGATTACAGGCATGAGCCACCATGCCTGGCCAGTAATTATTATTATTATTATTTTTATATATATTTTAGGTTTTGGGGTACATGTGAAGAACATGCAGGATTATTGCATAGGTACATACATGGCAATGCGGTTTGCTGCCTTCCTACCTATACATATGCTTGTTTGCTCTTATTTCTTCATGAGCTTGGTAGATCCAAGAAGCAAGACTTTTTTTTTTTTTTTTTTTTTTGAGATGGAGTCTTGCTCTGTCACCAGACTGGAGTACAGTGGCGCGATCTCGGCTCACTGCAACCTCCGCCTCCTGGGTTTAAGCAATTCTCCTGTCTTAGCCTCCCGAGTAACTGGGACTACAGGCCCATGCTACCACACACACCCGGCTTCTTTTTTGTATTTTTTAGTAGATACAGGGTTTCACCATGTTGGCCAGAATGGTCCCGATCTCCTGACCTTGTGATTTGCCTGCGTTGGCCTCCCAGAGTGCTAGGATTACAGGCATGAGCTACCGCACCTGGCTGAAACAGGACTTTTAAAACAAAATACTTTAAATGAAATCCCTCAACACAGGAAGACATGAAACAGAAAAAGCATGAAGGAAACAACTTAAACAGTTCCTGTAGATCATTTCACTTCTCATTTAATACCTTTTATAAAGTAATGAATAGAGTCTAGTTCTCTACGGACCCAGATATATACATTTATTCATTTAATAAGAATTCACTTTATATTGGGCACTGATATTGTATATCCTAAATATTTTTGGAAACATTCCCTCAGTTTAGGTCTGCATTATCCTTGTTTTACAATATTGTCTTCTAATTCATTTCCCTTTATTTATTCATATGCACCTGAAATTCATCCTCCCCACAGTATTTAGGGTGATCTGTCTCCAGTGCAGATAGGACCATGAGTCCCTCTTGAAAACATAAATATTCAAACATCGTAAGATTACATATAAGGCTATTATCATCTGACTTCTGCCTAACTCTCCATCTTTAGCCCTTCCCCTTTCTGCCCTTTTCTCTGGGATTTCTCAACTGATGGTGATGCTCTCCTCTCCAGTGCTTGTATTTTAGACAAATACATATGCTATTTGAGGCTTCTTTCCCTCTGTCGTTGCTGTCTTGCATGTTGTTACCCTTTCCTGCCCTCTACTCCCTTTAGTCTGGCTAACCTCACTTTATAAGTCTCAACTCAGGCATGATCTCTGGAAAAGCCATCTTTGATGCCTTTTATTTACGTTCTTTTTTTTTTTGTGATGGAGTCTCACTGGAGTGCGGTGGCATGATCTCGGCTTTCTGCAACTTCGGCCTCCCAGGTTCAAGTGATTCTCCTGACCCAGCCTCCTCAAGTAGCTGGGATCACAGGCACCCATCACGACACCCGGCTCATTTTTGTATTTTTGTATTTATAGTAGACAGGGGTTTTGCCATGTTGGCTAGGCTGGTCTGGAACTCCTGGCCTCAAGTGATCCACCCACATCAGCCTCCCAAAGTGCTGGGATTACAGACATGAGCCACTGTGCCCGGTCTTCCTTACATTCTTTAAACCCCAGTGCTTAGCACTTAGCAGGAACTCAATAAATAATTATCAAGTAAAATAGATAGACTTTTTATAAGATAACTTGAAAGATCGTCCCCTACAGTCTGAGAGCAAGGGCATAGACATATGGAGAAATAATTGACAGTTCAGGTGGAAAAGATACAGTACAAAGATAAGGTACGAAGGCAGCCCCAAGGAAAGAGACACTTGTTTATCTGGGGAAAGATAGCTATAATAGAAGAAAACTTCAAATAGCAGTCTGAGTCTTAAAAGATGAAAAGAAATTTGTCAAAATTTCAGATATAAGGAGCGGGATGTACAGTGATAAAGATGTAAAAAGTAATAGTAATTTTGGAACTCATTAATTATGAACAACACTCTGTACCTTGTTAAAAAGGTACTGTTGGCCAGGTGCAGTGGCTCATGCCTGTAATCCTGGCACTTTGGGAGGTCAAGGTGGGTAGATTGCCTGAGCTCAGGAGTTTGAGATCAGCAGGGCCAACATGGCGAAACCCTGTCTCTACTAAAATACAAAAGAAATTAACTGGACGTGGTGGCGTGCGCCTGTAGTCCCAGCTACTCAGGAGGCTGAGGCAGGCGAATCGCTTGAACCCAGGAGGCGGAGGTTGCAGTGAGCTGAGATTGCGCCACTGCACTCCAGCCTGGGTGACAGAGCAAGACTCTGTCTCTACATTAAAAAAAAAAAAAAAAGGTACTGTTAGAGAGAACATTTACAGTGTTACTTTATGTATTTCCACTATGTCTTAAGATTTTGTTTTGTTTCTGACAGTTTTGCTCATTTACGTTGGGTGAATGAATTTGTGAGGCATTAACCTGGTATCATCTAGTGTTGCTAGTCTCCCCAAGTGGTTTGTTGAAGTTTTGGATAATGGTTGAAGTTTTAATTAGATACTTCATTAAGTTGATAGTTAAAATTATTTCTTACTGGGAAGTAAATGTTCCACTAAAGATTAGGCTTCATTGAAACTTTTTGTGATTGCGCCACTGCACTCCAGCTAGGGTGACAGAGTGAGACCCTGTCTCGAAAACAAATAGAAAAAAAATCCCTCTCAATTTATAAAATACAAATAAATGTTATTTTCTGTTTCTATAAAGACTATACCTTTTACCTAACTGCTCTAAGTAGTTCATTTAACTAAACATTTGGATTTTTTCAGCTGAACATGACTTAGAAGTAACATCAGAAGAAGAGCAAGAAAGGAAAGGAAGTGAAAATAACCAGTCACAGGTATTCAATTTTTTAAAAAACTTCTGGTTTAATATTGCTTTCTTTGCTTTAATGATGTAACATAGTCCAAATGAAATTGCCTTTCAGACCAGCCTTTTAGAATCAATAGATCATTATTTAATACTTAGTATTAAAAACATTTTGACTAGATAAATATTCTTAGAATGTGTAGTAAACTATAGCTAATCTTTTGTTTTTGTTATCGTTACTTTTTACCCTTGAAATTGAAGCCAGAAATTTCCTGAGTATTGTTTCCTCTTTCATTTTTATAACTTCCTTACGTGATAAAGATGGTAGCATCAAATATTAATAATAATCAAATTATTATTAATAATATGATCAAATAGAATCATATTATTAAGCAGTAGAAAATATGAACAATTTAACACTGATGGCCACTGAGTTGGATTTATTTTAAAAGAGGAATCATTCCCAGTGGTTTAGGATTTACATTCTTTTTTGTTTCTGAGATGGAGTTTCCCTCTTTTTGCCCAGGCTGGAGTGCAATGGCACGATCATGGCTCACCACAACCTCCACCTCCTGGGTTCAAGCAATTCTCCTGCCTCAGCCTTCCAAGTAGCTGGGGTCACGGGCATGTGCCACCATGCCCAGCTAATTTTGTATTTTTAGTAGAGATGGGGTTTCTCCGTGTTGGTCAGGCTGGTCTTGAACTTCCGACCTCAGGTGATCTGCCCACCTCGGCCTCCCAAAGTGCTGGGATTACAGGCAAGAGCCACCGTGCCCAGCCAGGATTTATATTCTTATATTACTGGTCACTAATTCCAAGGTTAAAGGTTTATTCTGCTTTGTGGTCTCTGTTGACTTCAGCTCCTACATTCAGGGAAAGAATGGGGTCATAAAATCAACCCAGTTATTAAGAGAATCAGAATTAATTAATAACTGAATTAATTCCTTTCAGAATGGGATCTTTCCATTGTTAGGATATAAACAATAACTTCTGATTATTTCCATCTAGGAAATCAGTAAATACTACGGAATTTTTAAATCTACTATTAATGAAGCTTATGTAAGAATTGGACTTAAGCTGATAGTCAATTCAGATTCATAACACCACATTATAGTATATAATTTCATTTAAAATGTAAGAATTTGCTTTTTGTTCTGATTGGTGTTTATTTTGGCTCCTAATAATTTAAAGTTTCTCTGCTCTCCAGTTAGAAATCTTTAGAAAAAGTACTTAAATACACTGTAGGGGCTCAGTATTTGATGTATGATAAGGTAAAATCTTTTTAAGTCAGGATGCCTTTATAATACTACAAATCATCTGCTAATTTATTTTCAGTAGATTTAACACATAATTAATTAAGTTTAATCCAAAGGAACAGTGATAAAGTTAACTTTGCTGGTTCATGTTTTTCTCCTATTTTAGGCTAAGGCAAATTAGTTTTTGCTTCTTAGTTACAATCCAGTGATTTAGGAGTAACTAAACATAGATGAAGAAGTTTAACAGTTCAGTTTTAATTATTTCCTAATTTTTCTTTGTTTATACCTGATTACTTAAGGATAAAGTTATTTTAAAAACATGCACCCTGACAGAAAAGACATCTGAAAAACAAAACAAGCAAATTAATGTTCCACTTTCACAATGTCTGCAAAACACGTCTCAAGAACCAGAACTGAATAAGGAGTGTGATAGAGAGGATATATCTTTATATTCAGGACTTCCTTGTGTGCAAAATGATGAAGAAATACCAACCAAACAAGGCAAATTAGAGTGGAAAAATAATTTAAAACTCATCACAAATGAGTTAAAGCAGAGCCGTGGTGCAACTTATGAAAAATACAAAATTACTGCTTGTCCTGGGAAAGAGCCACTACATGATAGCTCTAAAGGAGGTGCAGATTTTAAGGAAATACCCTCTTCTTTGACAAATAATATACTTGATTGTGATGAAAAAGATTCTTCTATCTCTGTAGTATTCCACGCATTGCCTGAACAAAAAGAACCCAGTCTTGAAAATGTCTTTCCATCTCTTTCATACTCTGGGTCCCCAGAATATGTTTGCCAGTCATTTTCTAAGCCTTATTTAAATGAAAATAAATTAGTCCGAGGAAATAACAAACCAGACACTGAGCATGTTTTTAACACAGATGAGAATTTTTATAATGATACAGAAAATACAAAAGTAAGGAGCCCACAAGTAGTTACAGGTGAAATGAAAGAAGAGTTTGATATACAAATAACAAAAAATATGAACCAAAATGCCACTAATTGGAAATTAGACATTGGACATGTGCCTCGGTCTAGTGATCCCAAAAGACCTTTTGATTTGATCTGCTCCAAAGAAATGAAGCATATGATTAAAATAAAAAGGCATAGTATTTCTGCTGGTACAGATGCTTACAAGAAAACAAAACCAATACAGAACTTGTTCCAGAAGCCGTTATATGATAATTGCAGTGCTAATAACTATCAAAGCATGGAACCTGAATTAGAAAATGTGAGGTCTTCTCCACCACAAAGTGACAGAACATCAAAAGTATCTCTAAAAGAAGAATTACAGCAAGATATCCAAAGGTTTAAAAATGAGATAGCCATATTAAAAGTAGAGTTCCGGGCTTTGGAGAAAGAAAAAGTTCAACTTCAAAAAGAGGTAGAGGTTTGCTTGCTGCTACTCTTTGTTTTTTCTCTATCAGTTATCTGATCCATTCTGATTTTCTGCTTATGAAGAGCTCATGTATAAAATGGCGTTACCTAAATAGGTAATCGTATGTAGAAATAATTATTTCTGTTAAGTAACGGGAGTTAAGGAAAACATTCTCACAATCATTGTTCCTTAATCAACCTAAGAAGTGTATCAGTCTTCCAAGTGGCATATGGACTGGGAAAACTAATTTAGCCATATATCATGTGACCTTGTGAACAAGGATAAGCGTAAAGGAAATTACTTTATGAAAGGTAACAAGTGCTAGGGTGTTTTTCCCCTATTGACCTAAAGATGAATCTTTTATTTAAACAACATGGCAATACAGTGGGAAAGAAGCAGTGACTGAGAAAAGATGTAAAAACGTATCTAGCCTTGAGTGTTATAACAAATATTCCCAGGCAAAAGAACCTGTTTAATGTGCTTTCATGTGTGCAAGTTTATCTTTTTGACTCAAACTGTTGGAACTTATAATTCCATTATGATCACTTTAAAGATTTTTGGCAACAAATACATATACTTTCACATATTTTTAAAATCATCAGTCAGATATTTCTATTGAATCAGACCTTTACATTAGGTTGTTTAATAAAGTATGATAAGTTTGGGGAGGTAAACCATATAACTAGCATAAATCCTTGGCCAGAAATTTAGTATTTAACTCCAAAGTAGAAAGCTGAGTTCTGTACATTGAGTCTTAAAGATAAACAATAATCTGCAGATAATCTTCTTTAGAAGTAAAAGTAGATGAGGCCTCCCACACTATGGATTAAATTACCTCCCTGCTATGGCATTAAATTACTTTGCCAGTGTCACACTTTTAATTCATCTGATTAAATGTGATGATTTTATCTGGTAATTTATCTGATTCAGCATTATGGAGTTATAGCATCGCTTTTGGTGCCATAAAATGCTAGATAATGCCACTTTAGGAGCTCTGGATGGATCATTTAATCTTTCTTGTTTTACTCTCATTATCAGTAGATAATGGGGCTAATGTAGATAATTAATACTTATAGTGTATATTTTCCAGCTATAAAATTGTATGGTTATTGAATGTGAAATTTGGAAAGCATCTCATTTCCCAGAATTCCACACCAGCAACTCAGCAGTTTCACTCTGTTTTTTATGTTGTGGCAAACTTTAGTTTCTGTATTTCACTGAACACCTTCACTTTGTTGATATCCCAGGATCCAAATGAAAAAAGAATTATAAAAGACACTGGGGAAAATAACAGCTGAGGGCAGAAAGGGGAAAGATTGCTTTCTTTTCCTGGAGCAGTGTTACATCCTCTAAATCTGGCTGTGTAGTATGAAATCAAGGCGGTAAAGGCAGAAGATGCATCTTGTATCTTTTTTCTCTATTTCTACCAGTAAAATGGGGTGAAAATTCATAGTAGATAGTGAAGATTGGTTGGGAATAAAAGCGCAAAATTAAGAAGAGCCCTTGAAATTTTGGAAAATTCTGTTTCACTCAAACAGAAATGAAGCAGAATTTATAAAAATTTCATGGATAAAATTCTGAGAATTATAGCTTATAATTGTATAACACTTATATATACAATGATCCTATTAAAGTAAGCAGAAAATATTTTTATTGGCTAAAGTCACCACAGTTAAACTGAGTCAAATGATAAACTCAATGAAAACAAATTATTTAATAAAGTAATAGCAGTTCCTTAGTATCAAACTTTCATTAAAGGTTGAAGAAGAAAGGAAAAAACACAGAAATAATGAAATGGAAGTATCAGCAAACATATATGATAGTGCTACTGATGATGAAGATGATGAAGATGTTGATGATAATGATGGATTAATTCAAGAAAGAAGGAGTGGAAAAACTGATGATCAACAATTTCCTAGGAAGGAAAATAAAGAGTATGTTAGGTAAGCCAGTAGCATATTTAACAGCAGAGAATTGTTACTGTGCTATAAAACTAATTCTAATTTGGACTAAGATTCATGATTAATAAATTTTATACTTTTACCATGCAAGGGATATGCAACCATGCCTTGTAATTAGAAAAATGCAAATTGGCCGGGCGCGGTGGCTCAAGCCTGTAATCCCAGCACTTTGGGAGGCCGAGGCGGGTGGATCACGAGGTCAAGAGATCGAGACCATCCTGGTCAACATGGTGAAACCCCGTCTCTACTAAAAATACGAAAAATTAGCTGGGCATGGTGGTGCGTGCCTGTAATCCCAGCTACTCAGGAGGCTGAGGCAGGAGAATTGCCTGAACCCAGGAGGCGGAGGTTGCGGTGAGCCGAGATCGCGCCATTGCACTCCAGCCTGGGTAACAAGAGCGAAACTCCGTCTCAAAACAAAAAAAAAAGAAAAGAAAAATGCAAATTAACAAACAATGAGATACTTGTTTTTCTAATTTTATTGATATTTTATTTGAAAAATAATACCCAGTGATGGCAAATGTGAGAAAAAAGGCATTCTTATACACTGTTGGTAAATGAAATTGATAAATCCTTTTTGAAGGATAATTTGGCATATATCAAAATTTCAAATATTCCCTGTCTTTAACCTAACAGCTTCACTTCTGAAACTAGATTGTACAGGAAAATATGGCTTACATAAACACACACACACACACACAAGTTAAGGACATTTATTATATATTATGGATAATATACAGTAAGCTTATATATAATATGTACATAACATGTTAAAAATAAATAATATATGTATGTTAAGAATATTTATATAAACATGTTACATAAATACATATGTATCTTAAGGATATTTATTATAGTATCCCTAATGTTGGACTCTCAAATTAATCTGAATAGTGCCAAGGGATTGCACAGAGGGATCTGTAGTCCATGTAAACATTTCAGTATATTGAGTATCTTTAGGGGCTCATGCTCAACTCTTAACATAATACAGTGGGAAATTTCAGTCTCTGTAAATTATGTAGGTGTGTGATAGTGATATCCTTGTGCATGTTTTTACCCTATAAAAAAGTAGTTATGCCTGGGCGCAGTGGCTCATGCCTGTAATCCCAGCACTTTGTGAGGCTGAGGCAGGTGGATCACTTGAGGTCAGAGTTCCAGACACTTAGGCAGGAGGATCACCTGAACCCTGGAGGTAGAGATTGCAGTGAGCCAAGATTGTGCCACTGCACTCCAAACTGGGTGACAGGGTGACACTTCATTTCCAAAAAAAAAAAAAAAATTATAATTTTTCTGCTGGTAAATCCAACTTTTTATATTAGGATTAGATACTAGGCTAAAAGTCTATAACAGTTACCAATTCTTTATTTTTGAGATAGAGTTTTGCTCTTGTCGCCCAGGATGGAATGCAGTGTCGCAATCTCAGCTCACTGCAACCTTTATCTCCCAGGCTCAAGTGAATCTCCTGCCTCAGCCTCCCGAGCAGCTTGGATTACAGGCCTGCACCACTACACCAGGCTAATTTTTTTGTATTTTTAGTAGTGACAGGATTTCACCATCTTGGCCAGGCTGGTTTTGCACTCCTGACCCCGAGATCCACCTGCCTTGGCTTCCCAAAGTGCCAGGATTACAGGCGTGAGCCACTGTGCCTGCCCATTATTTTATTTTCAAACAAAATCATAACTAATCAGAATATAGCTATTTTGGAACTGCATATAATAGCATATAGGGTATTCTAAAAGTAAGGTTTTTTCCCCTACCCAGGATATTTTCCTGATTCCTTCTTTCATGTTACGTGTGCCTCATGCTATTTTAAAAACTTCATTTAAAAAAAACCACTTTGTTTAAATGAAACATTATCATATTTAAAAACAAAACCAAAGATTAGCCTAAATCTAATTGCTACTTCCATGTCTGAAGGTCATTGCTTGTAGGCAGTGAGCTCCAGCCTTTTACTGTAGCATTCAAGTTTAGCGTAGCATTCATCTCTGTCTAGTTTCTTTCTCTTTTCTTTTCAAGCTCCTGGGAAACATCTAGATGTCATATGCCTAATCTATGCTCACCTTCTACTCTCTAAGTAGAATGGTTTTCTCCCACTTTTTTGTCTTGTGAATTCTTCGTTTATTTTGCCTCTTCTGTTTTAACGCTGTCCTTGTGCTTAGATATAACTTTTCATATATCAACTCTTACATATCACATTTCATCATAATGGTATTATAAAATTGTGGTTTTCGAAGTGAGGAATATACATTTCCTCTTATGTTGCTGATAACATAAGTTGATAATTCATAAGTTTTTGAATTAATGAGTGAATTGAGGTGGGGCAAATGTTGGAATTTTATAAACATTATTTTTTTATTCTTTGTCAGAATTATTAGAAAACATTGGCTTTTTAATGGATTTTTAATTTTAATTTTTTTTTCCTTAACTCTTTCTGCATTTTGTTTCTTTTTTCTTATATAACTGTCATTTCCCATGGATTTTTTAAAGTAGTGGTCCTGCCTTGCAAATGAAGGAAGTAAAGAAAGGAAAACCTACCTCAAAAGAATCTGTGAATTCACTGGTGTTTGAGAAGGCCAGCTTACTAACTGGTGGCCTGCTACAAGTGGATGATGACAGCAGTTTAAGTGAAATAGATGAGGATGAAAGAAGGTAAAATCTACAATTTCTTTATTTCTCTATGGAGGAAAAACAAAACACAAGCAAAATAAAATATTTTTCTATGGAGGAAGGTTAGCGGTCATTTTTTTGCTGAAAATAGAATAATGTAGTCTCCCAAAGCCGGAGAATACTCTTCTATATCCAGACTGCTGAAAGGTTAAGATGAGGACAAGTGACTTTGATAAGGAGCAGTTTCAATAAATGGTCACCTTGGAGCCCTGACTGTCGTGGATGAGCATAGACAGCATTTGAGAGAACTTGGATGGAAAGGCAATAGGTAAACTTGTGGTAACTGAAGAAGAATGTGGGATTCAAGGGAGTCTTCCTCCTTTTTTATTTTAAAATGGAAGCTTTTAGAGTATATTTATATGCTTTTGGGAGTGAGCCAGTAGCAAAGGAAATGCTCATGAAATTTAGTTTTGTTTGCATGTTTAATCATCAGAAAGCTTGAACCATTATCTTTTAAAGATTTATAATAAACTAATTGTCCTTAGAACTTCTGTTTATGTAGTTTTTCACTAACAGGTTGTTCATTTAGAACTGTTTCAGAAAGTGAATATTCTAATATAATAGAATGTGTCAATAATATAACAGTTAAACTCTCATATATGAATTTTAAAAAATTATCTAATAATAAACATACAAACATGTAGGCTATACTGAATTGAATTTAAACATTTCTTGATGATTGAAGATATCAGAGTACTTTTGACAGTAGTATCACAAACAGCTATGATTTTCTAAGACTAAAAGATCAGATATATTAACTTAATAGTTGTTTAGATTCTGGGAAGAAGGGGAGGATTTTGTTTATATACTGTAGAAAATTAAACTATTGACAACCTATCACAGACTATTACTTTTAGATTATAAAGTTCTAAAATATTAAAAACCATGTTGCCTTATGCCAATAGTGTCATTAACATGTATTGTATGCTCAATAAAGATTTTTTTTTTTTTTTTGAGTTAGAGTCTTGCTCTGTTTCCCAGGCTAGAATGCAGTGATGTGATGTCAGCTCACGGCAACCTCCATCTCCCAGGTTCAACCAATTCTCATGCCTTAGCCTCCCGAGTAGCTGGGACTACAGGTGTATGCCACCATACCCGACTATTTTTTGTATTTGTAGTAGAGACAGGGTTTCGCCATGTTGGCCAGGCTTGTCTTGAACTCCTGACCTCAAGTGATCTGCCCACCTCAGCCTCCCAAAGTGCCAGGATTACAGGCGTGAGCCACCACACCCGGCCTCAATAAGGATTTTTGAATGCATGAATCGAGTTGAGTAGATGAATGAATGAACGTTGATGAATTTCTTTAGAAAAAATAAAATGTTTAGCTTATTGAAAGTAGGTTTCCAACTTGGCTAGATATAAGGTCTTTTATTTTTTTTTTTGAGATAGAGTTTTGCTTTTGTTGCCCAGGTTGGAGTACAATGGCGCGATCTCTGCTCACTGCAACCTCCGCTTCCTGGGTTCAAGCGATTCTCCTGCTGCAGCCTCCCGAATAGCTGGGATTACAGGCGTGTGCCACCACTCCTGGCTAATTTTGTATTTTTAGTAGAGGTGGGGTTTCTCCATGTTGGTCAGGCTTGTCCCAAACTCCTGACCTCAGGTGATCTGCCCACCTCAGCCTCCCAAAGTGCTGGGATGACAGGCGTGAGCCACCGCCCCTGGCAGGTTTTTTTATTTTAAAAAACATTTGCAAGATTCAGAAATTACTATTTATAATTATAGCCGGAAATAGAATGATAATATAGATTCATCTGCTGTCATATCACTTAAAAATACCTGAAACTAAACGTTACTTTCACAGGACAGCAAAATATGTTTTGGAGCTAGAATTGTTGGGTTTGAATTTTGGGTCTGCTACTGACCAGCTATATGTGGTTGAGCAAGTTACTTGGCTTTTCTGTGCCTAGTTTCTTCCTTTATAAAATACTTAATATGTTATCAACCTCACAGAATTGTTACAAGGATTAAAATGAGTTTAACATATGTACAGTGCTCAGAATAATGCATAGTACTTGCGTCGTGAGTTCCGAAAAAATCTACCTAATATCATCATTCAAAAAGGGTTCTCCTCATGTAAGGATGTTAAGTAATATGTTCCAAATAGGTTCTAGTGCCAATAAAAGCTTGTTTTTATTGAAAAGGACAGTAGCAAAGAAACCTGGGATGTTTCTGTTGAATAATGCAAGTAACACTATGGTTCCTTTTGCTTTGACTGTCAGAACGCTTGAACTAAATTTGTTATGATGTTATTAGTGTATTTTTCTTGTCCCTTACTGTTACTCTTTCTCTTTATAGTTTAATACCTCTTGTAGAAAGTTGTTATATATCTGTAAAAAAGATTCCTGTAAACTTTATAAATAGGGTAAATAAATTATAAATGCAGAGATTTTATTTAAAAAAATAATAGTTTTAGATATTCCTTGTATTTTACATATTAACTATTTACCTGAAAGGTATTTTTTTTCTTTTTAGGCTTACTAAGAAAACATCTAATGAAAAGAACAAGGTACTGTAAAAAATAAATTATCAAAATCATTGTTTAAAAAAACACATTATAAAAGATAAAGTGGGCAGGGCACAGGGCTCACACCTATAATCCCAGCACTTTGGAAGCTAAAGCAGGAGGATTGCTGCCCAGGAGTTTGAGACCAGCTTAGGCAACATGGTGGGAGCCCTGTATCTACAAAAATTAAGAAAAAATTAACCAGGCATGATGAGTACACCTATAGTCCCAGCTACTTGGGAAGCTGAGGTGAGAGGATTGCTTGAACCCAGGTGTTTGAAGCTGCAGTGAGCTGTGATCATGCCACTGTACTCCAGCCTGGGTGATAGAGCAAGACCCGATACCACACACACAAAAAAAAGAAATGAAAAAAAAAACCAGATAATCTTTTGTTGTAAAGACATTTACTTTAAAAAAGTTATTAAGAAGCATTAGCCATTGATAAAAATATCTTTTTTTTTTTTTTTTTTTTGAGATGGATTCCCAGGCTGAAGTACAGGTGCCCATCACCACCGGCTAATTTTTTTGTATTTTTACTAGAGACAGGGTTTCGCAGATTGGTCAGGCTGGTCTCAAACTTCTGACCTCAGGTGATCCGCCTGCCTTGGCCTCCCAAAGTGTTGGGATTACAGGTGTGAGCCACTGTGCCCGGCTTAAAGATAACTATCCTTTTAACAAAAATGAGTTCTTTTAAGAAATACATGTGTTTTTGCTCATATAGAAAGATGGATAATTACCACTTCTGTATATGCTATAAATATTTTGGGGACATTTTCAAACAGTGTTATTTATTTCATAGGCCAAAAACCAAATACAGTCTATGAATGATGTTGATGACTTAACTCAGTCATCTGAAACAGCCTCAGAGGATTGTGAACTGCTCCACTCTAATTACAAGAATTTTATGTTGCTCATTGAACAACTTGGAATGGAGTGTAAAGGTGGGACCATTGCATAAATTTAAAGCCTTTTTATGTATCCCATTGTAATGTATGTACACTTTGCGTGCATTATGTTATGCTTAGCATAATGTATGTAATGTAATAAAGTGTAATGTATGTGCACTTAGCATACATTATGCTATGCTTAGCACACTTAGCATGGCACCCTTTACCTTAGAGCGCTGATGTGTTTTAGGGATGTTGATCTAACAAATATGCTTTATGTTAAAATAAGATGAAAACAATTGAATATTGTACACTCTTAGCCAAAGACCTAGGAAAATTCCTCTGTACTTTTCTCAGTGTGAATGGCACTCCCAGTCTATTTGTTGACTCTGCTTCTCTCCTGTATCTTTACCCAAGGTCAGGCTACCATCGTCTCCCCACTGGAATACTGCAATAAGCTTATAACTGTTTTCCCTGCCACTCTACCTCCTGAAACTATGTCTACTCTGTAACCATAATTATATCAGACCTGATCATAATTACCCCCTTGCTTAAAACCCAGCTATGACTTCTCATTGCTGTAACATTAAAGATCTGAATCATCTGGCTTCACCCTGAATTATTTCATACCCTTCTTTCTCTGTGTTCCAGCCACTTTCTTGGAAGTTTGTTCTTGTAAGCAATAGCTTTAGTTATGTATAATTAATAAATGATGAACTGCACATATATAAAATGTTCAATTTGCTAAGTTTTGACCTATGTATACACATGGGAAACCATCACCGTAAGCAAGAGAGTTAACATAGCCATCATCCACAAAAGTTCCCTCATTCCCCTTTATGTTTACTTATTAAACTGCTAAATTGTTCTCTAAGTATTTGTATGTGCTATTTGCCATTTCCATCAGCAGTATATGACAAGTACATTTGCTCTGTATTCTCGCAAACACCTAGTTTGCTGTTTTTAAAATTTTTAAATTTTTAGCCATTCTATTCTGATAGGTGTATATTGTGGATATCATTATGGTTTCAGTATATGTTACCTTAATGACTAATAATGTTGAGCATCTTTCCATGTGCTTATTTGCCATCTGTAAATCTTCCTTGGTGAATTGTCTTTTCAAATCTTTTGCTGTTTAAAAAATGAGGTGGTTGGGGCTGGGTGAGATGGCTCACAACTGTAATCCCAGCACTTTGAGAGGCCGAGGTGGGTTGCTTACCAGAGGTCAGGAGTTTAAGACCAGCCTGACCAACACGGAGAAACCCCATCTCTACTAAAGATACAAAATTAGCCGGGCGTGGTGGTGCGTGCCTGTAATCCCAGCTACTCAGGAGGCTGAGGCAGGTGAATCACTTGAACCCAGGAGGTAGAGGTTGCAGTGAGCCAAGATCGTGCCATTGTACCCCACCCTGGGCAGCAGGAGCGAAACTCTGTCTCAAAAAAAAAAAAAAAATTAGGTTGTTGGGCTGGCATGGTGGCTCACACCTGTAATCCCAGCACTTTGGGAGGCTGAGGTGGGCGGATCATGAGGTCAAAAGATTGAGACTATCCTGGCCAACATGATGAAACCCCATCTGTAATAAAAAAATACAAAAATTATCTGGACATGGTGGTACACACCTGTAGTTCCAGTTACTAGGGAGGCCAGGGCAGAAGAGTCACTTGGACCCCTCCCAGGAGGCGGAGTTTGCAGTGAGCCAAGATCGCGCCACTGTACTCCAGCCTAGTGACAGAGCAAGACTTTGTTCCCTCTACCCCCCCAAAAAAGTAGGTTGTTTTCTTACTGGTTGCATTTTAAGAGTTCCTTTAAAAATTTATTATTATTATTTTTTCTAATGGAAAAGTTTTTAGTTAACAATAATCATGCCTTGGATGGACCTCATTGGTGGCCCGGCATGGTGGCTCATGTCTGTAATCCCAGCACTTTGGGAGGCCGAGGTGGACTGGTGACTTGAGGTCAGGAGTTTGAGACCAGCCTGGCCAACATGGTGAAACCCCGTCTCTACTAAAATTACAAAAATTAGCTGGGCATAGTGGCAGATGCCTGTAATCCTAGCTACATGGGAGGCTGAGACAAGAGAATCGCTTGAACCCGGGAGGCAGAGGTCTCAGTGAGCAGAGGTTGTAGTGAGCCGAGCTGGAGCCACTTTACTCCAGTCTGGGTGATGGAGTGAGACTCTGACTCAAAACAAACAAACAAAAAACCTCATTGGCTACGATGCTGCCACTGTGCAAAGCTGAAGAGTTCTTTATATAATATATTCTTGATGTTATTTCCTTTTTAGATATGTTTTTTTTGCAAAGATTTGTTCCCCCAGTTTGTGGCTTGACTTTTCATTCTCTTTTTTAAATTTAGATTTTTAATTTTTTTTGTTGACTTTTCATTTTCTTTTTTTTTTTTTTTTTTTTTTTTTTTTTTTTTTTTTTTTTT
>NW_016107407.1:8791813-8806563 GCF_001604975.1 Cebus imitator | reverse complement strand
GGGGTTTCACCATGTTGACCAGGATGGTCTCGATCTCTTGACCTCGTGATCCACCCGCCTCGGCCTCCCAAAGTGCTGGGATTACAGGCTTGAGCCACCGTGCCCGGCCTGACTTTTCATTTTCTTAATGGTATCTTTTGGAGACCTGAAGTTTTTAATTTTGATGAAGTCCAATTCATCTGTTCAATTATGGATTTTACTTTTTGTATCGTATTTAAGAAGTCTTTGCTTAACACAGGGTCACAAAGATTTTTTTCTATGCTTTTTTCTAGGAGTTTTATAGTTTTAGGTCTTTTTATTTATTTATTTTTTTTGAGACAGAATCTCATCCTCTGTCAGCCAGGCTGGAGGGCACTGTCACTACAACCTCTACCTCCTGGGTTCAAGTGATTCTTGTGTCTCAGCCTCCTGAGTAGCTGGGATTTGCAGGCATGCACCATCACACCCAGCTAATTTTTTTTTATGCTTTTTAATAAAGGTGAGGTATCGTCATGTTGGCCAGGTTGGTCTCAAACTCCTGACCTCAGTGATCCACCCACCTCAGCCTCCCAAAGTGCTGTGATTACAGGTGTGAGCCACTGCGCCCGGCCAGGTTTAGGTCTAATATTTAGATCTGTGATCCATTTTGAGTTCATATTTTTGTGTGGATTGAAGTATGGATTCAAGTTCGTTTTTTTTGGAATATCCAGTTGTTCCAGCATCGTATGTCAAAAAGGCTAGTGTTTTTTCACTGCATTTGCCATTGTGCCTTTGTCAAAAATAAGTTGGCTCCATACATGTGGGTCTACTTCTGGACTCTATTGTGTTTCATTGATCTACAGATGCTCCTGAGTTATCTCAGGTTTTTTTTTTTTTTTTGGCTTATTAGCTATGACTCTTAGTTTTGCTGTCTTAGTGTTTGCTTTAGGATTTATAGTATATGAGTTGAACTTACCACAGTCCACCTTCAAGTAGTATTATAACATCATATATGCTTTAATTTTGTTATAGTTCTGGTGTATGGTATAATTATAATAGTATGCTTTCATTTTTTTCTGTCCTAGCCATATCCTTTCTGAATCTGTGGGATTATAATTTTTATTAAGTTTAGAAAGTTTTGGCCAATTTTTCTTCACATTGTTTTTCTGTCTGTCTTCCTCCATTTTTGGGGGCTTACATATTAGCTGCTTGGATTTTTTTCCATAGTTCACTGATGTCTCAAAGTTATGAATCTTTTCTTTTGTGATGGTTAATCTGTGTTTATTTTCATCTAATTTAGTTTTCATCTTTGACATTGTAATTTGCATCTCTGCAACTGCAATTTGGTTTTTAAAAACTATCTTCCATGCCTCTACTTATCTTCTTGAGCTTTATTGTGGGGTACAGTTGAGTTACGTATAAACAGCTTGACTTTTTTCAATCTTGCTTTTATGATTTGGGCCAATTCCCCACTCCCGAGGCAATATCTTTCCGATTATTCACTGTCCTGAGAAGTATGAGTTTTTCCAGCCTGACCATGGGAATGAACACTTTTCCTGGTGCTGTGGGAACACCAGGCAGGATTTCCTCTCCTTTTTTTAGGTGGGGTTTCTTTGCTTTCAGGTAGTTTCCTAGCATACATTCACTGTTCATTACTCTGCTCAGTACCCAAGAGGGGATCTCCGCAGATCTCCAGGGTTCTTCCTCTGTACCTGTCACTCCTCTCCAGTGTCCTGTGATCTCTATCTACTTTGCGTTTACTAGACTCTCAGCTTCATCACTTCAACTCAGGGAGTCTGCTGGACTCTATGTAAGTTTTTCCTCCCTGCGTCATGGCCTGGAAACCCTGAAGGCCAGGCTCTGGGCTTTCATAAGACTTACTTCCTTTGTTTGTTTGTTTCTTTTTTTTGAGACAGTCTTGCTCTGTCATCCAGGCTGGAGTGCAGTGGTACAATCTCGGCTCACTGCAACCTCTGCCTCCGGGGTTCAAGCGATTCTCCTGCCCCACCCTCCTGAGTAGCTAGCATTACAGGTGTCTGCCACCACACCTGTCTAATTTTTGTGTTTTTAGTAGAGACAGGGTTTCACTACGTTGGCCAGGCTGGTCTCAAACTCCTGACCTCAGGTGATCCACCTGCCTTGGCTTCCCAGAGTGCTGGGATTACAGGCATGAGCCATTGTGCCTGGCCACTTCCTTTGTTTCTTGTCTGTCAGGGATCATTGTGTTCATTGCCTGAGTCCACTGTCTCGAAACTCAGTGTTTCCTATATTTTGTCTCTTTTGTTTTTGGTCGTTTCAGAAAAGAAGGAAAGTCAGTTCTTGAAGCAGACTGCAGTAGAGTGTCAGCACATGCCCCAGCCTGGCTGGAATGCTTTTCCCCGCCTTTGCTTAACTGCTGCCTTCTCATGCTTCATTTCTCAGTGTAGCCACCTCTCCCTTAGGGAAATCTTTCCTGGGCCCAGTATAGGTCAAATTCTCTTTTTTGGTCATTAGAACTCTTGTTTTTTACAGCATCTATCTGAATTTATAATTGTCACTTTTTTTGTCTTTGTTTCTTCACTGTACTTGAAGCTAAACAAGAGCAGAGGTCTTGTCTGTTTTGTCTGTAGAGCTTAGTTTAATGTCTTCCACATTGTAGGCCTTCAGTATATATTTGGTCAGTGAATGTTATAGTATACAGTTTGTTATACTTGAAAAGTACTCATATATTTATTCCTATCTTGTTTTCTCTCTGTTACAGATTCTGTTACCCTATTGAAAATCCAGGATGCAGCTCTTTCATGTGAAAGATTATTAGAACTTAAAAAAAATCACTGTGAACTGCTTACAGTAAAAATTAAAAAAATGGAAGATAAGGTTAATGTACTACAGAAGGAGCTATCTGAAACAAAAGAAATAAAATCACAGTTAGAGCATCAGAAAGTTGAATGGGAACGAGAACTGTGCTCTTTAAGGTACAATAGCCTAGTTTTAAAGAAATGTTTATTTACTTTGTACTAAAGATATATAGGAGTATTCTTGTAATTGCTGACTTACCTTCTGGGGCTTAGCAGGGAAGAAGACTTCTTAGTCTTGTGAAGTGTGAAATTCTTGGAAATAATATAACTAGTTCTTAACTATGTACTTCTACTAAATATATATTCTTTTAAATCATTTTAATGGGTATGTAGAAGTCTACCGTATGGAAATCTCATTATTTATTTAATAGAATGAGTTTTGGGTTGGAAATTTTTTGTATTATAGTTAATGGTGGAAGGAATACTTTTTTATAAATCTTTTTCTGTATTTCTAATTTACTTTGAATACATTCTTCAATATAGAATTATTTGTTTAAAATATAGGAATTTTTTTCAAAGAGGCCTTTGATCCAAATTTTTTAATTGTTCTCAAGAAAGTTTATGTTAATTCACATTTCAATCAATAGAGAATGAAATGGCCATTTTTTTTCAACCCAGAATACTAAGAAAATTTTTATAGCTTTACTCTTAAGATGCATGAATTAAAAAATAGAATGGTTAAGTGATTACGAAAGTGATCTCTCTCTCATACACAGATAAAATGAATTCAAAGTTCTATGTTGAAAACACATATTATTCTTTATGGGTTACCTAAATATTAGATCCTGTTTTGTTCTAAAAGAGATTTTAAAATTGTTTATGCAATATGTAATAATCAAGAAGATAAGTTGAAAGTGTTACTAGAAAAAGAAACATAGAATGTATGGGGTAACCAATATTAGGCTCCGTAGCCCAATCTTTAATTATACTAATCTGTAGATATATGTTGTAAGAAAGACATCTGAGGGTGTTTTCTTAACTATAATAATTTTTAGGGACACTTGCAATATTTCATAAAAACAAAAATTTATTTCTATTGAATATGTAAATATTTAAATAAACAGTAACTTATTTTTAGTAAACTGTAAATTATCTTTCCTAATTGAGGGGTAATTATGACTGTTTTAAGAAAGGATAATTTGCTTTTTTTTTTGAGATAGAATCTCACTCTATTGCCCAGGCTGGCAGTGGCGCGATCTTGGCTCACTGCAACCTCTGCCTCCTGGGCTCAAGTGATTCTCCTGCCTCAGCCCTGCCACCACATCAGCTAATGTTTTGTATTTTTAGCAGATATGTGGTTTCACCATATTGGCCAGGCTCGTCTGGAACTCCTGACCTCAAGTGGTCAGCCCATCTTCCACCTCCCAAAGTGCTGGGATTACAGACATGAACCACCAGCACCCAGCCAAAAAGATAATTTTCAACTTGTATCTTTACTGAATAATTTCCAATATCCTTTTCCATAATATTTACCAGAGGTACTCATAACAGAAACTTACCAGTTGGCAGAATGTCTCTTCATCACTTCCTTTCAAGTATATATGTTCTGTGGAAAAGACCGAAGTGAGAAATTAAAAACCCGAGAACTAGAAAGGAAAAATATTCAATAACATAGAAATTTTATTAGGGTAATAAACCAACATATGAAGTGGCAGATCACACATGAACTTTTTGTTTTCTAACAAAGCAAATTTTAAGATAAGCATATTTAACTGCAGATTTAGCTTAAACCAAGAAGAAGAGAAGAGAAGAAATGCTGATATGTTGTATGAAAAAATTAGGGAACAGTTAAGAGGGAAAGAAGAGCAATATAGGAAAGAAGTTGAAGTGAAACAACAACTTGAACTGACTCTCCAAACACTGGAGATGGAATTAAGGACTGTAAAAAGTAATTTGAATCAGGTAAATTAATTTTTGGTAAAAATTTTATATTCTTAACCTTATTTCATCAGTATTACTTGTAACATCCTTTTGATTTAAAATATATTATGTAGGTTTAAAACAAAATATTATCTCATCTTAAACTGAACTATTACATTTATAACTAAAATTATTGATGATAAATCTTGGCACATAATAGATGCTCAGCCTCTGTTTTCTGAATGAAGGAATGGAGGATACTTTGAGTATAATCACTAAAATAGATGTTAATTTAGGCATTTTATGTTAAAATACAGGCTAAATGGCTCTAAAATTATGGTGAAACTAGTAAAATGTTTTGTGAAGACATTTTATTTTGCAATTCTATATTTGTCTGCATTTAAGAACTGTTTTTGCTCTTTGATGAATTTAGCTGTCATTTATGCGATTAAATTTGAGTAATTCTTGAGTAATAAAGGTTCTTGTGTTTTACTATGCTATTTCCTTTTTATAATATTTTTTTAAAATTCTGCTCTTGATTAACCTTTTAGACTTTAAAACAATGCTCATAGGCCAAAAACTTAATGTATCTCTAGGTCGTACAAGAGCGAAATGACACTCAGAGGCAACTTTCTCGAGAACAGAATGCCAGAGTGTTACAAGATGGAATTCTGACCAATCACCTTTCCAAACAAAAGGAGATTGAAATGACTCAAAAGAAAATGAATTCTGAGGTATTTTTTGTAGTCATTTTCAAATATGTGTGTGTATGTATTTGTATGTTTATATATTTTAAAAACCAACTGTCTGCAGTAGTCAAGTAATGGCATTCAGAATGGCCTCATCCAAAGGAGAAGCTTTTAATAGTATCTTCCATAGGAATGGATGGTCTTTCCACATTCTCAAAACCTTTGCTACTAACAATAGATGCTCAAGTTTTTGGAATTGATTTCATCACCTTGTTATACTAATGGAGAGGTTAGTTTATTACTTCTACCCATAGGAAGGGAGGAAAAGTACAGCTAGTTCAGTGACCATATTGTGGCTGTCATTCTTCTCACTTTTGAGAAGAGTAATAGTTTGCTGCAAGTAGTATCTTACTTCAGTAATAAGAGCTTTTGAAACAGTGATATACCATGATATATACTTAGTGATAATTTAGTGATAAGTATTTTGTTCCTAGTAAAACAGTTGAGCCATTTCTACCTGTCACATTATTACGTTTTCAAACAATATGAAGGGGAAACAAAAGTTATTGCAACAACAAATAATCTCATGATTTTCTCAGAGGAGCTCTACAAATTTTGTCTTATTTACCATTAGTGTTCTGAAATAAAAGGCTTCTTTTGTATTTAAATATTTATACCACAGAAGTAATTGTGCTTTATCGGAAGAACACTGCAAATAGAGTAAGAAGACCTGGGAAAGTCGTACAGTTTGCTTATATTTTCTTAACCTTTCCTTTTCAGAATTGTGATACTAAATGAGTTCATCGATATATGTAGAAGTGCTTAGTACAGTGCCTAGATTTATTATTCATCAATAAATGTAATTGTTATAACTGACTATAAAGATGTTAGAAAAATAGAATATCTCTAGAATGTTCTCAGAAAAAAGGAACGTAAAGAACTTTGGGAAATTTGGTCTGTCTAAATATATGCAGAGCCAAGTCTCTTACTATGGGGTGGTGTATGGGTTAGATATCAGAGCATAAACCCAATTTTTTAATGTAGTCAGATTATTAATCTTTTATGCTTTTGAATTTGTTGTAATTCAGGGAAAGGCCTTTCCAATTCTGAGATTCTTAAAAATTCTCTAGTGGTTTTTTTTTTTGCTTTCATGAATTAATTATCTTCAAATAAATTTTTGAACTTTTGGGAGTTTATGCTCTATAAGGTTTGAGTTTTGATCCAATTTTTTTTTCAGTTGGATATATACTTATTTTAACCCTTTATTATAAAATGTACAGGTGATTCTTTAATGTCAGAGGAAATCATGATATGTCATTTTCTTGGGTGCTAGCTAAAAGTTTCCTTTGTTTTACTAGAATTTTCATAGTCATGAAGAAGAAAAAGACCTATTGCATAAAAATAGTGTGTTGCAGGAAGAAATTGCTATGCTAAGACTAGAAATAGACACAATAAAAAATCAAAACCAGGAAAAAGAAAAGAAATGTTTTGAGGACATTGAAACTGCAAAAGAAAAGAATGAAGACCTTCAGAAGACTATAAAACAGAATGAGGAAACGTTAACACAAACAATATCCCAGTATAATGGACGACTTAATGTTCTGACAGCAGAGAATGCAATGCTAAATTCTAAACTGGAGAATGAAAAGCAAAGCAAGGACAGACTGGAAACAGAAGTTGAATCATACCGTGCTAGACTGGCTGCTGCTATACATGATCGTGATCAAAGTGAGACATCAAAAAGAGACCTAGAACTTGCTTTCCAGAGAGCAAGAGATGAGTGGTCTCGTTTACAGGACAGAATGAATTTTGATGTGTCCAACCTAAAAGATAACAATGAGATTCTTTCTCAACAACTTTCTAAAACTGAAAGTAAACTCAATAGCCTAGAAATTGAGCTGCATCATGCGAGAAATGCCCTCAGAGAAAAGACTTTGGGTTTAGAACGGGTACAAACAGACCTAAGCCAAACACAGTGTCAAATGAAGGAAATGGAACAAAAGTATCAAAATGAACAAGTTAAAGTGAATAAATACATTGGAAAACAGGAGTCTGTAGAGGAGAGATTGTCTCAACTACAAAGTGAAAATATGTTGCTTCGACAACAACTGGACGATGCCCACAACAAGGCTGACAGTAAAGAGAAGACAGTGATTAATATCCAAGAGCAGTTTCATGCTATTGTGCAAAAACTTCAAGCTGAGAGCGAAAAGCAAAGTCTTCTATTAGAAGAAAGAAATAAGGAGTTAATCAGTGAATGTAATCACCTAAAAGAAAGACAGTATCAATATGAAAATGAAAAGGCAGAAAGAGAAGTAAGTATCAAGACAGATAAATATTTTTCAAACCTCCTGAAAGAAAATTTAAAATAGTATTTGGGGCCGGGTGCAGTGGCTCACTCCTGTAATTCCAGCACTTTGGGAGGTTGAGGTGGGTGGATCACGAGGTCAGAAGTTCAAGACCAGCCTGGCCAAGATGGTGAAACCCCCTTTCTATTAAAAATACAAAAATTAACCGGGCATGGTGGCAGGCACCTATAATCCCAACTACTCAGGAGGCTGAGGCAGGAGAATTGCTTGAACCCAGGCAGCAGAGGTTGCAGTAAGCCGAGATCACGCCACTGCACTTCAGCTTGGGCAATAGAGTGAGACTCCGTTTAAAAAAAAAAATTTGGTTATGGCTAAAGATTGGATGTAGTTAAATATTAAAAATAAATAGATGATAAGTTTATCCGTTTAGAAACATCTCTTGTTTTCAGCAAATAAAAGAGCTGAGAGATGCTTTACTTTGAGTAAAGACATTATATCATCTATGAAATTTTGAATTTTAAGTTATGAATTGTTAATAGAGACTAGTATGAATAGTAAACTAATGTGAATGTAGTCTTTTACTGCCAAAGTAGTAACTTTAATGTCTTTATATTGCTACATCTTAAGAACATTTCCATTTTTCTGCCACCATGAAGCAGATAAATGGAAATGCTCATACCTGAAATGAGTATTTTGAAATTAAGATTGAATTAAGTGTGTTATTTTGACAGTTAATAGATTTCCTAAATAAACTGAAGTATATTGGTATATTTCTTAATACTTTTCTGTCAGTAGCTTTTTATATATTTCAGTTGATGTGATTTTATTTTTATTCTTGTCAATTTGACAAGTCTAAAAATATTTCAATCTCAAATTACATATTGTTATGATCTCTCAATTCTTTAAAGCATGTACTTTTTATTAAACCATAATTTAGGAAAAATGTGGTGAATTTTAGCAACCATATTTGATTTAATCTCCCCACTGGTATTTATGATTTACTTTGAATATATTAGGAGCAAATAACTTGCTCATAATTTTCATTTCAAGGCTCAGTGACTATCATTTGGGTGTAACTTTGTTCAGTACAGAGGTAAGTGTAGTGATTTGTGATTTACTAGTTTTGTATTGGATCATCATTTTCAGTGTGTAGGGGATCACCAGTGGAGTGAGTAGGGGAGAGTCATAGCAGCTGAGGTCAGGGAGGCAGGTGGAGGTCAGGTTACCTAGGGCCTCTAAGGCCATTGGAATTTACCTGCATTCTGAGATAGGAATCTGTTGGAAGAATTTCAGCAAGCAATTGAATATGTGAGGAGCTCTGAAGTTGATTTGAGTTTCTAATAAAAAAGAGAGAAAATGTTTCATAGCGTACAGTTAATCAGTACCAGTTCCATTCACTTAATTATTTCGAGACTTCAGGAGGTTGTTAAGCATTGTAAATTCATCAGGGGATGAATGAATAGTGAGCTGAATCTGTTGTTTAAGTAACATCAGACCTATTTGGCAGGAAGATAACACTTTCTGTGTCCTTAACTGAATTCAGGAATAAACAGGAATGTGTAAATAAGAGGACAAGAAGGTGAATCAATGTATATGGTAATAGTTTTTAAGTTATATATATCACAGTTAAATATTATTAACATTATTTTTAATATAACTTAATAATAAGGTGATTTACAAAATCAGTAACAAAAATGTCTTATCAGGTTGTTGTGAGACAGCTTCAACAAGAACTGGCTGATACCCTAAAAAAACAGTCTATGTCAGAGGCTTCACTGGAGGTTACATCACGTTATCGTATTAATTTAGAAGATGAGACACAGGACTTAAAGAAGAAATTAGGTCAAATCAGAAATCAAGTATGTATGAAATTTAACAGTTAATATTTATATACATGGTTGAATATAAAGTGTTTTATCATACTCATTTCAATGGATAGCCTTCTTTTGAATTTTCATTATAATTAATTTAAATTTTATTATTGTTATAATACACTTCTTTTTTTTTTTTNACAGAGTCTCACTCTGTTGCTGAGGCTGGAGTGCAGTGGCATGATCTCGGCTCACTGCAACCTCTGCCTCCTGGATTCTAGCAATTCTCCTGCCTCAGCCTCCCAAGTAGCTGGGCATTACAGGCATGTGCCAGTATGCCCAGCTAATTTTTATATTTTTAATAGAGCTGGGATTTCACCATGTTGACCAGGCTGATCTCAGATTCCTGACCTCAGGTGTTCCACTCGCTTGGGCCTCCCAAAGTGCTGGGATTACATACATGAGCCACCACACCCATCTTGTTTATTAAACTATGACTTTCATTCTGCCATGTTTTCTTATAATTGCACATTTTAAAAAATAATATTTAGCCTTAGGAAACTTGAGAATTACACATCATTCCTCACAGAAGTTGAGAGAGTTTTTTTTTTTACTGTTAAACAGTATTTCATAGTGATTTTTCTATTGTCATGGTGAAGCAAACCAGATTAAGTTAGAGGATAATGTTTAATGGAATGTACCAGAAAATTGTCTTATTTCTTATTTTCACTTTTGTGAATGGATACAGAGTCTGTGTCAATTTATTTTATGGATTTCAAGTTAATTTGTACAGAAAGGCCATTAACATTTCTCCAAAATGCAAGTGTTTTAGGTTAACTTATAAACTATTTGAAATTGGCATTTCCTTTATTTTCCTTTCATTTAAAATATATTACAAAAACATAGAAATGTTTAGATCATGTATTGTATGTACTTCTAAACTAGAGAATTAAGAAAATTACCTAGATCCCACCACTGGATTTTTAAAAAAACAACATTATTGACATATAATTTACATACCATACAATTCACTCAAGGTGTACAATTCAGTGTCTCTTAGATTATTTACAGATTCGTGTAACCATCACCACAGTCAATTTTAGAACATTGTTATCACCCTGAAAAGAAACCCCACATCCCTTAGCCATTACCACCATCCGCATCTATGTCCCTCCACCTTGCCCAGTCCTAGACAACCACCGTCTACTTTTTGTCTCCTTAAATTTGCCTATTCTAGGCTGGATGCAGTGGCTCATGCCTGTAATCCCAGCACTTTGGGAGGTTGAGGCAGGCAGATCCTGAGGTCAGGATTTTGAAACCAGCCTGATCAACATGGTGAAACCCCGTCTCTACTAAAAATACAAAAATTAGCAGGGCATGGTGGTGCGTATCTGTGGTCCCAGCTACTCAGGAAGCTGAGGCAGAATCGCTTGAACCTGGGAAGCGGAGGTTGTAGTGAGCTGAGATCATGCCACTGCACTCCAGCCTGGGTAACAGAGCAAGACTCCGTCTCAAAAAAAAAAAAAAATTTGCCTGTTCTGAACATTTTATATAAATAGAGTCATACAATATGCAGTCTTTTATTCGTGGCTTCTTTTACTTAGCATGTTTTTGGGTTTCACCTGTGTTGTAGCACATATCAGTACTTTATTTCTTTTTATTGTTGAATAATATTCTATTGTATGGCTATACCAGTTATCCATTCATCAGTGGATGGGCCTTTAGATTGTTTCTACCTTTTGGCTACTGTAAATAATGCTAGTGTGAACATTTATTTATAAGACGTATGTTTTTATTATCCTGCCACTGGATTTTATCCTCAGGGTTAATTGGGCTGATTTCACCGTCTCTCTGCTTTACTCCTGCTGTTCTTCCTGCCTTTGCAGTTTCTGTTCATCTAGCCTCATTTATTCGTTCTTCCTGCCTTTGCAGTTTCTGTTCATCTAGCCTCATTTATTCAGACCTGGCGCACTGGTGCACAGTTCCCCCTCCTTTGAGAAGCTTTCTCTGACTGTTCTGGCTCTCATTGACCTTACACTTTATCATTTTTTGTCCAGTCTGTGTAGAACAATTTGTCCTTAATTTAACTTCACTTTTATTTTTTTCATGAGAAAGAATTGTGTCTAATTATAAATTTGCCTACAAGGGGAATAATGTCTGATATGCATGTCACTTATCTTTGTATAAATTGAAAATATTTTAGCAGTTGTTAGAAGAAAATTACTTTATATGATACTAAGAATTTCTTCTTTGAGGCATTGATATAATAAAGCTTTTATTCTATTTTTGTTATTTATTATTTTATTCTTTTTACAAGCCCACAGGTAACCTAGTTGGTTATTCTAAATATATTTTAAGTAATTAAATACAAATAGAAACTACTTAATCTAATAAAGGAGTTATTCAATCAAATACTCATGTTTTTCTCACTATATAAAAAAAATCTAAATTTACCTTTAATGTGTAGCCAGAGCTGGGATTCATAGATTGATAACACTTTATGTGGTATCAATCTTAAAATATATTTAGAATAACCATCTAGGTTAGCTCTGGGCTTGTAAAAAAAAATAACAAAATAGAATAAAAGCTTTATTATATCAATGTCTCAAAGAAGAAATATAGCTCACTATATGCTGTGTATTCATCTAAGTACTTTATATGTGTATTCTTTGACTGAGTCTTCTTACCATTCCAGTGAAGTAGATACTATTACTGTCTCTATTTTACCAATGAAGAAACTGAGACATTGAATGTTAATTTGCTCAACGTCACCCAACTGGTAACTGGTGGAGCTGAGATTCCCACCCATCCATTCCAGCTTCTGTGTGGATACTGCCTCTCAATTTCATGAAACGTCTAGTTGTCATCTAACATGTCATCATATTAATTTTTATTATCACTGGCATAGCCATGGGCATTCACATCTATAAATATTTACAATTATAGTTGATGTGGTGGTACTTGGAATTCAAAAATATAAATGCATACCATAAGGTAATTTCCTGTCTTTCTCTCTTTTACCAATTTTGTAAGTTTGAGTATTTATCTGATAAAATATAGTTTGAAAACAAGAATAATGTGTTTTAGTTCTAGAACGCAGGTTGTTAAACGTCTCTCTGAAGGGCCAGATGGTATTATTTTAGGCTTTGGGAGCCGTAAGATACCTGCTGCAACTAATCAGCTCTACAGTAACAGCACAAAAGTAGCTATAAACAATATGCACATTGAAAGGGTGTGACTGCATTCCAATAAGGTTTAGTTACAAAAACATGTGATAAGCAGATTTGTACTAGATTATTAGTAAATTTTTTTTATTCTTTGTTTTAGTTGCAGGAAGCACAGGATCAACATACAGAAGCTGTCAGATGTGTTGAGAAGATGCAAGATCACAAGCAAAAGTAACAATTTAAAGCAGCACACAGAATAACATGATTATTTAGAGAGCAAATAAGCAGTGTAGTATGAGAATTGTATCAGCTATGATCATAAGTACATCTGTGTGAAGTTAAGGAAAAATTTCAGCATTAAGCTATGTTGAAATGCATAATTTTTTATATTATCCTAGAATTTTGTGCATTATCCGCAAACCACAACTAGAAAAACGATAGAGTTGCCAAATGACCTACTTTTCAAATCTTAAAGAATTTATGTAATTATACTTTCAGGTGTTTTTTAAGAAATTACACAGCATTTAAAAAATGTATCTGTGAGAATAATTATTTTAAAATATACATTGCAGGCTTGAAAAAGATAATGCCAAGTTAAAAGTTAAAATCAAAAAGCAAATGGACAAAATTGAAGAGCTTCAGAAAAACCTGTTAAATGCAAATTTGGTAAGTCAACCTCTTAATTTCTTTCATCCTGTAAAGGAATTTTATTGTTCTAGTGGTAGAATAAGTTGAGTATTACTTATTTAAAATGCTTGAGACCACAAATGTTTCAGATTTTGGATTTTTTTGGATTTTGGAATATTTGTACATACATAATGAGATATCTGGGAGATAGGACCCAAGTCTGAAATTTATTTATGCTTCATACATACCTTATATAAATAGCTTGAAGTTAATTTTATGTAATGTTTTAAAAGTACTTTTATGCATGAAAAAAAAAAGACAAAGTACGTTGGTCAACATCCCAAGGGTGAGTGTGCCCACCCAAGATGAGAAAATAACACTATACTCAAAGTAACATCAATCTAAGAGTCAACATAAAATGTACAAGACTAGCTATCTACAAAATGAATCCGTATCAAGTAATAGTTTATGGGTGTGTGGTTGAGAATATTGTTTATGAGAAGTGAACCAGAAGGAAGAGACCTCAGGAAAGACGTCCGGGCTGGAAATCTAGATTAGGGAATCTGGGATGAAGCCTTGAGATTTAAGGAGCTCTTAGAGAATTTACAGAGAGGAATGGAAGGGGACAGGACTCAGCATGAGGAGTTGCTGCATTTAAAAATGAAGTGGGGTCAGAAGAGCCGAGGGGAGGGATGGTAACTGTTAGTAGTTGCTGCTGAGAAGTAAAGCAGATTAAGGACTAAAAAATAGGGCCTTGATGACTTTTGGAATTTTAAAATGAGAATTTTAAGATTGAAAATTAGATTTTAATATAAAAGAAGACAAGTGTTGAAAAAATAGATCTCTAGATGAGACCATGTATTAAAAAATATTAGAGTCTGGCTAGCACAGTGGCTGACACCTGTAATCCCAGTGCTTTAGGAGGCTGAAGCAGGAGGATCGCTTCAGACCAGGAGTTCAAGACCAGCCTGGGCAACATAGCAAGACTCTGTCTCTAAAAAAATATAAAATAGATGAGCTTGACCAACTATAGGCCGTTGTAAGTGTTCTGAGCATGTTTAAGCTATCTGGTTCAGTAGGTTAGGTGGATTAAATGCATTTTTTATATATGACATTTTCAGTTTATGATGGATTTATCAGGAAGAAACCCCATAGTAAGTTGAGGAGCATTTGTGTTTATTAAGCAGTAGGTGCTGAATAATTCATCATTGTTAACAATAAGAATAGCTCATTTTTCCTATCCTCCTTCCAGGTACCAGACACTGTTTATTTAAAACATATGTATTAACACATTTAATCTTCATAACACACCTGTAAGGCACTTTATCTAACACACAGCCTATTTTATAATAAAGTATTGGAAAGCTTGGTAATTTATTGAAGTGTGCTGAAAGTGAAAAACAATGATTGTATGAGTACTCCCAAGTACAGCTTCTACTGATTGTGTATCATTTCTGCACCACCAAAATTAAAATATTGGAGGTGAACTTTA
>NW_016107407.1:8788587-8791803 GCF_001604975.1 Cebus imitator | reverse complement strand
AAAAAAAAAACCAAAAAATAAAATAAATTAGCTGGTGTGGTGGTGCATGCCTGTTATCCTAGCTACTCAGGAGGCTGAGTGGGAGGATCACTTGAGCCCTGGAGTTTGAGGCTACAATGAGCTGTGATTGCACCATTGTACCCCAGCTTGGTTGACAGAGTTAGACCCTGCCACAAACAAACACAAACAAACAAGAGAGTCCAGTGGAAAAACAGGATGATTAAAAAAGCCACAAGAATCAGGAAATAGTTATGTTTTTGTTTATTGTGGAGAAGTATTTAAAGAGAAATGGTTAATAAAAAACGAAAAATTGAAACCCATGGAAGAATGTTTATAGAGAATAACAAATAGCTCATCTTAAAGTCAGGTGAGTCAAAAATGTAACAGGAACCAGATTAAGGTTTTCTAAAAATTGTCTTAGTATTATTTGATTTAACAAAACCTGGAATAGCTTGAACTATTGATGACAATGTTTCTAGAGCAACTTTAGAAATAAGAATGTACATCTAAAATAACTTTTTAGAAAAAGAATTTTCATTAATTTTATTATTTTATGTGTAAACACTTATATTTTTAACAAATAAATTTTGGTAATTTAAATTCCAGAAAAGAAATGTAAGCTGTTTTAAGAAAAGACATTTTTGAAATCTGTTCTAGTTGGCATCAGGTTTATAAACTCCATTTTAAAACTTGCCTAAACATATGTTACTTATGAGCTTATGAGAAATAATAGTTTTAAGAAGAAAGAGTGTTTCTAGAGTTTTAAAAATAATTGAAAATTTTTTGTTTCAAAGTCTGAGGATGAAAAGGAACAATTAAAGAAACTTACGGAATTAAAACAGTCTCTGGAATGTAATTTGGATCAAGAAATGAAAAAAAATGTTGAATTAGAAAGAGAGATAACTAGGTAAGATCAATTTTAACCATTTGTTAATTGATTTAACTATAATTTTACTTATTTCAAACCTAGATACAAATTCATTTAATATCTGCTTTTTCTTTTTCTTCTCCTTGTTATTTATTTATTTTTTGAGATGGAGTCTTGCTCTGTTGCCCAGGCTGAAGTGCAGTGGCACAATCTTGCTCACTGCAACCTCCGCCTCCCTGGTTCAAGCAGTTCTCCTGCCTCAGCCTCCTGAGTAGCTAGGATTACAGGTGCTCGCCACCACGCCCAGCTAATTTTTGTATTTTTAGTAGAGATGGGGTTTCATCATGTTGGTCAGGCTGGTCTTGAACTCCTGACCTTGTGATCTGCCCTCCTCGGCCTCCCAGAGTGCTGGAATTATAGGCTTGAGCGCCTGTGCCCAGCCAACATCAGTTTTTTCTTAATGAAACAGGTTGTAGCACAATCTGAAACTTTTTGAATGCCTAAATATTACACTTATTCTTTAATGATTTTGAAAACAGTAACAATGCCTTTGGCATATAATGTCAACTTTACTCTTCATCTTTTACTTTCAATTTTTATTTCTGAAGATATTTTCGCTCTCTTTGGTAATATTTCTCTCTTTGGTAGTGTCCTTCCTTTCAAAGAAGATATTCAAATCTTTTAATATCTAAAAACCTATCTGTGTCATTCTTTGGAAGCATCAAAAATTATCTTGATTTAGCTTATGCTTTCTTTCTCTTTTTTTATAATTATAAAATATATGATGGAAATTTACTCATTTCCCATGGCTGTCTCCCTTGTATACCTGAGATATATGTGTTATTAAACTTCTGTTTGTTTTAAAACATATATGCCTCATACATATACAAACATATGTATGATTTAAGAGTAAAATGAGCAATCGTGTTTCTACTATCCAGATTTAAAAATGGAATGTTACCCCTTGCCTTGGAAGCCCTCAACGTGGCTGCCTTTCTATTTATTTGCTAAGTACTTACGTTTGTTCTGATTGTAATAACTATTTTTCTCTCATTGTCTTTCTCTAACATGGTTTGCATCCCTTTTACTTTGTTAACATTCTGCTAGCAAAGATTTCTAGATCTCTTCTGAAAGCAGCCTTTGAGTCTTTATACATGCTCTGTCTGCTTATTTCCTTTCTTCTGAAACTCTGCCTGTTTCCCGTTCCCCTCTACCTCAGACATCAAAGATGTTTTCTTTCCTGTCTCTTTTCTACTTTGAATGATCTTGATATTTTTTGTGCATACTTTCTTTATTTTTGTACTTTTCTTCTTACAAACAGTGCTCAACGGATATCAAATTTATTTTTGTGTCTTTTTCAACCATTCGTGTATAAGTGTGTATATGCTTTTCCGCCTCCCCTCCCCTCCCCTCCTTGCCTTTCTCCTCTTTCCTTTTCCTTTCCTTTCTCTTTTGAGACGAAGTCTCTCTCTGTTGCTCAGGCTGCAGTGCAGTGGCGCAGTCCTCCACCTCCTGGGTTCAAGCAATTCTTCTGCCTCAGCCTCCCGGGTAGCTGGAATTACAGACATGTACCACCATGCCTGGCTGGTTTTCATATTTTCAGTAGAGACAGGGTTTCACCATGTTGGCCAGGCTGGTCTTGAACTCCTGAGCTCAAGTGATCCGCCTGGCTTGGCCTCCCAAAGTACTGGGATTACAGGCATGAACCACTGAGCCTGGCCTAAGCATGCTTTTCCTCTTCAACTTGGACACTGATCTCTGAGTTATAGCTAATATTTAATAACAGGTTAGTGTTTTATATTAACATACTAAAATGGATAGTAATAATTTATAAAAACTCCATGTGATTACAATATTAACTCTTTATCTGCCGTATATATCATACAGTTTTTCTTCATGTTATTTACCTGAGATTGTAATTTCATTAGAGTGTTTTCAAACTACGTCAGATTGAAATAAATGAGAGGATCATGATTTATACATTTGTTTCTCTTATGTGCTAAAACATAGTGTCTGTTTAAATAATTATTAAATGTTTGCCTTTTAAAAACCTGACTTACTCATTTTGTACCTCCCTGCAGATTTAAGAACCTCTTAAAAATGACAAGAAAGAAGTTAAATGAATATGAAAATGGAGAGTTTAGTTTCCATGGAGATTTAAAAACTAGTCCATTTGAAATGGATATTCAGATTAATAAGCTAAAACATAAGGTAATTTTTAATAAGTTTTGGAACCAAAAAAATGACTTAATTTTGGGAAATATAGACCTCTCAATGCTTTTAACAGCTAAATAAAGATTTTTTTTTTTTTTTAAACTTTTTTAGGGACTTGATACTAATAAAAAGAG
>NW_016107407.1:8781815-8788517 GCF_001604975.1 Cebus imitator | reverse complement strand
GTAGATGGGCACGTTTGTTCTATAGTTAAACTTGTGTCATGGGGGTTTGTTTTACAGATTATTTTGTCACCCGGGTATTAAGCATAGTGCCCATTAGTTATTTTTCCTGATTCTTCTCCCTTCTCTCACCCTCCATCCTCTAATAGGCCCCAGTGAGTGTAGTTCCCCTCCATGTGTCCATGTGTTCTCATCATTTAGCTCCCACTTAGCAGTGAGAACTTGAAGTATTTGGTTTTCTGTTCCTGTGTTAGGTTACTAAGGATAATGGCTCCTAGCTCTGGACATAGGAATAGGCAAAGATTTCATGGCCAAGACACCAAAAGCAATTGTAACAAAAGCAAAAATTGACAAGTGAAATCTAATTAAATCAAAGAGCTTCTATAGTGCAAAAGGAAGTATCAATAGAGTAAACAGACAACCTACAGAATGGGAGAAAATTTTTTGCAAACTATGCATCTGACAGAGGTCTAATATCTGGCATCTATAAGGAATTTAAACAAATTTACAAGCAAAAAACAACCCCACTAAAAAATGGGCAAAATACATGAATAGACATTTCTCAAAAGAAGACATACATGCTGCCAAACAAACATGAAAAAAAGGTCATCATTATTGATCATTAGAGAAATGCAAATCAAAACCACAATGAGATGTCATCTCACACCAGCCAGAATGGCTATTATTAAAAAGTAAAAAAATAACAGATGTTGGTGAGGTTGCAGAGTAAAAGGAACATTTATACACTGTTGATTGGAATATAAATTAGTTCAACCATTGTGGAAAAAACATTGTGGCAATTCCTAAGACCTAAAAACAGAGCTACCATTCAACCTAGTGATCCCATTTCTGGTTATATACGCAAAGGATAGAAATCATTCTATCATAAGGATACAAACACACATATGTTCATTGCAGCACTATTCACAATAGCAAATACATGGAATTGACCTAAACGTCTATCATTAGTAGTAGACTGGGTAAAGAAAATGTGGTACATATGCACCGTAGAATACCATGCAGCCATAAAAAAGATAGCTTTGTAATATATCATTTTTATATAAAAGAGGCATGCTGCTGATTCTCTTATGTCTTGAACCCTGGCCAATTATCTAAAAACAAGCAATACACCATTACATGACCCCAAGTCACTAGTACTAGATCAATTTTTTTGGTAACAGCTTTATTGAGATATAATTAACATATGATGCAATTCACTCATTTAAAGTACACAATTCAGTGGCTTTTAGTATATTCAGAGTTATACAGTGATCACCACAGTCAATTTTAGGACATTGTCATCATGCTAAAAAGAAACCCTTTAGTTATTGCCTACCTGTTTCCCCTTCCCACTTCAACCTCTTTATTTCTATAGATTTGCCTACTCTGGACAATCACAATGTGTGGTCTTTTGGGACTGACTTCTTTCACTTAGCATAACAACGTCCATCTGTGTTGTAGCATGTATCAGTACTTCATTTCTTCTTATTGCTGAGTAATATTCCATTGTATGGATAAATCATTTTATTTACCCACTCATCAGTTAATGCACTTTTGGGTTGTTGCCACTTTTTGGCTGTTACTGGTAACACTGCTGTGAACTCTTATGTGCAAGTTTTTGCATGTGTTTTCATTTCTCTTGGGTTTATGCTTACTAGTGGAATTGGTAATTGGAATTAGACGTGGTCATATGGTAATTCTATGCTTAATATTTTAAAAAACTTGTATAAATGTAGGGGGCACAACTGTTCTTTTGTTACATGGCTGTATTGGGCAGTGGTGAATGAAGTCTGGGCTTTTAGTGTCACCATTACCCAAATAGTATACATTGTACCCATTAAGTAATTTCTCATTCTCCTCCCACCCTTCCAAGTCTCCAATGACTATTATTCCAAACTCTAAGTTCATATGTGCACATTATTTAGCACCCACTTATAAGTGAGAACATGTGGTATTTGGCTTTGTGTTTTTGAGTTGTTTTACTTAAGATAATGGCCTCCAGTTCCCCCCATGTTGCTACAAAAGACATGATTTTATTCTTTTTTATGGGCAGTAGTTTTCCATTGTAGGTATATACCACATTATCTTTATCCAATCATTCATTGATAGACATTTAGGTTGATTTCCTATCTTTGCTATTGTGAATAGTGCTGTCTATGTGTAACTTTTAAGGAGCTGCCAGTCTGTTTTCCAAAGTGGCCGCATCATTTTACATTTCCATCAGCATATGAAGGTTCTGATTTTTCCACATCCTTGTTAACAATTATTTTCTACCTTTTTGATTGGAAAAAGATACCATCCTACTGGTGTGAAGTGGTTTGATTTGCCTTTCTCTAATGCAGATTATCTTTTATGTGCTATTAGCCATGTGTATATTCTTGTAGAAATGTCTGTTCAAATCCTTTGCCCATTTTTTAGCTTGGTATCTTTTTATTTTTGAATTGTAAGGCTTTTTTGTTTCCTAGATGTAAATCCTATGTCAAATGTGTGCTTTTCAAATATTTTCTCCCTCTTGGTGGCTTGCCTTTTCACCTTCTACATAGTGTCTTTTCAAACCATAGCAGTTTCAACGTTTTGATGAGTTCCATTTAATTTGTTTTTTCTTGTGATCTAAGAAACCACTGCTAAGTGTAGTCACAAGATTTATACCTGTGTTTTCTGCTGTGAGTTTTATAGTTTTAGCTCTTACCTCTAGCTGTTTTATTTTGAGCTAAATATTTGAGCTAAATTTATAGTTTTTATGTATGGTATTTGGTGGGAGTGCAACTTTATTCTTTACTTACGGGTATTCAGTTGTCCCGGCACCATTTGTTGGAAAGGTAGTTCTTTTCCCATTTAATTGTTTTGTTACCCTTTTGAAAATTAGTCAACCCTGAATGTGTGGGTTTATTTTTGGATTCTCAATTCTAATTTTAATTTTTTTTTCACTTTGTCGCCCAGGCTGGAGTGCAGTGTCGCGATCTTGGCTCACTGCAACCTCCACTTCCCAGGTTCAAGCAATTCTCCTGCCTCAGCCTCCTGAATAGCTGGGACTACAGGCACGCGCCACCACACTTGGCTAATTTTTATATATTTTTAAGCAGAGACAGGGTTTCACCATATTGGACAGGCTGATCTCGAACGCCTGACCTTGTGATCTGCCTGCCTTGGCCTCCCAAAGTGCTGGGATTACAGGCCTGAGCCACTGCTCCCGGCTTGGATTCTCAATTCTAATATGTTGATCTATGTTATTCTTATGCCACTACGAAACCAAGTTTAATGAGAACTCTTTTTCAGTCTTGTTGCATATTATGTATATTATTTATGTAATCATACTCAGTGTACTGCAGTGTCTTAACTTCACTTTTTGCTGGGGTCCATCCTGCAGACCCCAGCTGCACAATGGATGAATATTGTACCCAGACACAGATATTCAGTGAAAGAACGGACTAGGGAGCCAGGCCGCTGACCAAAAGAGTTGTAGCAGCCATGGTGGCCCTGACTAGCTGGCCTCACCGGCCATTTATTCAGCACACATTAAATGACAAGGCTTTGAGTCAACACCACTAGAGGGTAATTAACCTGGTCACCCTCCCCCAGAGAGAGCCATCCTGCCTGCAAGTGATCGAAGTTTAGTTTTAGGACCAAATGAGTAAACATGTCATTTAGATAAACTCTCCCACATACCCTTATTATTTGTTTTTCTGCTGTTAATTCAAGGTAAAGAGGATTAGGCTTCCTTCAGCCAAACCTTTTACTGAGGCTGTGCAACCCCCCTGGCCTTTCAAGAAGGTTTGTGACTACTTCCTATAATTTTACAATTTCTCTCACCATCTTGACTGAATCCCTACAGCTTTTTGCTTCTTGAAGGAGCCTGTGGCTCATGCCTTGCAGACCCTATTACATGATGGAAAGTGAGGCTTACAAAGCTAGAGTTCGTTCCTTTTCTTCTTTCAAACCTTTAGTCTCACCCACTGCCTCTCTCTCCAGTCCCATTTCCATCAAATCCTGATCACAGAATCTGCTGACATAGTCTATTATTTACTACATTATGTTTTATTAACTCATTATAATTCACAGAATCATCTATGAATTCTACGAATTCATCATCTTAAATGTTTACTGTCTAGGAAGGAGAGATAAAGTTGGGGTTGTCAGCTTTCCCCATTGGAAATTGAGCTAATCGATCATCTTTCAGTTTACAGTTAAATCCTCTTATGATCTGGTACCTGGGATTTTCAAGGTATAACATTGAGTCTGATCTTTTCTTGGCACAGATCCTACATTCTTGGAAACTACAGTTTCTGGTGTTTCCCTTTGTTTGCTTAAACAGAAATGCACAGCTGTACTGTACAGCTTGGTACATGGTTCATGGAATCAATAGTTCAACCCATTCAAAGAAGAGTTTTCATAAGTGCAGCACTTAAAAATCATGTAGTGTTTAGGTAATTTTTTTTTTGAGACAGTCTCCCTCTGTCGCCAGGCTGGAGTGCAGTGGCACGATCTCGGCTCACTGCAACCTCTGTCTCCCAGGGTCAAGCAGTTCTCCTGCCTCAGCCTCCCAGTAGGTGGGATTCCAGGCACCTGCCACCACACCTGGCTAATTTTTTGTATTTTTGCTAGAGACGGGGTTTCACCATGTTAGCCAGGATGGTCTGGAACTCCTGACCTCGTGATCAGCCTCCTCGGCCTCCCAAAGTGCTGGGATTACAGGCGTGAGCCACTGCACCTGGCCATGTTTAGGTAATTAATGAGAGATAAGTAATAGCCACATTAGTCATTTGAGTTTCAAAATTTCAGAACCAGTTTGTAACATATGGAGAAGCATTGTGGTCCAACATAAAGATGAGATGGTCTTTATACAGATTGGCTTAAAGTAAGGTAAAGGAGAAATTGTATTTAACTTATTAACATTCAAAGGGTACTGCATTTATTTTACTACTAAGAAGATTAGAAATGATTTTGTAATGTTCTCTGTACTTCCTCATTGAGGAAAGGAAAATGAAGATTGAGCACTAGATTGTGAGGAGTTTGTTAGGGTTAATTAGAATAATCAGATGAATATAAGAGGATAAAACAGTTAACATTCTCATAATAATAAACTCATTAGACATAGATTTGAATACAGTTTTAAGAAATCACTGTAGAGGATATATACCCTTGATTGATTATCTTAGTTTCACTATTCAGTGTGCAATTGTAATATATTTGACTTTCAAAAATATTTTCAGCAACTGATTTATAATAAAACGTATACATGTATGGCAATATTATAAGGATGATAAGCTATAATTAAAAATGCTATCAGCATGTTTAAAATGGCATAACTTTTTTTTTTTTTTTTGTGATGGATATTTACTCTTTTGCACTGGCTGGAAGTGCTGTGGCAGGATCTCAGTTCACTGCAATCTCTGCCTCCTGGGTTCAAGCAATTCTCCTGCCTCAGCTTCCCAAGTTGCTGGGGTTACAGGCACCTGCCACCATGCCTGGCTAATTTTTGTATTTTTAGTTGAGATGAGGTTTTGCCATGTTGGCCAGGCTGGTCTCAAACTCCTGACCTCAAGTGATCCGCCCACCTCAGCCTTGCAAAGTGCTGGGATTATAGGCATGAGCCACAGCACCAGGTCTGGTATAACTCGTTTACCTGCATCATTAATCGAAGACTTCATTCAAGTGCCTGAAGTTATAAGATCAGATGATTTCATTTTCTTTACCTATTTTCATAGATATAGCTAAACTTGTAGCAGTAAGTGATGGCAGTATGTATTGGTTGCACTTTAAAAAATATGTCTCGTGGTTAAGTTCATAGCATTAATGGTTCTCCTTTGAATTTGGCTACTCATGCAACTTCTATAATTCAAATTCTTGGAGCAGAAAAGGCGTATTTCAGAGCCCTCAAATCTAGATGGGATATCCCTAAGTATGGTGTCATTTATCATGCTTCACTTGTAGGCCAGACAAGTCCCAAGCACAAAGGAAAGACTTCTTGAATGCTTGCAGCCAAAACTGTTTTGGCTATCCATTATGATGCTTTTTGTGAGGATTCCAGTTCTGCGATGGGAGTTGAGAACAGAGCCAAATTAGAGGCCAGGTTGAGAACTTTGGAAGATAGAGGGATAAGAAAAATAAGTGGAACAGGAAAGGTGTTAGCAAAAACAGAAAAATGTGAACACAGAAGTGAAGACTTATGATCCTTCTAGTGACTCCACACTTCCAACCGGTTCTAAAAAATGCAAAATAGAACAGGTAGATAAAGAGGATGATATTACTGAAAAGAAAGCAAAGGAAGCCAAAATTAAAGTTGAAGAAGAGGGGGAAGAAGAAAAAGTGGTAGAAGAAGAAACATCTGTGAAGAAGAAGAAGGGTAAAAAGAAAAACATTAAGGAAGAACCACTTTGTGAGGAAGAACATATACAAGCACAACAATTCCTAGTCCAGAGAGAAAGAAGAAAAAGAAAAAAGAAAGAGAGAACGAGGACTAAGAAAGGAATTACAACTGTATCACCTGGACCCATCATGCTTAAGATTCCATTGTGAGCATGCCAGGGATGTACTCTAATGTAATCAGGGGAAGGTTCAATGAAACAGAAGTGTTTATCATCTGTAACTTCAAACCTATTTGTTTCTTGACATCAACTCTGTTAACCTTATGTCATCATTTCTTAGAGTCTTTGATATACAAATAAAATTTTCTTTGTATTTAAAAAAATACTCAAAGCTGCTTAT
>NW_016107407.1:8780562-8781805 GCF_001604975.1 Cebus imitator | reverse complement strand
TAGAATTTCAGTTAATTGAAATCAGACAGGACTCCTGATTTTGGTTATTAAAACAAATATTTCTAGTTGTTTTTCAGCTATTATATTTTTGTCTCCTTGCTTCTTAGTCTTATTTCTTTAGGGAAAATTCTGGAGGTACGCTTGTTTAATTATAAAAATTTCTAATTGGAGGGAACTTTAGAAAAAACTTTCTCAATAGCTCTTACACTTTCTCCTGGTTATCTGCTTGTCATTGTTTGCCATTAATAAATTAATCTCTACATTTATTAGGTTCTACTTTAAATGAGACTAATTCCTTTGATATTAGTTATGTTTCTTATTGTCTCTTTTTGTAAAATACATTTTTTCTGCTTATTGCTTCCTAACAAAGTACCCAAAATTTACTGGCTTAAAACAACAACCTTTATTCTGTTCAGGAACCTGTGTTTTGGGAAAATCTCGGCCAGGACAGCTTGTCTCTGTCCCCCTCAGGTTCCCTGGCTCAAAGCCTGGAGGACTGAAGTCTTCTGCTTTGTGTACTAATGTGTCCAAGTCCTGAGCTTCCTCACAAGATCAGGGCTGGGTTCCAAGGGCAAGGAGTCTGAGATAGGGAATCTCTTCTAACCTAATGCCGAAGTCACATGCTGTTACCTGTACCACATTCTATTCATGAGAAATGAGTCACTGAGGTTGGCCCATGTTCTATTTTATCATGGGATGAATATTTTTCCTTTTATTTTTAGTTGACACAAAATTATACATATTTATGGCTACAGAGTGATATTTCAATAGATGTATACAATGTGTAAGCTAATTAGCGTATCCATCATCTCAAACATTTATCATTTCTTTGTCTTGTGAACATTCAAAATCTTCTCTTTTTAGCTTTTGAAAATACACAATAATAAATTATAGTTAACTTTATTCACCTTGTGGTGCTGTAGAACACCAGAACGCATTCCTCCTAGCTAGCTCTAATTTGGTAGCCATCAACCCAACACCTCCTCCCTTCCCCACCCCTTTGTCCGCCTCTCCTTCCTCCTGCTTTTCCCAGCCTCTAATACCCATGATTCTACTCTCTACTTCCATGAACTCGGTTTTGTTTTTAGCACTTGCATGTGAGTGAGAACCTGAGATGTTTGTCTTCCTGTGGCTGACCTATTTTATTTAACATAATGTTACTGACATGATTTCATGCTTTTTTTGTAATGGCTGAATAGTATTCCATCCCATGTATACAACACAATTTTTTTTTTTTTTTTTT
>NW_016107407.1:8733185-8780397 GCF_001604975.1 Cebus imitator | reverse complement strand
AGAGACGGGGTTTCACCATGTTGACCAGGATGGTCTCGATCTCTTGACCTCGTGATCCACCGGCCTCGGCCTCCCAAAGTGCTGGGATTACAGGCTTGAGCCACCGCGCCCGGCCAATTTTTTTTTTTTTCTGAGACAGAGTTTTGCTGTTGTCACCCATGCTGGAGTGCAGTGGTGCAGTCTCAGCTCACTGTAACCTCTGCCTCAGCCACCCAAGAAGGTGGGACTACAGGTGTGGGCCACTATGCCTGACTAATTTTTGTATTTTTAGTAGAGGTGGGATTTCACCATTTTGTCCAGGCTGGTCTCGAACTCCTGACCTCAGGTGATCCGCCCACCTTGGCTTCCAAAGTGCTGGAGTTACAGGAGTGAGCCACTGTACCTGGCCCCCACAACCTCCCTCCCTTCCTTTTTTTTTTTTTTTTAAAACAATTTCCATTTTCATTTTACATTCAAAGGGTAGATGTGCAGGTTTGTTACAAGGGTATACTGCATGATGCCAAGGTTTGGACTTCTGTTGATCCTGTCACCCAGATTCTGAACATAGACCCAATAAGAAGTTCTTCAGCCCTGGCCCCCCTCTCTCCCTCCCTCCTTTTGGAGTCCTCAGTGTCTGTTGTTTTCATCTTTATGTATCTCTGTACACCACATTTTCTTATCCATTGTCTATTGATGGACATTTAGGTTGATTCCATATCTTAGCTATTGTGAATAGTACTGCAATAAACATGGAAATGCAGCTATCCCTTTGATATGCTGATTTCCTTTCTCCTGGATAAATACCCTGTAGTGGAATAGCTATATCATATGGCAGTAATATTTTTAGCTTTTTGAAAAACTTCACATATTTTAAAATCATGGCTGTACTACTTTACATCCCCACCAACAATATCTAAGAGTTCCCTGTTCTCTGCACCCTTGCTGGCATTTGTTATTTTTTGTCTTTTGATAGTAGCCATTCTAACTAGAAGATAGTATCACTTGCTGGTTTTGATTTGCATTTCTATGATGATTAGTGATGTTGAACATTTTTTCCATATACTTTTGGCCATTGGTATGTCTTATGAGAAATGTCTGTTTCGGATTTTTGCCTACTTTTGAATTGGATTATTTATTCTTTTTGCTGTTGGGTTGAGTTCCTTGTATATTCTGGATATTAGTCCCTTGTCAGATGAATAGTTTGCAAATAGTTTCTCCCATTCTACAGATTGTCTCTTCACTCTGTTAATTATTTCTGTTGCTGTGCAGCTTTTCAGTTTAATGTTGTCCCATTTGTCTATTTTTGTTTTCTTGCCTATGCGTTTGAAAATACCCATAAAATCTTTGCCTAGACTAATGTCCTGAAGCATTTTCCCTCTCTTCTAGTAGATTTACAACTTCAAGGTCTTAGTTTTTTACATCTTTAATGAATTTTGTGTTGACCTTAGTATATGATGTTAGGGGTCTAGTTTCATTCTTCTGTATATGGATATCCAATTTACTAGCACTATTTATTAAAGAAGATGTCCGCTCCCCAACGTATGTTCTTAGCACCTTTATTTAAAATCAATTGGCTGTAAGTACGTGAATTTATTTCAAGGTTCTTTATTCTGTGGCCTTAACCCCAAGAATTATTACCCCTTAGAATGCAACTCAAATTAGCATAAAAAGTTGCAGCTTAGAAAAAGGCTTATGGCATTAGAATCTGTATTACAAGATTTATTAATTAGAGTCGTATTTTAAAAGTCTTATTCTGGGAGCCATTTTTTTTACGATGCCTAGATAATAGGATGTCCCCAGAACTTTTTTGGAAATTCTAGGGCATTTTTATGGGGGAAGCAGTAAGAGACTTTCTACTACATCTTAGAGCCATGTAAGGAAGAAAGACATGAAACAATCATAGAAGAATGTAAGTTGAAGATCAAGTGTAGCAAAGATGATGAAAATAAGGAATATATTTTTGTAACTCCTGGTGGCTTTAATTTTGTTTTTTATTTTCTGAGTAATTTAAGGGTCCACATTGGTAGAATATTTTATAGTTCAAATGACATTTTGTGGCAACTGAATTTATTTCAGAATTTGTTCTTGGCTTTATGTTATGCTGTTCTCAGGCTACTTCCTTCATTATCACACTATATTCTTATCTTCATTCAGATTGGTGATCTTACAGCAGAACTGGAGACTGCAGGTTCAAAATGTCTGCATCTGGATACAAAGAATCAAGTTCTTCAACAGGAGTTGTTATCTATGAAAACAATACAGAAGAAGTGTGAAAAACTACAGAAGAATAAAGAGAAGTTGGAACAAGAAGTGGTCAACCTCAGAAGTCATTTAGAAAGGAATATGGTAGAATGTGGTCAAGTCAAACAGTATAAACAGGAGATTGAAGAAAGAGCAAGACAGGAAATAGTAGAAAAATTAAAAGAAGTCAATCTCTTTTTACAGGTTAGTTTATATGTAGTGTGCTTTCATTCATTCACTGCAAATTGTATTTTGGACATATACACTGTATGTGTTTCTTCTACATCCCTTATAGCAATTTGTTCTATAGATTTCTAGAAGGAGAAAATGGCATCTGTTTCTCCCTTTAGATATTTCAGTTCCCATCATTATTATAACTAAATCAATCATTCAGGATAATGATTCTCACTAGAGAATTATTTGGCTGTTAAGACCAGTTGGCATAAAGCAAAACCATCAGGAAAAGAAAAAATTGTGATTTAGAAATTATACCATACTCTTCCATTGTTCTTAAATTATGCTGTTCACTTTTTGAAATTTTTAATTAATATCATTATTCTTTATATTATCAGAGTTCATGAGTACAAATGTTTATTACTCAGCCTCCTGGATAGCTGGGACTACAGAAGCATGTCATAATGCCTAGCTGACTTTTTAATTCTTATTTTTAGTAGAAACAGAGTCTTGCTTTGTTGCCCAGGCTGGTCTTGAATTCTTGGCTTCAAGTGATCCCAAAGTGCTAAAATTACAGGCATGAGCCTACATGTTAGCTCTTAGAGACATGGAATGAGAATAGGGAGAAATCTTAGTGATAAGCCAGTATAATTTCTCATTTTACAGATGAAGAGAAGAACTAGGGAAAGGTTAAACAGCAGGGCCCAAGCCATAGAGCTAGTCAGGAAGGCTCAGGATCACATTCCAAATTCCTTTACTTGTACTCCAGGTGATTCCATAACCTTGTGCTCTAGCAGGTAGAATTACTGTAAGAGATCCAAGACCTTGGCCTTTTTTTCTCAACATATATATTGATGTGCACAGCATTTATCCCTAAGTTAGAACATGCAATATTCTACTTAACACACATGTAGTTACTAAGCCCTAAGGTCCTATATGTTCCATACAGATGATTGCTTTAATTTTATCACATCAAAAATTGTAAGCATATTCAAGTCTTCCCACAAATATTGTATTTTAACACAAAAATAATTTTTATACAATTTTCATTAGAAAATATATACAAATTTGTACTCGTTTTCTTAGGTTTTCCTGTTACCAGTTATCATTTTATTTCCCCCATCATTAGACATCTGGATTGCCAGTCAGCCTTTATTGTTTTGATTACTTCATCAAGGATCAAAATGCTTCTCTAGTAGAAACTCACTTTCATTTCTTTAGAAGGTGTATTTGGGTTCCCTTTTCAGTTAGAGTCCTGGAGTGTCTGTCCTCTTATCTCTTTGACCAATGCGTATTGACACAGAGATCTGTTTTTGTAGTTTGGCTTAAAAACAAAGCAGCCCTTAGATACCGAGGAGGTGGCCTTGGTCTTACTCAGGTTATATATTTTTAAAACATATGCTTTTAATTTTTATTAGGCACAAGCAGCATCTCAAGAAAACTTGGAACAGTTAAGAGAGAATAATTTTGCTTCAATGAAAAGTCAAATGGAACTCAGAATTAAAGATCTGGAATCTGAACTCTCCAAAATGAAAACTTCTCAAGAAGATTTTAATAAAACCGAACTGGAAAAATATAAACAACTGTATCTAGAAGAATTAAAAGTTAGAAAATCCTTGTCAAATAAACTAAACAAGTAAGTCAAAATATAGAATCATAGGAAATAAATTAAGCTCACTAATTTGCCTTGAAAGCATAATTCTTAGTGAGACAGGTTCATGAGATTAATGGTAAATGAAAGCTAACTAGGTAATATAATTTTGGAAAGTGATGTTAGTAAATTAACTTACCTTTAAAATATAGGTCCAGGACAGTTTGTTTTTCCCGTTTTTTAAATTTTATATGGCTTTTCCATTCGTATTCTCATGTAGTTAACTAGATCTGTCTTTATGCTTTGTGTTTTTGAAACTTTGTTAGACATTGATATTGTCATCAAACTGTTTGTAAGCATTACCATAAATAGAATTATTAATGAGTTGAGCTTTTTTTTTTTGAAAATTACAACTTAAACCAGAAAGGTCAAGTATTACTACTACTACGCACATTCTAGCACTCCATAAATTAACTTTCCTTGATCTCTGGTGTTATCACTAGAGGGCTCCGTAAACAAACTAGCCTGTATATTTTTTCTACTACATGAAGGCATGCTAGTGAAATAGGGAATGATTAACATAGGGATGAAGGGAAGTATAATTCATAAAGTGGTTAAAAATAACAACTTGGTCAGCTTTAGGGAGTGTGTGGAAAACAGAGGGCAGTCCCTGGCTCTGATGCCTTGGGAACAATGTTAGGAGCTAACTACCTTTGAGGCTCTTTAGTTCTTTTTGATCACCAACTCAGCCGTCTCCTTTTTCCCTAGTATTTGTTGCTCTGAATTATTTCTTGGTGCCAGATGCCTAATGTTTTTCCAGATGAGTGAAATAAATGTAAAAGGGAAAGGGTGGTGAAAGCAAATGCTTGAACATGTCTTGAGGAATTTTTTTTTTTTAATCTCTAAACTGGTTTACTAAATACAAGTAGTTTTAGCTGTTTTTTTTGTTGTTGTTCTTAGTTTTGTTCATTGTATGTACTTAAGGAGTACATGATATTTTTGATATATTTGTACATAGTGAAATGGTTATTATAGTCAAGCAAATTAACATATTCATCATCTCACGTATTTGCCCTTTAAAGACAAGTATTTCTAATGGCATCCTCAGGAATCTTAGCAGTGGAGCTGTTCCAGAAGGCAGCAGGTGTTATCTGTGAAGCCGTACATCATTGATAGCCATTTCCTCCTTTCCCTACTTTGCTTGAATTACTTGTTTGTTGGAAACTACCCTAGAAACATATGTGCTTCTTTAGAACAATCTAAAAATTGCAGTTGCTTATAGTAGGCATGCTCTGACACATTTTCAGTGTTATAATACTGTTTAGTGGGAAATTTCATTTACTCTTATAACTTTTTAAAAAATGCAAGTCTCTTAGGAATCATTTAGGGAAAAGTTAAATACTAAGCATGTGTCTTCTGCAATCTTCACAGAACTAATGAGAGGCTAGCAGAGGTCAACACCAAACTTCTTGTGGAAAAACAGCAGACCAGATCTTTATTCACCACTCTCACTACCAGGCCAGTCCTGGAGTCTCCTTGTGTTGGAAATCTTAATAATAGTTTAGATGTGAACAGAAAACTTATTCCAAGAGAAAACTTAGTGATCTCTACCTCAAATCCACGGACTTCAAATAATAGCATGGAGAAATACTTGACCAAGGTTAGTTATGTTGTCTTTTTCCCTTTGGGTTTCAGATTTCTCATATAATTCTTTTTTTGTTTTATTTTTGTTTTTTTGAGACAGGGTAATGTTGGACTTCAGGCTTCCCCCACCATCTGAAACATAGTTCCCACCTGGAAATAAACAGAAAGGCCACAGAGAAAGGAGCGGCATTTTATAAAACATAGTTTATTTATTTTACTCCTAGTAGCTCTTGATTTTGTATTCTGCATTATTAGCATAAGAGATTACTAATTTATTAAGCTTTTTTATTTCCTCTAGCAGTGTTCAGTTTCTCCTTAGCTATTGCTTTATACATTTCAAAAACCATTGATGGGACCATGTCTATCTCAATAGGACAATTATTAATGCCACCAAGACATTTTTCTCTCCTTTTCCCTTCCATAGGCTGCATCAGGCACTGTGTTAAATTATTTAACTGGAGACAATAATTCTAAATTTGTATTAAGGGAAATATGAGGAAAATGTGTGATTTAATGGAAAAGTAGGAATAAAATAAAAGAGACATATTTGCCAGTTTTCGGGTGTTCCTCCCGGAGCAACTCCCTCCTGGGTTTTGGGTCTTCCCCTTTTCCCTTTGAGCCTTCATGTCTGGCCTGGTGTCCTTTTCTCAAAGGTAGTTGCCCTCAACTGTCATTTATGTGGTAAAATATTCAAGGGTTGGCCAGGCGCAGTGGCTCACACCTGTAATCCCAGCACTTTGGGAGGCTGAGGCAGGCGGATCATGAGGTTAGAAGTTCAAGACCAGCCTGTCCAATGTGGTGAAACCCTGCCTCTACTAAAAAATACAAAATTTATCCGGGTGTGGTGGCACATGCCCTAGTCCCAGCTACTCGGGAAGCTGAGGCCGGAGAATTGCTTGAACCCAGAAGGTGGAGGTTGCAGTGAGCTGAGACTGCACCACTGCACTCCAGCCTGGGCAACAAAGTGAGACTCCATCTAAAATATATATATATATGTATGTGTATATATATATATATATATATATGTGTATATATATATATATATATTTTCAAGGGTCAATGAAGGCTGGAAGAGAATTTATGTAGTGGGAGGCCACTCCAGGGCTGGAATAGAGGCAACAACTTCTTTCAGGTACCCTTTAAGTGTTGGGGGGAAAAAAATAACCTCTACTAAAATTTGTTATGCAAGAAGTATTCTCTTTCTAAAGTGTTTTCTTCAGCATAAGGTAAGCAATTTGTTAAGAGTATTTCATTTTTATCTAAGCAAAATGTACATGTTACGAAAGTGTAAATACAGTATAAAGAAATAATACAATTTACTACACATGGGAAGTAAATATTTAGGAGAAGAACTACATTACGTTAGTAGTTCCTTAATCCAAGTCATATAAAAATGTATATTTTACGTTGTGTTTATTACTGAATAGCAATATAAGATTAGTTCAATAAAGTCTTCTCCCTTTATTTGGTATTGAGTTATTACTTTTATAGGACCTACTAATGCTGTTGTCACATTATTCATTTTATAAGGCCTGTCTATAATGTAATTATATGGAAAACAGTCTTACAAAATATTGGGAAACCTGTTAGTCAAAAATTTTTATCTTTATGCCTAACATTTTTTAAGGCATTGGATATCATATTATCGTCACCACAAAGTACCTATTATGCTCACTATATAGTCTACTATTTCCGACCATGTTCTGGGTATTTAGTGAGAGAATACCTATTATAAAAAAGATTTAAATAAGAACGCTCTAAACGGGACACTTGCAATATAGTCAGAAATATTCCCACACATTTCGTAATTAAGTGTATAAATATAATTAGTCATGTTTAAAAAATTGGTACTAATGTCTGAAATCAAAATTATAATTAAAGAACTATGTATTTTTTGTTTATAATTCAAAGTTGTGAGTCAAAGAAACTAAGCTTGAAAACTAGCTGTAACTTATATTTATCGTTTTTTGAGCATAGCTTCTGAAATCTTTGTGTTTACATGAAGAAATGTTATTCATAATATATAGGTAGCATATTTATTTTTACATGCTTTTTTATCAGTAGAATTTTCACATGACATAGAACAGTATCACTTTCTTTCTGTATATGTTGATGATTCTGTACCAAAAAACAGCATAGAACATACTTAAAATTTTAATTTTCTAAAAGTAGAGAATGGAAAATTTTTTTGCTTGTTATTTTGGAGATGGAGTCTCGCTCTGTTGCTCAGGCTGCAGTACAGTGGTGCGATCTCAGCTCACTGCAACCTCCACCTCCTGGGTTCAAGCAATTCTCCTGCCTTAGCCTCCCGAGTAGCTGGGATTACAAGTGCATGCCGCCGCACCTGGCTAATTTTTTTTGTATTTTAGTAGAGACGGGGGTTTCACTGTGTTGCCCAGCTTGGTATTGAACTCCTGACCTCAATTTGCCTGCCTTGGTCTCCCAAAGTGCTAGGATTATAGGCATGAGCCACTGTGCCTGGCTGGAAAGTTTATTTTAAGGAAAAATCCGTTGAAGGGAAAAAACTAATTAGGCTTCATAAAGGTCAGAGTTTTGCTAAGAATTACATTCATTTACTAAGAATGCATTCATTGCAAACTATGACTTCAGTTACATTACCTTTGTATACTACTAAGAGAAAACATCACCTTTCTGAAATGATGTATATGCAATAGACCAATATTAATTGTACTTCTTATCAGATTAAACAACATTACACGTTTTTAAAATCTAAACTTAAAACAAGTAGGAATTTTATTTATGTGATTATTTTGATATTTGAGCAATCAAGTGTAGTCTTTTAAGAATATTACAGGCCACATTTTGTAAGTTATATATCATTCCCATGATAATGGCTCTTGTCTAACTTAAACATAAATAACATTTATTTCAGATGCAGCAGGAGTTGGAAAAAAATATAACTAGAGAACTTGAAGAAGGTATGTTAACAAAATTCATGAATTAAATTTAGATTAATTTCTGAAGTAAACTTTACGTGAGTGGCTTCCCTTTCCATTGTTTGGCTAATAGATACTACCTTAAATATTCTTTCTTACACACATCTAAAGAAAGATGTGGAAACATAAACATTCATAGTGAAGAGTATACTTATTATGTCTCATGAATTCATCATGTTCCATAGCTTTAAAAACATCTCAGGAAGTCTTTGCATCTTTTTTTTTTTTTTTTTTTTTTTTTTTTTTTTGGCTCTACACTTTCACTTTTGCCATCCCCATAGAACTGTCAACCAGCATGTGGAAATTATTTTCAGAAAACAGAGGCATCATCAACTTCTCAGGATTATGGTGGTGATTTAAGGCCTAAAGACCCCAGACTCATCAAGTAATACTTAGTCTGGAATTACAGTTCATTAGCAGTCACTTGACAGGCAACATTTTAAATCTTCAGCCATTTACTTTGTCATTGGTTTCCATTTGCCCTCAGGAGAAGTTCCAGATTTCTTAGCATGGATTGAAAACACTCATACCAATGTGGTCCCTGTCACCTTATTCAACCTTATTTCTTACCCCTTGCTATTCTCTGGGCCCCTTTACTCTGGTGTCCAGCCACCCTAGACCACATGGAATTCCACAGCAATCTTCCTTCGGTCCAGCTCTGGGCATTTGCTTCTTCCTTCTATCTGGCCCATGTTTTCCTTGTCCTTCAGGTATCAGTCTACATATTATCTCCATCAAAAAGCCCACAGTATTGACTCAGAACTGGGATAGGTGTCCCTTCTTTGTGTTAGTGCCCTGTCTTATGCCTGTTGTGGTGTGTGACTCTGTATGGAAATTGTATGTTTGTTTCTTCAGATTATAGCATATGTTTGTTAGAGGTGGACCGCATCATCTTCATCTTGTAATTCCAGTGCTTACTTTGCACATGGTTGTTGAATAAATGAATGAAGAGTGAGAAAGCCAGAAGCTCTGATAATTAACCACAAGGATAATTAATTCAATGTGCAACCATGGGCAAATTAATAGTAATCTTATATATATATTAGTTGTATATACAGATTTTTCTTTATTGACACTGACAAAATTCTCAACTCTTTTACTGACTTCCACTTAGTTAACTGTGCAGTCTTTTAGGTAATGAGTATAATTCCTTATTTTTCATTCTAGCTGCTGCTGAATTGGAATCTGGATCAGCGGCTTCTCCTCTAGGATCTACTGCTGACTCAATTCTAAATCAAGATCTAGTTTGGAAAGCATCAAGAGAGTATGTACAGGTTTTAAAGAAAAATTATATGATCTGAAGGATAAAATTTTGTTACTGGGTTGTTTACGTGACATTTTAATAGTTTCTCATTAGATATTAATATATGACATATGAAAATCTTTATTAAAGGGAAATATTTTTATATTATGTGTGTCTGATCAAAATTTATATAGTATTTTAAACAATGTTACTTGGCTTCTTTAAGTGGACTTTGCCAGTGAAAACCAGGAATATTGAGTTTTACATACACAAACTGCCCAAATGTCAGCTGTTTAAAGAGCAAAGTCACGAAGTTGTCATTAATACTTTATAGTGTGCAGTTAATTGATGACTTCTTTCTATTTTATAATTTTTATCACTGTAGTGGTAGAATTGGACTTAGACGTCATTTTGTTGTGCAAGAACTGTGGTCATTGTTCATGTGTGGATGTATTACAGTTGTTACAGTGCCATCGCATCAGATTTACATAATTTTAATTTTAAACACTGATTTATGTAGATCTTTTCTCAGGGAGAAATGAGATTTGCCTAATTCACCTTTTCTATTTTTTATTAACCTTTTGGAAATAGCCTTCAATTTTGAGATAATTTTCAAGTTTTAGTACAAAGACTTTTCCGCTAGAACTATTTGAGAGTAAATTGCTGACTATGCCATCATCCCTGATTTCTTTAGTGGGTTTTCTTACAAGTCAGGACTGTCTACATACTACAGTGCAAATCTTGCATTCGGAAAGTCAACATTAATACATTCTAGTTTTGTTACTTCTCTATAATGTCCTTTATAGCAAAAGGATCCCATTCCAATCCATGGCTTGTATTTAGTTGTTGTGTCTCTTAGATTCTTTCAGTCTGGAACAGTTCCTCAGTCTTTTCTTGACATTCGTGAGCTTGAATATTTTGAAGAGTAAAGTCCAGTAATGTAGAATGTCCCTCAGTTGGGTTTCATGGTGATTAGATTTAGGTTGTATGATTTTTTGGCAGGAGTATCACAGAAGTGACCCAGTGATCTCATTGCATGTTACCTGTGACCATACAGTTTTGATTTGCCCTGTTACTGGCGGTGTTAGCATTGATCACTAACAGTGGTATCTGCTGAATTTCTCCTCTGTAATGTTATTTTTTCACATTGTGGATAATTAGTATTTTATGGGGAGGTAATTTGAGACTATGTACATCTCTGTTCCTCATCAAACCCTCAATTTATTCATTTACTTGTATCAATATGGATTCATGGTTTATTCAATGGGTTATAGTTCATATCATTATGAAAAATAGTTCTATTTTGACAATTTCAGACTTATAGAAAAATTATGAGCGGTAGTACAAAGAATTTTTGGATATTATTCCCCAAATATTAACATTTTACTACATTTACTTTATCCTTTCTCCCCCTTCTCCTCCTCTTTTTAGATAAATATGAATACAGTTACATAATACAGATTTTTTTTTCTGAATTGTTTGTAGGTTGCAGACATGATGCCTCTTTATTTCTAAATAATGTTTATTTCCTAAATGCAAGGAATTAGCTTACATAACTGTAGTATAATATTCAAAATCAGGATATTAACATTGGCTCAATATTAATATCTAATCTATAGACCTTATGCAGATTTTGCCAGTTGTCTCCAGAATATCCTTGATAGCCAAGGCAAACTCAAGATGGGGGATTTTCATTATGTATGATGTGTTGGTCTAATTGTCCCGTTTCTCTAGTCTCCTTTAATCTGGGACGGTTACTTGATTGTCATGACATTTATGTTTTTGGAGAGTATAGGTCAGCTGTTTTGTAGGGTTTCTCTCCATTTTTGTTTGTATGATATTTCCTCATGATTAGCTTCAGGTTATGCCATTCAGGCAGGGCTGTCACACAGGTTCTTTCCAATGCAGCATCTGGAGTCATCTGCTGTTACTCGCTTTCATTACTGGCCAATGTTGACTTTGATTATTTGGTTTGTTCAAAGCTCATCTTTGCTCTGGAATAGGGAAATGACTCTAAATGACTTTTATTACTATTATTATTATTTTGAGTGGAGTCTTGCTCTGTTGCCCAGGCTGGAGTGCAGTGATGCCATCATCTTGGCTGGCTGCAACCTCTGCCTCCCCTGTTCAAGCAATTCTCCTGCCTCAGCCTCCCAAGTAGCTGGGATGACAGGCCTGTGCCACCACGCCAGGCTAATTTTGTTATTTTTAGTAAGAGACAGGGTTTTGCTGTGTTGACCCAGGCTAGTCTTGAACTTCTGACCTCAAGTGATCTGCCTTGGCCTCCCAAAGTGCTGAGATTATAGGTGTGAGCCATCCTGCCCAGCCCCTTTTTTTTTTTTGAGACAGGATCTTGCTGTGTCACCTAGGTTGGAGTGCAGTGGTGTGAGCTCAACTCACTTCAACCTCTGCCCCTGGGGCTCAGTGAGCCTCATGCCTCATCCTCCTGAGTAGCTGGGATGACAAGCACGTGGCACCACACCCAGCTAATTTTTGTATTTTTTGTAGAGATGGTTTTTTGGCATGTTGCTCAGGCTGGTCTCCAACTCCTGGGCTCAAGTGATCTGCCAACCTTGGACTCCCAAAGTGCTGGAGTTACAGATGAGCCACTTCACTTGGACAGCTTACCTTTCCTCAACTGCCAAAGTTGGCAGGTTCGCTGGGTATAAAATGGGCACCATAGTCCCTGTTTATGACCTGTGTCTCAGGTTGTGATGATATCAAATGAAATACATATGTAAGTTCTGAAAAGAAAAATCACCAGTGTGTGTTACTGGTAGAAACCAGAACGCCACATTTGGCTAAAGTCTAATGGAGGTGTAGCCCTTCCTCTTCCAATACTGAAACAGATAATAATTTATATTTATATAATGAAATGTTCCCAGGCAGCTGGATTGAATCCCTCCTTTTTAGTGATAATTATCATTCCAGTTTACATTTTATCAGGGTTCCAGTTTATTTCTTCCTCTGCCTCATAGCCTTTTACTACTGAAGATTAAATTTGGAAGCTTTTTTCTAATACAGTGCCTTCTGATTTAGTTTCTATTTTGTTTATTTACTTAGCATGATAAGCTTAACCGGCGATGTACTTTTTAAAAAATTTCTGAACAGGTAGCTTGGGTATTGGCGTTCACATATAGTTTTGTGATTTCTATTCTGGTATTTTTATTTCTTTCAGCATTTTTAAATGCTTTCCTTTGCATATTGAAATAATGAAAATAATAGCTGAAAGTGCATTGCATGAAGAGATTGTCAGGCATGAGAAGATAAGAACATTAAGGAAATCCAACTTTTAAAAGCCTGCAGTGCTTTTCAGAATTTTAAGAAGTTCAATAAATACCAAGGTTTAATTGTTTTCAGCACTGGCTGATGGACAAAATGAAGGAGTAAGAGAAGTGAAAAATTGCTGAAGTTAAGCACCCTGCCTGTCCCAGCTCGGTGATATGCTATTGACATAGTTATTTAAGTTTTTCTGAATCACACGTGAGAAATCTTCAACAGAATTTATACAGTCAACCAAGTGGTTATGAACTAGATCAGTAACTAAATCCAATTATTAGCTATGATTTTAATATAGATTTAAATGAATCCTCACTAATCTATTTGGTTGAAAAAAAATGTTATGAAGGATATCATTCCAATTTGGCTATTATCTTATAATGTATTTTCTCCTCCATCACCCTGAGGATGTATGTAGGACATTAATGGGAAAAATAGAAAATGTACCTTTTTTAGTGTAACCCTTTTTATCTTTTTCTTTTTTTAAGACAGAGTCTTTATCACCCAGGCTGGACTGCAGTGGCACAATCACAGCTCACTACAGCCATGAAATCCTGAGCTCAAGCAGTTCAAACACCCTAGGCTCCAGAGTAGTTAGAACCACAGGTGCACCCTACCATGCATGGATAATTCTTTGTTTTCTAGTAGCAAGGAGTTCTCCCTGTGTTGCCCAGACTGGTCTGGGACTCCCAAGCTCAAGCAGTTCTCCTGCTTCAGCTTTGTAAAGTACTGGGATTACAGGCATGAGCCACTGCGCCCAGACTATTTTCTCTTTTAAAAAAAGCGCAGTTATTGGAACAATGTGAATGGTTTAGAACATGGGCTTATGGGGGCCGGCTGGGTGGAATGTGTGTCAGCTGCTTCCTGGCCTTACCTTCCATATTTCAGCACACAATGTGTGCTGACACACAATGCGTCTGGGCCTCCTGGAGAACAGCACTGACAGAATGTGTAGCCTCAGGCTTGCACCTAGGAGTTCAAGGCCAGCCTGGGCAACATGATGAAATCCCATCTCTACTAAAAACACAGATTAGCTGTGTGTGGTGGTGTGCCTATAATCCCAGCTACTGGAGATTATGAATCCAGAGAATCGCTTGAACCCAGGTAGTGAAGGTTGTTGTGAGGCAAGATTATGCCACTGTACTCCAGCCTGGGCAACAGATCAAGACTCTGTCTCCAAAGAAGAAAAAAAAGGAAAGAAAGCAAACAAACAAAAAAGAAATGAGCTATCAAGCAGTGCAAAGATAAAGATATGGAGTACTATGCTTTGACTATAAATTGGCCCTTATGTTTAGTCTTGATTCCCAGTGTGGCAGTGCTGAGAGGTAGGTGGTTTAAGAGGTCATTAGGTCATTAAAATGAATTAATCTCATTCAGGGTTAGTTCTCATGGGAATGGATTAGTTACCACAAGAGAGGGTTGACATAAGCAAGGTTGCCTCTCCAGGTTGGCCCCTCTTTTGCATGCACCCACTTCTACTGATCCGCCATGTTGTGATGCAGTCAGTGGTCCTTCCCCAGACACTGGCACCATGCCCTTTGGACTTCACTGCCTCCAGAACCATGATCCAAAATAAATCTCTTTTCTTTATGAATTACCCAATCTCAGGTATTCTGTTATGGTTTTCTTTTATAGTCCATAAAAGAAAATATGGACTATTTTCTTTTACCATAACAGAATACCTGAGATTGGGTAATTCATAAAGAAAAGAGATTTAGTCTAAAACATGGAGGAACCATAAATGCATATACTCAGGAAAAGAAATCAATTTGAAATGGCTACATACTATGTGATTCCAACTATATGATATTTTGGAAAAGGGGTAATTACAGAGACAATAAAAAAGATCAGTGGGCCAGGTGCAGTGGCTTATGCCTGTCATCCTAGCAATTTGGGAGGCAGAGGTGGATGGATCACCTGAGATCAGGAGTTTGAGAACAGCCTGGCCAACATAGTGAAACCTATTCTCTACTAAAAATACAAAAAAATAGCCAGGATGGCGGATGCCTGTAATCTCAGCTACTCGGGAGGCTGAGGCAGGAGAATCCTTTGAACCCTGGAGGTGTAGGTTGCAGCAAGTGGAGATCACACCATTGCATTCCAGGCTGGGCGACAGTGTGAGACTCTGTCTCAAAAAAAAAAAAAAGTAAGTCAGCTGTAACTCAAATACTAGCCAATAATGTGTGTGTGGTTTTTTTTGAAACCAAAGTGTTCCAAAGTCCATGTATTCTCTAGGTTAAAGTTGTTTAACTTGAGGTTATTAGTATAACTAGCCATTAAAAGAATAGACACAATATATAACTTTTCAACAAGAAGCTTAAAAAGGAGAGTAAGAGAAAAATCCTAATTACATGAAGTAGACAAGAAAGGAAGATAAAAACCCCAGACAAATCCAGGATAATAGGAAGTACAAAATAAGATGTTAAAAACCAATACAAATACATAATTACAGTAAGAGTAAAAAGAATAGACCAGAAGGGGTGGCTCATGCCAGTAATCCCAACACTTTGGGAGGCCAGGGCAGAAGGATTACTTGAGGCCAGGAGTTAGAGACCAGCCTAGATGACACAGTGAGACTCCTATCTCTAAAAAAAAGTAACAATTAGCCAGCCTTGGTGGCATAAGCCTGTAGTCCCAGCTACTCGGGAGGCTGAGGCAAGAAGCTGGCTTCAGCCCAGAAGGTTGATGCTGCAGTGAGCCATGATCACAGCACTGCATTCCAGCCTGGGTGAAAAGTTAAAAAATTCAAAAACGTAAAAAGAAACTTGCAGTTAAAAGACAATAATTCCTGAACTAGATATAAACACAACAAAATCCACCTCACCTTCCATGTTTCAGTACGTGTCTGGGCCTCTTGGAGAACAGCACTGACAGAATGTGCAGCCTGGGGCATCTGTCCATTGGGCTGGGGGGTACCTTTTACAGGTCCTGAGAGGCAGGAAGCCAGTAAAGAACAGTGTGCAAAGCATTTTCCACATTCTTGCAAGTTAATCTGAAAAATTCAAAGCAGTTTATATGTCTAAAGCAAAGAAAGATACTTGCTGGCTACTTCTTACAAAAAAATAAAAATATAGCAAAAAAAGCAATTCACAGGCATGACATGGTACACAAGACCTTATGAAAAATCTCAGGTTCTGTAACAAAACTTTATAAGAGATTCAGGAAAAGATTCAGGAAGGTGAGTAATTTGATAAACCTCACTGAGGAGGATCTGGATTAACTGGGATCATGGATAGGAATAGTTTGACTTTAGAAAACCTTTTCACAATTGAAGAATAAACCTTGAAAACCTATTTCCGTTCAAAAAAATTACATTGTTGATTTTCCTAATCATACCACTCTGAGTACAGGAGCAACTTTTAAACATTGTCCTCAACACAATAGAGATTTGGGCAAAATGTGGGGTTTCCTGAAATAATCTGGAATTAGTTGTTTTTTTTTTCTCACCAAAAGTCCTGGTGATCTTATTTTCTTGCCTTTCAATTTGTCCTTCTGACACAAAGCTTGACTCGTGGAAGGTTTACATTTGGGAGAGAATCAGATAGAAGAAGCTCTGTGTTGATTTCTGGGGCTCCTTAGAAAGCATCCAGTGGAGGATGGCCACCTCTCCACACTCGAGCTGTTTCTCCTGCAACTGAACTGCCGCCCAGCCCATGCCAGAAGGTCTTCAGCTCCTCTCCCTGTGAATGCAGAGATGCTTTAGTCATGCTCAGCACCACTGTTCTGCCTGTTTATTTCTTAGTTATCCAGTAATTTGAGAAACCCATTAATCTATATGACAGTTCAAAGAATGAGTTCAGGACATTAGAAATAAACAAACAAACAAAAAAAGGGAAAGTTTGGCTGGGCTCTGGTGGTTCATTCCTGTAATCTCAGCCCTAGGGCAGGCTGAGATGGGGGAATCACTTGAGGCCAGGAGTTGGGAGGACAGAGTGGCCAATTTGGTGAAACTTTGTCACTACTAAAAATACAAAAAATATAGCCAGGTGTGGTGACCTGAAACTCTAATCCCAGCTACTTGGGAGGCTGAAGCAGGAGGATTGCATGAACTTGGGAAGCAAGGATTGTAGCAAGCTGAGATTGTGACATAGCACCCCAGCCTCGGTGACAGAGTGAGACTCAGTCTCAAAAACAAAACAAAACAATAATACAATGGCGTTTGGAAACTGAGGGGGAAACAGTGGGACGGGGGAGAAAGATAAGAGACTACAAATTGGGTTCCATGTGTACTGCTTGGGGTGATTGGTGCACTAAAACCTCACAAATCAACACTAAAGAAGTTAGTCAAGTAACTGAATACTACCTGTTTGCCCAAAGTTTATAAAAAGAAAAATATTTTTTTGAAAATTGAGTACATTATTTTCAAGTTACAAAGACACATCTGTCATGAGGCTTAATTATTCTAATTTTAAAAGAAATGAAGAGAACCAAATTTAAATGGAGAAGCAGTCAGGCATTTCCTCTACAGCAATGAAATCTGTAGCATACATTTTGTATTTTGAAACTTAGTTTTCAGCCAGGCTGTGGGAAGAAGAGGGCCGAGAACTAGGCATTGGGGTAGGAAGGAGAAAATAAACCGTCTGGACACAGCAGGGAAAGAAGACTTGGGGTCTTGAGGCAGAGCCAGTCCTCCTGCTTGGGGCCTGGGCCTAGGAAAGCTAACTAGGAGTGGAGGGAGGATTTCCCAGGCTGTAGATGCCTCTCGGGGGAACCTTAGGTCAGCAGGGCAAGAGGAGGTCCTCAGGCCTAGGGGTATCCGTAGCCTTCTTACCTTTGGGTGTCTTCTGGTCATGACCCTCGCTGGCTTCCAAATCCGACTGGGCAGGCTCCAAAGCAGTGGGGTCTGGTGCTACTGTCACCTCTACCTCGTAGATCTCAGAGCTGCAGGACGACTGTCTTCACCGCATCCTGAGCTGGCCCTGCTTGGGGCTGGCAATGGGGGACAGCGTGTTCCAGGCACTTCTGCTCCTTCCTGCTGGGATCTGTGCCTTTACTGGCCGCCCACTCATAGATGTCAGAGCACCAGGATGGCTCCGCAGAACCCCTGCGGGAGCTCTGCCTAGGGCTGACTTTGGTGCACATGTGACAGGTCAGCGTGGTCCCCATAGGGCAACTCTGCTTTTCTTGGGCCGCTTGGGCCTCAGCCTGCCCATATGTCTGCAGAGCTCCACACCTACCGACTCTTCCTGGCAAGGCACTGCTGGCACAGGCAGCCCAGGCCCATGGGGCTGTACCCACTTGCAGCTGGCACCCTGCCTCACCTACCCACTGAGAGCTGACTTCTCTGCAACAGTCGGAACCTGCCTGGTTGATTTAGAATGGGCCTGGATGCGCCAAACCCGACAGCTATGACTGCGGGAGGAGAGAGCACAGACAGCTCCTCATCCTCCACTACCTACTGAAGACCCCTACTCACCCTGAGCTGACTTATCTGCAACAGCCACCATCCTGCCTGGTTTATTTAGAATGGGCCTGGATGCAACAAGCCTGAGAGATGTGGCTACGGGAGGAGAGAACATCGATGGAGCTCCTTCCGCTGTTGCCCAACAACTCAAGGCAACAAAATGAAGACCAACAGCTGAGGGCGCCAACCCAAGGCAACCAATGAGGGCACCCAGTGAAGGTCACTAGGTAAAGCCAGTTGCTCTGCCATTCAGACTGCATCCTGGTTAAGAGGAAACAATCAGGCCCAGAGTCCCCTGCATGCCTCTCCCTAAACTTGGAACTTGAGAGCACAGGCACATGGCTCCAAGGCCCCGCCCTGTCATTGGCCCCACCCTGCTATTGGCCCTGCCCCACCTTTCATTCATTGATGGCTGCTAGGAGATTTCAGGTTTCTCACTGTGCTGACATTCCTAGGGATCATCACTTTACAATGAATGATGTTAAAATTACTGAAATCAAATCTGCCTCATGCACAACCTCGCATTTCTAGAACCTCTTTCCCCCATAACCTCTGAGCTTCACAGAACTAGAAAAATGACAGATTTCTGCATGTGCTTTCAGAAAAGCACATTGCCATGACTTAAGGCTACCGTATAATGTAAAGTTTTATACATACATATATATATATACACACACACGCAAATGTATTCAATACATATATGTTCAATTTGTCTTTTCAAAATAACACATTCAAGCAAATTAAGACTAATAGAAGAAGTTTTCTAAAATTTATACATTAAGTTTCATCACAATTTTCTATTGACCACTTTCATAGAGCAACTTAAAATTCATGGTTTCAACAAAGAGGCTTATGTAAGAGAAAAGCACCACATAATACAATATTTTAAATGTGATCCTCATTGCTGCTAATAACAATTACCCAGTATGTATTGTGAACTGCTTTGTGACTATGGTGACTTATTTAATCTCTCTGATTCTTGGTTTGATTAACTACAAAATATAACAATTTTATAAACTTCCTCTAAAAATTAGATGAGAGAAAAGGAATCCTCCTTCTGCATATATTGAATACTTACAAGTTTATAGGCATCGTACCCGGATTTTTACACACTTACCTTATGGAAGCCACATAACAACCCATGTTTTAAATTACAGGTATTTGGCCAGATTTTTACCCAGGTACCTTATGAAAGTCACATAACACTCACATCCTTTATAGATGAGCAAACTGAGGCTTAGCGGAGTTAGAAACACATTCCCCACCACGTCATAATGTGTGATGGAACTGGGATTCAAATCCAGTTCTTTCTGACACGAAAGGTTTTGCACTATAATGAAGATTAAGTTGTACCCAGCATATGGAGGGAGTCAAAACATGTGGATTCCCTTTCTCTACCCTTTTATGTGTGAATTTCATTGGTTTTTACGGCCTAAGAACAATCCTAAACTCCCTACCAGGTTGCCTTCCAGTGGTCCCCTTTCTCTTGGGGATCATTACTAAGCTGCATATTTAGACCACATATTTAGCTCTTCATAAACATGTGCTTTAAGAAAAGACATTTTTTAGGCCAAGAGATTTGTTGATCAAGAAATAAAATTTTCTAGGCCCTAGGTTACTAACCGTGAACTGTCTAGTTTTTCTATATAACGTAGGGCTATTCCATGTTAAAAAATCACAGGATCCACTAAATTTGCAGAAAGATTTAGAACTATGCTGCAGGAGCATCTTCCTGACAACTGTGCAGGAAGACCAGACTATACACACAAAGCAAGAGCACCTCCAAAGGCCAGGTGTGGTGGTTCCTCCCTGTCACCTTAGCAATGTGGGTGGCTAAGGTGGGTGGGTCACTTGAGGCCAGGAGTTCGAGACTAGCCTGGGCAACACAGTGAGATCCTGTCTCAACAAAAAAATCATTTTATATGGTTTTATATGGCACATTTTATATGGCACTCAAGAAGAGTGCCTCTAACATTGCTTTATGAGAAAGAGGTCTGGTCTAGAATTCAAGATATGAAATTTTGAGTCTCACTGTTGCTACTTAAGTATAACTAGAAAAGTTGTAGATATTTTCTCTACAGCAATGAAATTTGTAGCTTACATTTTTTTATTTTGAATGCTTAGTATTCAGGTAGCCTGGGGCAAGATGAAGAGGAAACAGAACAGGGCATTGGGATAGGAAGAAAGAAGAATGGGTGGGGACTCGAGGCAGAGCCAGTCTTCCTCCTTGGGGCCTGGGGCTGGGAAAGCTAAGTATAGTCAGGAGGCAGAGCCCCAGGCTGTGGATGTCTTTGGGGAGAACCTTGAGTCAGCAGTGGCCTCAGGAGCTCCCGCTGTATCCAATCTTTTATAGATCAGCATAAAATAACATATAGATGAGCCAAGCAATATTCGCTGCCTCCCTACCTTTGGTCGTCTTCTGGTCACCAATGTGCTGCAAGTCAGGACCCTGGCCAGCTCCCAAACCCAAGTGGGTAGGCTCCAAAGCAGTGTGGTCAGGAGCTACTGCCACCTCCACCTTGTAGATCTTGAAGCATCAGGATTTTCCTGCTCACCACACTCTGAGCTGCCCCTGCCTAGGGCTGGCATTGTGGGACAGCATGTTCTGGGCTCTTCTGCTTCTCTCTGCTGGTGTCTCTGCCTTTTTTTGCCCTTCACTCATGGATGTCAGAGCCCCAGGATGGCTTCACAGAACCCCTGCTTCGGCCCTGCCTGGTGCTGCCTTTGGTTCACATGAGATACTTCAGCGTGCTCTCCTTGGGGCAATTCTGCTCTTCTCAGGCAGCTTGGGCCTTGACTTGCTTCCATGTCTGCAGAGCTCAGAACATGCTGTCTCTTCCCAGCAAAGGCACGCTGGCACCGGCAACCCCCAGGCTATGGGGCTGCATCCCTCTGGGATTTCGCACCTTACCTCACCACCTACCTTGAGCTGACTTGTCTGTAAAAGTCGCAAACCTGCCTGGTTTATTTAGAATGGGCCTAGGTGCAACAAGCCTGAGAACTGTGACTGTGGGAGGAGAGAGCACAGACGGAGCTCCTTCTCCTTCCACCACTGCCAAACCAACGGAAGGCCAACAACTGAAGAGCACCAACTGAGGGCACTAAACAAAGGCAACCAATGAAGGCACCCACTGAAGGCCACCAGGTGAAGGCAGGTTGCCCTGCCACCCAGCCCATATCCTGCTTAAGAGGAAACAATCAGGCTCAGAGTCCCCTCTATGTGTCCCTTCCAAGTTGGAACTCAAGATACCAGGCAATGGCTCACTAGGCCCTGTCCTGCCAGCCACTGCATCCCACCTTTCATTCATTCCTTTCATTCATTCCTGGCTGCTAAGAGCTTTCAGGTTTCTCACTGTCTTGAAGTTCCTAGGGATTTGGAACCTTACAACAAATTATGCTAAAATTACTGAAACCAAATCTGGCTCTTGCACTAGCTGGAATTCATAGAACCTCCTTTCCCGTATAACCTCTGAGTTTTTTACAAACTGCAAAAGTGACAGATTTCTGCAGGTGCTTTCAGAAAAAACATTGCCACGAGCTAAATCTAGCTCGTGTGTGGTGTCAAATTATATTTCACATATATATACATATGCATTGAATCCATATATATTCCATTTACGTTTTTGAAAATAACCCACAGTCATTCAAATTAACAAGGATAATAGAGGACATTTTCTAAGATTTATACGCTAAGTATATCACAGTTTCCTAATGATCACTTTGATACATCAACTTAGAATCTATGGCTTCAACAAACAAAGAGGTTTATGTAAGAGAAAAGCATTCTCAATTGAAGATTTTAAATGTGATCATCATTGCTACTTTTATCTGCAATTACCCAGTAAATGTATTAAGAACTGCTTTGTGACAATAGTGACTCATTTAATCTTTTGGATCCTTGGTTTGTTTATCTCAAAAATATAAGTAACACCAGTTTTTATAAACTTGCTCTAAAACTTAAATGAAAGACAAATAATCCTCTTTCTCTATATAATGAAGACTTACAAAAGTATAGGCACCGTGTCCAGATTTTTACACACTTACCTTATTGAAGCCTTAAAACAACCCTATCCTTTAAATTACAGTCATTTTGCCCACACCAATTTTTACACCCTTACATTATGACAGCCTCATAATAATCCCATTTTTATAGATGAGCAAACAGGTTCAGAACAGTTAAAAACGCATTCACCATCATGTCCTAATGAGTGATGGAACTGGGATTTAAATACAGTTCTCCCTGATGCCAAAGGTAGTGCAACATAACCAAGACCAAGTTATACTGAGCACATGGAGGCAGTCAAAACCTGTGGATTCCCTCTCTCTACCCTCTTATGTGTGAATCTGAATGGCTTTCATGGCCTCAGAACCAACCTAAACTCCCTCCCAGGTTGCCTTGCAGTGGTTCGCTTCCTCTTGGAAATGACTAGGAATCTGCATATTTAGACTACAAGCATCTCCTTAGAAACAGGTTTGTTGCTCAAGAAATGAAATTTTTGGCCAGGGATGGTGGCTCTTGCCTGTACTTTGGGAATCCAAGGTGGGCAGATCTCCTGAGGTCAGGAGTTCAAGACAAACCTGACCAACATGGTGATACCCCATCTCTAAAAAAGGACAAAATTAGCCGAGTATGTAGTAAATGCCTCTAATCCCAGCTACTCAGAAGGCTACGGCAGGAGAATCACTTGATCCCAGGAGGCAGAGGTTACAATGACCTAAGATCATGTCATTGCACTCCAGCCTGGGCAACAAGAGCAAAATTTTATCTCAAAAAAGAAAGATATGAAAATTTCTAGAACTTGTTACTAACTGAATTGTCTAGCTTATCTGTAATAAGCAGATGTATTATTACATGTAAAACATTACAGGATTCACTGAATTTATCCAGAAAGATTTGGAATGATGCTCAAGGAGCATCTTACTGACAGCTGGATAGTAGGAGCAGTGGAAACACACAAAGCAAGGGTACCTCCAAAGTCCAGGTGTGGTGGTTCTTGCCTGTCAGTCCAGCAATGTGTAAAGCAAGGGTGAGTTGATCACCTGACATCAGGAGTTTGAGGCCAGCCTGGGGAACACAGTGAGACCCTGTCTCTACAAAAAAACCAACAAAACAAAACAAAACAAAAATACTCAATTTTGTAATGACTGTAATCAAGAAGTGTACCTCTGACCCTCTAACTTGCTTCAAAATACAGAGCTGCAGTTCAGAAATCAAGATATGAAGTTGTGAGTCACATTAGGGCTATTTAAGTTTAAATAGAAGAAATGTCAGACATTTCCTCTACAGCAATGAAATCTGTAGCATTCATTTTGTAGTTTAGAAACTTAGTTTCTGGCCAGCCTGGGGGAAGCAGAAGAGGTCCCAGAACTCAGCATTGGGGTAGGAAGGAGGAAGGAAACTGGATGGACCCAACAGGGAAGCAAGATAAGCTGGGAAGGCAAGGCAGGCCCAGTCCTTTTGCTTGTGGCCTAAGCCTAAGAAAGCTACCTAGGGGAAGGAGGGAGGAGCCCCATACCGTGGATGCCTCCAGGTGCAACGTTGGGTCAGCAATGGCCAGAGAAGCTCCTGAAGTCCAGCAGTGTCTGTCACCTCTCTACCTTTGGGTGTCTTCTGGTCGCCAATGTGCTGCAAGTCAGGACCCTTTCTGGCTCCCAAATCCAACTGTGCAGGCTCCAAAGCAGTGAGGTTTGGACATACTGCCACCTCCACGGGGTAGATCTCAGTGTCAGGACGTCTCTTCCCACTGCACCCTGAGCTGGTCCTGCTTGTGACTGGCATTGGGGTACAGCGTGTTCCAGGCACCTCTGCTCCTCTCTGCTGGGGCTTGGCTCTTTATTTGCCACCAACTCAGATGTAAGAGCCCAGATTGGCTCTGATGAATCCCTGTCCAGCCATGTCTCGGGCTGTCTTTGGTGCACGTGGTCAGCGAGATCCACAAGGGGCAGCTCAGCACATCTCAGGCAGCTTGGGCCTTCACTGGCCCCCACTTCTGCAGAGTTTAGCACCCGCCGCCTCTTCCCAGCATAGGCAAAGCTGGCACAGGTTGCACCAGGCCGTGGAGCTGCACACCACTGGCAGCCCCCACCCTGCCTCACCTGCTCACTCTGAGCTGACTTATCTGCAACAGCCACCACCCTGCCTACTTTATTCAGAATGGGCCTTTATTCAGAACAAGCCTGAGAGCTGTGACTGTGGGAGGAGAGAATATAGACCGAGCTCCTTCCTCTGTTGCCCAACAACTCAAGACCACCAACTGAACACCACCAGCTGAGGGTGCCAAGCCAAGGCAGCCAATGAGGGCACCCAGTGAAGGTCACCAGGTGAAGGCCAGTTGCCCTGCCATTCAGACTGCATCCTGGTTAAGAGGAAACAATCAGGCCCAGAGTCCCCTGCATGCCTCCCCCTAAACTTGGAACTTGAGAGCACAAGCACATGACTCCAAGGCCCTGCTCTGCCATTGGCCCCACCCTGCCAATGGCCCCGCCCCACCTTTCATTCATTGCTGGCTCCTGGGACCTTTCAGGTTTCTCACTGTGATGATGTTCCTAGGGATCATCACCTTACAATGAATGATGCTGCAATTACTGAAATCAAATCTGCCTCATGCACAATCTCGGATTCATAGAACCCCTTTTGCCCCATAACCTCTGAGCTTCAAAGAAACTAGAAAAATGACAGATTTCTGCATATGCTTTCAGAAAAAAACATTGCCATGACTTAAGGCTACCCTATAATGTACAGCTTTGTACATATATATACACACAAATGTATTCAATACATATGTGTTCAATTTACATTTTTTGAAAATACACTCATAAACTAAGACTAATAGAAGAAATTTTCTAAAATTTATACACTAAGTTTCATCACAATTTTCTATTGATCATTTTCATAGAGCAACTTAAAATTCATGGTTTCAACAAAGAAAGAGGCTTATGTAAGAGAAAAGTACCACATAATACAATATTTTAAATGTGATCCTCATTGCTGCTAATAAATAACAATTACCCGGTATGTACTGTGAACTGCTTTGTGACTATGGTGACTTATTTAATCTCTGTGATTCTTGGTTTGATTAACTATAAAATATAACAGTTTTATAAACTTGCTCTAAAAATTAGATGAGAGAAAATTAATTCTCCTTCTGCATATATTGAACACTTATAAATTTATAGGCACCGTGTCCAGATTTTTACACACTTACCTTACAGAAGCCACATAACGCCGCCGTGTTTTAAGTTACAGTCATTATGCCCAGATTTTACAGACTTACCTTACAGAAGCCACATAAGAACCTCATGTTTTAAATTACAGGCATTATGGCCAGATTTTTACACATGTACCTTATGGAAGTCAGGTAACACTCCCATCCTTTATAGATGAGGAAACTGAGGCTCAGTGGAGTAAGAAACACATTCCCCACCACGTCATAATGAGTGATTGAATTGGGGTTCAAATCCAGCTCTTTCTGACACCAAAGGTTGTGCAACATAGCAAAGATTAAGTTGTACCGAGCATACGGAGGGAGTCACAACGTGGATTCCCTTTCTCTACCCTTTTATGTGTGAATTTCATTGGTTTTCAGGTCCTCAGAACAATCCTAAACTCCCTCCCAGGTTCCCTTGCAGTGATCCCATCCCTCTTGGGGATGATTACTTAGTTGCATATTTAGACCACATATTTAGCTCCTTATAAACAGGTGCTTTGGTTAAGAAAAGACATTTTTTAGGCCAAGACATGGGTTGATCATGAAATAATATTTTCTAGGCCCTAGGTTACTAACTGTGAATTGTCTAGCTTCTCTAAAAAATATATTGCTATTGCACGTAAAATAAATAACAGTATCCACTGAATTTGCAGAAAGATTTAGAACTATGCTGCAGGAGCATCTTCCTCACAGCTGTGCAGGAAGACCAGACTATACACACAAAGCAAGAGCACCTCCAAAGGCCAGGTGTGGTGGTTCCTGCCTGTCACCTTAGCAATGTGGGAGGCCAAGGTGGGTGGATCACTTGAGGCCAGGAGTTCGAGACTAGCCTGGGCAACACAGTGAGACCCTGTTTCTACAAAAAATCATTTTATATGATTAGAATCAAGAAGAGTACCTCTAACATTGCTTTATGGTAAAGAGGTCTGGTGTAGAATTCAAGATATGAAATTTTGAGTCTCACCGTGGTACTTAAGTCTAACTGGAAAAGCTGTCAGACACTTTCTCTACAGCAATGAAATCTATAGCTTACATTTTGTATTTTGAAAACTCAGCTTTCAAGCCGCCTGGGGCAAGATGAAGAGGAAACAGAACTGGGCATTGGGATGGGAAGAAAGAAGAATGGGTGTGGACTTGAGGCAGAGCCAGTCCTCCTGCTTGGGGCCTGAGTCTGGGAAAGCTAAGTAGGGTCAGGAGGGAGAACCCCAGGCTGTGGATGTCTTTGGGGGAAGCTTTAGTCAAGAGTGGCCAGAGGAGCTCCCGCTGTATCCAGTCTTTTATAGATGAGTGTAACATAACATATAGATGAGCCAAGCAGTATTTGTTGCCTCCCTACCTTTGGTCGTCTTCTGGTCACCAATGTGCTGCAAGTCAGGACCCTGGCCAGCTCCCAAACCCAAGTGGGCAGGCTCCAAAGCAGTGTGGTCAGGAGCTACTGCCACCTCCACCTCATAGATGTTGGAGCATCAGGATGGTTCTGCTCACCACACTCTGAGCTGCCCCTGCCTGGGGTTGGCACTGTGGGACAGCATGTTCTATTTGCCTCTGCTTCTCTCTGCTGGTGTCTCTGCCTTTTCCGTCCATTCACTCATAGATGTCAGAGTCCCAGGACGGCTTCACAGAACCCCTGCTTCGGCCCTGCCTGGTGCTGCCTTTGGTTCATATGAGATAATTCAGCGTGGTCCCTTTGGGGCAACTCTGCACTTCTCAGGCAGCTTGGGCCTTCACTTGCTTCCATGTCTGCAGAGCTCAGAACATGCCGCCTCTTCCCAGCAAAGTCACGCTGGCACGGGAACCTCAGCCATAGGGCTGCATCCCACTGGCAGCATGCAGCTTACCTCACCACCTACCTTGAGCTGACTTGTCTGTAAAAGTCACAACCCTGCCTGGTTTATTAAGAGTGGGCGTTAAGTGCAACAAGTCTCAGAACTGTGACTGTAGGAGGAGAGAGCACAGACGGAGCTCTTCCTCCTTCTACCACTGCCAAACCAACTGAAGACCAACAACTGAAGAGCACCAACTGAGGGCACTAAACAAAGACAACCAATGAAGGCACCTACTGAATGCCACCAGGTGAAGGCGGGTTGCCCTGCCAACCAGACCGCATCCTGCTTAAGAGGAAACGATCAGGCCCAGAGTCCCCTCCATGTGTCCCTGCCAACTTGGAACTTGAGAGACCAGGCATGTGGCTCACAAGGCCCTGCCCTACCAGCCACTGCATCCCAGATTTCATTCATTCCTTTCATTCATTCCTGGCTGCTAAGAGCTTTCAGGTTTCTCACTGTCTTAGAGTTCCTAGGGTTTATCACCTTACAATGAATTATGCTAAAGTTACTGAAGCCAAATCTGGCTCTTGCACTAGCTGGAATTCATAGAAACTCCTTTCCCCCATAACCTCTGAGTTTTTTACAAACTACAAAAAGGACAGATTTCTCCAGGTGCTTTCAGAAAAAACATTGCCATGAGCTAAGTCTACTGTGTGATGTCTAATTATATTTCACATATATGCACATACACATTCAATCCATACATATTCCTTTTACATTTTTGAAATTAACTTATATATTCAATCAAATTAACAAGAGCAATAGAGGACATTGTCTAAATTTATACACTAAGTATATCACAGTTTCCTAATGATCACTTTACACGGCAACTGAGAATTGATGGCTTCAACAAACAAAGAGGCTTATGTAAGAGAAAAGCATTCTCTTATTACAAGATTTTAAATGTGATCATCATTGTTACTTTCAACAGGCAGTTACCCAGTAAATGTATTGTGAACTGCTTTGTGACTATAGTGACTCATTGAATCTTTCAGATTCTTGGTTGATTATGTCAAAAATATGAGTAACACCAGTTTTATAAACTTGCTCTAAAAATGAAATGAGAAAAATAATCCTCGTTCTGTATAGAATGAAGACTTACAAAATTATAGGCATTGTGTCCAGATTTTTACACACTTCCCTTATGGAAGCCACACAACAACCTCGTCTTTTAAATTACATACATTATGCCCAGATTTTTACACACTTACCTTATGGAAGCCGCTATTGGGTTGAAAAATGTTATGGAGGATATCATTCCAATTTAACTATTATTTTAAAAGGTATTTTTCCTCCATCCCCCTTGGGATGTATGTAGGATATTAATGTGGAAAATAGAAAGTGCACATTTTTAGTGTAATCCTTTTTTTCTATTTTTAAGAGAGGGCCTTTATCTATCACAGTTCACTGCAGCCTTGAAATCGTGGGCAGAAACAATTCAAACACCGCAGGCTTTTGAGTACCTAGGAGCACAGGTACACCCCACCACGCGTGGCTAATTTTTCTATTTCTAGGAGATAGGATCTCTCACTATGTCACCCAGGCTGGTCTGGAACTCTGGAGCTCAAGGAATTCTCCTGCTTCGGCCTCCCAAAGTGCTGGGATTACAGGTGTGAGCCACCACACCCAGCCTATTTTTTCTTTTTAAAAGAACAGTTATTGGAACAATTTGAATGCTTTAGGACATGGGCTTGGGTGGAATGTGTGTAAGCTGCTTGCTGGCCTCACCCTCCATGTTTCAGCACGTGTCTGGGCCTCTTGGAGAACAGCACTGACAGAATGTGCAGCCTGGGGCATCTGTCCATTGGGCTGGGGGGTGCCTTTTACAGGTCCTGAGAGGGAGGAAGCGAGAAAAGAACAGTGAGCAAAGCATTTTCAACATTCTTGCAAGTTAATCTGAAAATACAAAGCAGTTTACATGTCTAAAGCAAAGAAAGATACTTGCTGGCTACTTCTTTAAAAAAAAGTAATAATAAAAACAAAGCAAAGAAAGCAATTTACAGGTAATAGCATGGTACACAAGACCTTATGAAAAATCTGAGGTTCTGTGACAAAACTTTTATGAGATTCAGCAAAAGGTTCAGGAAGGTGAGAATGGTATTTTATAAACCCTAGCGATGAGGGTCTGGATTAACTGGGATCGTGGAGAGGAATAGTTTGTTTTACTTTAGAAAACCTTTTCATAATTGAAGAATAAACCTTGAAAACCTATTTACCTTCAAAATAATTATATTGTTGTTTTCCCTGAAATGTATTTATCTTGTCTCATACCACACTGAGTACAGGAACAACTTTTGAACATTGTCCTCAACAAAGAGTACACTGGACAGAGACATAATAGACAGAGATTTGGGCAAAATGCGGGGTTTCCTGAAATAATCTGTTATTAGATGTGCTCCCCTACCCCAAAGTCCTGGTATTGCAATTTTATTTTCTTGCCTTTTAATTTGTCCTTTTGACACAAAGCTTGACTCATGGAAGGTTTATAGTTGTGACAGAATCAGATAGAAGAAGCTCTACATTGATTTCTTGGGTTCTTTACAAAGTATCCTGCAGAGGATGGCCACCTCTCCACATTTGAGCTGTTTCTCCTGCAACTGAACTGCCACCCACCCCATGCTGGAAGTTCTTCAGCTCCTCTCCCTGTGAACACAGAGATGCTTTGGCCATGCTCAGCACCACTGTTCTGCCTGTTTATTTCTTAAACTAGTTTTCCAGTAATTTGAGAAACCCATTAATCTACATGACAACTCAAAAGAATGAGTTCAGGAGATTAGAAAATAAAGGGAAAAAAAAAAGGAAAGTTTGGCTGGACTCTGGTGGTTCATTCCCGTAATCTCAGCCCTAGGGCAGGCTGAGGTGGGCGGATCACTTGAAGTCAGGAGTTCGAGAACAGAGTGGCCCATTTGGTGAAACCCCATCACTGCTAAAAATACAAAAAATGTAAGACCTGCAGCTATAATCCCAGCTGCTCAGGAGGCTGAAGCAGAAGAATTGCATGAACGTGGAAAGCAAGGGTTGCAGCGAGCTGAGATCATGACACAGCACCCTAGCTTGGGTGACAGAGTGAAACTCAGTCTCAGGAAAAAAAGAATGATACAATGGCCTTTGGAAACTCAGGGGAAAACTATGGGAAGGGGGAGAAAGATGAGAGACTACAAATTGGATTCCGTGTGTACTGCTTGGGTGACATGCACTAAAACCTCACAAATCAACACTAAAGAAGTTAGTCAAGTAACTGAATACTACCTGTTTGCCAAAAATCTATCAAAAGAAACATTAAAATTTTTTTTTGAAAACTGAAAATTTAGTACAGTGTTTTCGAGTTACAAAGGCACATCTATCATGAGGCTTAATTATTCTAATGTTAAAAGAAATGAAGAGAACAAACAAAGTTTAAATAGAGAAGCAGTCAGACATTTCCTCTACAGCAATGAAATCTGTAGCATACATGTTGTATTCTGAAACTTAGCTTTCAGCCAGCCTGTGGGAAAAAAGAAGAGAGCCCAGGACTGGGCACTGGGGTAGGAAGGAGGAGAGAAACCGTCTGGACACATCAAGGAAAGAGAAGGGGTAGGGACTCAAGGCAGAGCCAGTCCTCCTGCTTGGGACCTGGGCCTAGGAAAGTTAACTAGGGGCTGAGGGAGGAGCCCCAGGCTGTGGATGCCACTTGGGGGGAGCTTTACATCAGTAGGGCAAGGGGAGGTCCTGAGGCCTACGGGTATCCATAGCCTCCCCACCTTTGGTTGTCTTCTGGTCACCAATGTGCTGCAAGTCACGACCCTCACTGACTCCCAAATCCAACTGGGCAGGCTCCAAAGTAGTGGGGTCTGGTGCTACTATCACCTCCACCTCGTAGATGTCAGAGCTGCAGGATGGTTCCCTTCATGTCACCCTGAGCTGGTCCTGCATGGGCCTGGCATTGGGGTACAGCATGTTCCAGGCACTTCTGCTCCTTTCTGCTAGGGTCTGTGCCTTTGCTGGCTGTCCACTCAGATATCTCAGCCCCAGGATGGCTCCACAGAACCCCTGCGCTGGCTCTGCCTGGGGTTGACTTCGGTGCACATGAGACAGGTCAGTGTGGTCCCCATGGGGCAACTCTGATTTTCTTGGGAGCTTGGGCCTCAGCCTGCCCATATGTCTGCAGAGCTCCGCACCTACCAACTCTTCCTGGCAAGGCACGGCTGGCATGGACAGCCCTGGACCATGGGGCTGTACCCTACTTGCAGCCGGCACCCTGCCTCACCTGTCCACCCTAAGCTGACTTCTCTGCAGCAGTCAGAACCTGCCTGGTTGATTTAGAATGGGCCTGGATGCACCAAACCTGACAGCTGTGACTGTGGGAGGAGAGAGCACAAACAGAGCTCTTCATCCTCCGCCATCACCCACGAACTGAAGATCCCTTGCTGAAGTCCCCCAACTGAAGACCACCAAATGAGGGTACCTACTGAGGGCACAAAACAAAGGCAACCAATGAGGGCAGCCACTGAAGGCCACCAGGGGAAGGCCGCTTGACCTGCCAACCAGACCGCATCCTGGTTAAGAGGAAACAATCAGGCCCAGGGCACCTCCATACTTACCCCAAACTCGGAACTTGAGGGAATAGGCACAAGGCTCACTAGGCCCCGCCCTGCCAGCGGTCCCGGCCACCTTTCATTCATTACTGGCTGCTGGGAACTTTCAGGTTTCTCACTGTGCTGACATTCCTAGGGATCATCACCTTACAATGAAGGATGCTAAAATAACTGAAACCAAATCCGCCTCATGCACTAGCTGAGATTCATAGAACCTCCTTTCCCCCATAACGTCTGAGCTTTATAGAAACTAGAAAAATGACAGATTTCTGCATGTGCTTTCAGAAAAACACACTGCCATGACTTAATGCTACCCTACAATGTAAAGTTTTTTATATATTCAATACATATATATTCAATTTACCTTTTTTGAAAATAACACACATATTCCACCTAACTAACAAGACTAATAGAGAAAATTTCCTAAAATTTGTACACTAAGTTCATCACAATTTTCTAATGCTCACTTTCATAGAGCAACTTAAAATTTGTGGTTTCAACAAAGAAAGAGGCTTATGGAAGAGAAAACCACCCCGTTAATACAAGATTTTAATGTGATCCTCATTGCTACTGATACATAATAATTACCCAGTATGTATTGTGAACTGCTTTGTGAATACGGTGACTTACTTAATCTCTCTGACTCTTGGTTTGATTATCTACAAAATATCACACCAATTTTATAAGCTTGCTCTAAAAATGAGATGAGAGTAAAAGAATCCTCCTTCTCTATATATTGAACACTTACAAATTTATAGGCATTGTGCCCAGATTTTTACACGCGTACCTTATGGAACTCACATAGCACTCCCACCTTTTATTGACGAGGAAACTGAGGCTCAGTGAAGTTAAAAACACATTTCCCACCACATCATAATGAGTGATGGAAATGGGATGCAAATTCCATTCTCTCCGACATCAAAGGTTGTGCAACATAACAAAGACTGAGTTGTATCCAGCATATGGAGGGAGTCAAAACGTGTGGATTCCCTTTTTCTACCCTTTTATGTGTGAATTTCATTGGTTTTTACAGCCTCAGAACAATCCTTAACTCCCTCCCAGGTTCCCTTGCAGTGATCCCTTTTTTCTTGGGGATGATTACTAAGCTGCATGTTTAGACCACATATTTAGCTCCTTATAAACAGGTGCTTTGATTAAGAAAAGACATTTTGTAGGCCAAGACATGGGTTGATCATGAAATAAAATTTTCTAGGCCCTAAGTTACTAACTGTGAATTGTCTAGCTTCTCTAAAAAATATATTACTATTCCATGTAAAAAAAAATCACAGGATCCACTGAATTTGCAGAAAGATTTAGAACTATGCTGCAGGAGCATCTTCCTCACAGCTGTGCAGGAAGACCAGACTATACACACAAAGCAAGAGCACCTCCAAAGGCCAGGTGTGGTGGTTCCTGCCTGTCACCTTAGCAATGTGGGAGGCCAAGGTGGATGGATCACTTGAGGCCAGGAGTTTGAGACTAGCCGGGACAACACAGTGAGATCCTGTCTCTACAAAAAATCATTTTATATGGTTAGAATCAAGAAGAGTGCCTCTAACATTGCTTTACGATAAAGAGGTCTGGTGTAGAATTCAAGATATGAAATTTTGAGTCTCACCGTGGTACTTAAGTTTAACTAGAAAAGCTGTGAGACACTTTCTCTACAGCAATGAAATCTATAGTTTACACTTTGTATTTTGAAAAGTCAGTTTTCAGGCCGCCTGGGGCAAGATGAAGAGTAAATAGAACTGGGCATTGGGATAGGAAGAAAGAAGAATGGGTGGGGATTCGAGGCAGAGCCAGTCCTCCTGCTTGGGGCCTGGGGCTGGGAAAGTTAACTAGGGGCAGGAGGGAGAGCCTCAGTCTGTAAATGTCTTTGGGGGGGAACCTTTAGTCAGCAGTGGCCAGAGGACCTCTTGCTGTATTCAATCTTTACACATGAGCATAACATAACATATAGATGAGCCAAGCAATATTCGTTGCCTCCCTACCTTTGGTCGTCTTCTGGTCACCAATGTGTTGCAAGTCAGGACCCTGGCCAGTTCCAAAGGACCCTGGCAGGCCCCAAAGCAAGTCAGGAACCCGGCAGGTTCCAAAGCAGTGGGGTCTGGAGCTACTGCCACCTCCTCCACCTCGTAGATCTTGGAGCATCAGGATGGTCCTGCTCACCACACTCTGAGCTGCCCCTGCCTGGGGCTGGCACTGTGGGACAGCATGTTGGGGCGTTTCTGCTTCTTTCTGCTGGCATCTGTCTTTTCTGGCTGCTCACTCATGGATGTCAGAGCCCCAGGACGGCTTCACAGAACCCCTGCTTCGGTCGTGCCTGCTGCTGCCTTTGGTTCACATGAGGTACTTCAGCGTGGTCCCCTTGAGGCAACTCTGCTCTTCTCAGGCAGCTTGAGCCTTCACTTGCTTCCTTGTGGCAGAGCTCAGAACATGCTGCCTGTTCCCAGCAAAGTCATGCTGGCACAGGCAAGCCCCCGGCCATAGGGCTGCATCCCACTAGCAGCTCACGCCTTACCTCACCCACCTACCTTGAGCTGACTTGTCTGTAAAAGTCGCGAACCTGCCTGGTTTATTTAGAGAGGGCCTAGGTGCAGCAATCCTGAGAACTGGGACTTTAGGAGAGAGCACAGACGGAGCTCCTTCTCCTTCCACCACTGCCAAGCCAACTGAAGACCAACAACTGAAGAGCGCCAACTGAGGGCACTAACTGAAGGCCACCAGGTGAAGGCAGGTTGCCCTGCCAACCAGATCGCATCTGGGTTAATAGGAAACAATCAGGCCCAGAGTCCCCTCCATGTGTCCCTGCCAACTTGGAACTTGAGAGACCAGGCACATGGCTCACAAGGTCCCGCCCTGCCAGCCACGGCATCCCACATTTCATTCATTCCTTTAATTCATTCATGGCTGCTAAGAGTTTTCAGGTTTCTCACTGTCTTGAAGTTGTTAGGGATTATCACCTTACAATGAATTATGCTAAAGTTACTGAAGCCAAATCTGGCTATTGCACTAGCTGGAATTCATAGAACTTCCTTTCCCCCATAACCTCTGAGTTTTTTACAAACTACAAAAGTGACAGATTTCTCCAGGTGCTTTCAGAAAAAAAATTGCCATGAGCTAAGTGTACTGTGTGATGTCTAATTATATTTCACATATATATACACATATGCATTCAAACCATACATATTCCATTTACATTTTTAAAATTAACATATATATTCTATCAAATTAACAAGAGCCATAGAGGACATTTTCTAAATTTACACACTAAGTATATCACAGTTTCCTAATGATCACTTTATACAGCAACTTAGAATTGATGGCTTCAACAAACAAGGAGGCTTATTTAAGAGAAAAGCATTCTCTTAATACATTTTAAATGTGATCGCCATTGTTACTTTCAATGACCCAGTAAATGTATTGTGAACTCCACTGTAACTGTAGTGACTCATTTAATCTTTTAGATCCTTGGTTTGATTATCTCAAAAATATAAGTAACACCAGTTTTTATAAACTTGCTCTAAAAATTAACCGAAAGAAAATTAATCCCCCTTCTGTATATAATGAAGACTTACAAAATTATAGGCATTGTGTCCAGATTTTTACATACTTACCTTATTGAAGCCTTAAACCCTATCCTTTAAATTACAGTCATTTTGACCACACCAATTTTTACACCCTAATATTATGGAAGACTCATAATCATCCCATTTTTTATAGATGAGCAAACTGTGGTTCAGAGGAGTTAAAAACACATTCACCATCACGTCCTAATGTGTGATGGAACTGGAATTCAAATACAGTTCTCTCTAATGCAAAGGTAGTGCAACATACCCAACACCAAGTTATACTGAGCACATGGAGGCAGTCAAAACATGTGGATGCCCTCTCTCTACCCTCTTATGTGTGAATTTGAATGGCTTTCATAGCCTCAGAGCCAAACTAAACTCCCTCCCAGGTTGCCTTACAGTGGCTCCCTTCCTCTTTGAAATGACTAGGGATCTGCATCTTTAGATTTCAAGCATCTCCTTAGAAACAGATTTATTGCTCAAGAAATGAAATTTTTGGCCAGGGATGGTGGCTCTCGCCTGTACGTTGGGAAGCCAGCGCGGGCAGATGTCCCGAGGTCAGGAGTTCAAGACAAGCCTGACCAACATGGTGAAACTCCACCTCTACTAACAAGGACAAAATTAGCCTTGTTAATGGTGGTGCGAGTGGTGAATGCCTCTAATTCGAGCTACTCAGAAGGCTAAGGCAGGAGAATGGCTTAAACACAGGAGGCTGAGGCTGCAATGACCTATGATCATGTCATTGCGCTCCAGCCTGGGCAACAAGAGCAAAATATTTTCTAAAAAAAAAAAAGATACAAAAATTTCTAGGGCCTGGGTTACTGTCAATTGTCTAGCTTATCTGCAATAAGCAAAGGTAATATTACATGTAAAACGTCACAGTATCCACTGAATTTTTCCAGAAAGATTTGGAATGATGCTGTAGGAGTATCTTACTGACAGCTGGGTAGGAGGAGCTGTGGAAACACACAAAGTAAGAGCACCTCCGAAGTTCAGGTGTGGAGGTTCTTGCCTGTCAGCCCAGCAATGTGGGAAGCCAAGGCGGGTGGATCACTTGACACCAGGAGTTTGAGACCAGCCTGGGGAACACAGTGAGACCCTGTCTCTACAAAAAATTTTTTAATGATTAGAATAAAGAATAGTACATTTGACCCTCTGAACTTGCTTTACAATACAGAGCTCTAGTCCAGAAATCAAGATATGAAATTGTGAGTCCCAATAGGGCTATTTAAGTTTAAATAGAAGAAATGTTAGACATTTCCTCTACAGCAACGAAATCTGTAGTATTCATTTTGTAGTTTGGAAACTTAGTTTCTGGCCAGCATGGGGGAAGCAGAAGAGGTCCCAGAACTCAGCATTGGGGTAGGAAGGAGGAAGGAAATTGCATGGACCCAGGAGGGAACCAAGATAAGCTGGGAAGGCAAGGCAGACCCAGTCCTTTTGCTTGTGGCCTGAGCCTAAGAAAGCTAACTAGGGGAAGGAGGGAGGAGCCCCATGTTGGGGATGCCTCCAGGTGGAACCTTGGGTCAGCAATGGCCAGAGAAGCTCCTGAGGCCAAGCAGTGTCTGTCACCTCCCTACCTTTGGGTGTCTTCTGGTCACCAATGTGTGCAAGTCAGTACCCATTCCGGCTCCCAAATCCAACTGGCGTACTGCCCCCTCTGCATGGTACATCTCAATATGTCAGGACGACTCTTCTCACTGCACCCAGAGATTGCCCCACTTGGGGCTGGCATTGGGGTATAGTGTGTTCCGGGTGCCTCTGCTCCTCTCTGCTGGGGCTTGGCTCTGTTTGCCACCAACTCAGATGTCAGAGCCCAGACTGGCTCCGATGCACCCCTGCCCGGCCATGTCTTGGGCTGTCTTTGGTGCATGTGGTCAGCGAGATCCACAAGTGGCAGCTCAGCACATCTCAGGCAGGTTGGCCCCTCACTGGCCCCCACGTCTGCAGAGCTCAGCACCTGCCGCCTCTTCCCAGCATAGGCGTGACTGGCACAGGTAGCACCAGGCCGTAGAGCTGCACACCACTGGCAGCCCCCACCCTGCCTCACCTGCTCACCTGAGCTGACTTATCTGCAACAGCCACCACCCTGCCTAGTTTATTCAGAATGGGCCTGGATACAACAAGCCTCAGAGCTGTGACTGCGGGAGGAGAGAACATCGACGGAGCTCCTTCGGCTGCTGCTCACCAACAGAAGATCAGCTGAAGGTACCAACTGAGGGCACTAACCAAAGGCATCCAATGAGGGTACCCACTGAAGACCACCAGGCTGGTTGCCCTGCCAGCCAGACCACATCCAGGTTAAGAGGAAACAATCATGCCCAGAATTCCCTGCATGCCTCCCCCTAAACTTGGAACTTGAGAGCACAGGCAGGTGGCCCCAAGGCCCCGCCCTGCCAGTGGCCCTGCCCCACCTTTCATTCATTGCTGACTGCTGGGAGCTTTCAAGTTTCTCACTGAGATGAAGTTGCCAGGGATCATCACCTTACAATGAATGATGTTAAAATTACTGAAACCAAATCTGCCTCATGTACTATCTGGGATTCATAGAACCCCTCCTTATCCCATAATGTCTAAGATTTTTACAAGCTAGAAAAAAGATAGTTTTCTGAAGGTGGTGTCAGAAAAAACATTGTCATCTCCAAAGCCTGCTCTATAATTAATCAAGTCATATTTCATATACATATATACATATATAGATATTGCATTCACATATATTTGATTTACATTTTTGAAAATATCATACATTTTCAAACAAGAATAACAGAATAAATTTTAAAAAATTTACACACTACATACATCCCAATTTCTAATTTGATAGAGCAACGTAGAATCTATGGTTTCAATAAACCAAGAGGCTTATGTAAGAGAAAAGCACCACATAATACAGAACATTCAATGTGAACATCCTTGTTACTTTTAACTAGATATTACCCATTAAATGTATTGTGAACTGCTTTGTAACTATGGTGATCTATTTAGTCTTTCTGATCCTTGGTTTGATTATCTCAAAAATATGAGTATCATCAATTTTATAAACTTGCTCTAAAGATTAAACGAGAGAAAAATAATCCTCCTTCTTTGCGTATTGAACACTTAGAAAATTATAGGCATTGAGTCCAGATTTTTACACACTTACCTTATAGAAGCTTCATAACAACCCTGAGCAAACGGAGGGTCAGATGAGTTAAAAACACATTTACCAGCACATCTCAATGAGTGATGGAACTGGAATTCATATCAAGTTCTGACACCAAAAATGGTGCGTTTAATGAGAAACATGTTATACCCAGAACATGGAGGGCACAAAGTATGTGGATTCCCTTTTCTACCCATTCATTTGTGAATTTCAATGGCTTTCACTGCCTCAGAACAATCCTAAACTGACTCCCAGCTTGTCTTGCAGTGGTTCAGTTTTCTTGGGATGATTAGGAATCTGCATATTTGGACAAGCATCATCTTTTGACAGGTGTATTGATCAAGAAATGTAATTTTCTAGGCCATAGGTGACTAACTGAATTGTCTATCTTCTCTGCAGTAAAGGAAGGGGCCAGTCCATGTAAAAAAATCACAGTATCTACTGAATTCATGCAGAAAGATTTGGAGCTATGCTGTGGAAACACATTATTGACAGCTGCACAGGAAGTCCAGCTGAAACACACAAAGCAAGAGCCCATCCAAAGGCCAGGTGTGGCAGTTCTTGCTTGTCATCCCAGCAATGTGAGAGGCCAAGGCAGGTGAATTGCTTGAGGCCAAAGATTTGAGACCAGCTCGGGCAACAGTGATATTCTGCCTCTATAAAAATAATTTTTAATTATTAGACTCAAGAACAGTACCTCTACCTTTCTGCCATTGCTTTCTGATAGAGAGCTTTGGTCTAGAACTCAAGATATGAAATTGTGAGTCCCAATGTGGCTACTTAAGTTTAAACAGAAGAGCTGTCAGACATTTTTTTCTACAGCAATAATCTCTGTAGCATCCATTTTGTATTTCGAAAATGTAGTTTTGGGTCAGTCTAGGGGATGAAGAGGCCCCCGAAGTGGGCATTTGGGTAGGGAAGAGGAAAGAAACCGGCTGGATGCAACAGGGAAAGAAGAAGGGGTGGGTACGTGAGGCAAAGCCAGTCTTCCCGACTGGGGCCTGGGCCTAGGAAAGCTAACTAGGGGCGTGAGGCAGGAGCCCCAGTCTGTGATGCCTCTGGGGAGAACCTTGGGTCAGAAACAGCCAGAGGAGCTTCTGAGGTCAGGTGGTATCCGTCACCTCCCTACCTTTGGGCGTCTTCTGGTTGCTAATGCGCTGCAGGTCATGGCTCTGGAACCCGATTGGGCAGGCTGCAAAGCAGTGGAGTCTGGCGCTACTCCCATCTCCACTCTGTAGATCTCAGAGCTGCAGGATGGCTCTGCACGCTGCACCCTCAGCTGGCCCCGCTTGGACTTGGCATTGGGAAAGTGTGTTTCTGGTGCCTCTGCTCCTCCCTGCGTGGGCCTGCGCCTTTGCTGGCCACGCAGTCATAGATGTCAGACCCATAGACAGCTCCGCAGATCCCCTGTGCCTGCCCTGCCTGGGGCTGGCTTGGGTGTACATGCCACAGGTCAGCGTGGTCCCCAAGTGGCACCTCTGCTCTTCTTGGGCAGCTTGGGCCTTCGCTTGCCCCCACGTCTGCAGAGCTGAGCACCTGCTACCTCTCCCCAAGAAAGGCATCCAAATGCCACCAACTTAAAGCACCCACTGAAGGCACTAACTGAAGGTCACTGACTGAAGTCACCAACTGAAGGCACTTAGCAAAGGCCATCAACTGAAGGCTGGTTGCCCTGCCAACTAGATTGCATGCTGCTTAGGAGGAACCAATCAGGCCTTGAGTTCGCACGATGCCCTGCCCTTTCTTTTGTGATGTGGGAGTCCAGGCATTGGTTCACAAGGCCCTACCTCACGCCCCACGGGCCCCGCCCCATCTTTCATTTATTGGTAGCTGCTACCAACTTTCAGGTTTCTTTACTGTGAATTGTGAATATGAATTCCACTGAAATTACTGTATCCTAACATACCTCATGCACTATCTGACATTCAAAGACCTCTCTACCACCATGGCCTCTGAGTTTTTTGGAAACTGAAAAGAAGACAAATTTCTGCAGGTGCTTTCAGGAAAGACAATTCCATGAACTAAGATTACTCTGTGATATATTGTTTTCATATATCCATACATATTCATATTTATATCCGTAATTCAAAACAAATTAACAAGACTAACAGAGGAAATTTTCTAAAATTTGAACACTAAGTACATCACATTTTTCTTATAATCACTATGAAAGAGCAGCTTAGAATCTATGGTTTCAACAAATGAAGAGGCTTATGTATGAGAAAACCACCACATAATACAAGATTTTCAATGTGCTCATCATTGCTACTTTTAACTAGCAATTACCCAGTAAATATATTGTGAACTGCTTTGTGACTATGGTGATTTATTTAAACTTAGTGATTCTTTGTTTGATCATCTCTAGGATATAAATGATATCAATTTATAAACCTGTTCTAAAAATTAAAGGAGAGAAAAATCATCCTCCTTTTCCATGTATTGAATAATTACAAAATTAAATGCATCGTGTCCAGGTTTTCACATACATACCTTATAGAAGCCACATAATTGCACTCTTAAATTACAAGCATTTTGCCATAATTTTTACACACTTATCTCATGAAAGCCTCATAACAATCACATCCTTTTTAGATTCGTAAACTGTGGCTCAGACAAGTTAAAGACACATTCACTATCACATCACAATCAGTGATGGAACTAGGATTCAAATCCTGTTTTCTCTGATGCCAAAAATGGTGCAATTTAACAAGAACCAAGTTATACTCAGAATATGGAGGGATCAAAACATGTGGATTCCCTTTTCTACCTGCCCATGTGTGAATTTCAATGGCTTTGATGGCCTCAGAACAATATTAAACTCCCTTCTAGGGTGTCTTGCCATGGTTCCATTTTTCTTGTGAATGATTAAAAATCTGTATATTTACACACAAGCATCACCTTTTAACTGGTGTGTTGGTCAAGACATGCAATTTTCTAGGTTACTGTGAATTGTCTAGTTTCTCTGGAATCAATAAAGCACTATTTCATGTAAAAAAAATCACAGAATCCACTAAATTAACTGTACTGCAGGAGCATCTTACTGACAGCTGCGCAAAAAGACCAGATGAAACACACAAAGCAAGAGTGCATCCAGGTGCCAGGTGTGGTGGTTCTCGCTGTCATCCAGTAATGTGGGAGGCCAAGGTGGGTAAATCACTTGAGGCCAGGAGTTCAAGACCAGCATGGGATACACCCTGAGACCCTGTCTCTACAAATAATCATTTTTTATTATTAGAATCAAGAAAAGTACCTCTGATCCTCTGACATTGCTTTGGCACACAGAGCTCTGGTCTAGAACTCAAGATACGAAATTTTACGTCCCAGTTTGGCTACTTAATTTTAAATATAAGAGCTGTCAAACATTTCCTCTACAGCAATGAAATCTGTAGCATCTATTTTGTATGTTGAAAACTTAGTTTTCAGCTAGCATAGGGGAAGAAGAAGAGGGCCCAGAAGTGGGCATTTGGGTAGGGAGGAGAAAAGAAATCAGCTAGATGCAGCAGGGAAAGAAGAACTGGTGGGGACGTGAGGCAGAGCCAGTTCTCCTGCTTGGGCCCTGGGCCTAGAAAAGCTAACTAGGGGCAGGAAAGAGGAGCCCAGGGCTGTGGATGCGTCTGGGGCAAACTTTGAGTCACCTGTGGCCAGAGAATCTCCTGAGGCCAAGAGGTATCTGTCGCCTCCCTACCTTTGGGCGTCTTCTGGTCGCCAATGCGCGAAAGTAAGGGCTCCCGAATCAGACTGAGCAGGCCTCTGCTCCTCTCTGCTGGGGCCTGCGCCTTTGCTGGCTGCCCACTCAGAGGTCAGAGTCGCAGGATGGCTCTGCAGATCTCCTGCGCTGGCCCTGCCTGGGGCTCGCTTCGGTGCACAAGCCACAGGTCTGCTTGGTCCCCATGGGGCACCTCAGCTCTTCTTGGGAAGCTTGGGCCTCTGCTTGCACCCAAGTCTGCCGAGCTGAGAGCCTGCCGCCTCTCTCCAGGAGAGGCAACCAAATGCCACCAATTTAAGGCACCCACTGAAGGCACTAACTGAAGGTCACCAACTGAAGGCCGGTTGCCCTGCCAACCAGATTGCCTCCTGCTTTGGAGGAACCAATCAGGCTTTGGGTTCTCTCCTCGCACCGCCAGTCCATTTGTGACATGGGAGTCCAGACACTGGCTCACAAGGCCCCGCCCCCCAGCGGCCCCGCCCCACCTTTTATTTATTGGTTGCTGCTAGCAACTTTCAGGTTTCCTCACTGTGAACTACGAATAGGAATTCCACTGAAATTGCCGTATCCTATTGTACCTCATGCACTATCTGACATTCAGAGACCCGCCTTTCCCCCATGGCCTCTGAGTTTTTTTGAAACTAGAAAGAAGACAAATTTCTCCAGGTGCTTTCAGAAAAAAATCACTGCCATGAACTAAGATTACTCTGTGATATATTCATGTATCCATACATATTCATATTTATATCCATAACTCAAAACACACTTAAGCAAATTAACAAGACCAACAGAGGAAATTTTCTAAAATTTATTCAGTAAGCACATCACATTTTCCTAATGATCACTTTGAAAGAGCAACTTAGAATCTATATTTTCAACATATGAAGAGGATTATGTAAGAGAAAAGCACCACATAATTCAAGATTTTAAATGTGCTCATCATTCCTATTTTAACCAGAAATTACCCAGGAAATATATTGTGAACTGATTTGTGAGTATGGTGATTTATTTAAACTTACTGATCCTTTGTTCATCTCAAAAAGATGAATAATATCAATTTTATAACTTTGTTCTAAAAATTAAGAGACAAATAATCCTCCTTCCCCATATATTGAACACTTACAAAATGAAAGACATTATGTCCAGATTTTTACACACTGACCTTATTGAAACCTCATAACAACACCATCTTTTAATTTTCAGGCATTATCCTCAGATTTTTACACATTTGCCTTATGCAAGCCTCATAACAATCCCATCTTTTATAGATGAACAAATTGAGGATCAGAAGAGTTAAAAACACAATCACCATCACCTCATAATGAGTGATGGAACTGGGATTCAAATCCAGTTATTTCTGACACCAAAGGTAGTGCAATTTAACAAAGACCAAGTTACACTCAGAACACGAAGAGATCAAAACATGGGGATTCTTTTTCTCTACCCTCTTATCTGTGAATTTCAATGGCTTTCACGGCCTCAGAACAATCCTAAGTTCTCTCCCAGGTTACCTTGCGGTGGATCCCTTCTTGGGGATGATTAGGAATCTGCCTGTTTAGACCACAAGCATCTGTAAACAGTTGTGTTGATTAAGAAATAAAATTTTCCAAGCCCTAGGTTACTAACTGTGAGTTGTCTAACTTCTCTGCAATAAATGAAGGGGCTATTCCATGTAAAAAAAAAAAATCACAGGATCTACTGATTTTGTGCAGAAAGTTTTGGAACTATACTGCAGGAGGATATAACTGACAGCTGTGCAGGATGACCACTGAAACACACAAAGCAGGAGCACCTCCAAAGGCCAGGTGTGGTGGCTCCTGCCTGTCACCCTAGCAATGTGGGAGGCCAAGGTGGGTGGATCACTTGAGGCCAGGAGTTCGAGATTAGCCTGGATAACACAGTGAGACCCTGTCTCTACAAAAAAAATCATTGTATATAATTAGAATAAAGAAGAGTGTCTCTAACATTGCTTTATGATAAAGAGGCATGGTCTGGAATTCAAGATATGAAATTGTGAGTCTCACTGTTGCTACATAAGTATAACTAGAAAAGCTGTCAGTTATTTTCTCTATAGCAACGAAATTTGTACCTTATATTTTGAATTTTGAAAACTTAGTATTGAGGCAGCCTGAAGCAAGATGAAGAGGAAGCAGAACCGGACATTGGAACAGGAAGAATGAAAAATGGGTGGGGACTCAAGGCAGAGCCAGTCCTCCTGCCTGGAGCCTGTAGCTGGGAAAGCTAAGAAGGGTCATGATGGAGAGCCCCAGGCTATGGATGTCTTTGGGGGAACCTTGTGTCAGCAGTGGCCAGAGGAGATCCTGCTGTATTCCATCTTTTATGGGTGGGCATAACATAACATATAGATGAGCCAAGCAGTATTCGTTACCTCCCTACCTTTGGTCGTCTTCTGGTCACCAATTTGCTGTTAAGTCAGGACCCTGGCCAGCTCCCAAACCCAACTGGGCAGGCTCCAAAGCAGTGGGGTCAGGATCTACCACCTCATCCACCTGGTAGATCTTGGAGCATCAGGATGGTTCTGCTCACCACACTCTGAGCTGGCCCAGCCTGGGATTGGCATTGTGGGACAGCATGTTCTGGGTGCCTCTGCTCCTCTCTTCTCGTGTCTCTGCCTTTTCTGGCCGCTCACTCATAGATGTCAGAGGCCCAGGATGGCTTCACAGATCCCCTGCTTCGGCCCTGCCTGGTGCTGCCTTTGGTTCATATGAGATACTTCAGCATGGTTCCCTTGGGGCAACTCTGCTCTTCTCAGGCAGCTTGGGCCTTCACTTGCTTCCACATCTGCAGAGCTCAGAACATGCTGCCTCTTCCCAGCAAAGTCACGCTGGCACGGGCAAGTCCCCAGCTGTAGGGCTGCATCCCACTAACAGCTCGCAGCTTACCTCACCACCTACCTTGAGCTGACTTGTCTGTAAAAGCCGCAACCCTGCCTGGTTTATTTAGAGTGGGCCTAGGTACAACAAGTCTGAGAACTGTGACTGTAGGAGGAGAGAGCACAGACGGAGCTCCTTCTACTTCCACCACTGCCAAACCAACTGAAGGCCAACAACTGAAGGGCACCAACTGAGGACACTAAACAAAGACAACCAATGAAGGCACCCACTGAAGGCCACCAGGTAAAGGTGGGTTGCCCTGCCAACCAGGCCGCATCCTGATTAATAGGAAACAATCAGGCCCAGAGTCCCCTCCATGTGTCCCTGCCAACTTGGAACTTGAGAGGCCAGGCACCTGGCTCACTAGGCCCTCCCCTGCCAGCCACTGCATCCAACATTTCATTTATTCCTTTAATTCATTTCGGGCTACTAAAAGCTTTCAGGTTTCTCACTGTCTTGAAATTCCTAGAGATTATCACCTTACAATGAATTATGCTAAAATTATTGAAGCCAAGTCTGGCTCTTGCACTACCTGCGATTCATAGAACCTCCTTTCCTGTATAAACTCTGAGTTTTTAACAAACTACAAAAATGACAGATTTCTGCAGGTGCTTTCAGAAAAAACATTGCCATGAGCTAAGTCTACTGTGTGATATCTAATTATATTTCACATATATATACACATATGCATTCAATCCATACATATTCCATTTACATTTTTGAAATTAACCTATATATTCAAATAAATTAACAAGAGCAATAGAGGACACTTTTAAAATTTATACACTAAGTATATCACAGTTTCCTAATGATCACTTTATAAAGCAACTTAGAATTGATGGCTTCAACAAACAAGTGGGCTTATGTAAGAGAAAAACATTCTCTTAATACCAGACTTTAAATACGATCACCATTGCTACTTTCAATGACCCAGTAAATGTATTGTGAGCTGCAGTGTAACTATAGTGACTCATTTAATCTTTTAGATTCTTGGTTTGATTATCTCAAAAATATAAGTAACACCAAAAATTGCTCTAAAAATTAACTCAAAGACAAATAATCCTCCTTATGTATATAATGAAGACTTACAAAATTATAGGCATTGTGTCCACACTTTTACACACTTACCTTATTGAAGCCTTAAACCCTATCCTTTAAATTACAGTCATTTTGACCACACCCATTTTGACACCCTAATATTATGGAAGACTGATAATAATCCCATTTTTTATAGATGAGCAAACTGAGTTTCAGAGGAGTTAAAAACACATTCACCATCACATCCTAATGAGTCATGGAACTGGAATTCAAATCAAGTTCTCTCTAACGCCGAAGACATTGCCACATAACCAACACCAAGTTATACTGAGCACATGGAGGCAGTCAAAACGTGGATTCCCTCTCTCTACCCTCTTATGTGTGAATTTGAATGGGTTTCATGACCTCAGAATCAACCTAAACTCCCTCCCAGGTTGCCTTACAGTGGCTCCCTTCCTCTTAGAAATGACTAGAAATCTGCATATTTAGATTACAAGCATCTTCTTAGAAACAGATTTGTTGCTCAAGAAATGAAATTTTTGGCCTGGGATGGTGGCTCTTGCCTGTGCGTTGGGAAGACAGGCTGGGCAGATGTCCTGAGGTCAGAAGTTTGAAACAAACCTGACCAACATGGTGAAACTCCATCTCTACTGAAAAGGACAAATGTAGCCAAGCGTGTGGTGAATGCCTCTAATCCCAGCTACTCAGAAGGCTAAGGCAGGAGAATGGCTTGAACACAGGAG
>NW_016107407.1:8729849-8733036 GCF_001604975.1 Cebus imitator | reverse complement strand
CAATAAGCAAAGGTATTATTACATGTAAAACATCACAGGATCCACTGAATTTGTCTAGAAAACTTTGGAATGATGCCTCAGGTGCATCTTACTGACAGCTGGGTAGGAGATCCAGTGGAAACATGCAAAGCAAGAGCACCTCCATGTCCAGGTGTGAAGGCTTTGTCTGTCAGCCCAGCAAAGTGGGAAGCCAAGGTGGGTAGATCACTTGACACCAGGAGTTTGAGACCAGCCTAGGGAACATAGTGAGACCCTGTGGCTCTTAAAAAAAAAAAAAAAAAACGAAACATTTTTTAAATGATTAGAATCAAGAAGAAATACCTCTGACCCTCTGACATTGCTTGAAAATACAGAGCTGTAGACCAGAAATCAAGATATGAAATTGTGAGTCCCAATAGGGTTAAGTTTAAATAGAAGATATGTCAGACATTTCCTCTACAGCAATGAAATCTGTAGCATTCATTTTGTAGTTAGGAAATTTGGTTTCTGACCAGCCTGGGGGAAACAGAAGAGGTCCCAGAACTCAGCATTTGGGTAGGAAGGAGGAATGAAACTAGATGGACCCAGCAGGGAGCCAAGATAAGCTGGGAAGGCAAGGCAGGCCCAGTCCTTTTGCTTGTGGCCTGAGCCTAAGAAAGCTACCTAGGGGAAGGAGGGAGGAGCCCCATGCTGTGGATGCCTCCAGGTGGAACCTTGGGTCAGCAATGGCCAGAGAAGCTCCTGAGGCCAAGCAGTGTCTGTCGCCTCCCTACCTTTGGGTTTCTTCTGGTCGCCAATGTGCTCCAACTCAGGATCCTCTCCGGCTCCCAAATCCAATGGTGCAGGCTCCAAAGCAGTGAGGTCTGGAGCTACTGCCACCTCCACGTGCTAGATCTCAGAGGGGTCAGGATGTCTCTTCCCAATGCACCCTCAGTTTGCCCAACTTGGAGCTGGCATTGGGGTACAGCATGTTCTGGGCACCTCTGCTCCTCTCTGCTGGAGCTAGGCTTTTTGTAGGCCACCAACGCAGATGTAAGAACCCAGATTGGCTCCGATGAACCACTGCCTGGCCGTGCCTCAGGCTGTCTTTAGTGCACTTGGTCAGCGAGGTCCATAAGGGGCAGCTCAACACATCTCAGGCAGCTTGGGCCTTCACTTGCCCCAACATCTGCATAGTTCAGCACCTGTCACCTTTTCCCAGCAGAGGCATGGCTGGCACAGGTAGTACCAGGCCATGGGGCTGCACACCACTAGCAGCCCCCACCCTGCCTCACCCGCTTACCCTGAGCTGACTTATCTGCAACAGCCACCACCCTGCCTACTTTATTCAGAATGGGCCTGGATGCAACAAGCCTGAGAGCTGTGACTGCGGGAGGAGAGAACATCGATGGAGCTCCTTACACTGCTGCCCAACAACTCAAGGCCACCAGCTGAACACCACCAGCTGAGGGTGCCAAGCCAAGGCAACCAATGAGGGCACCCAGTGAAGGTCACCTGGTGAAGGCCAGTTGCCCTGCCATTCAGACTACATCGTGGTTAAGAGGAAACAATAAGGCCCAGAGTCCCCTGCATGCCTCCCCCTAAACTTGGAACTTAAGAGCACAGGCACTTGGCTCCAAGGCCCCACCCTGCCATTGGCCCCACCCACCCATTGGCCCTGCCCCACCTTTCATTCATTGCTGGCTGCTGTGACCTGTCAGGTTTCTCACTGTGATGATGTTCCTAGGGATCATCACCTTACAATAAATGATGCTGCAATTTCTGAAATCAAATCTGCCTCATGCACAATCTCAGATTCATAGAAACTCCATTGCCCCATAACCTCCGAGCTTCATAGAAACTAGAAAAATGACAGATTTCTGCATGTGCTTTCAGAAAAGCACACTGCCAGGACTTAAGGCTACCCTATAATGTAAAGGTTTCTACATATACATATACACAAATGTATTCAATACATTTATGTTCAATTTACATTTTTTGAAAATAAACACATACAAGCAAATTAACAAGACTAATAGAAGAAATTTTCTAAAATTTATACACTAAGTTTCATCACAATTTTCTATTGATCACTTTCATAGAGCAACTTAAAATTCATGGTTTCAGCAAAGAAAGAGGTTTATATAAGAGAAAAGCACCACATAATACAACATTTTAAATGTGATCCTCATTGCTGCTAATAAATAACAATTACCCAGTATGAATTGTGAACTGCTTTGTCACTATGGTGACTTATTTAATCTCTCTGATTCTTGGTTTGATTAACTATAAAATATAACAGCTTTATAAACTTGCTCTAAAAATTAGATGAGAGAAAAATAATTCTCCTTCTGCATATATTGAACACTTATAAATTTATAGGCACCGTGTCCAGATTTTTACACACTTACCTTACAGAAGCCACATAACACCGCCATGTTTTAAATTACAGTCATTATGCCCAGATTTTAAACACTTACCTTACAGAAGCCACATAACAATCTCATGTTTTAAATTACAGGCATTGTACCCAGATTTTACACACTCACCTTATGGAAGCCACATAAGAACCTCATGTTTTAAATTACAGGAATTATGGACAGATTTTTACACACATACCTTATGGAAGTCAGATAATACTCCCATCCTTTATAGATGAGCAAACCGAGGCTCAGTGGAGTAAGAAACACATTCCCCACCACATCATAATGAGTGATTGAACTGGGGTTCAAATCCAGCTCTTTCTGACACCAAAGGTTGTGCAACATAGCAAAGATTAAGTTGTACCGAGCATATGGAGGGAGTCACAACATGTGGATTCCCTTTTTCTACCCTTTTATGTGTGAATTTCATTGGTTTTCAGGTCCTCAGAACAATCTTAAACTCCCTCCCAGGTTGCCTTCCAGTGGTCCCCTTTCTCTTGGGGATGATTACTTAGTTGCATATTTAGACCACATGTTTAGCTCCTTATAAACAGGTGCTTTGATTAAGAAAAGAAATTTTCTAGGCCAAGAGATGTGTTGATCAAGAAATAAAATTTTCTAGGTCCTAGGTTACTAATGGTGAATTGTCTAGCTTTTCTATAAAACATAGGACTATTCCATGTAAAAAAATCACAGGATCCACTGAATTTGTGCAGAAAGATTTAGAACTATGCTGCAGGAGCATCTTCCTGACAGCTGTGCAGGAAGACCAGATTATACACACAAAGCAAGAGCACCTCCAAAGG
>NW_016107407.1:8712198-8726149 GCF_001604975.1 Cebus imitator | reverse complement strand
GCCTAAGAAAGCTAACTAGGGGAAGGAGGGAGGAGCCCCATGCTGTGGATGCCTCCAGGTGGAACCTTGGGTCAGCAATGGCCAGAGAAGCTCCTCAGGCCAAGCAGTGTCTGTCTCCTCACTACTTTTGGGTGTCTTCTGGTCGCCAATGTGCTGCAAGTCAGGACCCTCTCTGGCTCCCAAATCCAACTTTGCAGGCTCCAAAGCAGTGAGGTCTGGAGCCACTGCGACCTCCACGCGGTAGATCTCCAAGTGTCAGGACGTCTCTTCCCACTGCACCCTGAGCTGGTCCCACTTGGATCTGGCATTGGGGTACAGCATGTTCCGGCGCCTCTGCTCCTCTCTGCTGGGGCTTGGCTCTTTGTTGGCCACCAACTCAGATGTAAGAGCCCAGATTGGCTCCAATGAACCCCTGCTCAGCCACGCCTTGGGGTGTCTTTGGTACACATGGTCAGTGAGATCCACACGGCGGCAGCTCAGCACATCTCAGGCAGCTTGGGCCTTCACTGGTCCCCACGTCTGCAGAGCTCAGCTCCTGCCGCCTCTTCCCATCAAAGGCAAGGCACAGATAGCACCAGGCCATGGTACTGCACACCAGCAGCAGTCCCCACCCTGTCTCACACCCTCACCCTGAGCTGACTTATCTGCAACAGCCACCACCTAGCCTGCTTTATTCAGAATGAGCCTGGATGCAACAAGGCTGAGAGCTATGACTGTGGGAGGAGAGAACATGGACGGAGCTCCTTCTGCTGCTCCCCCACAACTCAAGGCCACCAACTGAAGGCCCCAAGCTGAGGGTGCCAAGCCAAGGCAACCAATGAGGGCACCCAGTGAAGGTCACCTGGTGAAGGCCAGTTGCCCTGCCATTCTGACTGCATCGTGGTTAAGAGGAAATAATCAGGCCCAGAGTCCCCTGCATGCCTCCTCCTAAACTTGGAACTTGAGAGCACAGGCACATGGTTCCACAGCCCCACCCTGCCATGGTCCCACCCTGCCAGTGGCCCTGCCCCACCTTTCATTCATTGCTGGCTGCTGGGAGCTTTCAGGTTTCTCACTGTCCTGAAGTTCCTAGGGATCATCATCTTACAATGAATGATGTTGAAATTACTGAAACCAAATCTGCCTCATGCACTATCTGGGATTCATAGAACTCCCTTTCCTCCATAAACTCTGAGATTTTTAGAAACTAAAAAAGAGACAGATTTCTACAGGTGCTTTCAGAAAAAAAAAAAATGTCTTGCCATGTGCTATGCCTACTCTATAATGTCAAGTCATATTTCATATATATGTATATACATATTCAATCCACATATATTCCTTTTATACTTTTGAAAATAAACATACGCAATCAAATTCACAAGGCTAACCAAAGAAATTTTCTAAAACTTACACACTATGTACATCATATTTTCTAATGATCGCTTTGATAGATCAACTTAGAATTTATAGTTTCAACAAACTGAAAGGTTTATGTAAGAGAAAACGACCACAAAATACAAGATTTTCAATGTGATTATCATTGGTTCTTTTAACTAAAAACCACGCAGCAAATGTATTGTGAATTTCTTTGTGACTATGTTGATTTATTTAGTCTTTCTGATCCTTGGTTTGATTATGTAAAAGTGTGAGTATCACCAATTTTATAAACTTGCTCTAAAAATTAAATGAGACAAAAATAATCCTTCTTCTTCATATATTAAACACTTAGAAAATCATAGGCATTGTGTTCACATTTTTACATGCTTACCTTATAGTAGCCTCATAACAACTCTCTTTTTAATTATAAGCATTTTGCCGTGATTGTTACACACTTACCTTATGGAGGTCTCACAAAAATAACATCTTTTATGGTTGAGCAAACTGAGGCTCACGAGTTTAAAACACGCTCATTATTACATCATAATGAGTAATGGAACTGGGATTCATCTCCAGTTTTTCTCTGATGCCCAAAATGGTGCAATTTAATGAGGACCAAGTTATACCCAGAGCACAGAGGGGTCAAAACATATGGATTCCCTTTTCTACACCCTCATTTGTGAATTTCAGTGGCTTTCACTGCCTCAGAACAATCCTAAACTTCCTCCCAGTTTGCCTTGCAGTGGTTGCCTTTTTGTTGGGGGTGATTAGGAATCTGCTTATTTAGACCACAAGCATCACCATTTAAAAAGTGTGTTGATCAAGAAATGAAATTTTCTAGGCCATGGGTTACTTACTGTGAATTGTCTAGCTTCTCTGCAATAAATAAAAGGCTATTCCATGTAAAAAAATCACAGCATCCACTGAATTTGGGCAGAAAGGGTGAACTATGCTGTAGCACCATGTAACTGACAGCTGTGCAGGAAGACCTGCGGAAGCACACAAAGCAAGAGCGCCTCCAGAGGCCAGGTGCGGTAGTTCCTGCCTGTCATCCCAGCAGTGTGGGAGGCCAAGGTGGATGAATCACCAGAGGCCAGGTGTTTGAGGCCAGCCTGGGCAACACAGTGAGACCCTGTCTGTACAAAAAATGATTATTTTTTATTATTAGAATCAGCTAGAGTACCTGTAATCCTCTGCCAAAGCTTTAGAATAGAGAGCTTTCGTCTAGAATTTGAGATATAAAATTGTGAATCCCAATGTGGCTACTTAAGTTTAAATAGAAGAGCTTTCAGACATTTCCTCCACAGCAATGAAATCTGTAGCATCCATTTCTATTTTGAAAACTTGGTTTTTGACCAGCCGAGGGGAAGAAGAGGGCCTAGAAGTGGGCATTTCGGAAGCAAGGAGAAAAGAAACCGACTGGATGCAACAGGGAAAGACGACATGGTGGGCACTCCAGGCAGAGCCAGTCATCCTGCCTAGGGCCGGGGCCTAGGAAAGCCAACTAGGGGCAGGAGGGAGGAGCCCTGGGCTGTGGATGCCTCTGGGGGTACCTTGGGTCAGCAATGACTAGAGATATCTGGCCAAGCAGTATCTGTGGCCTCTTTACCTTTGGGAGTCTTCTGGTCGCGTCGCCAATGTGCTGCAGGTCAGGACTCCGGAACGAGATTTGGCGGGCTCCAAGCATGCGTGCCTGGCGCTGCTCCCACCTCTGGCTCATGGATCCCAGAGTGCAGGATGACTTTGCCCACCGCACTCCCATCTGGCCCTGCTTAGGGCTGGCATTGGGGGACAGCATGTTCCAGGAGCCTCTGCTCCTCTCTGCTGTGACCTGTGCCTTTGCTGGCCGCCCACTCATTGATGTCAAAGTCGCAGAAGAGCTCCACAGAACCCCTCTGCCAGCCCTGCATGGGGCTGGCTTGGGTGCACTTGCCATAGGGTAGCGTGGTCCCCATGGGCCCCTCTGATTTTCTGGGGCAGCTTGGGCCTCTGCTTGTCCCCATGTCTGCAGAGCTGAGCACCTTCTGTCTCTCCCCAGGAAACGCAACCAAATGGCACCAACTTAAGGCACCCACTGAAGGCACTAAATGAAAGCCACCTAATGGAGGCTGGTTGCCCTGCCAACCACATCACGTTCTGCTTAGGAGGAACCAATCAGGACGTCAGTTCCCTGTAGGCGTCGGCCTGTCATTTGTGAGGTGGGAGTCAGGGCACTGGCTCACAAAGCTCCACCCCCCCAATACCTCACCACACCTTTCATTTATTGGTAGCTGGTAGCAACTTTCTTTACTGTGAATTATAAATGTGAATTCTGGTGAAATTTCTGTATCCTAATGTACCTCTTGCACTACCTGACTTTCAAAGATCCTCATTTCCCATGGCCTCTGAGTTTTCTGGAAACTACGCAGAATGCAAATTTCTGCAGGTGCTTTCAGAAAAAACAGTGCCATGAACTGAGATTACTCTGTGATCTTTTGATATATATAATTGGTACAATATATGAAATATATTAATACATATTCACATTTGTAGTCATAATTTTAAACGAACATATATAAGCAAATTAACAAGACTGAGAAAATTTTCCAAAATTTATATACTAATGCATCACATTTTTTCCAATCATCAATTTGATAGAACAATTTCGAATCTATGGTTTCAACACACCAAGGGGCTTAGGTAAGAGAAAACCACCACATAATACAAGATTTTCAATGTGATCATCACTCCTACTTTTTTTTTTTTTTGGAGATGGAATTTCACTCTTTTTGGCCAGGCTGGAGAGCAATGGCATGATCTCGGCTACCCTACAATGTAAAGTTTTTTATATATTCAATACATATGTATTCAGTTTACCTTTTTTGAAAATACCACACATATTCAACCTAATTAACAATCTAATAGAGAAAATGTCCTGAATTTTGTACACTAAGTTAATCACAATTTTCTAATGCTCACTTTCATAGAGCAACTTAAAATTTATGGTTTCAACAAAGAAAGTGTCTTATGGGAGAGAAAAACCACCCCGTTAATACAAGATTTTAAATGTGATCCTCATTACGACTAATACATAACAATTACCCAGTATGTATTGTGAACTGCTTTGTGACTATGGTGACTTATTTAATCTCTCTGACTCTTGGTTTGATTATCTATAAAATATCACACCAATTTTATAAACTTGCTCTAAAAATTTGATGAGAGTAAAAGAATCCTCCTTCTCTATATATTGAACACTTACAAATTTATAGGCATCCTGTCTAGATTTTTACACACTTACCTTATGGAAGCCATATAACAACCCCATGTTTTAAATTACAGACAATATGCCCAGATTTTTAGACACTCACCTTATGAAAACCACGTAACAACTTTGTATTTTAAATTACAGTCATTATGGCCAGATTTTTACACACTTACCTTATGGAAGTCACATAACACTCCAATCTTTTATTGACGAGCAAACTGAGGCTCAGTGAAGTTAAAAACACATTCCCCACCATGTCATAATGAGTGAGGGAGATGGGATGCAAATTCCATTCTCTCTGACACCAAACGTTGTGCAACATGACAAAGACTGAGTCGTACGCAGCATACGGAGGGAGTCACAACATGTGGATTCCCTTTCTCTCCCCTTTTATGTGTGAATTTCATTGGTTTTTATGGCCTCAGAACAATCTTAAACTCCCTCCCAGGTTGCCTTGCAGTGGTCCCCTTTTTCTTGGGGATGATTACTAGGCTGCATATTTAGACCACATATTTAGCTCCTTTTAAACAGGTGCTTTGATTAAGAAAAGACATTTTTTAGGCCAAGAGATGGGTTGATCATGAAATAAAATTTTCTAGGCCCCAGGTTACTAACTGTGAATTGTCTAGCTTCTCTAAAAAACATATTGCTATACCATGTAAAAAAAAAATCACAGGATCCACTGAATTTGCAGAAAGATTTAGAACTATGCTGCAGGAGCATCTTCCTGACAGCTGTGCAGGAAGACCAGATTATACACACAAAGCAAGAGCACCTCCAAAGGCCAGGTGTGGTGGTTCCGGCCTGTCATCCTAGCAATGTGGGAGGTCAAGGTGGGTGGATCACTTGAGGCCAGGAGTTTGAGACTAGCTGGGGCAACAGAGTGAGACCCTGTCTCTACAAAAATCATTTTATATGATTAGAATCAAGAAGAGTGCCTCTAACATTGCTTTATGATAAAGAGGTCTGGTGTAGAATTCACGGTACAAAATTTTGAGTCTGACCGTGGTACTTAAGTTTAACTGGAAAAGCTGTCAGACACTTTCTCTACAGCAATGAAATCTATAGTTTACATTTTGTATTTTGAAAACCCAGTTTTCAGGCAGCCTGGGGAAAGGTGAAGAGGAAACAGAACTAGGCATTGGGATAGGAAGAAAGAAGAATGGGTGGGGACTTGAGGCAGAGCCAGTCCTCCTGCTTGGGGCCTGGGACTGGGAAAGCTAACTAGCGGCAGGAGGGAGAGCCCCAGGCTGTGGATGTCTTTGGGGGGAACCTTGAGTCAGCAGTGGCCAGAGGAGCTCCTACTGTATTCAATCTTTTATGGATAAGCATAACACAACATATAGATGAGCCAGGCAGTATTTGTTGCCTCCCTACCTTTGGTCGTCTTCTGGTCACCAATGTGCTGCAAGTCAGGACCCTGGCCAGCTCCCAAACCCAAGTGGGCAGGCTCCAAAGCAGTGTGGTCAGGAGCTACTGCCACCTCCACCTCATGGTTAATGGAGGATCAGGATGTTTCTGCTCACCACACTCCGAGCTGGCCCTGCCTGGGTCTGGCATTATGGGACAGCATGTTCTGGGCTCCTCTGCTCCTCTCTTCTGGTCTCTGCCTTTTCTAGCCGCTCACTCATGGATGTCAGAGCCCCAGGACAGCTTTGCAGAACTTCTGCTTCGGCCCTGCCTGGTGCTGCCTTTGGTGCACATGAGATACTTCAGTGTGGTCTCCTTGGGGCAACTCTGCTCTTCTAAGGCAGCTTGGGCTTTCACTTGCTTCCATGTCTGCAGAGCTCAGAACATGCCGCCTCTTCCAAAGTCACGCTGGCATGGGGAAGCCCCCTGCTGCAGGGCTGCATCTCACTAGCAGCTCGCAGCTTACCTCACCACCTACATTGAGCTGACTTGTCTGTAAAAGTTGTGAACCTGCCTGGTTTATTTAAGAGTGGGCCTAGGTGCAACAAGTCTCAGAACTGTGACTGTAGGAGGAGAGAGCACAGATGGAGCTCCTTCTACTTCCACCACTGCCAAACCAACTGAAGACCAGCAACTGACGAGCACCAACTGAGGGCACTAAACAAAGACAACCAATGAAGGCACTCACTGAAGGCCACCAGGTGAAGGCGGGTTGCCCTGCCAACCAGATCGCATCCTGCTTGAGAGGAAATGATCAGGCCCAGAGTCCCCTCCATGTGTCCCTGCCACCTTGGAATTTGAGAGACGAGGCACGTGGCTCACAAGGCCCCGCCCTGCCAGCCACTGCATCCCACATTGCATTCATTCCTGGGTGCTAAGAGTTTTCAGGTTTCTCACTGTCTTGGAGTTCTTAGGGATTATCACCTTACAATGAATTATGCTAAAGTTACTGAAGCCAAATCTGGCTCTTGCACTAGCTGGAATTCATAGAAACTCCTTTTCCCTGTAACCTCTGAGTTTTTTACAAACTACAAAAGTGACAGATTTCTGCAGGTGCTTTCAGAAAAAACACTGCCATGAACTAAGTCTACTATGTGATGTCTAATTATGTTTCACATATATATACATACACATTCAATCCATATATATTCCATTTACATTTTTGAAATTAACTTATATATTCAATCAAATTAACAAGAGCAATAGAGGACATTTTCTAAATTTATACACTAAGTATATCACAGTTTCCTAATGATCACTTCATATAGCAACTTAGAATTGATGGCTTCAACAAAGAGGCTTATGTAAGAGAAAAGCATTCTATTAATACAAGATTTTAAATGTGATCACCATTGCTACTTTCAACAGGCAGTTACCCAGTAAATGTATTGTGAACTGCTTTGTGACTATAGTGACTCATTGAGTCTTTCGGATACTTGGTTTGATTATGTCAAAAATGTGAGTAACAACAGTTGTATAAACTTGCTCTAAAAATGAAATGAGAGAAAAACAATCCTCCTTCTGTATAGAATGAAGACTTACAAAATTATAGGCATTGTGTCCAGATTTTTACTCACTTACCTTATTGAAGCCTTAAAACAACCCTATCCTTTAAATTACAGTCATTTTGCCCACACCAATTTTTACACACTTACATTATGGAAAGCTCATAATAATCTCATCTTTTATAGATGAGTACAATGAGGTTCAAAGGAGTTAAAAACACATTCACCATCACGTGCTAAAGAGTGATGGAACTGGGATTCAAATCCAGTTCTCCCTGACGCCAGAGGTAGTGCAACTTAACAATGACCGAGTTATACTCAGGACGTGGAGGCAGTGAAAACATGTGGATTCCCTTTCTCTACCCTCTTATGTGTGAATATGAATGGCTTTCATGGCCTCAGAACCATCCTAAACTCCCTCCCAGGTTAGCTTGCAGTGGTTCCCTTCCTCTGGGAAATGACTAGGAATCTGCATATTTAGACTACAAGCATCTCTTCAGAAACAGGTTTGTTGATCAAGAAATGAAATTTTTGGGCCAGGGATGGTGGCTGTCGCCTGTACTTTGGGAATCCAGGGCGGGCAGATGTCCCGAGGTCAGGAGTTCGAGACAAGCCTGACCAACATGGTGAAACTCCATGTCTACTAAAAAGGACAAAATTAGCCGAGAGTCTGGTAAATGCCTCTAATCCCAGCTACTCAGAAGGCTAAGGTAGGAGAATTTCTTGAACCCAGGAGGCAGAGGTTGCGACAACCTAAGATCGTGTCATTATACTCCAGCCTGCGCAATAAGAGCAAAATTTTATCTCAAAAAAGATATAAAAATTTCTAGGACCTAGATTACTAACTGTGAATTGTCTAGTTTATCTGCAATAAGCAAAGGTATTATTACATGTAAAACGTCACAGGATCCACTGAATTTGTCCAGAAAGATTTGGAATCATGCCTTAGGAGCATCTTACCGACAGTTGGGTAGAAGGAGCAGTGGAAACACACAAAGCAAGAGCACCTCCAAAGGCCAGGTGTGGAGGTTCTTGCCTGTCAGCTCAGCAATGTGGGAAGCCAAGGTGGGTGGATCACTTCGCAACAGGCGTTTGAGACCAGCCTGGGGAACATACTGAGACGCTGTCTCTACAAACAATTTTTTAATGATTAGATTCAAGAAGAGTATATTCAATCCTCTGATCTTGTTTGAAAATACAGAGCTGTAGTCCAGCAATCAAGATATGAGATTGTGAGTCCCAATAGGGTTATGTAAGTTTAAATAGAAGAAATGTCAGACATTTCCTCTACAGCAATGAAATCTGTAGCATTCCTTTTGTAGTTTGAAACTTAGTTTCTGGGCAGCATGGGGGAAGCAGAAGAGGTCCCAGAACTCAGCATTGGGGTAGGAAGGAGGAAGGAAACTGGATGGACCCAGCAGGGAAGCAAGATAAGCTGGGAAGGCAAGGCAGACCCAGTCCTTTTGCTTGTGGCCTGAGCCTAAGAAAGCTAACTAGGGGAAGGAGGGAGGAGCCCCATGCTGTGGATGCCTCCAGGTGGAACCTTGGGTCAGCAATGGCCAGAGAAGCTCCTGAGGCCAAGCAGTGTGTGTCACCTCCCTACCTTTGGGTGTCTTCTGGTCGCCAATGTGCTGCAAGTCAGGACCCTCTCTGGCTCCCAAATCCAACTGTGCAAGCTCCAAAGCAGTGAGGTCTGGAGCTACCTTCACGCACTAGATCTCAGAGTGTCAGGACGTCTCTGTCCACTGCACCCTGACCTGGTCTCATTGGGGTACAGCGTGTTCTGGGCACTGCTGCTCCTCTCTGCTGGGGCTTGGCTCTTTATTTGCCACCATCTCAGATGTCAGAGCCCAGATTGGCTCTGATGAACCCCTGCACCGGCCATGCCTCAGCCTGTCTTTGGTGAACACGGTCAATGAGATCCACAAGCGGCAGCTCAGCACATCTCAGGCAGCTTGGGCCTTCATTGGCCCCCACTTCTGCAGAGTTTAGTACCTGCTGCCTCTTCCCAGCACAGGCACGGAGGGCACAGGTAGCACCAGGCCATGGGGCTGCACACCACTAGCAGCCCCCACCCTGCCTCACACCCTCACCCTGAGCCGACTTACCCCCAACAGCCATCACCCTGCCTGGTTTATTCAGAATGGGCCTGGATGCAACAAGGCTGAGGGCTGTGACTGCGGGAGGAGAGAACATAGACAGAGCTCCCTCCGCTGCTGCGCAGCAACTCATGGCCACTAACTGAAGACCACCAGCTGAGGGTTCCATGACAAGGCAGCCAATGAGAGCACCCAGTGAAGGTCACCAGGTGAAGGCCAGTTACCCTGCCATTCAGACTGCATCCTGGTTAAGAGGAAACAATCAGGCCCAGAGTCCCCTGCATGTCTCCCCCTAAACTTGGAACTTGAGAGCACAGGCACATGGTTCCAAGGTCCCGCCCTGCCATTGGCCCCGCCCCACTTTTCATTCATTGCTGGCTGCTGGGAGCTTTCTGGTGTCTCACTGTGATGACGTTCCTAAGGATCATCACCTTACAATGAATGATGCTGCAATTACTGAAATCAAATCTGCCTCATGCACAATCTCAGATTCATAGAATCCCCTTTGCCCCATAACCTCCGAGCTTCATAGAAACTAGAAAAATGAGATTTCTGCATGTACTTTCAGAAAAGCACATTGCCAGGACTTAAGGCTACCCTATAATGTAAAGTTTTATACACACACACACACACACACACACACACACACACAAATGTATTCAATACATATATGTTCAATTTACATTTTTTGAAAATACACACATACAAGCAAATTAACAAGACTAATGGAAGAAATTTTTAAAATTTATACTCTAAGTGTTACCACAATTTTCTATTGATCACTTTCATAGAGCAACTTAAAATTCATAGTTTCAACAAAGAAAGAGGCTTATGTAAGAGAAAAGCACCACATAATACAATATTTTAAATGTGATCCTCATTGCTGCTAATAGATAACAATTACCCAGTATGAATTGTGAACTGCTTTGTGACTATGGCGACTTATTTAATCTCTGTGATTCTTGGTTTGATTAGCTACAAAATATAACAATTTTATAAACTTGCTCTAAAAGTTAGATGAGAGAAAAATAATTCTTCTGCATATATTGAACACTTATAAATTTATAGGCATTGTGTCCAGATTTTTACACACTTACCTTACAGAAGGCACATAACACCGCCATGTTTTAAATTACAGTCATTATGCCCAGATTTTATGCACTTACCTTATGGAAGCCACATAAGAAACTTATGTTTTAAATTACAGGCATTATGTCCAGATACTTACACATGTACCTTATGGAAGTCAGGTAACACTCCCGTCCTTTATAGATGAGCAAACTGAGGCTCAGTAAACACATTCCCTACCACGTCATAATGAGTGATTGAATTGGGGTTCAAATACAGTTCCTTCTAACACCAAAGGTTGTGTAACATAACGAAGATTAAGTTGTACCCAGCATATGGAGGGAGTCACAACATGTGGATTCCTTTTCTCTACCCTTTTATGTGTGAATTTCATTGGTTTTCAGGTCCTCAGAACAATCCTAAACTCCTTCCCAGGTTGCCTTGCAGTGGTACCCTTCTTCTTGGGGATGATTACTAAGCTGCATATTTAAGCACATATTTAGCTCCTTATAAACGGGTTCTTTGATTAAGAAAAGACATTTTCTAGGCCAAGAGATGTGTTGATCAAGAAAAAAATTTTTCTAGGCCCTAGGTTAGTAACTGTGAATTGTCTAGCTTTTCTACAAAACATAGGACTATTCCATGTAAAAAAAAAAAAATCAGAGGATCCACTGAATTTGCAGAAAGATTTAGAACTATGCCTCAGGAGCATCTTCCTGACAGCTGTGCAGGAAGACCAGACTATACACACAAAGCAAGAGCACCTCCAAAGGCCAGGTGTGGTGGTTCTTGCCTGTCACACTAGCAATGTGGGAGGCCAAAGTGGGTGGATCACTTGAGGCTAGGAGTTCGAGATTAGCCTGGGCAACACAGTGAAACCCAGTCTCTACAAAAAAATCATTGTATATGATTAGAATCAAGAAGAGTGCCTCTAACATTGCTTTATGATAAAGGGGCATGGTCTGGAATTCAAGATATGAAATTGTGAGTCTCACTGTTGCTACATAAGTATAACTAGAAAAGCTGTCAGATATTTTCTCTATAGCAATGAAATTTGTAGCTTACATTTTGAATTTTGAAAACTTAGTATTGAGACAGCCTGGAGCAAGATGAAGAGGAAGCAGAACTGGACATTGGAATAGGAAGAATGAAGAATGGGTGGGGACTTGAGGCAGAGCCAGTCCTCCTGCCTGGAGCCTGTAGCTGGGAAAGCTAAGTAGGGTCAGGAGGGAGAACCCCAGGCTGTGGATGTCTTTGGGGGAACCTTGTGTCAGCAGTGGCCAGAGGAGATCCTGCTGTATTCCATCTTTTATGGATGAGCATAACATAACATATAGATGAGCCAAGCAGTATTTGTTGCCTCCCTACCTTTGGTAATCTTCTGGTCTCCAATGTGCTGTTAAGTCAGGACCCTGGCCAGCTCCCAAACCCAACTGGGCAGGCTCCAAAGCAGTGGGGTCAGGAGCTACTGCCACCTCCACCTGGTAGATCTTGGAGCATAAGGTTGGTTCTGCTCACCACACTCTCAGGTGGCCCTGCCTGGGTCTGGCATTGTGGGACAGCATGTTCTGGGTGCCTCTGCTCCTCTCTTCTCATGTCTCTGCCTTTTCTGGCCGCTCACTCATAGACGTCAGGGCCCCAGGATGGCTTCACAGATCCCCTGCTTCGGCCCTGCCTGGTGCTGCCTTTGGTGCACATGAGATACTTCAGCGTGATTCCCTTGGGGCAACTCTGCTCTTCTCAGGCAGCTTGGGCGTTCACTTGCTCCCATGTCTGCAGAGCTCAGAACATGCTGCCTCTTCCCAGCAAAGTCACGCTGGCACAGGCAAGTCCCCAGCTGTAGGAATGCATCCCACTAGCAGCTTGCAGCTTACCTCACCACCTACCTTGAGCTGACTTGTCTGTAAAAGTCACAACCCTGCCTGGTTTATTTAGAGTGGGCCTAGGTGCAACAAGCCTGAGAACTGTGACTTTAGGAGGAGAGAGCACAGACGGAGCTCCTTCTACTTCCACCACTGCCAAACCAACTGAAGACCAACAACTGACGAGCACCAACTGAGGGCACTAAACAAAGACAACCAATGAAGGCACCAACTGAAGGCCACCAGGTGAAGGCGGGTTGCCCTGCCAACCAGACCGCATCCTGCTTAAGAGGAAACGATCAGGCCCAGAGTCCCCTCCATGTGCCCCTCCCAACTTGGAACTTGAGAGGCCCGGCACGTGGCTCACTAGGCCCCGCCCTGCCAGCCACTGCATCCCACATTTCATTTTTTCCTTTAATTCATTCAGGGCTACTAAGAGCTTTTAGGTTTCTCACTTTCTTGAAATTCCTGGAGATTATCACTTTACAATGAATTATGCTAAAATTACTGAAGCCAAGTCTGGCTCTTGCACTATATGCAATTCATAGAAACTCCTTTCCCCTATAAACTGAGTTTTTAACAAACTACAAAAAGAACAGATTTCTGCAAGTGCTTTCAGAGAAAACATTGCCATGAGCTAAGTCTACTGTGTGATGTGTAATTATATTTCACATATATATACACATATGCATTCAATCCATACATATTCCATTTACATTTTTGAAATTAACCTATATATTCAAATAAATTAACAAGAGCAATAGAGGACATTTTCTAAATTTACACACTAAGTATATCACAGTTTCCTAATGATCACTTTATAAAGCAACTTAGAATTGATGGCTTCAACAAACAAGTGGGCTTATGTAAGAGAAAAACATTCTCTTAATACAAGACTTTAAATACAATCACCATTGCTACTTTCAATGACCCAGTAAATGTATTGTGAGCTGCAGTGTAACTATAGTGACTCATTTAATCTTTTAGATCCTTGGTTTGATTTTCTCAAAAATATAAGTAACACCAGTTTTTATAAACTTGCTGCTCTAAAAATTAACTCAAAGATAAATAATCCTCCTTATGTACATAACGAAGACTTACAAAATTATAGGCACTGTGTACATAATTTTACACACTTACCTTATTGAAGCCTTAAACCCTATCCTTTAAATTACAGTCATTTTGACCACACCAATTTTGACACCCTAATATTATGGAAGACTGATAATATTATGGAAGACTTAAAAAAAACAAAACATTTTTTAAATGATTAGAATCAAGAAGAAATACCTCTGACCCTCTGACATTGCTTGAAAATACAGAGCTCTAGACCAGAAATCAAGATATGAAATTGTGAGTCCCAATAGGGTTATGTAAGTTTAAATAGAAGAAATGTCAGACATT
>NW_016107407.1:8699307-8709293 GCF_001604975.1 Cebus imitator | reverse complement strand
TGAATCACCAGAGGCCAGGTGTTTGAGGCCAGCCTGGGCAACACAGTGAGACCCTGTCTGTACAAAAAATGATTATTTTTTATTATTAGAATCAGCAAGAGTACCTGTAATCCTCTGCCAAAGCTTTAGAATAGAGAGCTTTCGTCTAGAACTCGAGATATAAAATTGTGAGTACCAATGTGGCTACTTAAGTTTAAATAGAAGAGCTTTCAGACATTTCTTCCACAGCAACGAAATCTGTAGCATCCATTTCTATTTTGAAAACTTAGTTTTTGACCAGCTGAGGGGAAGAAGAGGGCCTAGAAGTGGGCATTTGGGAAGCGAGGAGAAAAGAAACCGACTGGATGCAACAGGGAAAGAAGACGTGGTGGGCACTCCAGGCAGAGCCAGTCCTCCTGCCTAGGATCTGGGCCTAGGAAAGCCAACTAGGAGCAAGAGGGAGGAACCCGGGGCTGTGGACGCCTCTGGGGGTACCTTGGGTCAGGAATGGCTAGAGGTATCTGGCCAAGTGGTATCTGTGGCCTCCCTACCTTTGGGCGTCTTCTGGTCGCGTCGCCAATGTGCTGCAGGTCAGGACTCTGGAATCAGATTTGGCAGGCTCCAAGCATGCGTGCCTGGCGCTGCTCCCACCTCTGGCTCATGGATCCCAGAGTGCAGGATGACTTCGCCCACTGCACCCCCATCTGGCCCTGCTTAGGGCTGGCATTGGGGGACAGCATGTTCTAGGAGCCTCTGCTCCTCTCTGCTGGGACCTGCGCCTTTGCTGGCCACCCACTCATTGATGTCAAAGTCGCAGAAGAGTTCCACAGAACCCCTGTGCCGGCCCTGCCTGGGGCTGGCTTGGGTGCACATGCACAGTTCAGTGTGGTCCCATGGGACCCCTCTGCTATTCTGGGGCAGATTGGGCCTCTGCTTGTCCCCATGTCTGCAGAGCTGAGCACCTTCTGCCTCTCCCCAGAAAAGGCAGCCAAATGGCACCAACTTAAGGCACTCACTGAAGGCACTAAATGAAATTCACCTAATGTAGGCCGGTTGCCCTGCCAACCACGTAGTGTTCTGCTTAGGAGGAACCAATCAGGATGTGAGTTCCCTGTAGGCGTCGGCCTGTCATTTGTGAGGTGGGAGTCAGGGCACTGGCTCACAAAGGCCCTCCGCCGCAACTACACCACCCCACCTTTCCTTTATTGGTAGCTGGTAGCAACTTTCTTTACTGTGAATTATAAATATGAATTCTGGTGAAATTTCTGTATCCTAATGTACCTCAGGCACTACCTGACTTTCAAAGATCCTCATTCCCCATGGCCTCTTGAGTTTTTGGAAACTAGACAGAATGCAAATTTCTGCAGGTGCTTTCAGAAAAAACAGTGCCATGAACTGAGATTACTCTGATCTTTTGATATATATAATTGATATGCTATACGAAATATGTTAATACACATTCACATTTATATTCTTAATTTTATATGCATATATTTAAGCAAATTAACACGACAGAAAATTTTGCAAAATTTATATACTGAGTACATCACATTTTTCTAATGATCAATTTGATAGAACAATTTGGAATCTATGGTTTCAGCTATCTGGGAGGCTTAGGTAAGAGAAAACCACCACATAATACAAGATTTTCAATGTAATCATCATTACTTTTTTTTTTTTGAGATGGAATTTCACTCTTCTGGCCAGGCTGGAGAGCAATGGCACGATCTCCGCTCAGTGCAACCTCCACATCCTGGGTTCAAACAATTCTCCTGCCTCAGCCTCCCCAGGAGCTGAGATTACAGGCATGCGACACCATGGCTGGCTAATTTTGTATTTTTACTAGAGACAGGGTTTCCCCATGTTGGTCAGGATGGTCTTGCACTCCGGACCTCAGGTGATCCGCCCACCTCGGCGTCCCAAAGTGCTGGGATTATAGGCCTGAGCCACTGCACCTGGGCCATTTCTACTTTTAACTAGCACTTACCCAGTAAATATATTGTGAACTGCTTCGTGACTAATTTATTTAAACTTACTGATTTTTTGTTTGATTATCTCAAAAATATTTTTAATACCAATTTTATAAACTTGTGCAAAAATTAAAGAAAAATAATCCTTCTCCGTATATTGAATAATCACAAAATGAAAGACATTGTGTACAGATTTTTACTTACTTTATTGAAGTCACATAACAACTTTGTCTTTAAATTGCAGGCATTATTCCCAGATTTGTAAACACTTACCTTATGCAGTCCTCATAACAATTCCACCTTTTACAGATGAGCAAACAGGCTCAGAGGAGTTAAAGACACATTCACCATCATGTCATAATGAGTGATGGAACTGGGATTCAAATCCAGTCCTCTCTGCCTCAAAGGTGGTGCAACTTAACAAAGACCAAGTTACATCCAGCACGTTTAAGATCAAAACAGGCGGATTCCCTTTCTCTACCCTCTTATGTGTGAATTTCAATGGTTTTCATGGCCTCAGAAAAATCCTAAACTCCCTCCCAGGTTGCCTTTCAGTGGATCCTTTCTCCTTGGGGATGATTAGGAATCTGCATTTTTGGACCACAAGCATCTATAAACAGTTGTGTTGATCATGAAATAAAAATTTGTAACCATAGGTTACTAACTGTGAATTGCTTAGCTTCTCTTCTACAAATAATAGGCTATTCTATGTTAAAAAATCACAGGATCCACTGAAATTTTGCATAGATTTGAAACGATGTTGCAGGAGCATCTCCCTGACATCTGCGCGGGAAGACCAGCTGAAGCACACAAAGCAAGATCACCTCCAAAGGCCAGGTGTGATGGTTCTTGCTTGTCATCCCAGCAACGTGAGAGGCTAAGGTGGGTTAATCACCTGAGACCAGGAGTTTGAGAACAGCCTGGGCAACACAGTGAGACCCTGTCTCCATAAACAAACCGTTTTTCATGATTAGAAACAAGAGGAGTACCTCTGACATTACTTCAGTACAGAGCTCTGGTCTAGAATTGAACATATGAAATTGTGAGTCCTAGAGCCAGTCCTCTTGCTCGGAGCCTGGGCCTGGTAAAGCGAACTAGGAGCAGGAGGGAGGAGCCCCAGGCTGTGGCTGTCTCTGGGGTGAACCTTGGGTCAGCAATGGCCAGAGGAGCTCCTGAGACCAAGCGGTATCTCTGGCCTCCCTACCTTTGGGCGTCTTCTGGTCGCCGCTGTGCTGCAGGTCGGGGCCCCCGCATCAGATTGGGCAGGCTCCAAGCAGAGGTGTCTGGCGCTGCTCCCACCTCCATCTCCACCTCCTGGATCTCAGAGCCGCAGGACGGCTCCGCCCACCTCAGCCTGAGCTGGCCCCGCTTGGGGCTGGCATTGGGAAACAGCTCCACTGTGGCTACTTAAGTTTAAATAGAAGAGGTGTCAGACGTTTTCTCTACAGCAGTGAAATCTGTAGCATCCATTTTGTATTTTGTAAACGTAGTTTTCGGCCACCTGGGGGAAGAAGAAGAGGTCCCAGAACTGGGCACTGACTGGGGTAGGGAGGAGGAAAGAAACGGCCAGACACAACAGGGAAAGAAGAAGGGGTGGGGACTGGAGGCAGAGCCAGTCTTCCAGCCTGGGAGCTGGGCCTAAGAAAGCTAACTAGGGGAGGGAGGGAGGAGCCCCGCATTGTGGAAGTCTCTGGGGGGAACTTTGGGTCAGCAAGGGCCAGAGGATCCCTGAGGCCAAGCGGTATCCGTAGCCTCCCTACCTTTGGGCGTCTTCTGGTGGCCAGTGTGCTCCAAAGCAGCAGGGTCAGGTACTGGAGCCATCTCCGTCTGGCAGATCTGAATCAAAGCTGAAGGACGGCTCTGCCCCCCTCACCCTGAGCCGCCCCGCTTGGGGCTGGCATTGGGGTACAGCGTGTTCCGGGCGCCTGTAACTCCTCTCTGCTGGGGCTGCGCCTTTGCTGGCCGCCCACTCATAGATGTCAGAGCCGCAGGACGGCTCCGCAGAACCCCAGCACCGGCCCTGCTTGGGGCTGGCTTTGGTCCACATGCGACAGGTCAGCGTGGTTTTTATGGGGCGCCTCTGCTCTTCCCGGGCACCTTGGGCCTTCGCTTGCTTCCAGGTCTGTAAGGCTCAGCACCTGCTGACTCTCCCAACGGAAGGCCACCAACTGAAGGACGCTTGCCCTGCCAACCAGATCGCGTCCTGCTTAGGAGGAACCAATCAGGCCTTGAGTTCCCTCCACGTGCGGCCTTTCATTGGTGATGTGGGAGCCCACGCACCGGCTCACAAGGCTCAGGCCCCCCAGCGGCCCGCCCCACCTGTCATTAATTGATAGCTGCTAGCAATTTTTTGGTTTCCTCACTGTGAATTATGAATAGGAATTATGTTAAAATCAGTGTAACCAAACGTGTCTCATGCATTATGTGGCATCCAAAGGATCCCCTTTCCCCCATGGCTTCTGAGGGTTTTTGAAACTAGAATGAAGACAAATTTCTGCAGATGCTTTCTGAAAAAAAATTGCCAGGCCGGGCGCGGTGGCTCAAGCCTGTAATCCCAGCACTTTGGGAGGCCGAGGCGGGTGGATCACGAGGTCAAGAGATCGAGACCATCCTGGTCAACATGGTGAAACCCCGTCTCTACTAAAAATACAAAACATTAGCTGGGCATGGTGGTGCGTGCCTGTAATCCCAGCTACTCAGGAGGCTGAGGCAGGAGAATTGCCTGAACCCAGGAGGCGGAGGTTGCGGTGAGCCGAGATCGCGCCATTGCACTCCAGCCTGGGTAACATGAGTGAAACTCCGTCTCAAAAAAAAAAAAAAAAAAAAAAAAAATTGCCATAAGTCTACTCTGTTATGTAAACATGTGTACGTTATATACGTATATATTTAATGTGTATACATATGCATTCAATAAGTATATGTTCAATTTATATGTTTTTGAAAATAACACGTATTCATTTAAACAAGTAAGTGTAATTAGGGAAACTTCCTGAAATTCATACACTAAGTACATCACATTTTTCTAATGCTCACGTCGATAGAGCACCTTTCTAGATGCAGCCCTTTACACGTGTTACTGGTATTTACCTTCTTTCATCAAACATTTCTTTAGAATTGACTCAAGGCAAGATATGGTAGAGAAATGGAAGAATCAATTAGAGGAGCTGTTCAACTAGTAGGTGAGACTGATGGGTATACAGGCAACTTCAATAAAATGATAGGTATTGAACGAACCTGGGGAAAAGTTCTCAGATGAGCTCCAAATCCCTGTATTTATGATGATGCACTCTTTATATTAAAATATTAGTAACACAATAACATGTTCTGCTTGATCTCTCACCTTTAATTTAATGGTTTAATATTCCACCATTTTTATCCTAACTAAGCATTTCCTTCATAATCCCCAAGAAACAGCAAAACCACTGAAAATAAACATTTCAATCTTACATTTGTTGCTGAAAGAAGTGTGTCATTGATGCCTCAGTTTATTATTATGCGGCCAAATTCCCCGTGAGGAAGCAGCATGAGCTGGAATTCATGCCCTTCATTCGGAAAGATTGCAAATCATTGACATTCTTTTTTTTGTAAATATTTTAGAAAATTACAATTCTCTTAACGCTGTAAAGAGATCTTAAAATGATGGGGATATATTTGTACTCTACCTGACAATGTCTATATTCCTTCTTTTCATTTAGTACAAAAATAGTACTTAAGGAAATTCTGTGGAATAGGAATTCTAAGTAACAACTAGAGTTGAGATTTTTCATAAACCATGAAATGTATAAATGTTTTGTGTTGTTTGGTTGATTTGAGACAATCCAGCTCCTTTGCCCAGGCTGGAGTGTAGTGTCGTGATCTTGGCTCACTGCATCCTCCCCATCCAGGTTCAACCCATTCTCCTATCTGTATCTCCGAAGCAGCTGGGAGTACAGGCAGATGCTGCCATGGCTGGCTAATTTTTGTATTTTTAGTAGAGGCAAGGTTTTGCAGTATTGGCCAGGCTAGTGTCCAAGTTCTGACCTCCAGTGATCCGCCCACCTCAGCTTCCCAAACTAGAAACATTTTTAAACATTTAAAGTTGACCTTGCCCTTTTGAAATGTAGATATTTATCAGTCTCCTGAGGAATTATACTCTTAGTTATCTGCCCTCATTGTTTACCAGGTGCATCTTCTCCAGCAAGGCCTTCGACATCATTTCCAGTAGTAACTGACAGCCAAGAAAGCAGGCTATGCCCCACCTACTCCTTCCTGGGCTAAAGATCTCAGAGTTAGTTGCTCATCTTAATTTGGAAAAAAATAAAGAATTCTTCTATCATTAAACACAACATAGAATAATCAGTTTAAAAATTATTTTTGATTATTGACATTTTGATGCCAATCCCACATTTGGTAATAATGATTATATATGGAAATATTTTTTAGCCGATTAAACTGGAACTTATTCTTTGAAACATCTTCATGATCATCTTTGTTCTAGTCAGTAACTTTAATGGAATAATAAGGTGTTTTTGATAAACCACATGAGTTATTCTCAATGATCTTATGACAGTTGTAATCAAAATGAATCCTTTGGGCCTGGCATGGTGGCCCACACCTGTAATCCCAGCAATTTGGGAGGCTGAGGTGGGCAGATCACCTGAGGCCAGGAGTTCAAGACCAGCCTTGCCAACACGGAGAAACACTGTCCCTATTGAAAATTAAAAAAAAAAAAAAAAAAAAAAAAGCTGGGCCTTGTGGGTACATGAGAATCGCTTGAACCCAGGAGGCAGAAGCTGAAGGGAGAGGAGATTGTGTCATTGCACTCCAGCCTGAGCAACAGGAGCACAACTCTGTCTCAAAAAAACAGGCTTATTAAATATTAATCTATACTGTAAACTCAGCACTTTGGGGTACATCGGTGGGTATTTAGTTTTATTATGCTTCTAGAGTTTTATTTTTCTATTATAGAATTTTCAAACACTTGCTAAGATAAACTTTAATAGTTTGCTGAACCTAATTTACTGTTTAATCAGTTTACTAATGATCAACACCTTGCCAACTGTGCTTCATCTATACATCCACACACTTCCCCCATATTCCTCATTATTAGCTTGAGGTATAATATACATATCCTCAGTTTTTTAGAAAATTCAAACATTGCTTCATTTCATCTACAAATATTTCTGTATGCATTTTTAAATGTTAATGATGTAAAACACAGACCCTGACACCCTATGACCTTGAGACAAATTAGACATAACTCTTAATGCATCAAATTAAATATTTAGTCAGTTTTTAAGGTTTTCCTATTGTCTGGTAAATTATTATAATCATAATTATTTTATATTTAACTAGGATCCAAATAAGGACTAGACATTAAAATTAGATGATAATATGTCTTAAGTTTCCTTTGATATCTTTGAGTATATCACCTACGTGCGTCACCTACATCTTTTTTCACTTGCACTCTTGGTTTCTTTAGTTTTGATTGAAGAAATCAGATTATTTATCCTGTGGTATTCCAACACTCTGCATTTTCTGATTGCATTCTGTGGTACGATTTATTTAACCTGTGCTATAATTTGGATGTCCCATCCAAATCTCATTGATAGGGTTTGCCTCTATGTTCACACCCAAATCTCATCTTGAATTATGACTCCCACATGTGGATGGAGGGACTTGGTGGGGGGTGATTGGATCATGGGGACAGTTTCCCCATGCTGCTCTTCTGATAGTGAGAGCATTCTCACGAGATCTGGTAGTTTGATAAGTGTGTGGCATTTCCTCTTTGCCCGCTGTCTCTCCTGCCTCCATGTAAGATGTGTCTTGCTTCCCTTTCACCTTCTGTTATAATTGTAAGTTTCCTGAGGCCTCCCCAGCCATGCATAAGTGTGAGTGAATTAAACTTGCTTTTATTAATTACCCAGTTTCTGGTAGTTTCTTTATAGCAGTGTGAAAATGAATTAATATACTCATGTTGAGATATAATCCCCAATGTTGGAGGTAGAGACTGTGGGAGATATTTGGGTCAAGGGGAGGAATTTGTATAACTTGGTGCTGTCCCACTGATAGTGAGTTCGTTCTCAGCACATCTGTTGTTTAAAAGTGTGTGGCACCTCCCCCGCTTGCTCTCTTGCTCCCAGTCTCTCCATGTGAGAATCCTGCTCTCACTTTGCCTTCTATGCCTTCTGCCATGAATGGAAGCCCCCAGACAGAAGGTGAGCAGATGCCAGCACCATGCTTCCTGTAAAGCCTACAGACCTGTGAGCCAATTAAACCTTTTTCTCTGTAAATTACCCAGTCTCGGGTATTTCTTTATAGCAACAGAAAAACAGCCTAACACAACACGTGTCTCTGCCCCCTGTATTTCTGTAAATATAGAGCTTCAATTAGATTTAGAATTGATTTGGCAGAAATACTTGAAATACCAAGGAAACATCTGCCTTGGTGAATTGCCGCTATTTCTTCTATAACTACACTTAACGTTCCATTTGAATTATACTTCGTGTTATCCCTTTTCATTTTTTTTGTTGCAGTTTCATGCCTGTTGACCAATTTTTTCTTTTGATTATTCATTTTCCTAAAATGTCACGTGGGCTTCTCACTGGGAGACAAGGAGGCAGGACAATAACACACTTTGCTCTCTGTGTAAACTCAGTAACCAATGTGCAGTGATTGGCAACAGCATACTTTGAAAGAAGTGATGGGTCACTGATCTTAATTGCATGTGTTATGTTGTGATTTGCGGACTGAAGTGCTCACAAAAACTTTATGTAATTACTCACAGTTAAAATCCCATGGTTACTGAATTTGGAACCATGTCAGGGAACTCACGTTATTTAATTAAATCATTGTTATTGGAAGTAGGTGGAGCATTGATGACCTATACATTTTTTCCCTGATTTTTTTTATGTCTGCAATAAACATTTACTGTTTTCCTCATGTAGAGTTTGAAATTGTCTATCAATTCTAGAAATATTTTAGTTCTTGTTGCTCATGTGAATCACCCTTTATATTACATTTTATACATGAGCTTCACTGGTGTATAGTATATAGGACAGTTTTTGGTTTCTATATTTTAGTTACACATAATCAAATCAATTAATAGCTTTCAATGGATTGCTTGACTTTGTTTTTATAGTTTAAGTAGATACATTATCTGAGAATTTAAAAGTCTGTCTTTTCCATTCAGATATTTGTTTCTATTGCTGTTTTTGCTATGTGTGCCTTGGCTCCAGGCTCCAGGATAATGTTGAATCATATTAATTATAATAGTGCCTTTAGCGATGTATCAGTCATGTCTCTTATTTTCTGATTTTGATGCTTTGACATCTGGGGTTTGCTGACCCTGGAGGGACTGCCTCTCTCAGGACAAGCTAATTCTTGTACATAATGAGGAACTTTCCTGCCTGTATGCATTCATATACAAACCAACCAACCCAGAGTTTATACTCCCTTCTTTATCCTCTCTTCCTCACTCTTTTTTCTTCTTCATCTCTGTTTAACTCTTGCAGTCTCTATTCTTTCTTACCACTCTCACATTTGACCAGTGTCCTGTTTCCCTAATTTCCTCACAACCAGTTAGCAGCCTCTTCTATCCAGAAGCCGATGACATCATTCAAACTAGACAATTCTAAGCATGATTGCCCTGCCTTGCATGTTCCTTCCCATAGAAACTGCAATAAAGTTTCTTACCCACGTTTCCCCCTTTTCCTCTGCCTTCTGAGTGACCTTGATGTTTCCCTGTCCTGCCCCTTGTGGTGTGCTGTGCCTGTTGTTTCCAGGGAACTGTGAGTAGTAAAATCAACTGCTTCCCTCATGACAGTCATTTCTGTGTTTGTGTGTCTTACCATTACTGATTAAAAGAAATCCTGGGTACCATAAATGTAAATGACATTTCAGTTCATGCTGTATTATTGAATATGTTTTTTGCTGTAGGTTTTTGATAACTTTATCAGTATAAAAGCATCTTCCTCAACTGTGAGCTTCTTTTTTTTTTTTTTTTTTTTTTTTTTTTTTTTTTTTTTTTTTTTTTTTTTTTTTTTTTTTTTTTTTTTT
>NW_016107407.1:8656176-8694347 GCF_001604975.1 Cebus imitator | reverse complement strand
GGCTCCGGGGCGCCAACAAAGCAGCTGCACGGGGCAAAGCAGCGGCGCCGGCCGGCGCTGGCCGGCACAGCCGCGCTGGCCGAAACAGCCGCGCTGGTGACCGTGGAGCACCTCTGCCCGGGAATTTCCTAGTCTGTGGGCAATAAAAACACGGCGTCCACTCACCCTCTGCGCTTTCACTGGGAGCTGCAATCCTGAGCTGTTCCTAAACGGCCATCTTGGATCCCCCTCCAACTGTGAGCTTCTTAAGGGGTTTAAATTTTTTTTAGCAAGGGGTGATGTTGAATTTTATTGAGAGGCTTTTTGACATGTATTAATATAATTATTTGTTTATTTCTCCTATGTGTTTTTCCAATAAAAATGATACTGATTGTATAACAGTTTAAAATTAAAGGTTCTTCAAAGACCCCCAAGGTGTAATAGTTGTGAAAGTCTAATTCACCATAGGTAGATTTTCATAGCAAATATCTGGGAAACTGTTCCACAAGTATTAATTCCCCTCCCTACTTTAACAATATGGATGGATGTAAAGTGGAGAAGATGGCAGGAAGCTGCTGCCTTGTACTCTCCCCTACCTTCCCTTTGATAGTCATCTGTATGGAGAAGAAAATACCAACTCTTAACCCTGGTTTTAGAGGAAGAATGTTTATGGGGGCCACCAAGACAACTGACTGAAAAACTTCTAGAACTAATAAGCAGTTATAGCAATGATGCAGCATATAGGGTTGATATAGGAAAGTCAATTGCAGTTGCTCTTTTATGCACCAGGAATGAGAAATTAGAATTTGAAATTAAAAGCACAACAAAATTTATGTTAACATCCCTTCCCCAAATGGAGTACTTAGGTTTAAATCTATCAAAATATGTAAAAGGTCTATGAGAAAACCTACAAGATTTTGATTAAAGAAATCAAAGAAGAAGTAAATAAATAAAGAGATATTTTATGTTCATCGATAGGAAGGCCTAGCATTAATGAAATGTCAGTTCTTCCCAACTTGCTCTTTGAATTCAACACAATCCTCATCAAAGTCTCAGCAATTTATCTTGTGGAAACTGACAAATTGAGTCCAAAGTTCATATGGAGAGTCAAAAAAACAAAAACAAAAACAAAAAAATCAAAACCCAACAACAACAGAAATTGAAAACAAGGATAACCAACACAATATTAGAAAAGGAGAGAGTCAGGAGACTAACACTCTCCAATTTCAAGATTTGTTAGAAAGCTACAGCAATGAAGACAGTGTGGCACTGGCAAAAGAATAGACAAATAAATCAATGGAACAGAATAGAAAGCCCCAAAATGGACTTATGCAAATATTTGACAAAGGGGCAAAGGCAACAAATAAAAGATCATCTTGTCAACAGATGGTGCTGGAACAACTGCATATCCATAAGCTAAAACAAACAAACAAACAAAATAAAGACTCTAGATGCAAATCTTACATCTTTCACAAAATTTAACTCAAAGTGGATCATAGACCTATGTGTATAACACAAAACTATAAAATTTCTAGAAGATAATATAGAAGAAAAGCTAGATGAATTTCTTTATTGCAGTAACTTTTTAGATACAACACCAGCAATGAATTCATCCATGAAAAAAATAATTCATAAGCTGGACTTCATGCACATTGAAAACTTTTGTTCACAAGAGAATGAAACAAGTCAGAGTGGGAAAAACATTTGCAAAAGACATATCTGATACAGTACTGTTATCAAAACATACGAAGAACTCTTAAAACTCAGCAATAAGAACATGAACAGTTCAATTAAAAAATTGACAAAAGATCTCAATGGACACCTCACCAAGAAAGATAAAGATGGCTAATAAGCATATGAAAAAATGCTCAACATCACATGTCATCAGGGAATAGCCAATTAAAAGTGATGATGCCACTACATACCTATTAGAATGACTACAGTTCAAAACATTGACAATACCAAATGTTGACAAGGATGTGGGACAAGAAGAACTCTCATTTATTGTTGGAGGGAAAGCAAAATGGAACAGCCACTTTAGAAGACAGTTTGGCAGTTTCTTACAAAACAAAACACCCTTTTGTCATATGATCCCGCAATTGCATTCCTCTTTGCCTAAGCGAGTGGAAAACTGATATTCACACAAACATCTGCGTGCACGTTTCTAGCTGCTTTATCCAGAATGGCCAAGATTTGCTGGCAAACAAGATGTCCTTCAATAAGTGAATGAATAAATGAACTGTGGTTAACTTGGACGGCGAAATATTATACAGTGATAAGAAGAAATGGGCCAGGCACAGTGGCTCACACCTGTAATCTCAGCACCTTGGGAGGGCAGAGCAGGTGGATTGTTTGAGTGTAGGAGTTCCAGAGCAGCCTGGGCAACAAGATGAAACCTCATCTCTACTAAAATCCCAAAAATTAGCAGGGCATTGTGGTGGGTGCCTGTAATCCCAGCTACTGGAGAGGATGAGGCAAAAGAATTTCTTGAACCTGAGAGGCGAAAGTTGCAGTGAGGCGAGCTCATGCCACTGTACGCCAGCCTGGGTCTCAAAACAAACAAACAAACAAAAAAACCAACAAAACCAAAACAACCAAATAAACAAAAAAGAAATGGGCTATCAAGCTCTGTAAAGATAAAGATATTGAGTGCTATGTTTTGAATGTATATTGGCCTTTCCAAAATTCATGTTTAGTGTTGGTTCCCAATGTGGCTGTGGTGGGAGATGGTTTGAGACGTGATTAGGTCATTAAGATGGATGAATCTCTTACAGGTAGTTTGGGGTTAGTTCTCATGGGAATGGATTAGTTACCACGAGAGAGGGTTGACATAAGCAAGGTTGCCTCTCCAGGTTGGCCCCTCTTTTTGCATGCACCCACTTCTACTGATCCGCCATGTCGTGATGCAGTCGGTGGGCCTTCCCCAGACACTGGCACCATGCTCTTTGGACTTCACTGCCTCCAGAACAATGATCCAAAATAAATCTCTTTTCTTTATGAATTACCCAATCTCAGGTATTCTATTACGGTAACAGAAAATAGACTAAAACCTGGAGGAAACATAAATGCATATTACAAAAGAAATCAATTTGTAATGGCTACATACGGTATGATTCCAAGTATATGATATTTTGGAAAAGGTATATTTATTGAGAGAATAAAAAAGATCAGTGGTTTCCAGGATTTAAGGGAGAGGGCGAGATTAATAGGCAGAACACAGTATTTTTCAAACAGTAAAACTAATCTGCATGATTCTATATTGGTGAATACATGTCATTGTACATTTCTGAAAACCCATAGATTGTGCAACATCAAGAGTAAACCCTACCTGAAATCATCTCTAAAAAAAAAAAAAAAAAAGAAAAGGTAACTTTTTTATTTGTACATCTTTGTAACCACAAGATGGCACCATTTTCCCATTTTAAAAGCTTGGCATATGGCTGTTTTTCATTTTTTCACATTCCACCCCCCCCAAGATTACAAGCTGTTGGGTGAGGTTTGGTTACAACTTTTTCTCAAATATGGACTCCTGGACTATAAAACTAGGGTAATTGCATTAGATAAGAACCCATGTGTGGAATTACGTTTGTAATTTGCATTCTCTGTATCACGACTTCAGTGTGGAGGGAGTGACTCTAATGAATAAGGGGGAAGGCTTAGTACATTTCTCCACAAACGTTAAGTTCCAGAGTAAGTTTCAAACCCAAAGCCGCATATTGGCAATTTTATGATGCTTCTCTCATGCAAAGTTCTCACATCTTTGTTCTTGAAAAGGAAAGAACTGTATGACTACACCTATTCACAACCCAGCCAATAAAAAGCAAGAAGCACTTTGGATATCTATTTGTATCCTTCAGGATCAGGCTATCTGTCTTGTCTTTGTTAAATGATTTTACTGCATTTATGAGTTTTGATAGCCAAGACCAAATATCAAAGCAGATTGCATGTAATTATTCTCTTAGTCGTTTTTCTTGATTATCCCATAAATGGAATTTGCATTTCTGAAAATGCCTACAAAATAGAATTTGGCTAAACATTCTGTGATCACATTTTCTGTGATGTTGGTTTTAAAGTGACTTGAAATTGTGAAATCCTTCTGTGTCAGTTTTATAGCTCTGAGACTCTAGCCCCTGGTGAGTTTGGGAGGAGGCCTGGAAATGAGATGGCATCAGATTAAACGTGTCTGTTCTATACTTATTTCTGTATTAATTTACAAGGGTTAGAACATCTGCTCCAAAGGACCTGAGGCAATGACGGAATTTATTTTCTCAGTCAACTGAAAAAGTCCACAGGTAGCCTGTCTGCCAGTATAGTTGAATTTTGTGCTCAAACAATATCATTAGGACTTAGGTTTTCTTTCTTTTTTTCTTTTTTTTCCGATGTGTCTCCTCTTTACCTCCCACTGGATTGACTTCATGTGTGAGTTCGTCATCATCACTTCTGGAACTTCTAGGCTCTCTTTGCTTGATTACAAGATGACTGCAGCAGTCCTAGGCTCAGATGAGTCCAAGATTTAAACCCGGTAGGAAACAGTGAGCTCTTTTGCTTGCAAGGCTAGGAATTATTCTTGTGTCTGCAAGCACCACGGCCAGGGGAATGTGAGGTACTAATTGGCTTGGGCCTGAAACATGTGGTCCACGCCTGGGACAGCAATAGAGCCCACCTAGCGCACATGAACTAGATTGAAGAAGGAATAATCTGCAAGTTAAACTAGGAGGGCTGTTATCAGAATGGATGTGGCAAAGAAATCTATTTCTAGAAAGGTTTTATATAGCTCTGAGCCTAAGCATAAAATTTACTGAGTTCAAAGGTTGATATGGTTTGATTGTGTCCCCATCCAAATTTCACCTTCAGTTGTAGCTCCCATAATTCCTACATGCTATGGGAGGGGCCAAGTGAAATAATCGGATTATGGAAGCGGTTTCACCCCTACTGTTCTCGTGGAAGTAAGTCTCACGAGATCTGATGGTTTTATAAGGGGAAACCCCTTTTACTTGGCTCTCATTTGCTCTTTGCCTGCTACCTTGAAAGACATGCCTTTCACCTTCTGCCATGATTGTGAGGCTTCCCCAGCCAAGTGGAACTGTGAGTCCATAAAACCTTTTTCTCTTTATAAATTACCCAGTCTGGGGTATGTCTTTATCAGCAATGTGAAAACAGACTAATACAGAGGGGTTCTTTGTACTTCTGAAAACATTATTCTTGGAGTAATAATTTTTTTTTTTTTTGAGACAGAGTCTTGCTCTGTCGCCCGGCGCCAGGCTGGAGTGCAGTGGCACGATCTCGGCTCACTGCAACCTCCACCCCCCGGGTTTAAGCAATTCTCCTGCCTCAGCCTCCTGGGTAGCTGGGACAACAGGTGCACACCACCATGCCCAGCTAATTTTTTTTTTTGTATTTTTAGTAGAGATGGGATTTCACCATGTTGGCAAGGATGGTCTCGATCTCTTGACCTCATGATCCACCTGCCTCTGCCTCCCAAAGTGCTGGGATTACAGGCTTGAGCCACCGCGCCCGGCCTGGAGTGACAATTTTTAAAGCTTTGAAGATAATCTGCAAGTTAAACTAGGAGGGCTGTTTATGACAAAGCCCACAGATTGGTGACTGGGTCATCACTTGCATCCTTACTTAGGGCAAACACTGGTAAAATTACGTAGGCAGAAGTTTCTCTGGTGGCCTCTCAAATATCTTTTCTTTATTTGCCTTTATTAGTATCTCTCAGTTGAGATACCAGTTCTTCAGTTCTCCAGCATCTGTGTATGTTCCAGAACTTTCTTATTCCCTGCCCTGGAAACTCATCTTTCCTGAATATCATGCTGTGTTTGTTGTGATTTAGGGGCTTGATACTACCTACTGGACTTTCAATGCTTTAATTCAAAGAATGACCAATAATATCGATTAATCCTATGCATGTCCATGTGATTCACTATGCTATGAACTTACTGAGTGCATGGAATATGTTTTATTCATCTCTGTGACTCACAGTTAGCTCTTAATAGACATAAGTAAAATGAATAATAAAGATTTAAAATTTAAGACCGATGTTACTGGAGACCGTTCTTTTCAGAGCTTGTAAATGTTGCTTATGCCAACAAAGAATTCCTAACCTGCGTGCCTAATTATAGCTCCTAAAATATTGTTGCACATGGTGGTTAAGGCCAATACTGTAGTATCTGTGGGAAAACTGCTACTGAAAGTATTGTTTTGGGGCTTATCAAATGGTATCTTCTTCTTTTTTTTTTTTTGAAACAGGGTCTCACTGTCGCCAGGTGCCAGGCTGGAGTGCAATGGCGCGATCTCAGCTCACTGCAACCTCCGCCTTCCAGGTTCAAGCAATTCTCCTGCCTCAGCCTCCCGAGTAGCTGGGACTACAGGCGTGCACCGCCACACCCAGCTAATTTTTGTATTTTTAGTAGAGATGGGGTTTCACCTTGTTGGCCAGGATTGTCTCGATCTCTTGACCTCATGATCCGCCCACCTCGGCCTCCCAAAGTGCTGGGATTACAGTCATGAGCCACTGTGCCTGGCCAGTATCTTCTTTTCTGATTCATGTTAAACCTCTTTTATTCTTCTGTTTATTTTTAGAGATAGCTGGAAACCACCTTAGCTGTTCACTATACTTTCAAAAATAATCTGGCACGGAACAGTATGGGATTATCTACGGGATTATAAACATAAGCCACTGCGCCCAGCCTCAACTTTTATTTATTTTTAACTTTTATTTTCATTTCAGGGGTACACATGCAGGTTTGTTGTACAGATAAACTGCATGTTATGGGGGTTTGGTGTACAGATTATTTCATCACCGAAGTAATAAGCATAGCATAAATGATACCCAATAAGTAGCTTCTCAATTTTCAGCCCCCTCCCACCCTTCACCCTCAAGCAGGCCCTGATGTCTACTATTCCTTTCTTGTATCATTGTGTACTCGGTGTTTAGATCTGACTTACAAGTGAGAACATGAGGTGTTTGGTTTTCTGTTCCTGCATTAGTTCTCTTAGGATAATGGCCTCCAGCTCTATCACATGTCTGCAAAGGACATGATCTTGTTATTTTTTATGGCTGCATAGTATTCCATAGTGTATTTGTACCACATTTCCTTTATCCAATCTACTGTTGATGAGCATTTAGGTAGATTCTGTGTCTTTGCTATTGTGAATAGTGCTGTGATTAACATATGTGTGCATGTGTCTTTACGGTAGAGCGATTTATATTCCTTTGTGTATATCTGATAATGGGATTCGTGGGTCAAATAGTAATTGTGTTTTAAGTTCTTTGAGAAGCCACCAAACTAGTTTCTTCAGGGGCTGAACTAATTTACATTCCCATCAGTACTAGCTTTACTCTGCAGCCTTGCCAGAATCCATTATTTTTTGAGTTGTAATAATAACCATTCTGACTGGTGAGAGATGGTATCTCACTGTGGTTTTGATTTGCCTTTCTCTAATGATTAGTGATGTTGAACTTTTTAAAATACGCTTGTTGGCCACATGCATGTCTTCTTTTGAAAAGTGTCTGTTCGTGTCCTTTCCTATGTTGTAATTGGGTTGTTCTTTGCTTGTTAATTTTCAACTTTTATTTTTGATACAAGAGGTATGTATGCAGGTTTGTTACATGGGATATTGTGCGATGCTGAGATTTAGGGTATGGATCTTGTCACCCAGGTAGTGAGCACAGTAACCAATATGTAGTTATTCCACCCACCTACCCACCTCCCTCCACCCTCTAGTAGTCCATTGTTGTATGATAACATAGTCTATTGTTACCATATTTATGTCTATGTGTACTCAATGCTTGGCTCCCACTTATATGTGAAAATACGTGGTATTTGGTCTTCTGTTCCTGTGTTAATTTGCTTAGGATTATGGCCTCCATGTTGCTGCAGAGAAAATTATTTCATTCTTTTTTATGGCTGCATAGTATTCCATGGTGTATATGTACCTATGCGCAGTTTTTAAAATGCCAATTATAGCTCAGTAAAGCTGTGGGGAGAAAAGAAGTCATTTGGAGAGTATCTGCATTGGGGAATGTAAAAAACCCCCAAACAACCACAGATGGGATTCACAGAGAATGTCTGGCTTCACAGAGTGAACAACAGCCATGTTATGTAACAGCAGAAATTTACATCTGTGCCACTTCTCCCTCTGCCGTGGCCTCTAGAGGAGCTGGCCAAAGGATGGGGAAAGGAGGAATGGAAGAAGAAATTGGAGGAAAATAAACGGATGCAACTCTTGAAACCCTTAAAATGTCACATTTATGGTTTAAAATAATAAACTCTGGCTTCAGGAGAGGAGACTTCTACCTGTCAGAATAAGTACCATAGCCAAAACAACAAAAACAAAAACAAAGCCCAAAAGGTCAAAGTCCATTTCTCATAATTGTGAATAAGCAATGTATGTATTTTGCCATTTTGTCCTTGGGATTTGTTGCACTATCCCAAAGGTGAGTTGTTCTCTGATCTTTCAGAAATAAAATGGGGTCACTGTAGCAGTAGATACAATCATTTCTTCTCTTATCTATGGACACTATCTCTGTACAATGTGGCATTGGTCTGTGCAGATCTGTGGCTGGAGTTGGCCAGGAGAGGTAACTCAAAGAGGGGAAAGTCCATATGACCATCCTTACACAGGGTGACTCCCTTAGCTCTTCTTTAAAGGCACAAATAGGGTTATTGGCTCTGCTCTTTTGAACATGTAGATGTAAATGCAGGCATCCCCAAACTTAATTTGTGAGCATATGTGCCCAACTGCTCCCAGTGCAGATAAACCCAGAAGAAATGTAAAGCAATATGCAATAGAACATATCCTACTTTGAAATTGTATCTCACATACACACACATTTATGCTGCCAACCATTGGTGATCTGATGATTTCTTTCTTTTGAGGATGACTTAGCCAAACTAAGGCAAAGAGTCACTGTTGATTAGTAACTTTCAAAATTCACTCTTTCCTTCTAGCCAGTGACAATGGGGACAGAGTGGAAAAACACAACATGTGATAAATAGAGCTTTATCCTGGTAAAACAATCTGCTGAACAGTATTGGGTCTCAAAATGTGATTACAAAAGTGGATTAATTGGGAGTGGAGTTCATAGGAAGGAAACAATGAAGCTATTTCTTAGGGGACAGACAAAAGAGTATTTCTCAACATTCCTGAAAGTTAGCATTTCATTTTGTTTCAGCAAGAAAATAAGACAGGACAGTTGGGCTAGGGCTCATGTTGAAAATATTTGTGTGAGGATAAAGTAAGCCATCAATTGTGTGGAAAATCTGCAAATACTACTGAAAAGCTTATTAAAATCATAGATTATACTTATTCATTACTTGCAGGTGAAGAAATTCTGTAATGCCCTAGTTTTATTCATTTTATTACTGACAAATTGTTGGCAGTGGGCCTCAGGAAAATGTTTCCTTTTAAATATCACTCCCAAAAGTTGTGAAATAAAAATAAGCTATTATTTATTTTTTTAAGTTACCATATTTCTGCTTCAGAAATACTGTGACTTTCATTTTAAACAGTATTGATAATGGAGGAAATGAATGCTATTTCTTGGTCAGCAATCTGAAAAATTCATAATGTCTTGTCCCCTCTTTGACTCTTGAACTAGCAGTAGGAGTTTGCTTGCACATAATTTCCGTTACAGTTGATGAAAGATACAGGTGCACTTTCAGAGGGAACAATATTTGGTGGCCTGTTATTTGAATAACATTATAAAAGACTGCTCTAGAGATGTAATCAGTGTAGGTAGAAGACAGAAGCTGAGAATGGAAAGCCTTGTATTTGTTTATGTGGGTATATATTTGTATGATTTCATGGTTTCCCAGTTCAGAGAAACAAAGCTTTTATAGAGAAGACCATTATGAGACAAATAACTTAGTAAAATGAGAAAAATGGAAAATAAAACCTCAAAGTATTAATAAATTTGGGGTATGTAGTTTACTATTGCAGTTATCTGTCTGTGTGTGTGTGTGTGTGTGTGTGTGTTCGCATGCATGCATGCATATGTCTTTGTGCATGTGTAAATAGTGGCTGCTACCTCTACCAGTAACATCTATAAAAAATTATGCAACCTCCTAAGAGTGTCTTAGGCTCAACCTGCTTTATTCCAAATGTCTGTTTCTTCCATAAATGATTCTTAAAAAATCCTCAACAGCTTCATCATAGCCCACATTGATTCTTGGCTCAAGCTTTAGTTGGCTTTAGGTTTTTATCGACGAGTTGTATGTTTTTCCTATTATTATGTCTTTTATGATTTCCATAGCAGTTTAACACCTGGAATGTAGTTTTTGTTTTGGAGGAAGAAGGTTTATTTATTTCATTTTATTGATTTTTTCAAGATCTTTTAAAATCATGACCTTGGTGATTTTCCTCATTGTGTTATTGATGATAGTTATTATTTGAATGCCTTGATAAGGATGCGTGTTTGCTCAATCCAAGCTTTAAGTGTGTTTCATTTTGTTGAACCAATGTTACAACAGAGGAAGAAATAAATTGCACCATTCTGAATCCCTTAAGGAAGCCTCTGGACATCTGGTATACCTGGACAAAACATAAACACCTATTTTTCTTTTTCTTTTCCTTTTTTCTTTTTTGAGACAGAGTCTTGTTCTGTCACCTGGGCTGGAGTGCAATGGTGCGATCTTGGCACACTGCAACCTCCACTTCCTGGGTTCAAGCTATTCTCCCGCCTCAGTCTCCTGAGTAGCAGCTGGGATTACAGGCGCCTACCACCATGCCAGCCAACTTTTGTATTTTTAGTAGAGGTGGGGTTTTGCCATGTTGGCCAAGCTTGTCACGAACCTATTTTTCCCTCAAAACATACTCCCATGCTTTTCACTACATTTCTTGGCCGCTAGATATTAGATTTTGCATATTCCCAAAATCAGTCTAATTCCATATGCTTTGTAGCATCTGATACATTGAGTCTTTGCAATGGCTTAAGGGGCAGATATTACACGAAATTGGGAAAATTATCCCTTTGATTGGATTTTGATGTCACGTTGTGGAATTCCTTTAGTTTTCTCCTCTGTCTCCTTTCAAAAGCATAGTTCTCCATAAAACCAGTTTAATGATTCCTGCACATACAAGAATATCTTCCAGCACACAAAGGGTCTAACATCTAGAGGGCTTGGGTGGGGTGTCAGTGAGTGAAGACTTTTGTTATGGCAAAATAATGAGGTGAGGGCTTTTTATTATAAAATCCTCCTGGAATATCGGTTCTCATTATTGTTTTTCTACTTACTCAAAACTGAAGTCCTTACAGTGAACCCTTAAATATAACGAATTCTGTTAAAATAATTGTTTATACTTTATAATTCAAAATCAATGTCTTTGTTAATACCCAGAAGGTTGATGCTGAGCCCAAGCCATTTTAGAAAAGGGAATAAAATAGTAACCATGATTGATAATGTGTAGGAGTACTGTACTTCCTTTACCCTAATTTATTTTCCAGGCTAATATATGTTAATATGCTTATAAGAATAAGTTTTCATTTCTCCCTAGTTTGGTCTTATGATGTAGTGGCAATGAACTGCCCTTCCACCCGCACATGTTGTGGACATGTATGGACACTAACATGTGTGTACTTGCACACACTTTCCTATTTAGTGATAAGCTCTTACATTAGCTTGCTGGCTTTCATGCTAATTGTTTGTATGTTTCTCCATGATAGTTACCATCTCCTAACATACTAGGTATTTACTTATGTATCTTGTGTGCTTTCTTCCTTAGCCACTGGAATGTAATTTCCATTGTGGGGATGAGATAGGGGAAGGCTTCTGTTTATTTGTTCATTGCTTTGTAATCAGTGCCTGGAAGCGTATCAGTCACAATGCAAACACTTGGGAAATATTTGTGAAAGGCATGAATGAACCATACACTTTTAACACTACGTGTCTAACAGTAGGCATTTAGCACTAGGAAGGAAGCCCGCCACTACTGTGGTTAAAAAGAAGGAAGTGTTACCAACCACTCTGCTTCTGACCTCCCTCTTCTAATGTAGGGGATTCTTGTAATTTATGCTTTCTAGCAGGATTGAGATGGCTAACAAGAAATGTTAGTCATTCCTGGTTGGGGACTTCATCTGCCAGTCCCTGCCCTGCATCTTGACCTGAAGAAAGTCTAGGCAGAAGAATGGCATCTCAGGGCATCCTCCATGCAGAGTGAGGGTGACGAGACCTGAAACAGCCTCCAGTCTGTGACAAGGGTTCAGGCCAGATCCCCTTTGAGAACATTCTGAAGTTTAGAACTCTCAAAATCTTTGTCTTTTCAAAGAAAGGAATATCTTATTCTCAATTATCTATATAAAAAAAGAAAAGCAACTCAGTAATTCTTTATTGATATTAGAAAAATAAAAAGTAAGTCATTTTATATTGACAATTGCCAGAAACATCAGCTCCCTTCTGCACAGCATTAGATAATAAGTGTTTTGTTTTCATTTTTATCCACAATATATGTAAAAAATAACATAGTTACAGACGGATGTGGTTTGCTTGTGTCCCCACCCAAATTTCATCTTGAATTCCCATGTGATGGGGGAGGGACCCAGTGGGAGATAATTGAATCATGAGGAAAATCTTTCTCGGGCTGTTCTCATGATAGTGAATAAGTCTCACGAGAACAGATTGTTTTATAAAGAGGAGTTCCCCTGCGTGAGCTCTCTCTTCTCTTGTCTGCCACCATGTGAAATGTGCCTTTCACCTTCCACCATGATTATGAGGTCTCCCCAGGCACATAGAGCTGTGAGTCCAATAAACCGCTTCCTTTTGTAAAGTGTCCCATCTCGGGCATGTCTTTATCAGCAATGTGAAAATTGACTAATAAACGGACCTAATACCAAAGTAAAGTGATAATTATAAATGCGTGTGTTGTTTATGACCATGTTACAATTTTATTCTTATATGGTCAGCAAATCCTTTAACTTTAGAAAGCATAACCACATGCTTTGACAGATATTAACCAACAAATTTATACTTAAATTGTTCATCCATATCAAAGTTCCTTCTTCAGAGAAGGAAAAAATGTGTGTGTATACAGGGAACAGAGGAGGAGAGTCATGTTTTCTTGTACACTTGCAACATAACAGGGTAATATTTACAGTGGTGAATTATTCTGAAATTTGGGGGCAAAAGTGTTACTTGGAAGATTCCCTTTGAATTTTCTGGGCAACTGGTATAGTACATGTCAGTCTCTTTTGCAGTGGCCTTGAAAGCCTACTTACTTTGTTCGAGAAGCCTTTAAAAAAATTTAAGGAGATTTAAGAGCCTATCTAGGAAATCACAAAACATTTATAGTATCATATTTCTATTAATTTATTAAGAGAAAAAGGGGAATTTCCAGATATTTGAAGTTTCATATTTACTTCAAAGTTTACTTCAAGGATATGGACTAGAGAAAATCAGACTGTAAAGTTAGACAACAAAATGAATGATATAAACAGGAAAACAAAAAAAATAGGGGACATCTGCAGCCATGATGAGAAAATTAGAAGAGGGCTTGTCCTCTTATTGTTAATAACTGGATAAGGCCAGTGCGGTTGCTCATGCCTGTAATCCCAGCACTTTGGGAGGACAAGGTGGGTGGATCACTTGAGCCCAGGAGTTCAAGACCAGCCTGGGCAAAATGAAGAAACCCCATCTCTACAAAAATTAGCTGGGTGTGGTGGCGTGTGCCTGGAGTCCCAGCTACTCTGGAGGCTGAGGTGGGAGGATTTTCTGAACCTGGGAGGTTGAGGCTGTGGTGAGTTGTGATCACGCGACTGCACTTAAGCCTGGCAACAGAGTGAGAACTTGTCTCAAAAAAAAAAGGAAAAGAAAAAAGCTGGAAAAAATGTATCAAACAATGATTTTCAGGCACTAGATAACAGGCAGTGAAGAATTATAATTCCTGAAAGACAGAAAACAAATGAAGTGTGTCCTATAATCACCTCATTTTCTTCATGAGACATTTTTCCATACCGCAGAATACAAAGGTAAATCCAGAGAGAGCATGGCATTTTCTTTACAGGGCAGAGTTTGGGGGGTCTGGGCAGGCCAGAATATGTAAGCCAAAGTGCCAGAGTAGAAGGAACCATGGAGATAAAGCATTTCCTAAATCTGCACAGGGCCCCTTTCAGAGGTGACCTAGTCACCTCTGTGTAGGATAAATGTCCATGATGTCAGGCTTTGCAAAGCTTGACCAGAGAATCTATTACTAAATACTGAGTCACATATGGCATATGCCAAGGATGAAGCTCTATGAGACAAGGCAAAACATAACCAGAGAGATAGACACGAAATCTCCAGCATTCTCACGGAGCTGGGAGATGTTTAACTTTTGACCAGACAGAATGTAGATACCTTATTGAACACTTGGGAGATTTAGTAGAAACCCCAGAGAATTGTGCCTAATAGCAGGGCAATGCTAGCATTAAACTAAAGACTACTCTAGATTCATCCTAAGAAGACCTAAAAACAAGCTTTGAAAAGATCAACCTTTTGCATAGATAACTTTGTTGGATCCAATAGTATTTAGAGAAAGCAACAAAATCTAGTACTGAACAACATATATTCTATAAGGTGCATCCAATAAAAATGTACCAGACATGTGATGAAGGAAGATGTGACCATAACTGGGATAAAATCAATTCATACGAACTCATAGCCAGCCTCTATGATGGTCCCCTGTTTTTGTCACCTCCTGGTATTCATTACTTTGTCTCCTTGCACATTGAATTAGAAGCTGGTCTGTGTGACCAGTGGAGTGGCAGACGTGATTGTGTGTGGCATCCTAGGCTAGAGCGTAAAGGACATTTTGGCTTCCATTCTCTTGGCTCACTTGCTCCAGGGGAATCCAGCAGTTATGTCAGGAACAGCCCTGTGATGGGGCCCACATGGAGAGCAACTGGAATCTCCCAAAAATGGCCAGCACAACTTGACAGCCATGTGAGTTAGCTGTCTTAAAAATGGATCTCATCCTAGCCCTTAGTCAAACCTTCAGATGTGTGCATTCTCAGCTGACATCTGACTAAATCTCATGAGAAACTTAAGATAGTAAAAATCCATTAAGGCTGGGCACAGTGGCTCACTCCTGGCCAACATGACCCAAACTCATCCCTATTAATAATATAAAAATTAGTAAGCACTCCTCCTAGTTGGGTTAAAAGAAAGTCTAGAAGACTTATGTTGTCTGAAACAGCCTTCCTGAGGGAGTTGAAGGATGTCTGCTGCTGGACTGTCAAGGCAGTGACAGTGGCAGAAGCAATATCTGCCCTGGTCAGGGACAGATTTCTTATTTTTTCCTGAGCACTGACTCTGATGCATGGTACCAAAGATCTCATAAAGGACACAAGCCCAGAGTCAATTCTACCTCCTGGAAGGTTCCTAGTAAGTCTGGGCTGCAGGCCCAATGGGGGCATCTCATTATTCCCAGGGGCAGTATCTTGGGGGTCCCCCAGCACATGCAACATGCAGGATCCCTCTGTCTGCCAGATTTTCAGGCATGCCAATGTCCATCCTTTATTTGGGTTACCACCAGACCATCTGCAGAAAAAGATGTAGCCCTTGGCGGCACGTAACATCCCTTGCCTCATTTTATTGTTCAATGGCCCATACATGTGGATGGATGCATTGGCTTTCATCAGCCAAGTCCAATGGATGGCGTAGTTGCATGAGCTCAGTTTCTCCCATACAATATTGTTCATGAATCCTACACAGAGGGCTAGCCGTAGTCCAGTCTTTGTTTTTATTATCACAGTTCTAGTCCATGTAGTCAAAGGAGTGTGTCCATGAAAGTGCCTGCCCACCAACGTTTTGTTGGTTGTGCTTGTGACATTTTGCGACAGAGTCAGTTAATAGGGCACTTTCAGTTTCCTCTCATGTGGCAGGTGCTAGATCCTTGCTCAGTAAGCCAGGGCTCAGGTATTATTACCCTATGCTGTGACAATACTCAGGGAATAATGGTTGATATGGTTTGATTGTGCCCCCACCCAAATCTTGAACTGTAGCTCCCATAATTCCCATGTGTCATGGGAAGGACCTGATGGGAGGTAATGGAATCATGAGGGCGGGTGTTTTCCTGTGCTGTTTTCATGATAGTGAATGACTCTCATGAGACCTGATGGTTTTATAAAGGAGAGTTCCCCTGCTCATGTTCTTTCCCTTGCCTGATGCCATGCAAGATGTGCCTTTCTTCTCTTTCACCTTCTGTCATGATTGTGAGTCTTCCCTAGCCATGGAACTGTGCCATTAAACCTTCATTAAACCTTCTTTATAAATTTCCCAGTCTTGGGGTATGTCTTCATTAGCAGTGTGAGAATAGACTCATTCAATGGTTTAGTTTACCACTGGTAGAAAGAGAGGGTTGCTGTGGTCTATGACAGGAGGAGGTCCAGGGTGGCAGATCCGACACTTTGTCAGGTTGCCTGCCCTGGCCACAGCTTGAAAGAGTCCACTAAAGCATTACAATCCCAGGCTTCTGCTGCCCCATCCTGTGGAAAAAGCAGATTGACAGGTTCGTGTCCCACTCCCACCTGTCCAGGGGGGCCCAGGTGTTTCCTGCTTATCAGGTAAGAATTGGGCTGGGCATGGTGGCTTACGCCTATAATCCCAGCACTTTGGGAGGCCGAGGCGGGTGGATCACCTGAGGTCAGGAGTTCAAGACCAGGCTGATCAACATGAAGAGACCTTATCTCTACTAAAAATACAAAAATTAGCTGGGTGTGGTGGTGCATGCCTGAAATCCCAGCTACTCGGGGGGCTGAGGCAGAAGAATCGCTTGAACCTGGGAGGTGGAGGTTGTGGTGAGCTGAGAATGCGCTATTGCATTCCAGCCTGGGCAACAAGAGTGAAACTGCATCTCAGAAAAAAAAAAATGGGTTAAGTTGGTGTAGTGACCTAGTCTATCTGTCCCTATCCTGTGGCTGCCACCTCTGAGGGCACCCCTTGCCCTTACTGCGTAACCCAGACCTTTTGGGCTCAGTTGTCCAGTCTAAGAAGAGAGGTCGTGTCCTGTACAAACTTAATATGCGTGATAACACTGCCCACCTGACTGGAAGGATCCGATGTCCCTAGTGCTCCTAGAGGGACCCTAGCACCCTTGTATTCCTTGGTTTTGTCACTCAATCTTGTGAGATCACATAGAGGGGAGGAGAGGCACTGAGGGGAAGTATTCCCTCCAGATTAGAGTCAGAGGGCCCTATCTGGGGTACTGTGGCAGGCTGACTGCAAACCACCCACAGGACATGCTCTCTAAAGCAAAAAAAGAATTGTTGGAAACATGAGGATTTTGCAGGCTCAGGCCAATCAGGCAGCTGCCTGGTCCACAACCACCCTTACCAACTTCAGTGTTTCTCAACATGTGTTACAATGCTGTGTTTTCATTGTGTTTAGTGCCCAGGTACCATCCCACCAGCAGGTTGCCGTGATGTTCTCTCCTCAGTTGCTCTGTGAATCGGCTGTTCCATCATTTAATGGTTTCACTGGCTGATGCATAACAGGGTGCATGGAAGCTCATCATATCCTCTGAAAGTGTAACACGTGTCTTGTTGCTTGGGCAGTGAAGGATGTTCATAGGTTAACAGGACATCTCGCAGAGTATCCAAAAAACATGACATAAGTTATCTCAACGGTGGCTATGGTATTCCTAGTGTCCACATGAGTGACATGTATTTGTCTCTTCCAGGCAGGAAGCTGTTGGCATAGTCCTTGTCCTCACACAGGGGATCCTTTAATAGTCTAGTCACTCAGCCGCCATTCTCCTGACCATTTGGCTAGGCTGCTGGCAATGGCCCATGAGTCAGTGAAAATGTAGCAATATGGTGGTAGGGGTGGCCTGCTTGGCCATTACCACTGCAGGTAGTTTGGTTGGTTGGTTGGAACATCTGTGTTCAGTCTGAGTCAAAAGATGGCCATCCACTGATACAGCCCAATGGACCCCACCTGCTTTTAGTTTCATGGAGCCATCACTAAATAATGCCATATTTTTGGTAGGCATGTGTTTGAATCTTGGGCCCCAGGTAGCCACAGGAAAAGCTGCAGCATCCCCTATGAGTTGCTTGGTATCTTCTGGGAATACATCCATTTGCTCATGGAGACTACTAGTGCTACTAGAGAGACCTAGCACGCTGGTATTGCTTGGGCCTGTCCCCTACCCTTGTGCGATCCCATAGAGGTGAGGCACCCCAGGGAAGCATCACCTTGGTGGGCTCCTTTGAGGTCACATACCCCAAGGGAGCTACAGCATCCCCTTCACTTCCTGCTGGACTGGAGTGATCAGCCAGAGGTTAAAGCTTCAAGTTTTCACAGATCCTTTCTGAGTATGTGCCCTGCCCTGAGCATGTGCATGGCTTTAAAATTCTCAGTATATGGATCAGCTGAGGTCAGGTGTTCGAGACCAGCCTGGCCAAATGGCAAAACCCCATCTCTACTGAAAATATAAAACTTAGCTGGGTGCTGTGTTGCCTGTCTAGAGTACCAGCTACTCAGGAGGCTTGAACCTGGGATGCAAAGGTTGCAGAAAGCCGAGATCATGCTACTGTACTCCAGCCTGGGTGACAGAATGAGACTCTGTCTTAAAGACACACATGCACAAATTCCCAGTATATAAAGGTGCTTTTGAATGCCTTAATTTGACAAAGAAACTCTGCCTAGCCTTTCCTCCCTGGCTTTTGGGCACTATTGAATACCTCAACAGTAACTTTTTGACCCTGATGTTTGTGGGCTGTTCATTTGCCTTAAAATGTTTTAAAGAAATTCTTCTGCCTTTTCACCATGAGTGAGTTCTGGATAAGGTGAAACAAGGATAAGTGCTTTGTGTCAGTTTTCCAACAGCTCGTAGACATGTTTATATAGACAAACTCTTTGTGAATGAGATCTTTTCTTTCTCTGGAACTAGGAACCTGGGTCCCACACCTGGTAGAAATACATGTTGGCTAGCTTCTTTTAAAAAAATTTTTTTTGAGACGGAGTCTTGCCCTGTCACCCAGGCTGGAGTGCAATGGCACAATCTCAGCTCACTATAACCTCCGCCTCCTGGGCTCAAGTGATTCTCCTGCGTCAGCCTCCTCAGCTGGAATTACAGGCACACATGCCACCATGACTGGCTAATTTTTGTATTTTTAGTAGAGACCAGGTTTCACCATGTTGGCCAGGCTGGTCTCGAACTCCTGACTTCAGGTGATCCACCTGCCTCGGCCTCCCAAAGTGTTGGGATTACAGGCGTGAGCCACCACGCCTGGCCTAGGCTACCTTCTTAGGACCACTGTCACTATCAAGCCAGGGAAAGGAGGTGAGATAAGGGCAAATAAAAATGACACAAGGTTTTCCTACCATTTTTAAGTTGCTTTTTTTTCTGATTCAAAGTCCACTTGAATCAGATTCAACCACTTGGTTGGTGTAAACCTTGAACCATTTTCCAGAGTTCAATTAGAGTCTTTTCTAACAGTTTTTGCTTTTTTCAATTTTTAATTTTTGTGGTGAAATGGGCTCTTGGAACTACATTCTACCCCGTTTGTGCTGACATTACCCCCTCCACCCCTCCCTCCCCAGTATTTTTAGTGAGGAAAAGAAACTAATTTGGAATTGATGTCTGGGAGAGATAACTAAGGAGCTGGAGCCACTAATTCCAAAACAGCAAGAACACAGCTAAAACCTTTAGGCAAGATTACATTTAAATAGCTAACATTTCTAATCATTAACAGAACTTCTACACTGTTGCTGTTTTTCACTATTCCCAACCCACTGGTGTGACGAGTTAAATTCAAGGGCCAAAACCAAGTTCCAGGGCAAAAATGAATTGCTTTGTTACAGTATAATTTTATTATGATGAATACCTTCTTTAAAAAACAATATTGGTTTATAGAGTTTAAGATAAAAAAGTAACAAAATGTTGGTATGGTGGCTCACACCTGTAATCCCAGGCTGAGACAGAAGAATTGCTTGAGGCCAAGAGTTCAAGACTAGCCTGGACAACACAGCAAGACCCTGTCTTTTAAAAAAAATTAAAAAAATAGTCAGATGTAATGGCACAAATGTAGTCCCAGCTACTCAGGACGCTGAGGTGGGAGGATCACATGAGCCCAGGAGGTTTGGGCTGCAGTGAGCTATGATCGCACCACTGCACTCCAGCCGGAGTGACAGCGTCACAGGTGAATTCTCCAAAAAAAAGAAAATAACACAGATCAACTTTGAAATCAGAAAGATTAATGAGGATAAAAGTGGATAACATACACATGCTAATTTCAATAATGAATACAAAGCTTCAGTAATGAAGGCAGTGTGGTGATATTGGTCTTAGTGCAGACAAACAAATCAATGGCACAGAATTACGACCACACATAAATTGCCAATTGGTTTTTTTATAAGTGCCAGGTTAATCCATGATGAAGGATAGTCTTTTCACAAGTGATGCTGAGACAAATGGGCAGCTTTTACAGGAAGAAAGTGAACCTTTATCCATACTGCCCAACAAATACACATATATGGATCACAGACCTAAATGTAAAATCAAAACTCTTAGCTTAGAGGAGGAAACACAGATGACTTTATTTGTAACCTCGGAGTAGTCAAAATATTTCTTAGGATACAGAAAGCACGAACCATAAAAAAAAAAAGATAAATTGGATTTATAAACTTTAAAAACTTCTGCTTATCAAAATATACCATTAACAAAATGCATAGAAAATCCCCTGAATGGGAAAATAAATAAGATGCATTTTCAAATATGAATGCATACAGCAAGTACAATGAAAATAATATTCCATTTATAGTATGAATAATATATACAGTAGTTGAATTCCAGGCATAAATATAAAGGGAAAACATAACTGAAAAGTTGTACCTTATACTTGATTGTAAAGACTGTAAGAAAGATAACACTTCCTAATTTAGTGAAGATATTTTAACATAAGACTAATTAATTTTTATCAGGATATTTAAAATAATAATTTAAAATGGGATTTCCAAGTCAAGGAAACATGACCTTGTTTTTAGTTGGTTGACTATACTTTTTTTTTTTTTTTTGAGAAGGAGTCTTGTTCTTGTCACCCAGGCTGGAATGCCATGGCATGATCTCGGCTCACTGCAACCTCTGCCTCCTGGGTTCAAGCAATTCTCCTGCCTCAGCCTCCCAAGTAGCTGTGATTATAGGTGCATGCTGCCATACCTGGCTAATTTTTGTGTTTTCAGTAGCGACGGGGTTTCACATGTTGGCCAGGCTGGTCTCGAACTCCTGACCTCAGGTGATCCACCCGCTTTGGCTTCCCAACAAGTTTGTTGACTATTATTAACAGTGCCTTAAAAAAAATCAGATTGGATTGGGGCAATCAAGAATTCTAGAATTGGTCTTTGATTTGTTAGTGGATATTCAAATAAATCTTCAAAAAAAGGTCAAGAATACTGGAATAAAAATTAGGCCATGAGCAGCCCCAAATACCATAACAAGAAACATAATCTTAAAAAATGTTCTGAAGATGTATGCTTTTGCCGTAGCTAAAACGCACACCCCTATTATCGTTGAAACTGCACTTTGTAACACTGGGTAGCCTAGAAGATATAACGCCTCAATTGATTTTTGGTTTACTGAGGGCTGAGGACTAGAAACAAATGCATAGGAAATGTGTGCAGAAAAATCGAAAGAAAACCCTATACAAATGACAAGATTAATCATGGATATGGAATCAAGATTAACTTTCCAGAATGCCATGAAACCCGTTACTCCTACAATCACAGAACCAATAGCAAAAGTCACCCACAAGGAACACATTGGATGAGGAATTAACAATAAGGAAACAATGAACATAGCTGCCGATGCCACCATGACATTTCGAACAGTGTTTTCTACTATTGCAGCATACTGATCAAAATATATAAATGCCTGGTTATACACCATTAGGGGAATTTGACAGTCTTCAGCTATGCTTCGTAATTGGAATAACATTATTTTCTTATCCTTTGAGGAAAAAACATCCGTTGTCTGAATGAAGCCCCGGGAAGAAATGATTTCATTTGATGATGAAATATTAACATCATACTCAAAATTTGGAAAATTGCTAAAAAAATCAGGAATATTATTCATAAAAGTATTCTTATCATTAGGATCTTGGCTCTTACCTTTTAAATATTGCACATATGCACTTAACCAAAACTCTGTAAAATTTCCATCTATATAGTAATTTTTTTCAAAATTTTTAATACAGTTTTCCAGTTTTTGCCTAACATCTTTATCCCAGTAGTCAACTTTTTTAGTAACAATAACCATAACCCTGGGGCCATAATCTGAAAAATAACCTTCCTCTACATTAAAATATGGTGTGATGTAGGAATCATCACTTGCCAGATTTCGAAGGTCTAAACCTTCCTCCACTTGGAAACACCCATATATACTGCTTGTGAGGTACAAAATGTATAGAAAGACTACAAAAAACTTGGACTCAGTGCTTGTGAGCAAAGGGCCAAAATAGTCTCTAAAAAACAAAGTCACTGGATGACTATCAGTTCCATGTTCATCTGGAACAGAACCAAAGGGGAAACAGCAGGACTTTTTAAATGAGGACCATTTTGGGTCAGACTTTTCCAACCAGCGTAAGCAGACTACTTCTCTTTTACCATCCAAGGCCATAAATGCTCCAAAACAGGTGATGGAATAAAAATAGCAAAATAACAGGCTTGTTCCTGTATAGATGCAAAAATATTGTACGGACCTAAAAGAGCTCATAACCCCTGTATAGAAGGCCAGGATGTTAGTAATGGTGGTGATTGTAATGGATACTGCCACTTTGGAATAGACACTGGACATCCGCTGTCGTATGTCATCTGCGAGGCTGGTCTCATGCCAGGCAGAAATCATGATAAACATGTCATCGACCCCAACACCTGTTAAAAAAAAAAAAAAAAAGAAACAGAATCTTCATACATACTACTATCCACTAAAAATTAAAGAGGTTGATTTAAACCATTTTCTTTTTCTGTCTCTTAGGGTTTTATTTATCTTGCCCAATCTCTGCTTAAATATTGTCTTCTCTGTGATGCTTTCCCTGGTTGCCTCTGAATTTACAACAGAACTCATCACAACTTCCTTCATAATAAGTATTTGCTTTGTACATACACCTGTGATTGCAAGCACAGTATACTCTACTCTTCACTTAGGGTGTTTCCATGATGAGATCAGAAAACCTGGCTAGATGGGTGTTAACCAAATGAACATTGGCAGTGTATCGTCGATTCCAATAGATTGCTTGACAGATCATTTTCTCTTATATTTCATGCTCATTTACAGACACATCCAGCCAACGTTCTGTTGCTTGAAATATAAGTTGGACTTAACTTGTTCTATGGTTAGCATCTGGCTATCTCTGTGATATGATTTGAGAGGCAACACACAGTTTATAAGACACACAGGCACATGCACAACTGTAATTTTTCTGCTAGTTTGTTTCTGATACCTAGAATGCTAGTATTCAGATTTCACTTGCCTAGGTCATTACAATGAGATCAGAAAAATATGTCAAGGTAAATCTTAAGAATTCTTTACATTCTTTACATGTGAACGCCTACTAGATACTTAGCTCCTTTCCTCAATGACCTTTCAGATTTGGTGGAATAGGAGAACATCTGAGGATTTTCAAGTCATGACCGAAGCCTGGGAAAGGAGGATCACACACACACAAAAAATGAACTGAAAAATGCACCATGAGCATGTTGCAGATAAATTTCACCTCCCTCAAACTTCCTACCAGACATGTGAGTAATGAATTGCATTATGACAATAGGATGGTTGTGATATCAATAGGTGATTGGAAATTTTCAGCTCCATTATAAACTTCTGGGACTACCATTGTATATGTGGTCTGCCTTGTATATGCAGTCTATCTGACCAAAACATTGTTATGTAGTGCATAATGGTATAAGAATAAAATATTTGACCTTTCAATTAATCAAGGGATGCAAATTAAACCACAAGCGAGACACTTGTTTTTCTTATTAATCAATATTAACAAGACTGAGGATTTTTGGATGGTTGTCCGCAAGTGAACACACTTGTTGTCTGCTAGGGAGAAATGTAAATTGGTACAGACTATTTCAGTTCACATTTGCAACAAAGCAAAAGACTTTTAAAGAGGGAATACCTTTGACCTATAATCCTACTTCTAGGAATTTGTCCTAATTGGACAAATGCTCAAAAGTAGAACAAGTGTGTTCATTTTGATATAATTTATAGTAGGAAAATATTGAAAACAACATAACCCATAACAATATGGGATGGACCGAATCAAGCCTAGCATTAGATTAGAGTCATACTCAGTCTTTTTAAAAAGAGATAGATATTTAATGTTAAATGAAAATTTCTTGTTATAAAATAAGACGTTTGAAATGGAGAGATGGCTCTATGTGCATATTTGCATAGAACAAATTCTGGTTGGATATACATAAAAATATTAGCAGAAATTATCCTGGAAGAGTAGAATTACAGTTTTCCATTTTTCTTTGTATTTTTGGTAAGTTCAGAATTTATTTTACAGTAAGCATGAGAAAATAAAGGTTCTTATATTTTAGAAAGTAAGTATCTTGGAAAAACTGGTATTTGGTTTTCTAGGGGAGACAGTGAATTGTGTACTGGATATTAGCTTATTTATTCTAGTTTTTCAAGGCATGCCTTCCTTGTCCATACTCACACCTAATCATCCAGTGTACCTCACAGCCATAAATAACTATAGCTAAGATGTATACAATTGATTTAATCTAAGCCATTTTGTAGAGTTTGTGTGAAGGACATTCCTGTATACTACTGTAGACTTTATAAACACTGGATACTTAGGTTACACTACATTTATTTTAAAAATATTTTTCTTTCTTCAATAATAAATTAATCTTAGCTTCTGGTAACTTTATTATTTTATAAACTTTTAAGTCTTTAAAAAATCTTTTTTGGCTTTTTGTGATAACACAGCTTAAAACACAAAAACATTGGATAGCTGTACAAAAATATTTTCTTTCCTTATATCTTTAATCTATAAGGCTTTTTCTATTAAAATTTTTTTTATTTTTTTACTTTCTAAACTTATTAAAAACTGAGATACAGAAACACACATGAGCATAGCAGAGCGTGCCTATAGTCCCCCAGCTATTTGGGAGGCTGAGGCAGGAGAATTGCTGAAACCCAGGAGGCGGAGGTTGCAGTGAGACGAGATTGAGCCACTGTACTTCAGCCTGGGTGGCAGAGTGAGACTCCAACTCAACAAACAAGCAAACAAACAAAACCCCCAAATCATACCCATTAGCCTAGGCCTACATAGGGTCAGAGTCATCACTCTCACTGTCTTCCATCTCCACATCCTGTCCCACTGGAAGGTCTTCAGGACATGTGGAGTTGTCTCTTATGACAACAATGCCTTCTTCTGAAATACCTCCTGAATAACCTACATGAAGCTATTTTACAGTTAACTATTGTTTTCATAAGCTAGAGTATACTCTAAAATAATAACATAAGATTTAGCATAGTGAATACATAAAGGAGTAACAATTGTTTATTATTATGTTGTGTACATAATTGTATGTGCTATATTTTCGTAAGACTGTCAGAGCAATATGTTTGTTTATCCCAAGATATAAGGAAAGAAAATATTATGTACCACTGTCCAATATGTTTGTGTTTTAAGCTGTGTTATCACAAAAAGTCAAAAAGTTAAAAAAAACTTCACGAATGTTCATTGCAGCACTGTTTACAATAGCAAAGACCTGGAACCAACCCAAATGCCCATCGACGATAGACTGGATAGGGAAAATGTGGCACATATACACCATGGAATATTATGCAGCCATCAAAAACGATGAGTTTGGGTCCTTTGTAGGGACATGGATGAACCTGGAAACCATCATTCTCAGCAAACTGACAGAAGAGCAGAAGATCAAACACCGCATGTTCTCACTCATAGGCGGGTGTTGAACAATGAGAACACATGGACACAGGGAGGGGAGCACTACACACTGGGGTCAGTTGGGGGGAAATAGGGGAGGGACGTTGGGGGGTGGGAAGCTGGGGAGGGATAGCAGGGGGAGAAATGCCAGATGTAGGTGATGGGGAGGAAGGCAGCAGATCACACTGCCACGTGTGTTCCTATGCAACAATTTTGCATGTTCTTCACATGTACCCCAAAACCTAAAATGCAATAAAATAAATAAATGGGAAAAAAATAAAAATAAAAATAAAAATAAAAAGAAAAAGAAAAAAGAAAAAAAAGTTTATAAAATAAAGTTACAGTAAGTTAATGTTAATTTATTATTGAAGAAAGAAAAATACTTTTTTTTTTTTTTGAGATGGAGTCTCCCTCTGTTACCCAGGCTGGAGTGCAGTGGCATGATCTCAGCTCACTGCAACCTCTGCCTCTTGAGTTCAAGCGATTCTCCTGCCTCAGCCTCCTGAGTAGCTGGGATTACAGGCGTGTGCCACCACGCCCAGCTAATTTTTGTACTTTTAGTAGAGACAAGGTTTCACCATATTGGCCAGGCTGGTCTCGAACTCCTGACCTCGTGATCTGCCCACCTCAGCCTCCCAAAGTGCTGGGATTACAGGTGTGAGCCATCATACCCAGCCTTTTACTGTACCTTTTTTATGTTTAGATATATCTAGATACACAAATACTTACCATTGTATGACAGTTACCTATAGTATTTAGTATAGTAACATGCTGTACAGGTTTGCAGCCTAGAAGCAAGAGGCCAACAGAGCCTAGGTGCATTGTAGGATATACAATCTAGGTTTGTGTAAGTACACTCTAGGAAGTTTACACAATGACAAAATTGCCTATGGACGCGTTTCTCAGACACTCAATGTTAATTGATGCATGGCTGTATTTTTAGTGACTTGTATTTTGATTTTTGCATGTGAACTGCTGTTCATGTACATGGTCTGTTTTTCCATTGGGATACTTGATCTTTCCACTTCTAGAGATATCCAGTTTGATTACACTTCCCTATTTCCTGGCACCTCATTTTTGGACTATAGAGCCACCTCCATACAATTCTTTCCCTTATATCCCTACCCCGCAACATATGCAGTGTGTAGCCTCCCGCTGTGTTTTACTCACCTAGAATAAGAAATGGCGAATTGGCAACTATGATGACAAATGGCACCCCAATGTGCAAGAGCAGGCCAAAGCCGCTCACCACTGCCAAGAAAGCAGAAATCACTCCAAAGGCTGCAACACACATTTTGTTTCGTATGCAGTCAAACCTGTAAATTTGGAGGGAAAAATTGTGGAATTTGTGGTGGTGGCTTTCATCCACGCATAGCATTCTTGACTGGGATACCTAGGTAGAAACCTCCAGGGCAATAATTTCCACACGTATCTGCTGGAGACATTTAATTCCCAAGCACTTTCTCAGACCAACAGAAAAAAAATAAAATAAGAAAGAAAGGGGGCAGAAAAGTTGGAAATCTGTAAATCTGTTCTTTAACCAACTCTCCTACGTGTGATTCTTTGCAGCCGGCCAAGTGCTAATTCATTGACAAGCATTTCGGAAACACAAAGAATTACTAAAACTGCTGATGGCTAATTCCACTTTGGTCTTCAGAAGGGCATACAATGTATAAAGATGTAATATGTGACAGATAGTAGAAGAGGTTTTTGTATGGTTTTGGAGTTTAATTGGTATTAACTCAGTACAGACTATTTTAAATTTAGGATGCTACATAAAATCCCCATGGAAATCACAAAGAAAATCTCCAAAAAATATCACAAAAGGGGATGAAAAGAGAATCAAAACAGCTCACTAGAAAAATATAAACTAAACATAAAGCATCATGGAATGTCACTGTGATAGAAATCTTACTACTTATGCCTGGTACAGTATAATTCCCAAGTGTATTGTATACCAGAAAAAGAAAATAACTATTAAAAAAAAATGAAATGTGACTAGGTGTAGTGGCTCATGCTGCACCCACCAGCAGGAGAGGCCCACAATGTAATCCCATCACTTTGGGAGGCTGAGGTAAGAGGATGACTTGAGGTCAGGAGTTCAAGACCAGCCTAAGCAACACAGCAAGACCCTGTCTCTACAAAAAATAATAAAAATTAGACAGATGTGGTGGCATGTGCCTGTAGTCCCAGCTACTCAGGAGGCTGAGGTGGGAGGATTGCTTGAGTTTAGGAGTTCAAGACTGCAGTAAGCTATGATTGTGCCACACCACTGCAGCCTGGGCAACTGGGCAAGTCCCTGTCTGAAAAGAAAAAAAGAAATGTGAAGAAAAGAAAGCAGATAGAGGAAATGAAGGACAAAAAAGGTATAAGACAGATAGAACACAAAAAATGTTAAAAGTAAATTTTCTCTTTTCAGCAATCACCTTAAATATAAATAGATTAAACTCTCCAATCAAAAGACAGGTTGGCAGAATGGATAAAACAACATGATTTAACTATATGCTGTTTATAGACTCACTTTATCTCCAAAAATATAAGTAAGTTGAAAGTATATAAAAAGATACTTTACACAAATAGTAACCAAAACAAAAGCAGGAGTGGCTATACTAACATCAGGCAAAATAGACTTAGAGATAAAGAAGTACATTATATATTGATAAAGGGGCCAATTCACCAAAAAGCTATAACAACTGTAAACATATGTGCACTGCATAACAGAGACCCAACATATATTAAGTAAATATGACAGAAGTAAGGGCATAATAGAGAGCTCTACACTAACAGCTGGAGAGGGCTAGGCATGGTGACTTACTGCCTGGCCAACATGGTGAAATGTCATTTCTACTAAAAATACAAAAACCAGGTAAGCGTGGTGATACACACCTGTAATCCTAGCTACTCAGGAGGCTGAGGCAGAATAATCGCTTGAACCTTGGAGAAGCAGGTTACAGTGAGGCAAGATTGTGCCACTGCACTCTAGCCTGGGTGACAGAGTGAGACTCCGTCTCAAAAAAAAAAAAAAAAAAAGATTGGCGAATGCAATATAGCACTTTCATCAATGCATAGAGCATCTGATCAAATATCGATAAGGACACAGAGAAAACGAGCAACACTACAAACCAATCAGACCCTACAGAAATGTATAGAAGACTCAACCCAACAACAGTAGGTTATATATTCTTCTCTAGTGACCTTGGAATATTCTCCAGAATAGACCATATGTTAGTCTGTAAAACAAGTCTGAATAAATTTTCAATAACTGAAGTTATACAACGTATGCTTTTCTAACCAATAACAGAATAAAGCTAAAAATCAATAATAGAAGGAGACCTGGAATATTAATAAATCTACAAAAATACAATACACTATTAAACAATCAAGGGACATTAGAAAATAGTTAAGAATGAAAATGAACAAATAACATACCATGACTTATGAGATACAGTGACAATAGTGCTCAGAGGGGAATTTATAGCTATAAATACCTACGTTAAAAAGAAAAATGATTTCAAATCAATAACTTAACACCTTGTGGATCTAGGAAAAGGAGGAAAAACCAAACCTGAAGCTAACAGAGGTGTCTTAGTCTGTTCTGCCCACTCTAACAAAATATCATAGACTGGACAACCTATAAACAACAGAAAATTTCTTCTTACAATTCTAGAGACTGAGAAATCCAAGGTCAAGGCCAATAGATTCAGTGTCTAGTGAACGTTTGCTCTTTGTTCCATAGATGGTGCCTTCTTGCTATGTCCTTACATGGGGGAAGGGGCTAACAAGCTCCCTCAGAACTCTTTTATAAGGGAACTAATCCCATTCTAATCACTCCTCAAAGGCCTCATCTCTTATTACTATCACACCAGGAATCAGATTTCCACAAGGGGAATTTTGGGAGGATACAAACATTCAAACCACAGGAAGAAGGAAGGAAAGAATATGGATTAGAACAGAGGTAAGTACAGAAAAGAAAAACAGTAGAATTAATCAACCCAAAATCTGGTTCCTTGAAAAGATCAACAAAACTGATTAAATTTTACTTAGTGTGACAAAGAAAAAAGGAGAGAAGACACAAATACCTAAAGCTGATATGATAGCGGAGACGTTACTATTGACCTTACAGAAATAGAGAAGTTTATAAGAGAATACTATTAAAAACTGTATGTCCACAAACTGGATAACCTAGATGAACATGACTTCCTACAAAAACACAAATGACCCACATTGACTTAAAGTGAAAGAAAAAATCTCAACAGACGCAGAACAAAATATTAAACCAGTAATTGAAAAACTCTCAACAAAGAAAAGTCCAGGGCCAGATTTCACTGATGAATTTTACCAAATATCTAAAGTGGAGGTAACAGGAATCCTTCTCAAACTCTTCCAAAAAATTGAAGAGGAGGGAACACTTCCTAACTCACTCTAGGAGACCATAATTACACTGATACAATACCAGACAATGACATCACAAGAAATGAAAACTACAAACCAATAGCTCTCACGAATATAGGTGCAAAGTCATTAACAAATGTTAGTAAGTCCAATCCGAAGCATATTAAAAGGACTATACATCAGAGCCAGGTGGGATTTATCCCAGAAGGGTAAGAGTGAGTCATCAGGAGAAAGTCAATCAATGTAATATGCCATATTTATAGAACAAAGGACAACAACCACATGATCATCTCAATAGATGTTAAAAAGTCATTTGACAAAATCCAACACCCTTTCATAATAAAACACTAAAAAACTGGGAATATGAAGAAAAATGCCTCAAAATAATAAAAGCATTTATAAAAATAGCAAAACTGACATCATACTCAAGGGTGAAAGAATGAAAGCTTTCCTCTAACATCAGATCAGAAACAAGACAGAAAAGACTTCCACTTCCACCACTGATATACAGTGTTGTACTGGAAGTTCTAGCCAGAGCAATTAGATAAGAAACGTAAATAAAAAGCATCTAAATTGGAAAGGAAGGAATATAACTCTCCCTTCTCAGAGATTACACGATTGTATATAAGAAAAACACTAAAGAATCCAGAAGAAAACCACCAGAGTTAATAAATTCAGCACAGCTTCAGGACACAAGATCAATACCAAAAAATTAGTCGTGTTTCTATACATGTGCAATGAACAATCCAAAAAGGAAATTAAGAGGGTATTTCCATTTAAATTGCTCCAAATGAATAAAACACCTAGGAATAACTTTAACCAAGGTGGTGAAGGACCTGCACACTGAAAACTACCAAACACTGGTAAAAGAAATTTTAAAAGATCTAGATAAATGGAAAGATTCTTAGTTCCTGGGTTGGAAGCCTCCATATTGCTAAAATGCCAGTCCTACTCAAAATAATCTATAGATTCAACACAATTCCGATCAAAATTCTGGTAACCATTTCCCCCCCAGAAATAGAGAATCCAATTCTTAAATTCATATGGAATTCAAGGAGTCTTGGATGATCTATATAATCTTGAAGAAGAACAAAGTTGAAGGACTCAGTATTATTCAGCCATGAAAAGGAATGAAGTTTTGAAACATGCTACAAGGATGAACCTTTAAAACATTATGCCTAGTGAAATGAGACAGTCACAAAAAGGCAATTATATGATTCCATTTATATAAAATCTTTAGGAAAATTCATGGAGACAAAGTAGATTAAAGGTTAACTGGCACTGGGTGGGTGGGGGGTGGTGGTGATGGGGAATTTATTGCAAAATGGTAGCGGAGTTCCTGTTTGGGGTGATGCAAAATATTTGAAAACATAGTTGTAATGGTTGCATGCCGGTGTGGATGTAATCAATGCCACTGAATTATACACTTAAGAATGACTATAATAGCATATTTTATGCCATATATTATTATATTTTACCACAATGAAATATTTTTCATAAAGTAAGAGTTTCAAAACCTAATCAAAGCTTTTTACCTGCAGCATGATGTGACTGCAAACAGTATAATGAAGATGTACGCCAGGTGAAACAAAGGGACCACTGTCTCAGAAGTTGCCTCAAATTCCAGTCGTCTGGAAACCGATGTAAAGTGGACCACCTGCCACAAAAAATATACTCGGATAAATAACTTTTAATTACAATATTTGTGTGTGAGTTAAAAACACTATTGAAACGCTTTTCTTAGTGATGAAGCAATATGTTAAAATTCAGCAAAAGATAAAAATACATGAATTAAGATTTTAGAATAGAGAAAATAATGTAAATTTGCTCCTTTCCACACATCTCGGGTGTGCTTCCTCAACTTTCTTTCAAATTCAAAGTTTAAATAAAACTCCTGAATAAACAAAATTTGAATTGTATATAAAACTTTGATATCTCTCTTTTTTTTTTTTTTTTTTTTTTTTTTTACTGGGCCCTCAATCTCCTGGGGCTAGTGATCCTCCTGCCTGGACCTTCTGAATAGCTGGGACTATAGGTGTGTGCCACCATGCCTGGCTAACTTTTGTATTTTTTGTAGAGATGGGGTTTTGCCAGGTTGCCTGGGCTGGTCTTGAACTCCTGGACTCAAGCAGTCCACCTGCCTTTGTGTCCCAAAGTGCTGGGATTACAGGCGTGAGCCACCGTGCCAAGACTAAAACTGTTTAATCTTGTTCTCACTAACAGCTGGAAAAATTGTAACTTTTTCTAAATTTGTATTGGTTGGTGTCTTTTACTATTTCAATTGCATAAATATTTCAGGAGGGCCTGGTCTTTGAAAACTCTTCCCAGCAGGTGTCTCTTTTACTTATACGCCTTAATAGGGTTGCTGACCCAGTGATAACTGAACAGCTAATATGTACCTCACACTAAGTCAGGTGCTTTGTATGTAACTAACTTGAAAAATGCTAGGCTAGTTATCTTCTTAACACCATGGAACTTTTATGTAAAAGGTGGTTTGTTTCTTAATCCCAATGAGCTCCAATCAAGTTTTAGGGGGCTCCCCCAAACCAGTGAAGACTTTAACTAAAAGTAGAATTTCAGAGCACTGTAATTTGATTAGAAACCAAAACCCAAAATTAAATATGAAGATCAATGTCTGTACTGAACAGGCCCATCTGGTGGACACAGGATTTGTGTTATCAACTAGAATGTTACCAACGGGCATCGTCGGTGTTAATTGGATTGAATACCAAATACAGTAGAGCACACCCAGCCTAGAGGCAAGGACTCCATCAAGCAGTCAGGCAGTGCTTTTGTTAGGGTTCTGGGTGCAAGTCTTCCTCATCCCTCCCACCTTCTCCTGGTCTCCCTGTAGACCCAAACCCCCAGGTACCTCAATTTTCTCCAAGGCCAGGCTGTTCTTAATGTTGTTTAATTGGTCGAGGAAATGGATGATCCACTGCTTGCTCTGCACGTCGTCCTCAGGGAGCTCGGTCTTCAGGTAGTACAGCAGCCGCATGGCTTTGGCCTGCAGGAGTAACTGGCCCATTCCTAGGCTGCCCCCCAAGATGTGTCCTCCGAAGAAGCCGGTCAGGTAGAGGCGTTGTCCACTGTGGTTGTAGATGGGGAAGGAGATGCTGCTCAGGTCGAGCGTTTTGTTCACCTGCCAGGCGTGCAGGAGCGGATTGGGGGGCACGCAGAGCGCCCTGTGCCTCGCGCACACCTGTTGGTATTGGATCTGACTTCCGTTTTCCTGCGCCGCACGCAGATCCTGTACCGCGCTGTCCAGTTTGCTGACTTCTGTAAAGGTGGCCGGGTCCAGCAGTGAGTCGCTGTGGGAGACCACCAGGATCGAGATGAAATTGGTCTCCGTGCTCCTCCTGGAGGGGGAGAAGCGGTAGGAGTCGTTGGTGGTGAAATGGTTCTGCACAAAGCGCCGCTCTGCCTTGGCCGGGCTCCCCACCGGGGTGTACTGGTACTCTAAGTTTTCCTCTTCGTTCTTGGGCAGGTACAGGAAGCCGGTGCCCAGCGCGGCCGTCAGCATCAAGGGCGCCAGCAGGAAGATCCAGGGGTGCGCGCCCACCTGCCATCCCAGCCACTGGAAGGCGCGGGACAGCGGCGCCTCTAGGCAGTCGGTGTGACAGCGGCGCCGGTGACCGCAGACGGCTACCGGCTCGGGGCTTTCCTCCTCCGGCAGGGGCGCATCGTCCCGCTCCAACTGCAGGCGGGGTGCAACGTCCGGCTCCGACGGCAGGCGGGGTGCATTGTCCCCCTCCAACGGCAGAGGGGTTGCATTGTCCCCCTCCGGCAGGGGTGCATCGTCCCCGTCCGTCCGCAGGGGTGGTGCATCCTTCCCCTCCGACGGCAGGGATGGTGCATCGTCCCCCTCCGACGCCAGGGATCCTGGGGGTGCGGGGGGTCCCGTGGGTGGCTGCTTGCCCTCCGATTCTGAGTCCTCAAATTCCCAGTCCCACTCTGTCCCGGTCTCGGAGTCCCGCTTGGTGAGGTTGGGCTTCTGCTCCGGCCACGTCTCGGGCTCAGATTCCACCCGCGGCATTGATTCTTCCTCTAAGGAAGCACAGGCAGGACAGCAGGTGAAAAGCAGCTGTGGAGATCCCACCAGACGGTTTCCTGGCCCCACCCAACGGTTTTCTGGCCCCACCCAACGGTTTCCTGGAGAAATTCTGGGGGAGTTTGCGCTCCGGCCGCGCGCCCGGACGCGGAGGCTGTGTTGAGAGCACGCGGTTTGCCCCTTGGCCCAACTAATCTGGAATGTGTTTGTGCGGCCTGCCTGGTCTCTCAGAGGTTCAGCAAATACAAGGAACGCTTCTTCAAGACCATCAAATGCTTGCCTATCCTATAGGACCCACAACTTACTGAGAGAATTTGGGTGTTTCTTCCACGCACACAAATGGCACAGAAATTCCACGTGTCTTGAGTGACAGATTTTACCTTTCTTGGCATTCACCCAGTACCAGTTTCAGGTAAGGCTTTTGTGAACCTGACACACTGGACTTAGCTATTATTTTTATTTTCTGTCCACAGGTGTAACATGTACATACATTCACCTTGTAAAAAGACATAAATGCATAGAAGGAAAAATAGGGGGAAAAATCGAAATCTTTCTATCTCAATGTCTTAGAAGTGTTAAAAAATGGGTCTACCTCCTTACAACCCCCTATATCAAAGATATAGCAAATGTACCTTTTTTCATAAATATTACTGCACTATTCATGCTATGCAATTACATTTTTCATCTACAGTGGCAGAAGATTTGAACATGTCAGTGCATATACCTTTATCTTATTTTTTGGAACTACTCTACACTTTGCCAATGTATGAAAGAAACATAATTTAGCCAGAATCTTATTGACAGACCCATTGATTGTTTAGTCATTTGCTTTTATAAACAGTGCTCAGTAAATGAGTATCTTTTTTTAACCTGTACACAAGAACCAATAAAAGCAGCCCTTCTACCTGTGTCTGAAGAAGTTAACCCTGATTTTCCTAAGGAATCTGTAATGGTTTTCTTGGAGGTAGTTGCCTTGCAAGATGCTGCTAATTATCCTCAAAACTTATCCCAGTTACCTCTTTTTGATTTTAGGGATATACACAGACTTAATTAAGCCCTAGCTGTCCTCAATAGGTTGGGTACAAATTGTGACACATGAAGTGTAATGTTACACAACAAAAGAACCACATGATTTTTCCAATTTATACTGATAAAAATTTGGGGAATATGTGTGGCAATTGATATTAAGGCTGTGGGATAATGGTGGAGACAAAACACGGTTGGATCAGGCTGAATTTACTGATACGGATTTACTAAACAGATTCCGAATTCAGTGTTGCAGCTCAGTGTTAGAAAGGGCTTTAATAGTTTGATTGGTTGATTGGCTGAAACTTGGACCAAAAATTGACCCCACGACAAATGAAATTGAAATGCTAGAACTGCCTTGATATATTCCAGAGGAGGTTATATATACTGGATTGGAATGCTAGAATGGATTTATCATGTCAGACTTGCTTATCCACCAAGAGCAAGAGGACTAGAGGACACATCTTTCACCGGATTTGTGAGGATTGAATTTGTGAAGAAGTCCCCGCATCCTTGAAGAACTCTGTGTTCACTTTTCTTTGTAAGCTGGAAATTACAGTGGGAACGTTTGCCATTGAAATGGGGATAGTTGAGTCCTAGGGTGACAGGAGTCAATTGGCAACACTTAATTGCCAAAGACAAAGTGGGTGTGGTTACCATAATGGACAACAGAATCAAAGTAGTAGTAAGAATATTCCAACTTACAGAAACCCTCTGCAGAGACCCAACCAACTAGCATTGGCTACTTGATTATGGTGTCTGTAAAAGAGAAATACATGTGCAGACTATGAAATTTTACTGTTCATGTGGAAGAATTCAGCCTAAACATTGTATGGAGCAAGAACTGAACTTTTGTTAGGTGGCTGAAATGTTGTTTTATTCTTCCTGTAGCCTATCCCAACTGATAGAAGATGATTCGCTTTTTACTCAATCTAAGAATGATTATCTTTTAATAATTATTCTGTTTATGTTTACTGATGTTTCCGTTACGTTTGGTTTTAAGTCTCTAGTCTCATTTATATGTTGTATCTTCAGTACCTAGAACAAAGCCTGGACATATTAGGTGCTCAATAACTATTCGTTGAAAAATTAGTAAACTTTAAATGATATACTTAAACACATACTTCATTTGATTTTTCAGCCTTGGACTTTCTAACCTGAAAGTAGAGAAGTTTCTTCTTTTCTGTCCGTTTCCCCTTCAACCACTGAGTTTGGTGAAAGATATCATTTTTTTACATTGTTATAATTTATTAAGCGTACATTCTATTGTAGCCAAAAATCTTGCAGCTGTTTACATTTGTAGCTCTATTTTTAATTAATTCAATATTTTCTGTAATCTCCTTTACCATGACTTCCCAATTTCTGAGGTCTTAATTTTGATTTGTTTATTAGCTGAACTGATTTCATTGCCAAGAAGTTTTTGTTTTTTAAAAATGAGGACTTAAACGTCTTTTTGCATCTTGTATCTTTGAAGATATATGTCCAATCTTCTTTTATTTTCTAAGAGAATTTTGTAGACATTGCTTCACTGTCTCCAGCCTTCAATGTTGTCTGTATGATCCTATTCCCCTAGCTCTCCCCTTGTAGGTGACTCCCCACTACCCTTTTTCTGGCTGGTTGTCCACAGTAGTCTTTATTTATATTTGCAAATCAGTTCCTTCACTAGCATATATTGCATTTATTAATTTCTCCTTTTCAATGGGAAGATTTATGTCTTCCTTTATTTAATAAACTTTTCTTTTCCAATTTTGTTTTTGAATTCTTTCCTGAGGGTTTTCTTAGGGCTTGGATAAAGAAATGTTTACTAGGCCAGGCATGGAGGCTCATGCATGTAATCCCAGCACTTTGGGAGGCCGAGGTGGGCGGATCACCTGAGGTCAGGAGTTCGAGACAAGCATGACCAACATGGAGAAAAACAAAATACAAAATTAGTCGGGCATGGAGGTGCATGCTTGTAATCCCAGCTACTCAGGAGGCTGAGGCAGCAGAATCTCTTGAACCTGAGAGGTGGAGGTTGCGGTGAGCCAAGATTATGCCACAGCACTCCAGCCTGGATGACAGAGTGAGACCCCATCTGAGAAAAAGAAAAAAGTAAAGAAGAAATAAAACCTGGTGTTAGATAGATCAGTAAGGTGACTATAGTTTATAGGAATCTATTGGATATTTCAACATAGCTAGAAGAGAAGAATTTGAACGGTTCTAGCATAAGGAAATGACAAATATTTTAGGTGATAAATATCCCAAGTACACTTACTTGATCTTTACAAATTATATGAACATATTAAATTATCACATATACTCCAAAACTATGGACTTCTATTATGCATCAATAAAAAAATAACAGGGGAAAAAGAAAAAATTAAGATTATTCCTTAAAATTATAAATTATGTTTTTTCCATGAAGAAAACCCCCAAACCTATTTAAGCAATAAAATATTTCCTAATCACTTAGCTCACTGTAGCATTTTGTAGCTTGCTTGAATGATTGTCTGTTATCACATTTGGGGGTCAAGATTTTTGTCTATCAAAACTTTAAAGATACTGCTTTATTGTCTTCTCGCATTGTTTTTATCCAGCATTGCTGATGGGAAGTCTGATATGAATCTCATGCTAATTCCTTTTTTGGTAATCTCTCTCTCTTTCTCTCCCTCCCTCTTTCTGTAATTTTTTTATTTTTTTTATTTTTTTGGTTTTTTTTTTTCTTTTGCTAGATAGCTCCGTTTTTGTTTTATTTATTTATTTTTTCCCATTTATTTATTTTATTGCATTTAGGTTTTGGGGTACATGTGAAGAACATGCAAAATTGTTGCATAGGAACACACGTGGCAGTATGAT
>NW_016107407.1:8634428-8651816 GCF_001604975.1 Cebus imitator | reverse complement strand
TTTTGCCCTGGAATCTACTGTCCTGGTTCTCTGCCCAGTCCCCTTTTTGAACCGGCGAATGGGCGACTTCCCGTGGCTCCAATCGCCAGCCAAAAGGGCCCCCGGACCGGTGTATTTTGTATGGAGAACCGCGGCTCCGGGGCGCCGACAAAGCAGCCGCCCGGGGCAAAGCAGCGGCGCTGGCCGAAACCGCCACAATGGCGACCGTGGAGCTTCTCCGCCCGGGAATTTCCTAGCCTGTGGGCAATAAAAACGCAGCGTCAGCTCACCCTCTGCGCTTTCACTGGGAGCTGCAATCCTGAGCTGTTCCTAAACGGCCATCTTGGATCATCCCCTGTAATTTTTTTTGAGATGGGGTTTTGCCATGTTGGCCAGGCTGGTCGTAACTTCAAATGATCCATCCACCTTGGCTCCCAGAGTGCTGGAATTACAGGCATGAGCCACCATGTGCTATCTCTCCCTCCTTCTTTCTGCGAGTTCCTATTAGCAGAGTTTACTCAATGCAGTGGCTCACTCCTGTAATCCCAGCACTTTGAGAGGCTGAGGCAGGTGGACCACCTAAGATCAGGAGTTCGAGACCAGCCTGGCCAACATGGTGAAACCCCATATCTACTAAAAATACAAAAATTAGCTGGGTGTGGCAGTGCATGTCTGTAATCCCAGCTACTAGGGAGGCGGAGGCAGGAGAATTGCTTGAACCTAGGAGGTGGAGGGTGCAGTGAGCTGAGATCTCGCCATTGCACTCCAGCCTGGGTAACAAGAGCAAAACTCCATCTCAAAAAAAAAAAAAAAAAAAAAAATTAAGCCTTTCACCAGGATGTGTCTAAGTATGTCTCCCCTACTCTAATCAGTTCCTACCTTTCAGACACATGTTCTTTCAGAAGATAGAAGCATTCACTAAGTTATGTATTTTGTGACCATTTTCATAAAGGTACCTAAGGAGGATAAGAAAGTTCTTTGTTTCTATCACATTACAAAGTTATACATACAACCTGCCAGTATGTATATTTAACCTTTAACTTTCAGCAATTTGTCATGCCTTAGAGAGGGTCAAAATTTTGGTCCCTTGAACCTATTTTGCTCCTACTAATGGAATGGCTTGCACATGGGAGTCCGGCGTAAGTTATTCACAACCAGTGTAGTGTTTCTCTTTTCAATTTTAAGATAAGAGCCATAAATGAACAATGTTAAGTCAGAATTTGTTTTGGGAGTATTCACATATCTATTCAGGAATTAGTTCTCAAACAGCAACACAATCCTGAGGTTGCTGGGTTGAGAGCACTAAATGAACGAATAGAAATACAAGGAGGCTGGGTGTGATGGCTCATGCCTGTAATCCCAGTACTTTAGGAGGTTAAGGTGGGAGGATCACTTGAGGCCAGGAGTTCAAGACCAGCCTGGGCAACATACTGAGACCCTGTCTCTACTTTGTAAAAATAAAAATAGGCTGGGCATGGTGGCTCATGCCTGTAATCTTAGCACTTTGGGAGGCTAAGGCAGGTGGATCACCTGAGGTGAGGAGTTTGAAACCAGCCTGGCCAACATAATGAAACGTCTCGACTAAAAATACAAAAATTAGCTGGGTGTAGTGGTGGACACCTTTAATCCCAGCTACTCGGGAGGCTGAGGCAGGAGAATTGCTTGAACCCAGGAGGCAGAGGTTGCAGTGAGATGAGATCGTGCCATTGCACTCCAGCCTGGGCAACAAGAGTGAAACTCTGCCTCAATAAATAAATAATAAAAATTAAAAAAAAAATAAAAAAAGAATTACAAGGAGAACGAAATCCTATTCCTAAGGAGTTAACCAACTGGCTGGAGTTGTAGGGCTTTTAGTAATCAGTGGAGGTTGTACTGCATGTGCTATTTTCAGATTTGAAGGTGATCCCAGTACAAGACCTGAAGATGTTCAACTAATTTAACTGAGGTAGTAACTGATCTGAGGCAAGAAGAATAAGTCTAGGTTACTGGATCAATGGATAGGTTATTCTATCAGGCTTCTCCAGAGAGAGAGAAACAATAAGATATATGTATATGTATATCTATATCTATCCATCTATAAACAATAGGACATATGTATATATCCATATATAACTATATATAAACAATAGGCTATATATATATATATATATGTATATATATATACACACTTTGGGAGGCTGAGGTGAGTGGATCACCTGAGGTCAGGAATTCAAGATCAGCCTGGCCAACGTGGTGAAAGCCCGTCTCTACTAAAAATACAAAAATTAGCTGGGCGTGATGGCACTAGCCTGTAGTCTTATGTACTTGGGAGGCTGATGCAGGAGAATCACTTGAACCCGGGAGGTGGAGGTTGCAGTGAACTACTGCACTGCAGCCCGGGTGACAGAGCGAGACTCTGTCTTAAAAAAAAAAAAATTAAAATTAACAAAAAAGCTGGCAGTGGCTCAGTTCAAGTCCAAAAACCCCAAACCAGGGAAGTCAACAGCGTTTTCTGCAGTCTGTGGCCGAAGGTCTGAGGAACACCTTCCCACGCTGCCCTAGAAGCCTCTGGTGTAAGTCCCGGAGTCCAAGAGCTGAAGAATCGGAGTCTGATTTAGTCAAATTGTATTTGAAAAATCTTATACCCAAGTCATTCTCTATCCTCATCCACAGCTTCCACATGTAAGCCACACATATGTCTACAGGCGTCACATGAATATATTTTGTTATTTTCTTTCTCATTTCAGAAGAATATATTAGTTAACAGCATTTCCTTTTCATGTTAATGTATTTTGTATTCATATATGTAAATTACCATGCTCATGTTGGTAATTTTGGCTAAGACAGCATACTTTTGAGGACTGAAATAGATATTATTTTAATGATATTGAGAATCTATGAATAAAAAAATACATCTATCCTATCATGTTTGGAGGATTTGCCTGTACCATTTATCCCAGCAATTAATTATAGGTAGTCAATGGGATCATGTATTGACTTCCTCTGAATTCTATCTGGAAGAAACTCTCCAAAATTTGTGAGATATGAATGGTACCGCCTCCCGTCTCCAGCATTTTTGTAAGCTTGTCTCTTTTTGTTAAATTTCTTTGGTCTATTCTGCAGTTCCCAGGATGGGGGGACCCAGATGTCCATGTCATCATTTTAAGAAAAATCCTACCTTTTAACATGCACTGAACTCAGTTTTTGAAAGGCAGATCATGCATTTTCTAGAACTATAAAAATTGCTTGATGCTTTTCAATGGTTAGCAATCACTTAGCATTAATAGTTTAATAGTAATTGTGTTTCCATGTGGGTAGATGCAGCATTTCAATGAAATCTCCAGATTGTAAAAGAGATGTGTCTAAAAGTCCAGGGAAAATATCTTTAACAATATTTTAAAGGAGAAAGGAAGAGGAGATTCTGTTTGTTGGCTTTCCAGAATTTTAGTTGAGTGACCTTTTTAAACTAACCACAAGATGGCATCAGTTTTCTATTTTAAAAGAAATGTGTTACATTGGACCAATGATTTCTTTTGTCTTTCATCTTCGCACGTTCCAAGTCCTAGTTATAGCTGCCTCTTGAGTTTAGCATTCATGAGCCATAAATCTAGTAGCAGCTGGATCACATTTAAAGTTGGTAGATGGAGTAACTAGTTTGGGAATTCCATTTCTTGGATCACATTCACGTTAAGGAGGGAACAGCTCAGCTGCTCTCCTAAGCATTTGAGATGAAATGTCAGAGTGTGGGGATTCATCAGTAACATACAATAAAGCAAGTCTAAACCCAGGCTGTCTCACTGCCCATATTTATAATCCCTTCCTTCCTTCCTTCCTTCCTTCCTTCCTTCCTTCCTTCCTTCCTTCCTTCCTTCCTTCTTTCCTTCCTTCCTTCTTTCCTTCCTTCCTTCCTTCCTTCTTTCCTTCCTTCCTTCTTTCCTTCCTTCCTTCCTTCCTTCATTCCTTCCTTCCTTTCTTCCTTCCTTCTTTCTTCCTTCTGTCCCTCCTTCCTTCCTTCCCTGTCTCCCTCCCTCCCTTCTTTCTTTCTCTTTGTTTCTCTCTCTCTCTTTCTTTCTTTTCTTTCTTCCTTCTTCCTTCCTTCCTTCCTTCCTTCCTTCCTTCCTTCCTTCCTTCCTTCCTTCCTTCCCTCCTTCCTTCCTTCCCTCCTTCTCTCTCTCTCTCTTTCTCTCTCTCTCTTTCTTTTTTGAGACAGAGTCTTTCTATCACACAGGCTGGAGCACAGTGGCATGATCATGGCTCATCACAGCCTCCAACTCCTGGGATCAAGTGATCCTCCTGCCCCAGCCTTTGGAGTAGATGGGACTACAGGTGCATACTACCACACCTGGCTATCTTAAAAACAACAAAAACAACTGATTTTTTTGAGACGTAGTCATGCCATGTGGCTCAGGCTGGTCTCAAACTTCTGGACCCAACCAATCCTAATGCCTTGGGCTTCCGAAGTGCTGCTATCACAGGCCCTTGCTACCGAGCCAGGCCTTATGGTATTTCTTTATTATACATCAGCAGATTTTTCTGCCCCTTCAAAACTCAGCAACTAAATGTCTACAATTACTCAACAAATCAGTCACTGCAAAGTACTATAGTAAAGTTCTATAGTAAAACATGTATGTTTCTGGATCTGGGTCAATCTACCCTCCTGACTTTAGATGATCTATTCTGATTATTTTATTTTAGTAATCCAGATATCCAGGTTACTAATGCTTGTGTGGATTTAGCAGGTCAATTGAAAAAGATTACCATTTGTTACTGTCCTTTTCTGCATCATTCTATAGAAGGAATTTGGCTTTCTTAAAATGTGCAGGGAATAAAATCAGGCCAAATGTTCTGTGAGCCCCTCTGCTGTCTTTGAGTTACTGTGCAGCCCTTTCCTGTTGGTTGCAGAGCTCTAGACTCTGCTGCGGGTGCAGCTGTAACATGGCCTAGAAGCAACATGGCTTCTGGTGAACATGTTGCTTAGGGTTCTTCCTCTTAATTTCAGCCAATCCTTCTAGCCTCTAATCTGAGAATGATGTCCACTTTGCAGGATGGGGTTCTCTATAGGCCAGAACCTATTTTCTGTATGAGAAGGGTAAGGGTATTGGGTAATTCAAGAAGATAGTTTAGAAATGAAAAACCTGTTTATTTTCTTACTTACCCATATTGGGTTCAGAAAAAGTTAATCAAGCAAAGGGTCACTTGGTGCTAAGTCGTCTCTTCCTCCTTTATCTCCTGCCATTTGCATTTTCCATTTTCCTCCAGTTCTTCCCAAGCCGCCCTCGTGTTTTGCAATTTTCTGTTCCCTGCTTTCTCTATTCCTCAGTCCTGTTCTGTCAGGTCTGCTAAACAAAACTTGACATAAATAAAGCAAAATTGCCCACTAGTAACTATGTCTCTTTTAAAATTGTACTTTAGTTATGGATTAACTGTCCCTTATACTCGATTATGAGCAACTCATAGACAAGGGCTGTGTCTTAATCATTTCAGCATTCAGTACTTAGAGGACAGTCGACTGTGGCCAAGATGGGGTGAGGGTAAAGGCATCAGTTGCAAAGATGAGAACCCTTTAATGTCACTATCCCCTCTTCTCAGTGCTTAGCTGTTCCTGCTTGCTTTCCCCTAGCTCCTGAAATTATATAATTAAAAAATGGCAGGTATAGACTGGTCATGGTGGTTCATGCGTGTAATCACCACACTTTGGGAGGCCAAGGTGGGTGGATCACTTGAGCTCAGGAATTCAAGACTAGTCTGGGGAACATGGTGAAATCCCATCTCTATTTATAAAAACAAAGAAACAAACAAAATATGGCAGGTATAATGGCTGAAATGGATTCTGTAGATAAATAGGTCTTCTAGGATCTGTTCAGATGCCTCTATTTTAACAGAAATACAAGGTTTCTTTGCATTTTCTCATCTATCCACCCTTCCTTTCTTGTTGGGAATTTAAATGGCACAGCAGTTTCTCTTAACTTTTATAATAGTCTGCCACAGAACGTGACAAAATCACTCAGTTTTCTTTTTATAGGTTGAAAATGTAAAGATTTAATATGTTGTATCAGATATTGAGGAAGGGCTCTAAAACTGATATGTGAACAATTACGAAGAAACTGAAGGAGAGACTAAAGTCCACAGCAGCAGGAAATGACCTTGAATATAGTCCCTGGGGAAGCATATCATGAAAATGCAGAGCGGTGCTAGGCACAGTGGCTCAGGCCTGTAATCCTAGCACTTTGGGAGGCTGAGGCAGGTGGAGCATTTGAGATCAGGAGTTCAAAACCAGCCTGACCAACATGGTGAAACCCCATCTCTACTAAAAATACAAAGAATTAGCCGGTGGTGGGCGCCTGTAATCGCAGCTACTTGGGAGGCTGAGGCAGGAGAATCGCTTGAGTCTGGGATGTGGAGTTTGCAGTGAGCTGAGATCGCGCCATTGTACCGCAGGCTGGGTGACAGAGCAAGACTCCGTCTCAAAAAAAACCAAAAAACATATAAATGTTATGGGCCAGTGGTAGACTCATTGATGGCCTCCACTGAATCATGGCTCCCAACATGTATGACCTTTTGTGGTTCCCTCCACACTGGCTCTGGGCTTGGCCATGTGACATTTAGTCTAGTGGAACATTTGCAAGTATGACACATGCATTTGGGGTCTGCTTGCTTGGAAGTAAGAGTGTGCAGGCTCCTATTGACTTGGGAGTCAGGTTCACAAAGTTGATAGTAAAACTCTTAGAAGCATTTACATTGTTTTTGACTTTTATTAAATTCCTTTTTATACAATAAAGTGAATCTCTCATTTCCTGTAGTACAGCGATGCCAAAAAAAAAAAAAAAAAAAAAAAGATGTCTCAGGAATCAGCAGAAGACAAACTGGGGACTGCTTAAGGTAAAGAAAAATAGAAATTTCTTTTATAGAAGTGTTACAATTTTGGAGCTCACACTAGGCAGAAAAGGAAAAATGAGATCTTGAAAGCCACACTCAACATACTAAAAAGAAAAAGAAGATAAATGAGATTTGACTACCCTTTGAGATTAAAGCATAAAAAAAGGGAAATCACAGAGAGTGACTAGAATTTGAAGAAAGAGAGGGAGCCAGAGTGATGCTCCCAGAGGGAGCCTGAATCCAGGAGATACCTGAGTTCGTTCCCATGGGCAATAGGAATTAAGAGGTTTAGGATGTGCGCCAAGGTATTATGGCAGCCTGGTTAAAAACATGGACTTAGAGGCCAAGGTGTTCAAGTCTCAGATGTACCTCTTGCTATTTCTAGGACTTGGGGCAAGTTACAGAATCTCACTCTGTTGCAATTTCTCCAGCTATCAAATGGAGAAAAGAATACGTAGCTTATAAGGTTGTTATTTAAAATGTGAAATTATTTAAAACATGCAAAATTAAATAAGGGCCGTTTGTTAGCGGTTAGTATTTGAAATATTTTTACTATTAAGATTAAGGTGGGTTTTTTTTTTGTTTGTTTTATACCTTTATCAAGGTAAGGAAAATTTGCTACAAATTATTTTTTAAATTATGAATGAGTTAAATTTTATCAGATCGTCTGTGTGATACATTGGGAAGATCGTATTATTTCCTCATTCAATCTATGTATTTGGCAAATGATCTTATGTTTTCTAACCTTGAAGGATGCTAGAAAACCCTATATGTGAAAATACAGTGAGGATTCAATTTACTAATAGTTTTGATAGCATTTCTGCATCCATATTTATAGGTAAAATTGGCCTATAATTTTCTCTTATTATTTAATGTGGGTAAGTAACAATGTTATAAAAAATTTGGTCACTTCTTCCTTTCTTAAATTCTCCATAAGAGTTTTTATAAGATAAGGATGACCTGTTACTTGAAAGATTGCTTAATCTCCTCTGTGAAATCATCTGGGTCTAGTGCCTTTACGGAATGGAATTTTTTTTTTTTATGCTCCAAAACCTATCACTGTAAGCAATGGAAATTTTTAACAACCAATTCTATTTCTTTGATAGTATAGAGTGAGTCAGGGTTTTTATTCTTCTTCAGCCAACTTTGGTAATTTATGTTTTTCTAAAAATGCATTTATGTCGTTTGTTTTCAAATTATTGTCATATTTTATGGTTTAAGATTTAAAATATGTTCTTTATTTGTATTTTGAGACCCTTTTGTATTCTTAGTATTAATTTTTGTCTACCTTCTTCTTTCTCTAATCAAGCTGTTGAAGCTTTTTATACCTACTATGTTTCTAGGAGAACCAGGTTTTAATTTTACAGTTTCACTCTATTTTAAAATTCTTTGATCTTTCTGTTTTTACTTTGCCTTTATTTTCTTCCTCCAATTTCTGTGTTCTTTTTCTAACTTCTTATATTACCTGCTTTTTGTTTCATAATAAATGCATTTAAAACTATAAATTTTCATTTAAGTACCAGACTAACTTCATTCTACATATTTTGATATGCAGTGTTCTAATGATGTTTCAAAAATTTAATAATTTTCTTAGATGTTTCTTCTTTAACCCATGAGTTCTTTTAAAGTAGAACAATTTCTAAAACTATTGAATTTTCTTGGTTATATTTTATTTATAATTTTATTATATTATTGTCAAAAAATGGCTTATAAAATGTCAGTTCTTTAGAATTTGTTGAGATGTCTTTTCTGGTCTATAGGTGTAAATCTCTATATGTACTTAAAAATAATAATGATTCTTTTTTAAAATTTATCAGATCATTTATTTATATCCATTATACCTCAACAAAGCTGTTTATATTATCTGACCCAATAATTTGAGTTTTAAGACTGTTTTGTAAAAATAATTACAAGCGTGTACAGAGATATACGAATAAAGATGTGTGTGGTAGCAGAGTTTGTAACAAAAAAAACTGGAAACAATCTTATCAGTAAGAAAATTATTGAACTAGTTATGGTAACCATAATATTATGCAGTTATTACGACTGAGTGGAAAGATCATCAAAAGCAGAATGATGATTCATAGATACGTATATTACGTGTGATTTCATTTATGTAAAAAAAAGCAAGTAGGGCCAGGCGTGATGGCTTTCGCCTGTAATCCCAGCACTTTGGAAGGCTAAGCCGGGTAGATCACTTGAGGCCAAGAGTCTCAGACCAGCCTGGCCAACATGTCGAAACCTCGTAGAGGTTTACTAGAGACTAAAAATACAAAAATTAGCTGGGAATAGTGGCAGGTGCTTGTAATCCCAGCTAGTGAGGAGGCTGAGGCAGGAGAATTGCTTGAACCTGGAAGGCGGAAGTTTCAGTGAGCTGAGGTCGCGCCATTGCACTCCACCCTGGGAAACAGAGTGAGACTCTATGTTAAAAAAAAAAGTAAGTACATATGAAAACATTTAACACTGAAACTCCTAATAGTGGCTGATTCTGGAGAGATGATTGGAATTGTGCAGGGATATGTGTGAGAGAGTTCTTAAACTTTTTACTTTATAGTCCATGTTTTATAACAGTAGTTTGCCTATCTTTGAGAGGTCGATCCTCTGCTTTTTCTTTCATTCCTCTAATACTGGCCACTATGCTGGAGTACAATAATAATGATTCTTCTATATATAAGATTCTTTTCTCCATAAATATGCTACACATTTCTATGTCTTTTATCTACTTTTCCTACCAATTTCTGAGTGAGAGAGATGTAAAGTCTTTCACTGTAATTGTGAATTTGTTAATTTATCCTTGTAACACTGTTTGTTTCCTTTAGATTCCAGGTTATTTTGTTTATGATCTTCTCAGAAATTTCTCCTTTTATCAATATCACATGTCTTTCTTTACCTCATTAAATGTTTGATACTTTAAAATATCACTATGTCAGCATCATTTATTACTTTCTGGTATCTCTTTTTCCATGGCTTTATTGTAAGCATTTAATTTTGATTTATTTTAGGTATGTCTGTTAAAAACAACATATAGCAGGATTTAAAAAAAGAAAGAGATCTTATTTTTTTTTTTTTTTTTTTTTTTTGAGTCGGAGTTTCACTCTTTTTACCCAGGCTGGAGTGCAATGGCGCCATCTCGGCTCACCGCAACCTCCGCCTCCTGGGTTCAGGCAGTTCTCCTGCCTCAGACTCCTGAGTAGCTGGGATTACAGGCACACGCCACCATGCCCAGCTAATTTTTTGTAGTTTTAGTAGAGACGGGGTTTCACCATTTTGACCAGGATGGTCTCGATCTCTTGACCTTGTGATCCACCTGCCTCAGCCTCCCAAAGTGCTGGGATTACAGGCGTGAGATCTTATCTTAAAGTTTGTCTCCTAATAGATGTTTTTAAACTCATTTGAACTTTTTGAGACCGGGTTTCACTCTGTCACTCAGGCTGGAGTGCAGTGGTGCTATCATAGCTACTGTAGCCTTGACCTCCCCGGCTTAAACAATCCTCCTATCTGAGCCTCCCGAGTAGCTGGAGCTACAGGTTTGTGCCACCACACCTAGCTAATTAAAAAAATTTTTTTTTTTCTATTTTTTGTAGAATCATGGGCTCACTACGTTGCTTCGGCTGGTGTCAAACTCTTGGGCTCAAGTGATTCCCCCTGTCTCTGCCTCCCAAAGTGCTGGGATTATAGGCATAAGCCATCACGCCCAGCCTATAATTTATTTGTGGGTTTATTTCTGTCATTCCATTTCGTTTTGTCTACCATGCTTTTATCCTCTCTTACCATTAAAATTTTTATTCTTTGCTCCTTTTGTTAGATATTATTCCTTGTTTCTTTTGTTGAATAATTCTGTTATCCTCTAAAAGTAACAAAAATATTTGTATTTTATTCTTTGCAGAAACACACAACTTTGTGTTACTGTCGTTTAGAATTTTAATTCTATTTTGACTTTTAAACACATACGTGAACAGTATTGTGGTTATTTTTTCACAGTTAATAATTTAGTTCAGCAATATGTTTTCAAATTAATTTGCTCACCATTGCATTTCCCTCCCTCCTCCTTGAATCAGGTTTGTTGCTGGTGCCCATTCTTCAGTAGTTTCTTAGCAAATGTCATTGTGACATAAACTTTTATTTTTTTAAATATCTGGACATGTGTTTAAGGATGTTCCTTCTTCAATGATAGCTTACTATATGTAGCAGTTTAGTTTCAGAGTTATTTACTTTATGTATGTTGCAGCTATTTCCCCCAATCTTTTAGCATTCATTTTTGCTTATTTTTGTATGTGCTCTGCTACCCATGTGATAGCCATTTCTTTATAGTTAATCTGTCATTTTAATATTTTAATTTATTTTTTTGAGATGGAGTCTCAGTCATTCAGGCTGGAGTGCAGTGGCATGATCTCAGCTCACTGCAACCTCTACCTCCCAGGTTCAAGCAATTCTCTTGCCTCAGCCTCCCGAGTAGCTAGGCTTACAGGCGTGTGTCACCATGCCTGGCCAATTTTTGTAGAAACAGGGTTTCACCATGTTGGCCAGGCTGGCCCCAAATCCCTGACCTCAGGTGATCCGCCCACCTTGGCCTCTTAAAATGCTAGGATTACAGGTGTGAGCCACCACACCTGGTCTTAATATTTTAATTTTTGCAGATACATAGTAGGTGTACATATTTATGGAGTACATGAGATATTTTTATACAGGCATACAATGTGCAATAGTCATATTAGGGTAAATGTGGTATCCATCACCTCAAGCATTTATCCTTTCTTGATATTATAAACAATACGATTGTACTCTTTTAGTTATTTTTAAATGTACAATAAATTATTGTTTACTGAGGCACCCTGCTTTGCTGTCAGATACTAGATCTTCTTTATTCTACCTAACTATATTTTTGAACCTGTGAGCCATCCCTACTCCCAGCCTGCCACACTACCCTTTCTAGCCTCAGATAATTATTATTTTACCCTCTCTCTCCATGATTTCAGTTGTTTTAACTTCGAGCTCTCACAAATAAGTGAGAACATGTGAAGTTTGTCTTTCTGTATCTGGCTTATTTGACTTAATATCATGTCCTACAGTTCCATCCATGTTGTTGCAAATGACAGGAGCTCTTTCTTTCTTATGGCTGAATAGTACTCCATTTTGTGTATGTACCATGTTTATCCACTCACCTGTTGATGGACACTTAGGCTAATTCCAAATCTTGGCATTTGTGAATAGTGCTTTAATAAACATGAGAGTGCAGATATCTCTTTGCTATACTGATTTCCTTTCTTTTGGGTGTATACCCAGCAGTGGGATTACTTAATCATATGGTAGCTCTATTTTTAGTTTTTTGAGTAACCTCCAGTCTAGTGATTGCACTAATTTACATTCCTGTCAACAGTGTACACAGATTTCCCTACCCTGCATCCTTCCAGCATTTGTTATTGCCTGTCTTTTGGATATAAGCCCTTTTATTTTATTTTATTTCATTTTTTTTGAGATGAAGTCTTACTCTTTTGCCCAGGCTGGAGTGCAGTGGCATGATCTTGGCTCACTGCAACCTCTGCTTCCCAGGTTCAAGCAATTCTCCTACCTCAGTCTCCTGAGTAGCTGGGACTACAGACACGCACCACCATGCCCAGCGATATATTTTTTAATTTAGTAGAGACGTGGTTTCACCATGTTGGCCAGGCTGGTCTTGAACTCCTGACCTCAAGTGATCTGACCACCTCAATCTCCCAAAGTGCTGGGATTACAGGCGTGAACCACTACACCCAGCCTTGGATATGAGCCATTTTAACTGAGGTGGGATGATATCTCATTTTAGTTTTAATTTGCATTTCTCTGATGATGGACGATACTGAGCACCTTTTCATCTACCTGTTTGCCATTTATTTGTATGTCTTCTTTTAGGAAATGTCTATTGAGATCTTTTGCACATTTTCTAATCGGATTATTAGTTTTTTTTCTATCGAGTTGAGCTCCTTATCTATTCTTGTTATTAATCCCTTGTCAGATGGATAGTTTGCAAATATTTTATCCCATTTTTTGGGTTGTTTCTTCACTTCATTGACTGGTTCCTTTGCTGTGCAGATGGTTTTTAACTTGATGTGATCCCATTTGTTAATTTTTTTCTTTAGTTGCTTATGATTTCAGAGTATTACTCAAGAAATTTTTGCTGAGTCCAGTGTCCTGGAGTTTCCTCAAAGTTTTTTTTTTTTAGTGGTTTCATAGTTTGAGGACTTAGTTTTATGCCTTTAATTCATTTTGATTTGATTTTTGTATATGGCGAGAGATAGGGGTCTAGTTTCATTCTTCTGCCTATGGATATCCAGTTTTTCCAGCACCATTTATTGATGTGTATGTTCTTGGTACCTTTGTCAAAAATGAGTTCATTGTAGATGTATGGGTTTGTTTCTGGGTTATCTATTCTGTTCCATTGGTTTTTGTGTGTGTGTGTGTGTTTTTTTTTTCACTAGTACTAGGCTGTTTCAGCTACTATAGCTCTGAAATACAATTTGAAGTCAGGTAATATGATTCCACCAGTTTCATTTTTTTTCCCCTCAGAATAGCCTTGGCTATTCTGTGTCTTTTCTGGTTCCATATAAGTTTTAGGATTGTTCTTCCTATTTCTGTGAAGAACATCATTGGTATTTTGATAGGGGTTGCATTGTATCTGTAGATTATTTTGGGTAATATGGACATTTTAATATTATTGATTCTTCCAATCAATGAACATGGATTATCTTTCCATTTTTTGTGTCCTCTTTGATTTTTCTCACTAATGTTTAATAGTTTTTATTGTACAGCTCTATCACTTTTTGTGTTAATTCCTAGGCATTTTATTTTATTTATATCTATTATAAATAAAATTACTTTTTATTTTTTTTTTGGATTGTTATTGGCATGTAGAAATGCTACCGATTTTTGTTTGGGCATGGTGGCTCTTGCCTGTTATACCAGCACTTTGGGAGGCCAAGGCAGGTGGATCACAGGAGGCCAAAAGTTCAAGACCAGCCTGGCCAACATGGTGAAACCTTGTCTCTACTAAAAATACAAAAATTAGCCAGTTGTGGTGTTGGGTGCCTGTGATCCCAGCTACTCAGGAGGCTGAGGCAGGAGAATTGCACGAACCTGGGAGGTGGAGGTTGCGGTGAGCAAGGATCGCACCATTGCACTCCAGCCTGGGCAACAGAGTGAGACTGTGTCTCAAAAAAATAAATAAAATAAATATAAAAGAGAAATAAATGAAGTCTGAATAAGTTCTATTTTGATGTTTCTATCTATGCCCTGATCCATTTCTACTGTTTTCTTAGCCTCCTCCTGCCTTGCTTTTGTTTCACACTCTAAGCACAGAGGGTACACTTGGAGAAGCATTTGGATGAAAACTGATAAGAAACCAGTTGAAATATATCGAGCAGCCCAATCCCAGGCCACCCGTATAAATCTAGAATATAACCTTTGGAAAACCCTGCCCTTGTGAATTAACCAGAAGCATCCAAGAAGGAGATTATATTGTGTGCATTCAGAATGCAAAAGAAAGAGCCATCTTTTGTTTTGAAACAATGACCTTTGTTCATCAGCATCTGTGTTATGGTGAATTCTTGAGTTTGATGACATGAGACTCTGTAGTTCTGAGTACAGCATGTTGGGTCCTAATGAACTGGGTTTTCCATATTGCCTAATTCACTTTGTCTGTAGCTGGGTGCTTAGGCAGGCCACTAGAAGTTTATTAGATTGGAATGCTAAAAAAACAGGTCTCCTGGGACCTAAGAGAGATAATATGTCTCACTTGTAAGGGTACAGCTAGGTTCCTGGCTTGCTGGGAAAAAAAAAAAGATACTTATTATTTATGTTTTTATTTAATTTTGAAATTGGACTTAGGTGTCTTTATTAAAACTGAAAATAATATCCATATTAATAAAATGACAGGTCTATAAAAAAAATCAGATGGCGTTGAAATTGGTGGATTACACTCATTTTTTACCTACAGACACATTACTAATATTTTTATCTCATTATAGACGACCTACAGGCATGTTACTAATGTTTTTATGTCATTATAAACTGCTTATTGGCAAGAAGTATACATACATTTTTATAGATGCTAAAAATATAGGGTTGGGCACAGTGGTGCATCCCTGTAATCCAAGTATTTTAGGAAGTCGAGGCTGGAGGATCACTTGAGGCCAGCAGTTACAGACCAGCCTAGGCAATGTAGCAAGAACTTGTGTCCACTAAAAAAATTTAAAAAGTTTAACTGGGTATTGTGGTGTGTGTCTTTAGTCCTAGGTACTTGGGAAGCTGAGGCTGGAGGGTTGCCTGAGCACAGGAGTTAGAGGCTGCAGTGAGCTATGATTGTGCCACTGTACTCCAGGCTAGGTGAGATCCTGTCTATTAAAAACACACACACACACACACACACACACACACACACACACACACACAATTCATTATATGATCTGGTGGTAAAAAGGTTTAAAAATCAGAACTATAAAGAGCAGAAAATGAGTCTTCTCGTTGCCCTAGACCATTTCTCTTTTCAATTTCCACAGTGTCTCTGAACTTTCCAGTTTTCACTCTGTTCCTGAATAGTAACCATTGTTACCTATTTTGTATGAATCTTTCCTAAAGTCTATTTACACACACACACACACACACACACACACACACACACACACTGCATCTGGATCATGATCCAGTGCATCTGGATCTCACATATATATATATACATATACATACGAGATTGAGTTTGTCAGTTTATGTGTCAACTTGGCTAAGGTATAGTTTCCACTTATTTAATCAACAATCAACACTAACCTAGGTGTGTTGCTGTAAAGACATTTTTGTAGATGTGATTAAATCCATATTCTGTTGATTCTGAATAAGGGAGATTATCCTAGATAATCTGGATGGGCCTGATTGAGTCGTTTGAAAGTTCTTAAGAGCAGAGTTGAGTCTTCCCTGAAGAAAAAGGAATTCTGCCTGTGGATAGCAGCTTCAGTTCATGCCTGACAGTTCCAGACTTCTCCTCCTGATGGCCTGCTGTATGGTTCTCAGACTGCTTAGCCAGCCTGACCATTGCATACCCATATTCCTTGCAATAAATCTTTTAATATGTATTTCCTACTGATTTTGTTTCTTCAGTTGAACCATGACTGATATTTCTATAGCTTGTTTTTTTCACTAGCAATGTATCTTAGCGATGGCTTGAACCATGTCTGGCATATTATTTCTGTAGCTTGCTTTTTCACTAACAATGTATCTCAGAGATGACATATTTAACTGCTGCATAATGTCACAAAAAATGTCACACAATAAGGATATAGCATAGCCTGTCTAATTATTCTGTTACAGTGGATATTTGAGTTGTTTACATTCAAATTTAAATTAAATTTAAATTTATTTTCATTTGCTACTTTGAAAATTTGCTCTCTTGTCTTTTTGCATCCAACATTGCTATAATAAAATCTAATATCAATCTGATTCTTCCCCTTTTTCAGATAATTATTTTCCTTCTTTGAAGGATTTGAAGATGTTTTTCTTACCCTTTAATATTTCACTAGAACATGACTATGATTGTTTTCATCTGGATCAACTTTTAGTAGACTTTACGGAAGGAGCAGGGTTGAAAAAAACAAAAACATTTCAGTAGTCCCTTCCAGTCTGAAGACTCAAGTCTTTTGATATTCCGGGAAATATTCTTCTGTCGTTACTTCTATTATTATTTTTTCGTACATTGTGTTCTCTCTTGGAATCCAGTTAGATGGATGCAAGGCCTTCTGGAACTCTCCCTCAAGCCTTAGTTTTCATTTTGTATTTACCATCCATTCATTCCATTGCACTGCATTTAGGGCAAGGTAATCAGTTTGATCTTTCAGCTTTGTGAACATGCTCTTCAGTCATGTTCATTCTATCATTCAGCCCATGTATTGAGTTTCATTTTAATAATGGTATTTTTGTATTTTTAGGATCTCAAATTGTTTTTATAGTTGTATTTTTATAATTATGATATCCTCCTGAGGATATTAATTTTACTTCTGTTAAAGGCTCATTTTGTTTGCTCAATCAACCTTTCTCCCTAGGGAGTTACTTCTGTTGATTCAGTTGAGTATGTCTCTTTGATGAGATTGGTTTTCCTTACCTATGTAGTAGTTGTTGGCTTGGGTCTTGTGTTTGCGTGAGGTCCGCCTCCAACGATGTGGAGGAGGAACCAGATGTGTTAGTGGATGATGAGTGCCAGGTCCACACCCTTAGGGGGTGCTCTTTGCACTGCTTCGATGCCGATCACAAAGGCTCTGCCCTGCCTCTCCAGCTTAAAATCCCACACTTTCCTCCAACCTGGAGCAGATGCCTCAGCTACCTGCCACTGACAAAAGGAGAGAAGGTCTGTGGGGCGGGAGGAAGGGGATCAATCCATCTAGCCAATCATAGATAACAGCTTTGTCTTGGGGTTTCTCTTCTCTTTTTAATTTTATTTTTTTCCCCAATTAAAAAAATGGTGGTAAAATACATGTAACATAAAATTTACAATCTTAGCCATTTCTTTCTTTCTTTTTTTTTTTTTTTTTTTTTTTT
>NW_016107407.1:8612911-8634307 GCF_001604975.1 Cebus imitator | reverse complement strand
GCCACCATGCCCAGTTGATTTTTTGTATTTTTAATAGAGACAGGGTTTCACAATGTTGACCAGGATGGTCTCGATCTCTTGACCTCGTGATCCACCCGCCTCAGCCTCCCAAAGTGCTGGGATTACAGGTGTGAGCCACCGCGCCCGGCCATTTCTAAGTATACTGCCCAGTGGCATAATGTGCAGCCATCACCACCATCCATCTCTGGACCACTCATCTTGCAAAACGGAAACCTTGTATCTCTTAAACCACTCCCTATTCCTCCCTGCCCGCAGCCCCCATCTAACCATCATTCTCCTGTCTCTCTCTATGGTTCTGACTACACTGAATGAATACCTCAGACAAGTGGAATCATATGGTGGTTGTCTTTTTGTGATTGGCATATTTCACTTAGCATGATATCCTCAAGGTTCATCGTGTGTTAGCCTGTGTGAGAATTTCCTTCCTATTAAAGGCTGAATAATATTCTACTGTGTGTATATACCACATTTTGCATACCCCTCAAACATTGACAGACACTTGAGTTGCTTCCATATTTTAGTGGTTGTGATTAATCCTGTTGTAAACTTGAGCATACAAAACTCATGGCTCTTGAGCCCCTGTTGCCCATTCTTGACTTGAGGGTTTGGTCAGGGGAGGGTGGAGGAGATTCTTAGGTGCCTATTTTGCTGGTGCTATAAACGGGAAAGTTACATGACATAAGCCCTATTTTTTCTTAAAATTTTAATTATGTGGAATATGCATGTACAATAATAATTGGAGGGTGTGTAAACTTTAATAAAACTAAGAGAATCTCAGGCCAAAAACCTACTTAGTTACATCCTGATAATGTAGCCTAGGACAAGAACACAGGGAATTATGTTTATGTCATTTGTATCAATATATCTAGCCCTTTACATTCGATCATTTCAGGAGTAGCATTGTGCACTGTCAGGGCCACAGGCTCCATAGTCAGGCACCTGTGTTCACATCCTGGGTCGGCAACACCTTAGGTGTGTAACCTTGGACAAGTTAAATGGGGTAATTAGAGTATGTGCTCCTGAGAAGCTTAGGTAGTGCTGGTACTTTGTAAGAAGTCAATAAATGGTAAGTATTGTTTTCTAAACAATATTAATGTTATTAAAAATTATTAATATTATCATTATAATAAATATGATAATAATATTTTTAATTTTAAAAGATTATAATTTATAATAATATTGTAATGATTATAATATTATAATTTATAATGTTTGGAACAGTTGTGTTAGTTGTGGGAAGGCTTTCTGATCTTTACTTTCATACCGCGTCAGTGAAATGGACTTATCTAGAAAGAGTTTCTGAGGTTTTTGTGCTTTGCCCTGGCTGAGCTCTCTCCTCCCAGCACAATCCCTGGGAAAGCTGGGATGGGGTGGGACAGATGGCTTATGCTATGGCAGCCTCCTAGAATATGGACCATCTGCAATACTTCCTGAGCTTGAAGATTCAAGTTGTGAAGCATTCTGTATTTCCTTTCAGCAATGTGTAGTCTCAATTTGAGGTCATTAGACATATTTCCCTGTTTTGACTCTTTAGCATACATGTCTACCAAAGGAACAAAATACCTTGCCATGGCACCACTAAAACTCATAAAAGAAAGAGACTTCAGAACTTTAAATTTGATTTTAAAAATTAGATAGCTAGAAATAGTCTACTAGGCAAGGCAGTAGTTTTATTTTTCTTCCCAATGACAGTACATTGCACACAAATACATTGAAATAATTACAATTTTTAAAACTTTTCAGAGTGAAGCTCTGAAAGTGACAACATTCAGGCACTAACTTTGATAATGGGCAATTTAAACAACATATGGTAGCATTTACAAAATTGTGTAAGTCAATGATCAAAATTAATTCATTAGACATTTAGATTTCTGTCATGTACTTGCATAGGTGTTGCCTTATTCTGTGGGGCCAGTGGTTCTTTTGGTGACATACCATGTAGCAGCTGGAAAACATTACTATTTTCTGTACTTGTCAAAATATTTTGTAATTATTATCCTAATTATATGTATGTGTGTGTGTGCATGTATATATATGTATATATAAACATATATATATATATATATTATTAAATCACAGTAAAGAAAACATTCATAATAAAGTGAACTATTGTGTGAAATGAACTGGATTTTAAAACAAAAATAAATATGAGTCAGATCTTGAGCTGAGTAGCAATTTTACATTAAAAGCCATACAGAAACAAATGACAGCAATTTGATTTTGCTTTCTTGAATCGTCACACAACAGTTTTATATATTTTTAGTATATAAAAAGCAAAGGTTATATCTTAGACTTCATAGGTCACTTCTAAGAGCTGGTAATAATTTATCACTAACATAAACTAATTAACCAATAAAAGTATTCTGAAGTGTTCGATCTAATTATATTATTGCAGCTAAGTCAGTTGTAAGACCTCCATTTTTGGCAGTTGTGCTTAGTGTGAAAAATACTTTCAGGACTTAAAAATTGTTGTGAGTAACTGTTGACATTTTTTAACATCAGACCTAAAGAATTTTACAGATAGTAGGGAGCTGGGCAGTTATCTGGGCTACCTCCTTTATTTTACATAAAACTTTGGAGGTTTCAGAAAAGAGCTTAAACGGTTTATTCCTGGTGATTGGGATCTGTTATTCCTACTTTACTTCTCTATATTTTTCCCTCTTTATTTTTAGCAATGAAAGTTCTGCAACACTAGTGGCTTTGTTTTTGTCTATTTTTATGCCATGGCTAATAGAGTTTGCTTCTTGGTTTGCTAAATGTATTTTCTTTTGGCTATTCAGTAGAAATACTTGTCTTGAGTCTGTAACTTGTTGGTGGAAATAAACTTCAAACTCTGCAAAGTATTTTAAAGAGGTTTATTCTAAGCCAATATGAGTGACTGTGGCCCAGGGAATAGTCTTGATAGCTTCTGAGAAAGAATGACCTAGGCAATTGGGTTACAGTTTGGTTTTATACATTTTAGGGAGATGGGAATTGCAGGTAAAATGCTAAATTAATATATGGAGGGTAAACATTTGCTTGGCCTAAAGAGGTGGGATATCTTGAAGCTGGCAGTGAGATGAGGGGAGGGGTTAGGGAGGATTACAGGTCATAGGCAGATTCAGAGATTTTCCGGCTGGCAATTGGTTGAAAGAGTTAAGCTTTGTCTAAAGACTTGAAGTCAGTAGGAAAAAATGTTAGTTAAGATAAGGGGGCTTATGGAAACCAAAGTTCTTGTTATGTAGAAGAAGCCTCATAGGTAGCAGACTTCAGTGAGAATTTGGTAAATGTACTTTTTGTATCTTTAAAGGTATCAGATGTTTGGTTAATCTCCTAGATCCAGGAAAGGACTGGAAAGGGAAGCCTTCTCTGCACTAACTGAAATTCTCTACAGGTGTCAGTTTCCTCCACAAAGACAACTTTGTGGGGCAATTTCATCATATGTCAAATAAATATATTTAGGGTTAAAATATCTTGATTTCTCTCAGGATCTGCTAGGTGTCACACAGTCCTACACCAGAGTCAGGTTGGAACTTGGTAGCTTATTGCCACAAAGAGTCCATTTTTTCAGTCTTGTAATCTCTGTTTTAATTTTATTTAATTTTAAATTTATTTTAATTAAATTTTATTAATAAAAGTTATTACTTTTATTTGATTAATTTTATTTTACTTTTTTAAAATTTATTTTAATGCTAGTCAGTTGTGTCTAAACTCCAAAAGGCAGGAGGTATATGAGCCATGTCCAACCTTCTTTCTTGTCATAGCTGGGAATTCAGTTTTTCAGATCCCTTGGCCAAGAAGGGATCCATTTAGTCAGTTGGGGGGCTTAGAAAGTTATTTTTGCCTACAAACCTATTAAACTTTCAGTGGCTGTCAGAGAAACAGTCCTTATCCTGATGGCTATCTTCTTATAATGTTTACAGTACCACTGCCTGATTAATTTACTTAAAGTAATTAGAGCTCTCTCAGGTAAAGTGAAGAAAAATCTTTTTAAAATAAAATTACTTTAAATAATTGTACTAGTAACTGTATTAGTCAGTTATCACGTTGCTGTAATGAACTGCTCAAGACTGGGTAATTTATAAAGGAAAGAGTTTTAGGGACTCACCGTTCTGCATTGCTGGGAAGGCCTCAGGAAACTTACAATTACTGCAGAAGGCAGAGGAGAAACAGGTACCACCTTCTCAGGGTGGCAGGACTGAGTGAGTGCAAGCAGGGGAAATGCTAGAAGCTTACAAAACCATCAGCTCTTGTGAGACTCATTATCATGAGAGCAGTATGGGGAAACCACCCCCATGATCCAATTATCCCCACCTGGTCCTGCCATTGATGTGTGGTGATTATGGAGATCACAATTCAAGGTGAGATTTGAGTGGAGACACAGAGTCAAACCATATCCGTAATTTATTAAATATATACTGTGGACTCTTATTAAACAACTTAACTTATGGAAGATCTGGGGGATAGCTGGCCCTCAAGGACACTTGGAACCAAGCCTTGTTTGCCCACAAGATCTTCATGGTTTATCCATTTTTTTCTGCCTGGCTTGACTTCCTTCTTTTTGAAAACAGGTGAATTTTTCTCCAAATATCTGCGAATAGACCTGAGTTTGAATCGTAAGAGTTTCACAAGTCCAGTTCTAAAATTCTAGGAAAAAGACAGTGTTTGGCTTAGCATGGGCTACATGCCTGCTTATAGACCAGTCAGCTGGTGCAAGGAAATGAATTACTACAGCAACAACATCTTGGCTCGTGTGACCACTCTTGGAGGTCAGTCAGTTGTATCCAGGAAATGGGGTCATAGCAGCTTTCATCATAACCATGTGTGAGATTAGCCAAATTATTAAAAAAATTTATGTGCCTCCATTCCTTCATCTGTAAAATGGGATTGAATTTTTTCCCTGTCATAGAGTTCTTCGAGGATTATTTTGAGAACATGCAGCATTCTTTGTAATAGTGCAAACCTGGAACCTAGAGACAACTTAATATAGACATTCATTACCGTATTAGGCTGGTTTGTACATTGCTATAAAGAAATACCTGAGACTGGATAATTTATAAAGAAAAGAGGTTTAATTGGCTCATGATTCTACAGGCTGTACAGGAAGCATCTGGGAGGGCCTCAGGAAGCTTACAATCATGGTAGAAGGTGAAGAGGTGGCATCTCACATGGTGGTAACAGGAGAGAGACACAGAGAGAGAGAGAGAGAGAGAGAGGGGTGTCATGCTTTTAAACAGCCAGATCTTGCAAGAAATCACTCGTTGTTGCAGGAAAGCACCAAGACGATGATGCTAAGCCATTCATGAGAAATCCATCCCACCATGATCCAATCATCTCTTACCAGACCCCACCTCCAATTATGGGGATTACAATTCAACATGAGATTTGAATTGTAATCAAACCTCATGTTGAATTGTAATCCCCAGTATTGGAGGTGGGGTCTGGTAAGAGATGGAGGCAGGGACATACAGCCAGACCACATCAATTACCAAGGGACAAGTTAAAGCAGTTGGTGTACTCAAGCAGTTAACTGCTGTGCAGCCAAAATATACGTCCCCAACAGAAGGTGGGCTTCCTCCTACAACACATGTGACCATTTTCCCTGGTCACAGTTTGCAAAGGTGAGAGCAGAGCTCAACCTGGAATGTACAGCCTGAGACAGAAAGGGACCATGATCCCTGTGTCCTAATGGGAAAGGATTCTTCTTGAGTAGAAAGGTTAGGGCATACCTCAACCTGCTGTGTAGAGGCTGAGACAGAGAGACCATGCTACCTGTGTCCTAACGGGACAGCGTTCTTCTTGAGTTGAAAGTGGTTACTGAGTTTTGTTTTCTCCTATAGAGGAAAGATGAGCAAACACAGGGAGATAGGGACCTGGAAAAGAGAGGGTGCCGAAGTGGCCAGGTGGGGACACCGTGTGATGGTGGTGGGGGGATTTGTTGGTGAGCTACAACCTGTAGGCCAAATCCAGCCCACCACCTGATTTTGCATGGCTCAGAAGTAAAGAATGGTTTTTTACATAAAATGGTTGAGAAAGTTTTTAAAAAGAGTATTTTGTGACTTGTGAACATTATATGAAATTCAAATGTCAGTGTCTATAAATAAAACTTTATTGGAACATGCCAGACCCATGCACTTATGTATTGTCTAGGGCTGCTTTCCCCTGTGCAGAGTTGAGTAGTTTGACAGAGACCATATGGCTCCCAAAACCTATAATATTTACTATGTGATCCTTTACTGAAAAAGTTTGCTGGCCCCTACTTTATAGTATAATGCATGGATATTTGGAAGAGTAAAACAAATTTAACATTTGCTGAGCTCTCATTCTTGCCCAGCATGGCTATAAGTTCTTCTCATGTATGTAATATAATTCTGTGAACAATCCTATAAGGCAGACAGTATTATTATCTTCATTTCACAAATGAGAAAATTGAGACACCTTGGTAATTTTCTCAAAGTCAGGGGATTAGTGAGTAGAAAAGCTGGGATATGAATGTAGGCTGTCCAATTCCAGGGAAATAATCTAGTTTCATTTTCTGTCCTGTTATATGATGTAATTCCTGCCAGTTATCCCTGAAAAATGTCAGTATCACTATGCAACCCATCACTTACTTGATCAGTCTTGCTGTGGAGAAGAGGATTGGTTGGTGACTATACTTGGGGTGTGATGGGAAGGGACACAATGGGAGGGGACAGTAGCCTGGAGGGGTGACACCAATTCACTCCCAGGCTTTACACTGGATGTCATAGAATGGAGGAAATCCCTGCACACGCATGTGTGTGTGGGTGTATATACATAGAAAATGCCTAGAAAGTTTCACCCCAAACTGCAAATAGTATTTGCCCTTGAGGAGCGAAATGGATAATGCAGAATTGGGAGATGTCTACATTTTAATTCTATGCTGTTGGAAATTTTAAATGAGGTGGTAGTCTTTGTAATGCTATTTTCAGAAACTCATATAATCTGGTGAAAAGAACTCTGTGGCCTGTTTTTCCCTTTTGTGAGGTAAAGTGGCTTAACTCTCTTTTAAGTGTCTTAGGTATTGAGAAGAGGTAGATTATTTAATAATACATTTTCCCAAGATGGTGCCTAGAGAGAAAGAAGGTTATCCAGCTACCAAAAAAAAAATGCCCAGCTCCTCTGTTTAGAATGAATCCGACTTAATCAGGAGTGGAAAGCACCTTTCTTCTTTTCAGAGTTACACAAGGGCCCTGGGTTTCCCTTTGCCATAAAGATATTCAACCCCTTCAGAGGATGAAACCCTTCACAAACAGCTTATTATCTGTTCCACTTTCTGCTCTTAGAGCTGAAATAGGAAGTTTCTCCTCTAATGAAAAGATTAAGGAAACCAGCATTTCACTATTGAGATGGGGAAAGACATGCTGTCCTGGCATCTTCATGCCCTCAGAAGTATCATATCCATTTTCTCTTGTCTTCCCTGCAAGTGACTGAGGCAAAGAACAGCCCCAGGGGTTTGGCTACTGAAGGCTGTAAAGGGATGTCAGGGCCCATTCACACTCAGCCATCACTCATGCATGAGGGCAGCTCCCAGCCCTCAGCTCTGGACGCGTGGGGAGGGCTGATCTTCCTGAGCTCTGCTAGAAATCTACTTCGCACGTTGGGGGACTACCTCAAGCTGATTAAAAGAGCAGTGAGTGTTGCTTCCATTTTGGTATAGTGTTAAAAAATTGAGTACTTGAACGAGCTGGACATTTGAGTTCCACTTCTCTTGCAATGTTGAATAAAGACTCCTAATTTAGAAACACAGATTTAGGGGACAAATGATCACACAACTCACAACATAATAGCATACAATATTTTTTTCCCAGCAATCACAATTAAAATAAATTCAGTATAAAGTTGCTAATTTTTCTTTCTTAGAAAAAACTGTCAAGTTTATTCTTACATCATATTCTTTCTCTTTTGTAGGGAGGAATGTCCTTCTTCTTATGAAATTAATTTCATAAGAAACATGAAATTTGCAAGAGCTGCTCTGGTCCTAAGGAGTTGGCAGTGAACAAGACACAGAACATCTCTAAACATGTAGAGCAAATTCTTTTTTTTCTTCTCCAGAATAAGATGTAGCTTTATGATGACATAGTTTCAGAAAACTACAACCCATTAGGGGAGGAGGAGGAGGAGTCAAATACCTTCTCAAAATGATAGGGAAAAGGAAGATGTTAACACCTTGGTAATAAAGTCTGCAACCAGAGCACAGTCATTGGAATATTTTCTCACAATTTTTTGTTTTCAAAGGTTTACTTAATGAAATAGTTACTTGAACTCTCAAAAGAACAGACATTTTATGCAATGAAAAGCATACACACCAAGCCAAAATACAATAGCACTTGGGTATATAGTTCAGGGATCCTTCTAGTGCCAGATGGGGGAACCCAGGCCCTCAGTGAGGGGTTGGTGGGGCTGAGGCTGGAGGGAGGCTGCCCATGCTCCTAGCATATGACTTAGCTCAAAGCACAAGAGCAAATTCCAAAAGACAAAAAAAAAGGCAAATATATAATGCCATACCAATAGTAGTAAGTGCTATGAAGAGACATGAAGCAGAACTAGGAGCTCAAGCAGTGGGACTCAACCTGGGCCCAATGCTGTCAATACTCAAGAGCTTTAAAACATCCTGACACCTTGGTTCTACTTGGAGGGATTCTATTCCAGTTGGTTTGGAAAACAGCTTGGGAATGTGGATTTTTAAGCACTTTGGGTGATTCGAATGTATAGCCAGCACTGAGAACCACTAGGTTACAGAATACAAAACATGCTATTTTAGGTGGGAAGGCAGAGAATGCCTCTTTGAATGACTTACATGAAGAGAGGCATGAATGAAGAGAGAGAATGAGCCAAGAGCAAATCCGAAGTGCATTCAGCTAGGTGCACCACACAGACAAGTCCTGGAGTGAGTGGATGCTTGGCTTGCCTTGGAAAGAGGAGAGAGGTAAGTTTGGGTGGTGCAGAACAAGTGAGGGAAAGAATGACTTAGCATTAGATTGGAGAGGTAGACAAGAGCCAGGTCATTTGGAACCCTGTAAGGCATGGAAAAAACTCAGGTTTATTCTCATGTGATAAGAAACCATAGGGAGATTTTGAGCTGGGAGGTGAAATAATCTAATCTATATTTTGAAGGATTACTCTACATACTCAGATGTATGGAATATAGACCAAATATCAGGTGCGAGATACGCAGGGGATTGTAGGAGATGGGCCAGGGTGGTGGGGAAAATTATAAGAAAGATGTAAACCTTCTTGGAAGGCTGAGAGGTTTTGCAAAGCTTTGGGAGGTTTTGCAAAGCTTCAGAAAGGAATGAGCTGAAGGTGGCTGTCCTTATTCGGGGCAATTAGGTGAGGAGTAGGTACAAAGGAATATAAAATAATTTATCTAAATAGCTTGTTTACTCATGTTGTCCTAAGATCGACCTTTGATCATCTGCACACAGAACTTCTCTCTACTCGTGGGGGGAGGGGGGATTGGCAATGTTAATTACCCTCTAATGGTGTTTACTCGAGACTTTGTCATTTAATCTGTCCTATATAAATGTAGAGTGTCTCTGGCATATCGGGGCTCCCCAGCCAGACTCCAGTTTCTTTGGGGTCTGTAAGCTGTGTGGTCCCCTAGCCACACTCACATAGACAAAACAGCTGTGTCTGCATACTTCTGTCATCCATTGCTCAGGCAGAGTCTGCCAGTCAGATTTGGCAGGGGATCAGTTAGAAACCTTCTGCTCTAAACAGGCTAGAAAGAATGGCGGTTTAGACTAAAAGTATTAGCAGATCCAGGTGGTGGGAAGTGGTTGCATTGGAGCTAATTAAAGGAAGCAAAGCCAAAGGAATTTGCTTTTAAATGGGATGGTGGATTTGGGAGAAATAAAGGAGTAGGGCTGTCTCCTAAGACTTTGTCTTAAGGAAATGTTTCTGGGTAAATGGTGGGTGCCATTTATTAAGTTGAATGACATCAGAGAAAAGATTTGTGTTGGCAGGAGGGGATCAAGTATCTAGTTTTTGGATGTGTTGATGTTTGAGGTGAAATGATGTTGGGGTAGTAAACAGTAGATTTTTTGTTGTTATTTTAAATATCCTCAATTAACAAACAGTTGGTAAGGTTAGTCCCTTAATTTTAAAAGTTTTAGTATTCTGTAAATATTTTAAGAGAGTAAATTTGTGCTGTAGAGCATGATTAGGAAACGTATTCATGTTTATAGAAATCTCCTGGTAAAACTTGTCTAAAATATATTGGAGCATTTCCACCTTTAAGAAATTAATGATCTTTCTTTGACTAGACTGTTGAAGTCAAGTGTTTCTGGTTTTATTATTTCCCTGAAGTATCTCCATTACAGCAGAATCAAAACATTACTCTAATATTAGATTTGGGGGATTTACATAGAAATAAATTTATGAGAGTAGCTGGACCCAAATCCGTTTAGTTTCATGCCATTGTCTGACTATGACATTATGAGACATCTGTGTCCACTGCAAGGTCTCAGAAGATGAAAATCAAGAATGTATGTAAACTAGAAAAGAAACCCTTCTCTTTCAACATTTTAAGTGATACCAGAATATAATATGTTATAAATACTCAGAGATATTGTTAATATTTAGTAAAGTCATATCGAATTTCTGAGATTTCTCCTATTATTTGGCCAAAGGAACAATAAAATAATTGCCTATGATGTCAGCGGGCACATTGTGAATTTGAAAGTTTGTGAGCTGGGTTCCCCTGTGGCTCAGAATGTCTGCACAAATACCAGAATCCAAAGTGTGGATTACATCATCTTCTAAATGGCAGTGAAATGAAGACTTCTTCCATGTTTCTCTGGTGACAGAAGCAAGGAACTAATTACATTCTTTTTACAGAAAAAAAAAAAAAGCAAAAATTAAAATTTCCAAGGATCTTGATATCCTTCACTGAACCTAATTTCCTAATGTCAAATTATCTTGTTTACTGTCACTGGGTACACAGGTCTCTGTCTTGAAAATGTACTTGGCTAAATTGTAAAAGCAATAAAAACCACCACTTGGGGACAGAAACCACGTTTTGTAATTTCATTTTTTGCTAATTTATTTGAAATGAAATTGCAGCTCGGTATCATATGGACACCAGTGAGATTACAAGCATGTTTAAGTTGTGCCTATTTGAGTCAATATTTTGGGAAATTTCAAGGGTCTTTTCATAAACATAAATACTGTGTAAGTAGCTGTGCAATAGTGAAGTCCCTATGATGTTTTTTACTTCCATAATATGGTTTTTGACAGATTTCTTTTTCTGGATTTATGGCATGTGTTCCCAAAGCAGAGCTTGGTATATTTGTTGAGGAATGTTAGAAAAACACACAAAGCCTGCTTCATAGAGGCCTCCCAACAGTGCTTTCTCCTGGTCTGATAAAGCCACTGGTGATAGGATCTGAAAAAGACATTGGGAGTGGCAATTCCCAGGGATTCCTATTCTTCCTCTGCCTTAGTTATCAGTTTGCTGCTTTTTTTGTTGTTTGTTCGTTTTTGTTTTTGAGATGAAGTCTCGCTTTGTCACCCAGGCTGGAGTGCAGTGATGTGATCTTGACTCATTGTAACTTCCACCTCCCAGGTTCAAGCAGTTCTCCTGCCTCAGTCTCCAGAGCAGCTGAGACTACAGATGCCTGCCACTGCCCGGCTTAGTTTTGTATTTTTAGTAGAGACAGAGTTTCACCTTGTTGCCCAGGCCGGTCTCAGACTCCTGACCTCAAGTGATCTGCCTGTCTTGGTCTCGCACAGTGCTGGGATTACAAATGTGAGCCACCACACCTGGCCAGTTTGCTGCTTCTTTTTTGTGAACTTTTCACAATCATGAGAGAAGTTTAAAAACACGATATTCCTGACTCAAGCAGACAATGAAATCCTGCTGGCAAAAAGAAAAATGAGTCTTAGTGGAGTTACTTGAGTCATACACAGACACACAGATGTGCACACACACACATCTGATAAAAATGGCTAACATATGTTTAGCATTTACTTTGCACTCTGTATTTTTAGCACTTAATCCTAAAAATGGCTCAATGATGTAGACACTACTATTAGTTCCATTTTACAGATGAGGAAATGGGCCTTAGAGATTAGGTAACTTGTCCCAATCTACCCAGCCACTAAGTGCAGCAGATGGAAACTCTATCATGGTTCTGCAAACAGTCACATCTATAAAACCTCCAAGAGCAGTGCCAACATAGTCTCCCAGGCTTCTGGGTTCATGAGTCAACCCAGAAAGGTGTACAACACCAGCACCTTCTCTTCACCAACTTTAGGAGACCCACCACATTGCTAGATCTGTGGGTGGAGAATAATTAGTACCTGCTCTTAATGAACGGTATCCTAGAGGCTTGAGAGTTAAAGATATTTAAAGGTAGACTCAGCCAACTAACACCATTTACTTACCTGGCAAAATCTGGTTGATGGGAAAAAGGAAAGAACAATAATTGTCTAATAAAACTAACTTTGCTTTTACTGAAAATTAATTTGGAAAAGGATCGAACTTTTAGTATATAAAAACTAGATTTGAAAGGGATCTCTGGCATCAACAACAGATCAATTCTGGTTTCTTTTTGTTTTAAGTAAATTTTTGAACCTGAGTCTATGTTTTAACATTTTACATGTTGTGAAGTTTCATCATAGCAAAATATGGCTCGCTTTCAGGTCTTAAGCTTCTCCAGTAGGAAATGGCTTGTCTTGAAAGCATTTCTAGCTAAAAAGGCTTCAGCAAGTTCTGGCAACAGTTTGGATCATGAACAACCTTGTTCTTTCTCAAACTGTTCCACTCAAAAGTCATTTCTGCTTAGTCCTTGCCAAATGGCTGGGCTACTCTAAACGCTGCTGCCTCCCAGAATTCATCTCCAGTCAAATTTGCCTTGTCACCTCTCCTGATTAATCTCGGTTCTCTACACCTGAGAAGGGGACAGATCCAGAGGCTGGTAATACACTTAGGCAGTATTTTCCCTTTAGACTGCCAGCCTGAGGCAGGCCCAGGTGGGTGGTGATTCAAGTTGAAACTCACTTTGGCTCAGTCCAAACTTTTGGCTTTGATTTGTAGGAAAACGTTTTTGTAAAGTATGCCAGGGACATGTATTTTTGTTTTTTATATAACAATATGTGGGGAATTGTCATATAGGAGTAAGATTGCTTTGTGGTCCCTTGGCTGGGATGTTTCAAATGCTGTATTACAAGGGAAATCATGTAAAGTTTAGGAACATTACATCCAAGGTTTTGCTAATACATACTGTTCTTAAGAAGAATGGGATTTAAGCACTCCTTTTAAAGAATTTTGAAGCCATCCTAGGGTTTCACAAGAAGTAAATCCACTTGCTGCTGTTACTGTTGTTTTCTCTCAAGTCATGAAAGGACTGGAAAATGATGAATCACAAACCAAGAAGAATCTTCTCATTGTTGTCTTCATCATCTGCCATGAGACTATGTGACTATATAGTATCCTTAAAAATTATTGGCTGGGTGCAGTGGCTCATGCCTGTAATCCTAGCACTTTGGGAGGCCGAGGCAGGCAGGTGGATTGCCTGAGCTCAGGAGTTCGAGACCAGCCTGGGCAACACTGTGAAACCCCATCTCTAATAAAATACCAAAAAAATAAAAAAGATAGCCAAGCATGGCGGCATGTGCCTTTAATTCCAGCTACTCAGGAGGCTGAGACAGAAGAATAGCTTGAACCTGGGAGACAGAAGCTGCAGTGAGCTGAGATTGTACCCTTGCACTCCAGTCTGGGTGACAGAGTGAGACTCCACCTGAAAAAAAAAAATCTACCAAAGGAGATTCCATGAATTGCAAGGTTGATTTATATTTTATTTTATTTTATTTTATTTTATTTTTTGAGACAGGGCCTTGTTCTGTCACCCAGGCTGGAGTGCAATGGCATGATCATAGCTCACTGCATGCAGCCTTGACCTCCTGGGGTCAATCAATCCTTTCACCTCAGCCTTCTGGGAAGCTGAGATCACAGGTGCATGCCACTATGCCCAACTATTTGTATTTTTTGTAGAGACAAGGTTTTGCCATGTTGCTGAGGCTGGTCTGGTCTCAAACTCTTGGGCTCAAATAATCCTCCCACCTCGGCCTCCCAAAGTGCTGGCATTACAGGTATGAGCCACTACAGCTGGCTGATTTTTAGGTAAATTTTTACATGGAAAAATATGGGCCCAAACTGATGTAAGAATCACTTTATTTCTCTTTTCAACTCTTAAGACCAGTTTTTATCTATGGAATGAAGTGGACAGTTGTAAAAAAATTATTAAGCAAACCATCACAAAATTTTTTAAAACAGGAGTTATTAAAATGATTGCTTCAATTCTCTACATATTAATATAAAGCAGACATATCATTTATCATCCAATGACCTATAGTCCAGTTCTGTTTCTCTAGTTAATTTTTTTATGATTAATATTTTAAAGTCTATCTAAGACTTATAGGTCCTGAGAGTGTGCATGATAAGAATCTGCTTGAATTAAACTAAAATTTATTATAAAGCATGTATACAAGTTAAAATTTATTGTTAATAAGTTAAAATAATACTTTAGGTAGAATTATTTGGTGGGTATATGAATGTTCCCTGTAAAATTCTTCCCACATCCCTGTCTACATGAAAGTTTAAATAATAAAAAGTTGTGAGGAAAACCAGGCTAGATGTGACTGATGGGACCTCTCCAACTTTCCCATTAGACAATCCAAGAAGATATACAAAAGGACAAAAACTGGAAACAAAACTGGAAACTAAGGGGGAGAAACATCTGCAAAATTGAAGACAGTTCCCACAATTTCCACTATGCTATCATTGGAAGGGGGCAAAGGACATGTTCTGGGACTATATGTGCTGTGAATTATAAACGAGAGCAGCAAGAATAACAGGGATAAAGAAAGAAAAAGGCTTTGACTCACCTAGCCTGGCTACATAGAACAAGGAGCTCTCTTGACCTACAGCCTCAAAGAGGCATTCAGCCATCTTCTTGCTATATATGGCTCCCTTATAAGCCGGCCAAAGTCAAGCTCCTTCTCCATTGACCCAACCCTGGCCCCTCAGTAACTGCTCTTCTCTGTGTCTATTCCAATTCTAAAACTCCTGATATGGCTGGGTGCAGTGGTCATGCCTGTAATCCCAGTACTTAGGGAGGCTTAGGTGGGCAGATCACTTGAGGTCAGAAGTTCGAGACCAGCCTGGCCACATGTGAAACCCCATCTCTAATAAAAATAAAAAAATAGGCTGTATGTCATGGCACATGCCTATAATCTCAGCTACTTGGTAGGCTGAGGCAGGAGAATTGCTTGAACCCAGGAGGCAGAGGTTGCAGTGAGCTGAGATCACATTACTGCACTTTTAGCCTGGGCGATGGAGTGAGACTCTGTCTCAAAAAAAGAAAAGAAATTTCTTAATCATTATTGCTTCCAATTTTTCCCATGTTCCACTCTCTTGCTTTTCCTTCTGAAACTCTAATGACATGTACAATGTTAGGCCACTATTGTTATTGTCCCACAAGAACGCAGACTGTTTTTCTTTAACCTTCTTTCCCCCCTCACCTCTGTTTAGGTTAATTTGGATAATTTCAATTGACTTGTCTATAGGCTCACCAACTTCTTTTACTTCTGTTATGTCCAGTCTGCTAAGTCCACTGAATGATTCTCATGGCTGTTATTGTACTTATTATTTCTACATTTCAATTTTTTGAAGTCATTTCCAACTCCCTGTGGATATTGCCCACCTGTTTTATTCTGAGTGTCCATCTTTACCAACTAGATCCTTTGACTTATTTATTACAGTTATTTATTTATTTATTTATTTATTTATTTTTATAGAGATGGGGTTTCACCAACTTGGCCAGGCTGGTCTTGAACTCCTGACCTTGTGATCTACCCACCTTGGCCTCCCAAAGTGCTGGGATTACAGGTGTGAGCCAATGTGCCTGGCCTATTAAAATAATTTTAAAGTCCTTGTCTGATAATTTCAGTATCTGAACCATCTCTGGGTTTGCTTTTATAGACTATTTCTTTGTTTGACCATAGGCCACATTTCATTACTTTTTACATTGAAATTAAGAATTTCTAAACACATCATAAAATAAGTGAAAATATGGGGAAAGTATTGGAGAAGACATCTTCCACTGTATAACTGACAGAGGAATGGTATTCAGAACATTTAGAGAACATCTATTATGGAAAAAACAGAGAGAAGGGGGCAAAAGACTGAACAGGCACTTCACAAAAGGAGAAATCTAAATGATCACTAGGCACGAAAGGGGCTCATTAGTGATCTCATTAGTGATCAGAGAAATGCAAATTAAAATCACAGTGAGATAGTCTTACAATATCATCATACAGGTGACTTTTGAATTTCACTGTTTATTGGCTTGGAATACCTTTTAAATATCTAGACATTTGGTATGTGGAGCTTAGTTGTTGAAAATGGTAGTAGAGACTGACTATCCAAGATATTTCGGTAAATAATTTCTTATTGACAGAAAAGTTGCATGGTACCTTTCTTTAAACCATTTGATTGAAAAAATGTGAGACCTCACCATACCAAGAGTTGGCCAGAATGTGGCACTGCAAGAACCCACATGTACAATGGATAACAGTTTAAATTGGTACCACTGCTTTGGGAGATGGTTTAATACTATATGGGTAATGTTTAAGGTATGCCTACCCTATGGCTCAGAAGCTTTACTTCAAGGTATACCCTAGATACATGTACAAGCATGTTCACAGTAGTGTTGATAAAATTGCCCCAAACTGCAAACAATGCACATGGTTATTATCAGGAGAAATGACAAATTGTGGTATTTTTATAAAGTAGAATATAATACAGCAATGAATTTGGATGCATTAAAGTTGCACAAAATATGGATGCATCTTATTAAAATTTTTAGAAAACAAAGTACATATGGTAAAACTATATATTAAAAAACGCAGGAAATGATTCGTATAAGTTGCGATAGCAACTTGACCTTAAATGGGTAGATGGGTTGGGAGTAGGAAGGACTGCACTGGTCAGTTGCTGCAGTGCTAGAAAATGTCCATTATGTGACCTACATGATGGTTGCACCAGTTTATGTTTCTTCAACTAATTGTTAAACTATGCATGTACATTTTATATGTGAATAATATTTCACAATAAAAAATGTATGTTTGTATGTGATTGAGAGAGACTGATTTTTGGTTTGGCATGTGTGGTCCTGGTAAACTTGCTCACTGATGCAGGAATTACAAGTAACAATAAAGTTTTTACTACTTAAAGAAAAGGGATTGAAGATGAGAAACTCAACATTCAGTTACAAGAAGAGAAGTCAGGATGGTATAGTTCAGAGTAGACATGGATTGACATACAAAAGGGCTAGTGAGCTCAAGAACTACTTGTCTTTTCCGGTGACATCCTCGCCTTTCTTTATCTGTGCTGAATTTTCCTACATTCATAATGACTTCAAAATAATTTTAAAGTTTTCTCCTAAAGATAGAAGACACCAGAACAGAATATTTCCGTTTTCCCAGCTGAAGCCTCCCTTGTTATGGAGAAGTGAATGAATCACATCTGCTCACTCAGAGTTTTACTATGCCTTTGAAGTTACGAATTTTCAAAGTACAGTAGCAAAAAGGAATAACAGTATAATTTTGGGTTTTGTTTACAGAAGTTACAAGATATATATTCTGAATTCAGGGCCCATCCTCTGCTATATGAATACTTCATTCTTGGTTTTGTCCTTCACAGTTCTAGAGACAAGCTACAATTTTGTAGCTATATATGAATGTTTCTGTGCGATCGAGAGACTGATTTTTAAAAAGGTGTCTAAGTTTTAGTAATACTAAGAGTTGGTTGTCAAATTTTTAACTCCTCTAAGAATAAAAAATAAAAATAAAATTACCTCCCTACATACACACACTAAAACCCTCATTAAAGCTTCCTATAACTGGAACAAGGATGGCTCTACCTTCTCAGAAAGGGAAAAAAGATCCTTATGTTCTGTATGAACACAATTACAGTGAGTATTCAAATAAGAGGAAGTTGAGGGAACTGAAAGATCCTTTCAAGGAAGAATGAATAGCTAAGAGAGTTAACGGAGGAAATAAGAACATTCATTCAGGTCATGACATTGCTAATTTGGAACAGGCTGACTTCAAATGTTTAAAATAATAATCCTGAAGAAAAGCACATTAAATCACACTGATGTGATTTAAATTAGAGTAATAAGTGAAATTAGGCAACAACAAATAATGGCTAATTTTGAAAAATCTGTCCAGGATGATTAATTACATTATAAAAATGAGTTTTTAGGAAATGAATGATTTCCCATAGGCATTTCTGCAGGGCAGATACTTTTTGATTTGGAGAATACCAGCAGGCTAAGTCAAGGATTCCTGCACCTTTTCTAGAGTCTGCAGGTCAGGTTATAACAGGTCAGTATCTCCAGTTTTCTTTTGCATTCCTGCAACAGAGAAAAGGGAAGCAAATGCAGAGAACTGGAAGGAAAGGACCACAAACTATATTCTCGTGTACTCTAAGTGTAAAGAACTCTTAGGAGTTGGAAGGTGTATTAGTCAGTGTTCTCTAGAGGGAGAGAACTAATAGGATATATGTATGAAAGGGAGTTTATTCAGGAGATTTGACTCACATGATCGCACGGTAGAGTCCTATGATAGGCCATCTGCAAGTTGAAGAGCAAGGAGGCCAGTGGTGGATCAGTCTGAGTCCCAAAACCTCAAAAGTAGGGACACTAACAGTGCAGCCTTCAGTCTGTGGCCAAAGGCCCAAGAGTCCCTGGTAAACAACTGGTGTAGGTCCAAGAGTCCAAAAGCTGAAGAACTTGGAGTTGGTGTTTGAGGGCAGGAAGTATTCAGCATGGGAGAAAGATGAAGGCTGTAAGACTTATGAAGTCTGCTCTTCCATCTTCTCCTGCCTGCTTTATTCTAACCATGCTGACAGCTGATTGGATGGTGCCCACCAAGACTGAGGGTGGGTCTGCCTCTCCCAGTCCACTGACTCAAGTGTTAATTTCCTTTGGCAACACCCTCAAAGATACACTGAGGAACAATACTTTGTATCTTTCAATACAATCAAGTTGATACTCGGTATTTACCAACACAGAAGGCTTGGATCCCAGATCCCTTTTTATTTTTTTTTGAGACAGGGTCTTGTTCTATTGCCCAAGCTGGAGAGCAGTGGTATAATCATATAGCTCGTGGCAGCCTCAAACTCCAGGGTTCAAGCAGGATTTCTATCTCAGCCTCTTGAGTGGCTGGAACCAGGCTCACCTAATTAATTTTTTTTTTTTTTTTATAAAGACAGGATCTTCCTACGTTGCTCAGGCTGGCCTTGAACTCCTGGGCTCAAGTGACCCTCCCACCTCAGCCTCCCAAAAAGTTGGGATTACAGGTATGAACCACCGCATCTGGCTCTCTAGACACTTATTAGTTGTAGGATTTAAAGTAAGACATTTAACCTTTATAGGGTTTTTTTTTCTTTTAATCTGTAAACTAGGGATAAAGATATTTATTTTATTTACATCGTTGGGTTGTTGGAAAGATCAAATAAGTTATGTGTTGGGCTGAGTGCGTTGGCTCAAGCCTGTAATCGCAGCAATTTGGGAGGCCAAGGCAGGCGGATCACCTGAGGTCAAGAGTTTGAGACCAGCCTGGTCAACATGGTAAAACCTTGTCTCTATGAAAAATACAAAAATCAGCTGTATGTGGTGGTGCATCCCTGTAGTCCCAGCTACTAGGGAGGCTGAGGCAGGAGAATTGCTTGAACCCAGGAAGCAGAGGTTGCCCTGAGCCTAGATCATGCCACTACACTTATGCCTGGGCCACGGAGTGAGACTTTTTCTCCAAAAAAAAATAAATAAATAAACACACACACACACACCCACACACACAACCACACACACAAACAAAAAAAAAATTCCAAAAGTAATGTGTTGTGAAAATACAAAGTAAATTATAGAATAATTATCACCGCATTCTAGAGCAACTCTGCTGCTTGTTACACACAGCTTTCCCAGCATCCTTTGCCCTTGACCCAGCTCTGACTTTGTTGTAGGACCTCTGGGTTCTATCATGGAGCCAGGGATAAGACCGCAGCAGGAGTAGCATGGACGGTGGGAGATGAAGAAGCTGAACAGCACAATACCAATAGCTTCATTGCCCCAGGTTACTAGCTCCACTTTCTGTTAGATTCATAGCCGGGAAGAACATTTACTTAGCAATAACAGAAATGATTCCGAACAATCTTCTCGCTAGCTTTGAATCATCTCATTCTGATTTCTAAAATTAAGATTCAGGATTGCTGTGAAGGCAGGTTCTTATTCTGAAGCAATTACCTTCTCTACCGGAAAGAGCTCCATCCACATTGTTGAATCATAAAATGAGCTCAGTACTGTGGAATTTGATTTACTGCTTAAGACAGGCAGGACTGTACAGGTTTTAAACGTGGTAACACTGTACAAAATATAATGCACCTTTTAATGGGGTGTGGAGGAGAGTTCTAGTGAGAGAGTTCTCTCGACTTTCCTGGGGCAGTACACAAGCTTTGCATTGATATTACTAGCTCATGGTTGGTATTCCTGAACATCTAAGAACAGGGTCACCTTAGAAGTGAATTTTCTCATTCTTTTTGAGGGTTCACAGGCTAAGGAGGGGACCTTTAAGGTTAAGAGATGTTGATGTGTGTGTAGGCACTCAACAATATTGATATCAAGACTAACCGGATTATCTTGCCTTGCCACCAAAACTGTTTCTCAACAGTGGGGCCATTCACATTTTGAACTGGATAATTCTTTGTTGTGGGAGCCTGTCCTGTGTATTGTAGGATATTTAACAGCGTCTCTGTCCTGTCCTTATTAGAGGACAGTAGAATTCCCCAAGCTATGATTATTAAAATGTCCCCAGACATTGCCAAATGACCCTTGGGAGGCCGAATTGCTCCCTGTTAAAAATCATTGCACTAAAACCATTAATTTAACTTACGGTACAAAAATACTTTCTGCTTCTTGAAATTAATTGTTAGGAAGGAATCTGCTTTGCAAATCATCAGTCAACAAATTTTATTTATCACTAATTTTTTAAAACAATTATTTGTATGCCACTTTGTAATTTACAAAAGGCTTCTATATACCTTAATATGGATGAGAAAAAAGAAAAAGTTAATATTTGTTGAGTATTTACTATATGCTGTCTGATAAAGGACTGGCTTCAAATACATCCTTTCATTTAGGTCTCACAGAATCTCCGTGTGAAAGTTAATTTCCCAAATTTTACGCAAGAGAAAACAAACTTAGAAATGTTAAGTAGCCAAGCACGGTGGCTCATGCCTGTCATCCCAACATATTGGGTGGCCGAGGTGGGCTGATCACTTGAGGTCAGGAGTTCAAGACCAGCCTGGCC
>NW_016107407.1:8600394-8612702 GCF_001604975.1 Cebus imitator | reverse complement strand
AAAAAAAAAAAAAAAAAAGTTTAATAGCTTTCCCGAGAATACAGCCTATCATCTGACTTCAAGTTTTACTACTCTTTAACCCACATCACCGCTGGGACAAGTAGCAATTATGATCTATGTGTCAGAATTAGCCATATCAGAAGAGCCATGGTCATTTTTTACAGGGGTGTCATATTTTTCCATTTTACAGTTTAAGTGTCTGGCCCCAAATCAGCAAGGCATGTATCATCATTAAAAGAAAACTGAAGCTAAAATAACGAATCAACTTAGTGTCTTTGGCTCACTAAGCTACAGTATCCTTCCACCTCTGTCTGGTTTGCACCTAGGCATACTGTAAAGCAGGTGGGGGCCAGGTGCAGTGGCTCACGCCTATAATCCCAGCAATTTGGGAGGCCAGGGTAGGTGGATCACCTGTGGTCAGAAGTCCAAGACCAGCCTGGGCAACATCGTGAAGCCCTGTCTCTACTAAAAATTCAAAAATTAGTTGGGCGTGGTGGTGCCTGCCTGTAATCCCAGCTACTCAGGAGGCTGAGGCAGAAGTGTTGCTTGAACCCGGGAGACAGAGGCTGCAGTGAGCCGAGATCACACCACTGCATTCCGGCCTGGGTGACAGAGTGAGACCCTGTCTCAAAATAAATCAATAAAATAAATAAATAAATAAATAAATAAATAAAACAGGTGGGTAGCAGGGTAGCTAAGATAGCAGATGTTACCAAGGGTCTGAATCAGTGAATGGGGTTTTCATTGCAGCCACATAAACAAATTTGAAATTACATATTAGATTCCTCTTTTCTTAAAAGTCCTCTAGCCATCACATCTTCAGAATGCGTTCCCAATCTGTATGGGCATCTTTTCCCAAGCTGCAATTTGCCATCACACAGCCCAAGCAATCCTCTCTCTCAGTATCCCCTCTTATTCCCTGATTATCCAGGTCCCTTCACTTTTAGCTCTCTCCTAAATTAGAATCTATTTAGTTATAGGGTAGAACAATGGGTTGTCTGCTTCTTCCTCATGTTGAGGTCTGTCCACCTTCTGCATGTTTGAAAACACATTCATCACTTTGCTAGACCACCTGTTTACCCCTGGGTGGTACTGAAGAATTGGCAAACACTTTGCAATTTCCTTCTTTCTTCTGTAATCCTTTCCTTGTGTAACTCCTCCCAAGCTCTGTAAGTGGAAGAATTCAATATGGACATTTATTTTCCCATTGATAAGAATCATCTAGCCATCCTCCATATACATGCTGAAAGGAAGCAGTGGTTACTCAGTTTTTAATGTTTGTCATACTCTGTATTGAAGTGTAAAATACATATTGAAAAGTACACAATTCATAAGTATACATACCTATTTTTATAAACTGAACATACCTGTGTCACCAGCATCCAGAACAAGGAATTCTCTACCCATTGGATCTCATCTTTGGCAGCATATTAGAATTATCTAAATATTTTTTTAAAAGTTCATGCTTTAAAAAAGGCATGGTACCTTCTCGAGGGATGGCATCCAACATCAACAGCTTTAAGTTCTAGGTGTCCCTAAAGTGTGACTCAGGTTGAAAAACAGTGCAACTTCTCACCCTCTCCTTGAAGCTCCCTTCCATCTCACTTTTAGACATGTCAGCAACTCTGAGAGAACTACATTCTCAAGGTGATCAAATTTATTTCAAGCTTGATTCTCTACCTCTTAAACATTTGATAGGGCACCATTTTTTTTTTCACATTAAAAGACTATCCTTTAGTTGTTAGAAACTGGCAGAACACGTCTATTATATCTCAATTTACTTCTGTTGAGCACTGGGCAAGAATGATCGGATCACCTTGGATGGAGATCTGATCATTAGCACCCACTCCTAGGATAAGCCCAGTCTTCTCTAGCACTAAATTGTGCCTTCTTCGGGTCACCTTTGCTAGAAGAAAAAATAAACTTTCTGATAAACTTCTTACCTTTAAGCCCCGGCTTTGAATCCAGGTTCTCAAGTCAGCCCTTCATAGCACAACCCCTAGGGGAATCATTGTCATTGATTTAACTATCTTTGATGAGATTGGCTAAATCAATGATAATGATAATAACCATGATCTATTGAAGAGGTGCTAGTTTCTAGAAATTATATATTAATTGTGTTAAATAATGCAATCAACCCTTAAATGTAGGTATAATTCATTCCATTTTACAAATAAAGAAATTGAGGCTAAAAAACTTGAATGACTTGCCTCATCATTCGGACAGTAAATGACTGCATGAAGATTTGAAACTGTCTGATTAGGTGCTGCTACTTTTAATAAGCAAAGCTGATCCTTCATGTCTCCTCTCTAAGGTAAAGCCATTAACTCTTCTTAAATGCTTGGTGCTCTTATCCCAACCCTGGATTCCCCAAGTGTCCTCCTCCTTCAAAGTCTCATATGAAAGTAGTTATCTATTGTTCTCCATCCAGAGCCCTGTCTTCTTTTTGGAGATAGCTGCCTATCTCCTAATTAGCAACAGTTCTATGCTCTGTGCAAAATATGATGAGTTCATCTTTGGTTCTTCCTGGATAATACCTTCACTTTGTGAGAGTTTTACAAATACAATGCCTTAGCTAGGATTGACTGTAATGTCAGGGATTTTAGGCTTCTTGAAGGGACAGTAATATCGGGAGCTTTTAGAGATTTTCTGAATGGACCAATAAGGACTCTTTGGTTGGCAAGTAAGGGGAGCCCAAATTTAATCTGGCTTAAAGGAAAAGAGAGTATACCAGCAAAATATTGGAAAGATAGGGGAGGAAGAAAACGTCAATTTTCTTTACCTTCCTACATTCTCTAACTGGGGACCTGTGAATTAGACTGATAAAATACAGATTAACAAGAAGAAAACATAGTTTATTAACATGTGCAGCATGCATACATGCAAGAGAAACCCAGTGATAAGTAACCCAAAGGGGTGCTTAGAATCTGGGCTTATATAACATCTTAACAAAGGACAATAAATTTATGGAGAAAAGAAAAGAAGAGGCTTTAGGCTTTCAAGGTCTGAAAATTATGGGAAGGTAAATAAATATATGGGGGAAGCAAATGGAACAGGATTTGTTTGTGAAGGTTCATCTTGACACCCATTTTTCATCTTCTTCATGGCCATAAACTTCTCCAGGAAAGAGGACTTATGGCAATCTTCATTTCTGGAAAGTTTCCGGTTTTAGCTATGGGAAGGATTCTTTCTGCAGCTGTTAGATCTCAAATGTTTTTGGCTCAAAATAATCCATATGCCAAAGTGGTATATTTTGGGGTTGCATATTTTGATCACCTACACAAACACCAGAGAGTGAAAGAACTGATGAGCACACAGCTTTGTGGAATATAGAATATAGAATATTCTATATAGAATATAGAATATAGCACTTTGTTATTTTTAGTTTTATTTTTAAATTTTTTATGTCCATTGGTAATTGGGGATCAGGTGGTGTTTGGTTGCATAAGCTCTTTAGTGGTGATTTGTGAGATTTTGGTGTGCCCCTCACCCAGGCAGTATACATTGCACACTATTTGTAGTCTTTTATTCCTCACCCCCTTCCCACTCTTCCTCCCTGAGTCCTCGAAGTCATTCTTATGCCTTTGCATCTTCATAGCTTATGAGTGAGAATCAATACGATGTTTGATTATCATATGAATTACTTCACTTAGAATAATAGTTTCCAATCTCATCCAGGTTGCTGCAAATGCCATTAATTCATTCCTTTTTATGGCTGAGTAGTATTTCATCACATATATACACCACAGTTTCTTTATCCACTCGTTGATTGATAGGCACTTGGGTTGGTTCCACGTTTTTACAATTGCAAATTGTCCTGCTATAAACATGAGCATGCAAGTATCTTTTTCGTATGATGATTTCTTTTCCTCTGGGTGGATACACAGTAGTGGCATTGCTGGATCAGATGGTAGTTCTACTTTTAGTTCTTTAAGGAATCTCCATACTGTTTTCCATAGTGGTCATACTAGTTTACATTCCCACCAGCAGTGTAGAAATGTTCCCTGTTCACTGCATTCATGCCAGCATCTACCATTTTTTGATTATGGCCATAGAATACAGCACTTTAAATGAACCACAGCACATATCTCAACATAGTTAAACACCCAAAACATAGTTAAACCCCCTGGATGAAAAAGGCAAGCTGTAGAAGTAATTATATATTTGGATAAAATAATAAAGTTTAAAATTCTGTAAGTTTGGGGATGCATAAATAGGCAGATAAAAATATAACATCATGTATGGGCATGACAATAATTATTGTATTAGTCCATTTCACACTGCTGATAAAGACATACCTGAGACTGAGAAGAAATTGAGGTTTAATTGTACTTACAATTCCACATGGCTGGGAGTCCTCAGAATCACGGTGGGAGGTGAAAGGCACTTCTTACATCACAGCAGCAAGAGAAAATGAGGGAGAAGCAAAAGCAGAAACCCCTGATAAACCCATCAGATCTCATGAGACTTATTCACTATCATGAGAATAACATGGGAAAGACTTGCCCACATGATTCAATTACCTCTCCCTGAGTCCCTCCATAACACGTGGAATCCTGGGGAATACAATTCAAGTTGAGATTTGAATGGGGACAAAACCAAACCATACCAATTGTGTCTGGGTGAGAGGAAAATAATAGATTGGATCAGGGAGGAGCACACAGGGAGGTCTTGATCCTGTCTTTAAAGTTTAGTGCTTCACATTAATAACACATAATATTTGATGCTTAATACATTTGATAAAACTTGTTATTCACATTATTCTCCACAGATGTATACGTTTAAAATATTTCATAATTTTCTTTAAAAAGGGAACCCACTGGCTCATGTCACAGAAAGATCTATGTGTATCTGGCTGTGGGTCTGACTCAATCCAGGGACTCCAGTGGTGGTATCAGGAGCGGTCTCCAGCTTTTGGAGCTACTTTTTTCTCTCTAGGTGCTATTCTTATTTAGGTTCTTCATTCTCAATAGCTAGAGGTCTCCTAATACCTCCAGGGCCCTATCTTAACCTGTTGGCATCTCTTGCAAAATGGACTTCTCTCTTCTCAAAGTTTCTGTAAGAGTCCTAGAATTTCACCCCATTGAATAATGTACCCATCCTTGAATTACATCATTTTCATACAGGGAGTAAGCTGATTAGCTGGACCTTTTTAATGGGCACCCTCTGGAATTGGTGAAATAGGAGATCAGCTTCTTTCAATGGACATTAAGAGAGAGGTTTCCCAAGGAAAATAGGAGTGTGTTAACTGAACCAGGATAAATAGATTTGGGGTAACAGGAAACAATAGCTATTTAGCCTTCCATAAAGAATTGTGTGTACGCTATATCAATGATTATCTTAAAACAATGCCTGCTGTGCTCCCCTGTATCTAAGTGACAGTGACTTAAAGGGAAATATAAATTGGTATCACCTTGAGAATATGTCTACATATGCAAACTCATAAGTAAAATGTCAGAAAATATAATTTAACAGTATATAAAGGAATGACTTACCAAGATGAATCTTAGGATAGAATAATATAACAAATCCATTTCAAAATCCAACATAATACATTGGATTAATAACTTATCAGAAATGACAAACCATAGGTGAAGCTCTACAGATATTCTCATTAAAATTAGGGGAAAAAAGTGATGCATGTTATTGTCACTAATATTTTATTTTTTCTAATATGCTAGTCAATGCATTAAGGAAAAAGGCAGATAAAAAGTATCAAGAATAGAAAGTGGAAGAATTGTCCTATCAACAAAAGACCAAAACTAACAGACGTGGACAGATTTAGTTGTTTATCAGCAAGAAGAACCTAATCTAAAAGACAAGGATACAAGCATGCTTTGAAACAGGAGCAGTGGGAATGTTAGAAACAGAGCCAGGTTGTTCTAAGAATTATCCCAAAACTAGAGAAAAAGAACAGGACACAGCCCCCAGGCAATGAGGCTGGCGGGAGTGAAGCCGGAAGCAGATTCCAGCCAGCTGGCCTGATCTACAATGCACTGAGAAGCCCTGGCACTGTGAGTAGAGAAGCCCTGACTCTCCAAGTGCTATAGATAGGAGAGCTAGTTAGGGGCCTAGACTTCCCATGGTATGTATTTGCCAATACCTACTTGTGCACTGGAGCTATTGGCATGCTTGCCATGAGTACCCTTACATGAGAACAGCAGGGCAAGAGATTTTGATATGGTGCTGGGTTGGCTCATTGTTGGTTTGGGGGAGGGAGAGGTAGCCTATTCCTAAATAGATACTCCTTTAAAAATATAATTGAGTTGATAGTGGAGGGCAGAGGGCCACAGTATTATAGCCTTCTTTGTACCTCTATTTGTTGGGTCCTGAGTTCTTGTTCCACATCCAAGAAGAATGAGATTACTCTGACAATTGAAGGGTGAGAAGGGTGGAGAATAATTTTACTGAGCAATGAAACAGCTCTCAGCAGATAGGGAATGTGAGAGTGCTCCTTCATCCAAAGTTAGGTGGTCTCTCTCTCAGTGTGGCTGGGTCTGGGGCTCTTATAGGCTTAGAATGGGGAGGTTTGTGAGTATGCAAACAAAGACTAAAACAAAGGCACCACTCAAAGGTGGACACAGCAGTGTAGAATACCAATTAGGAAAGGGTAGGTTTATCTAAAACAGGTGAAGGATGGAGATCAATCAGAGGAAAGTGTGCCAAATGGGAAGAGAGGTTCTCAATCTGGTCTCAGGATTTACCCGAGACTGTCTTTGACTTGAAGTTTGGGTTTCCACTGGGACCTGCCCCTGTCTGTCTTGGATTTGTCTGCCTCCTGACTCTATCATGACTGAGCCCATGGACACAGGCTCGGTTATAAACATTCATGGCAGAGCAGGGGTAACTATCAAGGATTAATTACCAAGCTCACACAATTGGGTCCGATCCTATTCAGCATACCAAAGATGCCAAATTGGCCACTGGGTAGTGCATACATTGGATAGATCCAATAGCCCTACAAAACTGTTGAAAATTGAAAAAGGTAGGTTGAAATTTGTTTCCTGAACCAAGTCAGGTAGGCTCCTTGCTTAAACAAAATGTCAACATTCTGGATAGGGTTTAAATAAGATTCAAAGTCTCGTAACACAATATGTAAACTGTTCAGAATATAATCCAAAATTATTCAGTTTACAAAGAATCAGGGACAACTTAAAAAGACAATAAGCAGATTCCAGTGCTGAGATGATGCAGATTTTGAAATATCAAAGATCAAAATTACGACAACTTTAAATATTTCAATTAGCTTCATTGCAATTCTAGAATAGGGCAATACTTCATTCCATCAAACAGAAAAAATGTTCTGATGAGCTGAGAAGATGTTGGCTTTACAGACAGAGAAGAGCTGCAGAAAACAGAAGCAAAGAACAAAGAGCACATTAGTCATTTCAAAGCTATTTTTTTTTTGTTGTAAGCTTGGGACAGGGAGAGAGAACAACAGAAAAATAACTGATTTGTTAATATCAGGATACTTCAGGCTACTTTGAATAAGTTTTAAAATTTTTTATTGATATATAATATTCGTATGTATTTATTGGGTATATGTGATATTTTGTTACATGCACAGAATGTGTAATAATTAAGTCAGGGCATTTCAGGTCTTCATCATTTTGAGTAGTTATCTTTTCCATATTTTGAGAACATTTCAAATTGTCTCTTCTAGCTATTTTGAAATATATGATATATAGTTGTTAACCATAGTCACCCTACTCCACTATCGATCATTAGACCTTATTCCTTTTATCTAAACATATGTTTGTTCCATTAACTAATCTCTGTTTATTCCCTTACTCCCAGCACATAGCCTTCCTTGCCTCTGGTATCCATCATTATACTCTACAGCCTTGGGATCAACTGTTTTAGCTCCCACATATGGGTGAGAACATTTGATACTTGTCTTTTTGAGCCTGGTGTATTTCAATTAACATAATTAGCTCCAGTTCCATCCATGTTGCTGCAAATGACAGGATTTCATTATTTTTTATGGCTGGTAATAGTCTATTGTGTACGTGTAACATGTTTTCTTTATGCATTTATCTGTTGATGGACATATAGGTTGATTCTGTGTCTTTGCTATTGTGAATAGTGCTCCAATAAATACAAGAGCGAAGGCATCCCTTTGATATATTGACTTATTTTCCTTTGAATAAATGCCCAGTAGTGGGGTTGCAGGAGCATAAAGAAGTTCAAGTTTCAGTTTTTCCACCCCAAAACTCTGAGATCTGATTAAAAAAATTCACTAAAATTACAGGTTAAAAAATCAACATACACAAATCAGTAGTATTTCTACACACCAATTACGAACTAGCTAAGAAAGCAATCAAGAAAACAATCTCATTTCCAATAACTACAGAATAAAATAAATACCTAGGAATAAATTTAACCAAGAAAGCGAAAGAGCACTATTAAGAAAACCTGCCAAATACTGATGAAAGAAATTGAAAAGGACACAAACAAGACATCTGATGCACATGGATTGGAAGAATTAATATTGTTTAAATCATCATACTGACCAAAGCAATCTATAGATTCAATGCATTCCCTATCAAAATACCAGTATCATTTTTTCACAGAAATAAAAAAAATCTTAACGTTTATGTGCAATCAAAAAAGAACATGAATAGCCAAAGCTATCCTAAGCAAAAAGAATAAAGCTAGAAGCACACTACCAGACTTCAAAATATATTACAAGATTATAGTAACCGAAACAGCATGGTATTGGTGTAAAAACAGACACTTACATTAATGGAACAAAATAGAGAACCCAGAAATAAATCCATGTAGTTAGAGTCAACTGAATTTTAACCAAAGTGCCAAGAACATATATTATGGAAAAGGCAACTTCAATAAATGGTGCTAGGGAAATTGTATATCCATGTGCAGAGGAATGAAACTGGAACCATCTCTCACCATATACAAATATCAACTCAAGATGGATTAAAGATTAATTCAAGACCCGAAACTATAAAACTACTAGAAGAAAACATGGGAGAAATACTGCAGGACATTGGTGTAGGGAAAGATTTTATGGCTAAGACCTCGAAAGCATAGGCATAAAACCAAAAATAAATAAATAGGGTAATATTAAATTAAAAGGTTTCTGCACAGCAAAGGAAACAATCAAGAGAACCTGTTGAATGAAAGAAAATATTTACAAACTATTCATCCAACAAGGGACTAATATCCAGGATGCACAAGGAACTCAAACAACTCAGTAGTAAAAAACCAAATAATCTCCTTAAGAAGTGGGAAAAAGACATGAATGATATTTCTCAAAAGAAGGCATACAAATGACTAACAGGTACATGAAAAAATGCTCAACATCACAAATCATCAGGGAAATGCAAATCAAAACCACAAGGAGATATTATCTTACCCTACTTAAATGGCTATTAAGACAAAAACAAAACAAAACAAAACCCAGACACTGGCAAGGATGTGGAGAAAAGGGAACTCTTACTGTTGATGGAAACATAAATTAGCACAGCCACTATGGAAAACAGTATAAGATTTCTTAGGCTACTGTTTTGTGTAAGGATTTAAGCAGAGGAAACTTCATTATTATATGGATTGAAGGTTGCTGTTATGTCTCTTGTGATTTCCCTGAAGGTCAGATAACAATTTAGTTTGGGTTTGGTGACGTGGAACTGTAGCATGGATGACTCCATTTTGATTTTTAGTCTGGTCTTTTGGGTCCTAGAGCAAGAGCTTAGTTCAAAAAAGTGACCTCCTATCATTTTTATTTAACAGAAATTATTGCCAGGTATAGTGGCAGATGCCTGTAGTCTCAGCTACCCTGGAGGCTGAGACAGGAGGATTGCTTGGACTCAGGAGCAGCCAGCTGTGCATGAATGACTCTTTCTGCATTGCAATTCCCCTGTCCTGATAAACTGGCTCTGTCTAGGCAGCAGGCAAGGTGAATCCATTGGATGGTTTCAATGTCTGGTGGGGATTTCAATGAATGTAGATGTAATGTATAAGACAGCCATAATGGAAGAGGGGGAAGTTACAGGAATCTATGAAATAAATAAAAATATATCATATTTAAATTTGTAGGATGCAGCTAAATCAGTGCTTAGTGGAAATTTTGTCATTAAATACTTTTATTAGAAGAAAGATGCCAAATCAACCAAACTTCCTTATGTAAAACTGGAAGAACAAAAAGCAAGCAGTGAGAAGGAAATAAAAAAGATAAGAATAGATATCAATAAAATTGAAAACGGAAAAATGAGAAAAGTAAATAAAACTAAAAGTTGGTTCTTTGTAAAGATCAATAAATTTGATAAATCCCTGTCTGTAAAGATCAATAAATTTGATAAATCCCTGTCTAGCAAGAGTGACACACAAAAAAAGTGTGAAGTCCAAATTATCAACATCAGGGAAGAAATAGGGGAAATCACTACATACTCTGCATACATTAAAAGGATAATAAACAACTTCACTCATATAAACTTGACAGCTTAGTTGAACAAGAATAATTTCTAAAACACACAATCTACCAAAACTGACCAAGTTAAAATAGATAATCCAATAGTCCTGTGACTATTGTAAATTATCAATTCTCAGTTGGAAATTTTCTGAGAAAGAAATCTCCAGGCTCAAATAGTTTTGGCAGTAAATTCTACCAAACATACAAAGAAGGAATAAGGCCAATTCCATGCAACTTCTAAAGAAATTAAATCAATAACAACTTTCCAAAAAATAAAGCACCAGATCCAGATGCTTTTACTGGTAAATTTTACGAACATTTAAGGAAGAGTTAAGTTTGAGTTTAGGTCAATTCTCCAAAATCTCTTTTAGAAAATAGAAAAGAAAAGACTCCCTGACTAACTTTATGAGGTCATCATTGCACTGATACCAAAACTAGACAAAGACAATGGACAGCAGAATGGGCGTGGTGACTCATGCCTGTAATCCCAGCACTTTGGGAGGCCCAGGTTTGAGGATCACTTGGGGCCAGGAGCAAGAGACCAGTCTGGACAACATAATGAGACCCTGTCTCTACAAAAACAAATGAACCAACAAAAAAATTAGCTAGGTGTGGTGGTGCATACCTATGGTCTTAGCTACTGGAGAGGCTGAGGTGGGAGGATCACTTGAGCCCAGGAGGTCAAGACTGCAGTGAACTGAGACTGTGCCACCGCACTCTAGCGTGGGCAACAGAGTCAGACCCTATCTAAAAAAAAAAAAAAAAAAAAAAAAAAAAAAAAAAAAAAAAAAAAAAAAAAAAAAAAAAAAAAAAAGAAAATACAAAGAAAAGTGCAGATTAATAACTTCTATAAACATAGACATAAAAATCTTTAAGAAAATATTAGCAAGTTGAATCCTATAATATGTATAAAGAATAGTACACAAAACTAACTAGGGTTTATCTAGGAATGTAATGCTGGTTCAACAGTCAAAAATCAATACAGTAAATTTCACCATATTAACAGGCCACATGTTCATATCAAGATACAGAAAAAGCCTTTGAACAAATTCAACAACTACTCATAATAAGTCTCAGAAACATGGAATATGGAGAAATTTCCAAAACCTGATCAAAAACATCAAAAACACATCACTTTGACTTACGTGCTGTCAATGGGAAACAACACATTGACCATGTTATGTTTTGTAAATGTAGGTTGCAGGTTTAAAGTTTTTACTACATCTTATAGAGCAATAGTGCAACCTTACAGAGTATTATCTCCCTGCTGGAACCTTAACTGAGTGGGCATTGGGCCATCCCACTGTCTATCAGACTAGCTACTTTCTGTGCTGTGGTCTGGTGATAACACCAGTGAAGTCCAAAAGCATGCATGATCCCACGACCACACTTCTGCTGTAAAATAAGTTCCTCAGTAGAAGGTGATATTGTGTGGATTATAATAGAGAAGGTGAGGAAATGGGTCTGAAGTCAAATGGAAATAACAGAATAATGACCTTCTCCTCAGACCGGCTATACTGTCCCATGGGCCCTCAGACAGCACTGCTTCTGTCAAGAGGCAAAGCCTAAAGTGGCTACTCCAGCTCTTGACCCTGAGCCCTCTAATCATAGGGCTAAAACCCTACCCAAGTGGTCAAAATGACGTTTCAGCTACCTCTCCCACAGACTTTACTTCTAACCCTTCTCTCTCAAATCCCCAAGTTTTCACCCAAATAATTAAATAATGAAATGAACTCCTCCTTAAACCAGGCATGGTGGAATGTGACTGTAGTACCAGCCACTTGGGAAGATAAGACAAGAGGATCCCTTGAGCCCAGGAGTTTGAGTCCAGCCTGGCAAACATAGCAATATACCAACTCCTAAAAAAAAAAAAAAAAAA
>NW_016107407.1:8561180-8600288 GCF_001604975.1 Cebus imitator | reverse complement strand
AAAAAAAAAAAAAAAAGTAAGAGTGGAAATGGCCAAGAGATGGAAGATATCCAAGAGAAAATGATATTGCTAAAGTTCATCAACAGTGTTACAGTTTGCAAGAGATAGCCCTGGATTTATTGATGAAGTAAATTTTAAACATATGTTAGTTTGCTTAAAAACAATAGTAAACCTATTATCAGTTAATGGAAATGTTTATGAAAATAACTAGTTTAAAAAAATTGAGAACAGTGGCAATGTTTTACATTTTAGGAAATCCCTTTAATATCTGGCTTAATATAATAGAAAACCAATTAAGTTCACATAACTCGTTCCTCCTTCAATCTGTTTTGCTAGTACACGTTATTAATATACATCCTCTAGAAAACTCCATTATATTATCATGAGAGAAGTGCATGAAAAAACATATTATGAAAATAGTTTGATCTTGCAACCCCCTGAAAGGTTTTCAGGGATTTCTAGGGATCTGGGAGCCCCACAGAAGGAGAGCTTGACAATACTGTAAACCTCATAAATAAGGTCTTGCTGTCATAATGAAAAGTAAGCTAGATAGACTTGACTGAAGCTTCTAGCGCTATTTGATGAGAAGTGGAGGTTGTTTCATTGACATTACTCTCTAAGGTTAGGAATGAACTCTACAACATTCATTCAATTAATTCATTCAGCATATCTTTACTTAGCAGATATCATGTTCTAGGAAGTACTCTAGATACTGAGGACACACCAGTAGACAAAACAACAATTCCTTGCCTTCGTGATACTTCTAACAAAGTAGTAAAATATATAGTGTATCAGAGGGTGGTTAAGTCCCATGCAGAAAAACAATGTAAAGACATCTAGAAATGCTGGAGGGATTTGCATATTTCAGTAGAACGGACAGGGAAGACCTCGTTAAGAATGCAACATCTGAACAAAGACCTGAAGGAAGTGAGGCCATTTGGATAACTTTTGAAAGAGCTTTTCCAGCTATTGAACAAATTAATTTCCTAACATTCAAAATTTAATTTATATGTATTATTTAATCAAATATCTATTGTATATGACATTAGCTGCAGGTATAAGGAAATAAGAGACCTGATGTTTATTGAGTGCCTGGCATGTACCAGGTACTGTGCTAAGTATTGTGAATGAGGTTTGGTACCTTCACTAAGATTTACAAGTTAATGTAGGAGGAAAGGTGTAGACATACACTTTCTGCAGTCTGGGTGTAGCAGTTCCTACGAGGAGGAAGAGCTGGCTTGAATTTGTACCACCAGAACTTCATACGCACCTGACCTACCTGAAGTCTACACCTTCCTTTCAAGATAATTAGTATGTTGAGGGTGCTCTCCACTCTAACAGAGGGGAAGCCAGCAAATTAATACCTGATCACACCTTTTAAAGAACACTTTGGTTAACAATCTGTCCTCACAAATTAACTCATTTAATCTTCATAACAATAAGAAGCAGATGTTCTAAGAAGCGTTACTGTGTCTTTCTGAGATTAGGAAAGGCTCAGAAGGCTGAATAGTATGACAAGGCAGTTATAAGGTAGAGTTGGACCTAAATGTAAGATAATCTGCTTCAAGCACACTGCTTTTCCCACCGCAGTGCCGCTGTTACGAGCAGCTGCTGAAATAAAACAGCTTGATACTTTCCTGACAGTCCTCCCACTGACTCGAAAGAAGGCGTAGGTTGAGGTTGGGGAGGAGCTAGACCCCATGAAGTCAACAAAGTCACACGCAGCGTTCCCCACCTGCGCTTGCGCAGGGGAGGAACACGCAGTCCGGAAAGACGCCGGAAATTCTGGGTTGCGCAGCCGTGGAGCTACCTCAAGGCGGAACTGGGGCGTCCAGGGCTTCGGCAGCCTGAACACCCGGTGTGAAAGGAAGGTGGCAGCCGTGGAGCGGCGCGCATGCGCAGCAGCTCCCCCTGCTGAAGGGCTGAGAGGCGCACCGGGGCAGCCAGCTGGGCTAGAAGCGGAGTGGGGTCAGGATGGACGAGGACGTGCTGACCACTCTGAAAATCCTCATCATCGGCGAGAGTGGGGTGGGCAAGTCCAGGTGAGGAGGGCGTGCGGGCCGTGACGAAGGTGGTTGGGCTCTTTCTGCCTCGGTGGCTGCTGTCTCCTGGGCCGCGACAGGAGCTGTAAACGGCGGTAGCAGGCGCAGGCTGGGCTCGGGCCGGCTCAGCTCGCGCCCTTCTGGGCCTTTGGGCCGCGCTCTCCTGCGGCGTCTGCGTCCCTCGCCCACCCGCGCCTGCCTGGTTCCCGGCCTCTCCCAGGCCTAACTTCTCAGGGTCGCTCTCCCTCCTGTGGCGCCGAGAAAACACGATTCCAAGGGCTGCCGCTCGGCCGGCGGGTTTGCTGCGCGGAGCTCAGGGCGTGGCGGGTGGGTTTGGTCCCGACTGCAGCCGGGGGGCACTTTGCCTGGAACCCCTCGGGGTTCAGGATGCCTGACACCCCGAGACCCGGGAGACGTAACTCTCCCACTTGAGGGTTTCTGTGGGGCCTTCTCTAAATCCATAATGTCCTCGGGAAGTTTCGTGACGCCTTAGGTCCCATTCCTGGCCTGTTTGGGCGCAGCTTCATGTCGCTTCTCTTACTTTTTGATTACTTGGCTGTGAAAGAACTCGTGGATCTTGTGATTGCTGGAAAATTTCACTTTAGTGTAAAGTCCAAGTGTTTCCGCTGTGGACCACCTTTGATAATGAAGTGTAATTGATATTTCTCATTTTGCCACATCCTATGGAGACAAAAAATTAGTATTGTTTTTTCATTTTTGACTTTTGCCTTGGGGAAAATAATGTTGACAGTGGAGTTAAGTGTAAGGTAAGACATGGATCTAGGTGGATGTTTCTAGAGGGTTGTGATTTCATCTAGGTCTTGGAACAAAGTTCTCCAGGTGAAGTCATTCTTGCCATCTGATTATGAGTAGGTTATGTTCAAGGCCGTCCTAATCCTTAAACCACATATACACTCCAGGGGCTGTAGTCCGTTTCATATTTTTTTAGCTATACCTTCTGATACGCAGACCTTTCAAATAATTTTTTATATTTTATAAGTTGAAGTAGCCTTCATTCTGCAAAATAGAATGAAAGCTCTCCTCAAATAACTTGTAAAAACTACTTCATAAAGCCTTAATTTTTAAAAAGCTACTTCAGAATTTGAAAGCTTACATAATATATTCTGAAATTTTGTGTATTTTTGAAGTTTGACAATACATTTTTATAGTGTTTCTCATTTAATGTACTGTGTGTCTACTGGAATGAAGGATTTGCACATACCAAGGGATAGAATAATGAAATACTATGGGTTAGCAAACAAGTATAATTTGTGTGCGAGTGTGTGTGTGTGTGTGTGTGTGTGTAAAAGGAATGAATAAAATTATTTACAATGATCATCTATTATTGCACATACATATTTAAGGGTTAAAAAGTAATGTAGTAAACATTGTCTTAATAGGAATTTCGTAGCCTTGTGATCTTTCTTTTTCTTTTCTCCTTTTTTCCTTGAGATTTGGTTCTCATTTAAGTTCACGCTTACGAAATTAGTGTCTTGGAAGTCAGAATGGCTGGTTGTCATTTCATGTAGTTCAACTAAATACATGGTCCGTTAGCACTTTTTCTAAATGTATTGCATGGGTGACAAGTTAGGGTGTGTTAAAATTTTCTGGAAGGTTAACTGGAGTATATGAACAAAATTCCTCTGCTTTTTTTTTTTTTTTTTGAGACAGGGTCTTGTTCTATCACCCATACTGGAGTGCAGTGGCATGATCATATAGTTCATTGCAGTCTCAATCTCCTGGGTTCAAGCGATCCTTCCACCTCAGCCTTCTGAGTAGCTGGGACTATCGGCACGAGTCATCATGCTTGGCTAGTGTTTTTTATTTTTTATAGAGAGGAGGTCTCACTGTGTTGCCCAGGCTGGTCTTGAACTCCTGAGTTCATCAGATCCTCCTGCCTTAACCTCCCAAAGTGCTAGGAGCATAGGCATGAGCCACCATGACCGGCCCTACTTCTAAAATTTTTTTCCTAGATGGGATTTCTTATGTTGCCTAGGCTGGTCTCAAACTCATGGGCTCAAGCCAACCTCCCGCCTCATCTTCCTAAAGTGTTGGGATTACAGACACAAGCCATGATACCCAACCGAGATTCTCCTTGTAGAGTGTAAGTGGATTTATCAGTCTCCCTAGTTCATGCCCCCAAAACAAATTTATGTGGGCCTAATATGTTTTAAACTTTTTCCTCGTACATAGCGATGGATTATCAACTGCTCCTGCAAAATTTTGATACTTTACCTCTTTCTGGAAAGGATTGCATTTAGTGAGAAAGTTGTCTTATTTGTCTAGCTAGATATACATTATTGGCCTATGTGATATGCTGTGGAAAACAACCTTAAACACTTACGTTTCTGGATAAGATGAGAATAAGTGACTCTACTAAAATAGAAGTCTATGCCTTTAAAAGTGAATTAGTACAAAAATATTTGTCATGGTTATGATCTTAAAGTCTTGTTTCAACCAAGTTTCTTTCTGTTTCATTACAGAGCTGAAGCTAGTGGAAGTGAGATAGCACTTGTGTTGTTGGGAGAAAAAGGATATCTTTAATCCGAATTAGTGGATTACTTTCTAGTGTATTTCATAGTGTTAGAGTCTAAAGGGTATGTGATAGTAGTCAGGAGATCAGGATTATGAAACTGGGGCTGCCATTTGTGTGACCTTGTGTGTGATACTTGAATGCTGTAGGTCTTCAATTCAAAAGCCAGGGGGCTGGAATAGAAACCTCTCAGACCCTAAATGTATAAGACTCCGATTCTGTGGCTAGGCCTGGTGAGCTAAAGAGTAGCTGAGTGTATCAAGAACTGGAAGGGATTAGAGAGACCTATTATCTAAATTGCTGTCCCTCCTATGCCCCTTGTCTTCCCATTCTTTCTGGTGAATTTCATTTGTAAATTAAAAAAATGCAGATTAGTCATAATCACATTCTGTTTATTATAAATTTGGTGTATCTAAGTGCCGTGGTGGTAGTTACTCCTTCCATCTCTACTTCTGAATGGAAAACATTTTGCTCTTTTAACTTTGAGAGTATGAGGGTGTAATTATACAATACTATAAGAAAGGTGCTTGGCTAACGCCCTTTTTGTCCTTAGCCCACCTGCACCCAGGTGAAAAAAAAAATGGTGCTTTTACCTGGTGCAATGCCTCATCCTGTAATACTAGCTACTCAGGAGGTTGAGACAGGAGGATCACTTGAAGCCAGGAGTTCCAGACCAGCTTGGGCAACATAATGAGACCATGCTTCTAAAAAAAATAAAAATAAAAAAATTAGCCGGCTGTGGTGATACACACCTGTCTTGCCAGTTACTTGGGAGGCTAAGGTGGGGGGATTAGTGAGCTATGATTGTGCCACTGCATTCAGTAGCTCACTAATCATAGCTCACTAATCCTCCCACCTTAGCCTCCCAAGTAACTGGCATGACAGGTGTGAGACCCTGTCTCTTAAAAAGCAAAGAAAAGAAAAGGGTCTTCTTAATTATTTTGACATTGTCAGTTCCTTTCAAAATCTAATAGAGAAATGGACTCTCTGCCCCTTTCAAAGTCTAATAGAGAAATGGATTCTCTGCTTAGAAAAATGCATGCATAGAATTTAGAATAACATTTTGGGATACCAGAGTACCCCTGGTTAAGATCTGATGTGTACCCAGAGCTGGCATTAAAATTTGTTGCTTCACACCATCCCGCCAATTCCTTGCCTCTCCTGACAAAGTACCATTAATAACAAGGGCCATTTAAGGATGAGCAATTACGGAAGAAAAACCTCTGGCTTTGTGTCTGCACATTGCCATATCTTCAATAAATAATACCCAATATCATCATCATTATATTATTACAACTAGTCTACAAGGTTATGTTAACTTATGTTTTTGTAATAATATTTTCTGTGGTGACCACATATAGATATGTATCTTTTCTATTCTTAAATTATGGGTAACTAAGTGTGTTGGGAGAGAAGAACATTTTTATAAGTGGTCTTTAAAAGTCTTATTTGTATTGTTACCTATGTTCGAAGTAAGTAAATATAGTCAAGATGTTAACTAATGAAATGTAGAAGTTGACTTTTCTGTTTTACTTTGATTCTGTGGTTCTGGTTTTATGGTAAACACAAGAAAACAAAATCAAGTAAGGGAGAGTTAATCCTTCAAATATAATTAATGACACTGGGTTTGAAAACTACCAGGAGACCATAATGTTTTGCAGAAACTCTGTGGACAAAACATACCTCGACCAGCAATAATCACAATCTATAAAAATAGTCCTAAGATTTTTCTGTAATTTAGACATCTGATGCTGTTTCTTTGATTTTATTCATGCAAACAGGTCAATTAGGACAGTCTTATACTTTAGAAGTTAATATGAGGGAAGATTGAATGACTTTAAAACCAAGGGCTTTAACAAAAGATTAGATTTTACTTTTGAAGAGCTTCTAATAAATGACACTTCTCCTTCATAGTAAGTAAAATAATTCTGGAAGATGCAAAATCTTAGAGTACTCTTCTAATCTGGTGTCTTTTGCGTTTCTCCTTCCTTTCTAGTTTCTTACCATTTCCTAGGTTCAGTCCTTTGTTCTCTCTCGCCGTAACTGTGGCAGTTGTCTTCCATTGATTTTCTTCCATTTTTTTGTTGGCATGAAGTTTTCCAAACAAAGAGCAGTTCTTGTCATAACTTTCTTTAAAAGCCTTCAATAGCTCCAGTTGCCTACTTGGTTTTACACACCCTACCTAGTGTTTGCCCAGTATTCCTACTCTGTCCTATGATCTTTCTTTTTACCTCTCTTTTTACTGCATCTTTTCTTCTCACTTAGGTAGTAGCCATACTGCATGTTACAGAATGCTAGGCTTTGATGTATTTCTGTTTTTCCTTGAATTCAGAGTGGGTTACACAATCAGATTTCTTAAAGTTAGTTTGTTGCATTCCTAGAGACTATTTTTTTTTCCCTTTTCATCTATGTCAGTTAAAGCATGACATGCTGCTAATATCATTTTCTCAAAAGGACATAGCAGAACAGTTAAAAAAAACCCAACAACCCCCACCTTTTGTACTTGGAGGATTGTGTAGGAGAGCATGGGGAATATATTTAATCGTAAACTACTTTGCTCTTGGGATTTTTAAATTGCCTTTCTAGTAATTTAATTCTTCTGTGTGTACCTGCTCTGAGGCAGTATTCCTAGGAGCAGGCCTATTTTTATCTGCATCTAATAATTTGTGACCAAATATTCATGAACACATTTATCATATGATTAGAAAATTCAGATTCCTAACTTGTCTTTTTAATGTTTCTTTCAGCCTGCTCTTGAGGTTCACAGATGATACGTTTGATCCAGAACTTGCAGCAACAATAGGTAAGTGTATATTTAAAAATCGTATAAAAATGGCCAGTATTTTCTTGCCTTTGGCCTTTTAAATCTAAATCCTTCCACCTTCCTCTCACTACCGCACTGCCTCCTTGTCTGTTGAAATTTTACTTGTCCTTCAAAACTTAATTTTGGTATCATTAAATCTCTGAAGCTTTTCCAGATCTTACCAAGATAAAATAACTTCATCTGTTGTCTCTTGCCACTTTATTAAAACTACTGATAATGTGATTATCTATACACACATTTCTTTCCTGTACTATGGATTCTCTTTTATTTTGCACTATACAACAGTTACTTGAATACTTATTGTGTGCCAGGCACTGCTACTAAGAGGCGGGGTTATAATATTGAATAACAAACTTGGTCTCTGTCATCATGGACCTAAAAAAGTGTGTTCATTTTGTATATTCAGCATTTGCAACAGTGTTTGACGTGTATTCTTATCTTCATATTTGTATTGATATTAGTTATTAAGGATTGTTAGGAGCAATGATACTTAAATGCCTTTTAAAGATAAAATTTAGATTGCCTGAAAGTGGTAGTCACACTAATTTATGAAAATATATGAGAAGATATAGGTAAGTATTTTGATATCACGTGTTTACACTGTAGACAACAACGTAAAGGTATGAAGAGACTAATTGGAATAGTTGAAAGGTAACTGAGCTGAGTCAGAGCTAGTCTTAGCTTTGTCTTGAATTAGGTGTAATCTTGATGAAGTTACTTGACTTACTAACTTCATCTGTAAATTGGGAGGTTTTGGGGAGAGAGAATGCTTTTTTTTTTTTTTTTTTTTCAGCTTTAAAATTTCATGATATGAGGAGAATATAATAAAGATGATCCTAGCATTGTTGTTAGGGAAAATAAAGAGTTTCTCTTAACTGCCTTTATTTGTTTTCATTTATTGTATGTCTATTTTTAACTTTTTATTGTGAAAAAATTTCAGACTCACAGATTTGTAAAAATAGCACAAATAATTCTTGTGTATCCTGCTAAATTACTCTAAATTTTAATGCTTGTTACATTTGCTTTATCATTCTCTCTCTACATACACACAGTATTTTTTTTTAAAAAATGAATAGTTTGAGAGTAGATTGTAGACATGATGTCTTCAATGTCTACATACTTCAATGTGTATTTTTTAAATGAACATAGATACAATTTTATTGTCTATACACAGATTTTATCAGTTGTCCCATTAATGTCCCATAAAGCAAAAGACAAATAATTGTTTTGGGTCCAGGATCATACATTGAATTTAGTTATTTATCTTTAGCCTCTTTTATTTCATTTAATTAACTAATTTATTTATTTTTGAGACAGAGACTTTGCTGTTTCACCCAGGCTGGAGTATATGGTGCCATCTCAGCTCAGTGCCACCTCCACCTCCCAGGTTCAAGTGATCCTCCTGCTTCAGCCACCTGAGTAGCTGGGACTGCTGGCTTATGCCACCATGCCTGGCTAACTTTTTTGTATTTTTGATGGAGACAGGGTTTACCATGTTGGGCAGGCTGGTCTTGAGCTCCTGACCTCAAGTGATCCTCCCACCTCGGCCTTCCAAAGTGCTGGCATTACAGGTGTGAGCCACCACATCGAGCCTCTTCAGTCTCTTTTAATCAGCAATTCTTCAGCCTTTCTTTGCCTTTTTAGGGCCTTGACATTTTTGAAGAGTAAATAATTATTTTATAGAATGTCCCTCAATTTGTATATGTCCAGTGTGGCCTTACAGTTAGATTCAGGTTATGCATTTTTGGCAAGAATTCCACAGAAGTATTTTTCAGAGCACAGTGTCAGCAGGCATATGGTGTCTGTTTATCCTATTTACTGGTGGTGGGACTTTGGTTACTTAAGGTGATATATGCCAACTTACTTCTCTGTGAAATTACTGTTTTTCCCTTCATAACTAATATTTCTTTTGGAGAGATACATTGAGACTGTATAGGTATCCTCCTTATACTTTCTGCCCCCTTGTTGTAGCACCCATTGATAATTTTTGCCTGCCACAAGTGATAAGGACAGTATATGATCTTGTCACTTCAACTGTGATGGTTATCAGATGTTGATTTTTTTCAAATGCTATCACTCTGTCTGCATATCTTGTTTGGAATTCTGTAAGTAAGAGCCCTTTTTGTTTCTTTTTTATGTAAGGCAATGTCTCGCTGTGTTGCTCAGGCTGGCCTCAGATTCCTGGGCTCAACTGATCCTCCTACCTCAGCCTCCAAAGTAGCTGGAGCTGCAGCCATGCAACACCATGCCCAGCTCACAAGGAGCTCATGTTTGTTTGTTTCTTTTACTTCATATAAACTCATGGTGCCTCTAAATTTTAAATAAATTATATTAGTCTTAGCTTTTGCATGATATTAGCATTTACAGATTTACTCTTACTTGGACATAGGAAAGGGAGTCATTTGAAACACTGTAATTCAAACTCCATTGTAATTTGGTTTTGTTGTATAATAATAATAATTATTATTAAGTTTAATTAATTTGCTTATTTTGAGACAGAGTCTTGCTGTCTTGGCCAGGCTGGAGTGAAATGGCACAACCTCGGCTCACTGCTGCCTCCACCTCCCTGTTCAAGCAATTCTTGTGCCTCAGCCTCCTGAGTAGCTGGGACTACAGGCATTCACCACTACACCTGGCTAATTATTGTATTTTTAGTAGAGACAGCATTTTGGTATGTTGGTCAGGCTGGTCTTAAATTCCTGGCCTCAAATGATCTACCTGCCTCGGCCTCCCAGAGTGTTGGGATTACAGGTATGAGCCACTGTGCCCAGCCTGGTATATTATTTACTCCTATAAAAATTACTTAGTGGTAAAACCTTATTTTGGTTAGAACTTGCCTGAGTACATATTGGTAATGGCTACCAAGGAGGAGAGCAGCAGCAACTGGTAGGAAAATTAACTTGCCTAAAGTTCAAATTTTACTGAAGGAATGAGCATATATATATATATAATATTAACTGTCTTCATTACAAACCCAAATGGAATTTAGGGGCTTGTAGCATGATAAATTGTGGGTTGTCTTTATTAGTAAAAAGGCTTTGTCTTCTGCAAAGACAAATGCTAAGATTATAGCATGCTGGTGAAAATATTTATAATTTGTTCCCCAAACAGGCCCTGGACCTTGAATACGTTGAACAAAGTATCTTTTACAATTAAGCATGAGATTACTTTCTGCCTTAGGTAATAACCAGTATGTAGAGTTTTTTTGTTTGTTTGTTTTTGAGGTAGAGTCTTGCTGTGTTGCCCAGGTTGGAGTGCAGTGGAGCGAGATCTTGGCTCACTGCAACCTCTGCTTCCCAGGTTCAAGTGATTCTTCTGCCTCAGCCTCCCAAGAAGCTGGGATTACAGGTGTGTGTCACCATGCCTGGCTAATTTTTGTATTTTTAGTAGAGATAGGGTTTCACCATATTGGCCAGGCTAGTCTTGAACTCATGATCTCAAATGATGCACTTGGCTCAGCCTCCCAAAGTGCTAGGATTACAAGTGTGAGCCACCACGCCCAGCCCACACGTGAGTTTTAAAAATAAAAACAACTACTTAACGGCCTTATGAAAATTAGTGTTTTATGGAAAATTGGTATTTTACCCCACAGTAAAATAGTAGTAAGGAAAGTGTACCATTATCTCTCAGTAATTTAGTGAGACACTTAAGTTTTTGTCTTGTATAAAATACTCTTTTAAGATAATTGTTGGATTTGGGATTTGCAGATGGTAATATAAAGTTAGAATTTTTCTTTTGTTTTTTGGCAATTAGCTAAAAACAACAAAGAGAGGGAAAAACTGAAACACAAACCCAGCATCCCACTAAACTAGAAGACAGTTAAAAACCCAAGCCACAAAATAGGTGGGATTGTTGCCAGGAGCAGTGGCGATGAGGCCAGCTGCATGTGGGAAGAAGTAGAGAGGATGCCACAGCTGTGGAGCTCAAAGCCAGCAAGAAACACCCACGAAACTGCAGGCCTCCCTGAGGTACAAAACCTTTTGTTTACAAAAGTGAATGGGGTTTTTTCCTGTCATGGCAGGAGCCTTCCTGCACCTGATTTGATCCTAAGAAGTCGGGGAAATGAAGCCAAACAAGGAGCCTCATAAACAAGTCATTTTTGCAGGAAGTAATATGTGTCTATCTCTATAGCAGTTGGGGAAGAGATGACTTTGCATTGTGAAAAACCTCCAGACTCCTGTCTGCATTGGCTCTTGAGAAGTAAAACACTAAACTGAATCATGAAAAAGTTGTGTCAGTCCAGAACTGGAGGCACTCTGGCCTTCTGTACAAACCTCCTACAAATAGCAGGTTCTGGACAACCAGCACTTCTTCAAAGATGAATAATCGAAACAGTTAAGCTCGACTGCCACAGATGTTTGGAAATCAAAAAGGAAGAAAGAAACAGAGAAACAACGGACAGATGAAGAACAATCACCTAAAATATTGCCATAAAGAAGATGAACATTGTGATCAAACATTTTGCCATGAGTTTAGAAAGCTTAATGAAGTATTTACTGCTGAGAGCACAAAGCAGTTGATATAAGAGGCCAGGGAAGAAATAGTGTGGTTGCATGAGAAAATGCAAGCTAAGCTGATTGGAAAGTGGAAAGAAAAATAAATGAAATTAGAAAATAAAGCCATTACTGAAATGAAGATGAAATAGAAAGGATCACACAGATAATAGAGAACTCTGGAAAATACTGTAAGAGACAGAGTCTAGAAATGGGAAAAGCAGGTGAGTTTACCAAAATTAATGAAAATGTTAAATGTTAAATTATGATAGATATGGAAATCAGAAAAGGAAATCCAACATATGCATATTTGCGACTCAGAAGAAAATGTAATGAAACACAGCAAATATTTAAAAATGTAGTACAGGATAACATTTCTGACATAAAGATAAACACTCACACACACAAAATTGCAAGCATTTAAAAATTTTTTTTGATACAGGGTCTTTTTCCATCACCCAGGCTGTAATGCAGTGGTACAAACACAGCTCACTCCAGCCTTGACCACCTGGGCTCAAGTGATCCACCTCAGTCTCCTGAACTGGAACTACAGACATGTGCCACCATGCCCAGATGATTTTTGTGTTTTTTTGGTGATGGGGTTTCACCATGTTGCCCAGGCTGCTCTTGAACTCCTGGGTTCAAGCAGTCTTACTACCTTGGCCTCCCAAAGTGCTGGGATTGCAGATGTGAGCCACTGTTCTCAGCCTGCAAAAACATCTTGACTGTTTTTTTTTTTTTCTTATTACATGGGAGTGTTTGATAAAAGATGGTATTGGGTTTCTTTGTCTGCTGTGACAAGGTCACAGGGTAGTCCTTAATCAGGTATGTACCTAAGTAATTGGTGGTATGGATGGAATTGGTAAGCATGGATATTAGATCCTGTAGAAATTATTCACACTAATTTTATATAATCTGATAGGCATAATTCACTTTATGTTAAGTTTTTTATTTTTTTATTTACCCCATTTTTTGTAACTTTTGAATATAAAAAGGGTGCTTTAAAAAACTATTTTCAAATAAAAGCCTAGAAAATGAATGTAAAACCATTTTTCTACTTCAGACTGGCTCACAACATGTTTCTTAATCTATTTTAAGACATATAATTGTTAAAATATGTGAAAATGTCTTTTGAGGTTTGGTATATTTCAACTACACTTAGACAAATTTTGGTTGTTATCAGCTGATGTCATTCCCTTAGTGAGCTTTCAAAAATACCCATGACTTCTGCTGGGCACGGTGGTTCATGCCTGTAATCCCAGCATTTTGTGAGGCCAAGGCAGGAGGATCACTTGAGCCTGGGAGGTCGAGGCTGCAGTGAGCTGTGATCCTGTGACTGTATTCTAGCCTGGGTGACAGAGTAAGACCTGTCTCCAAAGAGGGGAAAAAATTGTCATGACAAACTTAAATAATATTGGAATTATTTGTTCTTTAAAGGTTACATTTCAGCTGTTGAATCAATCTGATTCTGCTTCCTTCTTTACTATTCCAACCTCTTCAAATTTTCTATTCTTAGAATAGTCTTGGGAATATAACTGGGAAAGTATTCATTTTCTCTTAAGTTAGTTGCAAATAGTATTCTTTTAAACTTTTCATTATTTGTGATTGTGGCTCTGTCATTTCTAAAATTGTCTATTTTTGTTTTCTTTTCCTAACGAATGTATCTATTTTATTGTTTTGAGGATTGCTTTACTTTTTTTTCCTCTCTGTTCTTCCTACTTTTCTTTTGGCATATTTTGTTGGTTAAGATAAGTATTAAGTTCCCTTATTTTTAATTCTTATCCTTTGTTAAAGATGTTCTCTAAGAACCAATTCTGTGTTCCACAGGTTTTGGTATGGAGTATTTCTTTGTTATTGCCCTGGATACTTTGAATTTTCAGTTTTGCTTTCCCTTTTGAACATTTGAAATCTTTTGGCTGGGTGCAGTGGCTCATTCATGCTTGTAATCTCAGCACTTTGGGAGACCAAGGCAGGTGGATCACTGAAGGTCAGGAGTTCAAGACCAGCCTGGTCAACATGGTGAAACCTCCATCTCCACTAAAAATACAAAAATTAGCTGAGAGTGGTGGCAGGTGCATGTAATTCCAGGTATGCGGGAGGCTGAGGCAAAAGAATCGCTTGAACCCAGGAGATGGAGGTTGCAGTGAGGGAACACTGCACCACTGCACTCCAGCCTGGGTGACAGAGAGAGACTCCATCTCAAAAAAAAAAAAAAAAAAGGAAAGAAAGAAAAAGAGAAATCTTTTATTTATCAATATATTTCTATACCTTCATCTATACACCTTAGGCTATACCTTCGTCAGAAGGCTGGGGCTAAATCCAGCCTCTCAACTTCTAATTTGGAGTTCTTCTAATTATTTCACAGTATATCAACCACAGATTTGACCTGAATGTCAAAGAATGCTAAGTATAATTAAGAGAGAAGCAGCAAAATTAAATATATTGATTAATTAAATGTGCCCGAATCCACTTTTCTTAATAATTCAGACTATCAGTTAGTTTTGAAAAAGTACTTAAGATTGAAAATAGAAGAACCAGGCAAATGTGAAAATGCAAAGGTAGTGTGGTAAAATATAGCTTAAGGTAGAATTTAAAGTGAATGCATTGAACAGAATAAAGCAGGATAGTATGTGATGATGAAAGGCCCAGTTAATTAAGCAGCTATAACAGTCATAAACAAGTAGGCAGCAAACATAGAAGCTATATATAAAAGCTTCGGAACACAGAAAAGAATTTGATGAGGGCTGAGTGCGGTGACTCACGCTTGTAATCTCAGTACTTTGGGAGGCCAAGGAGGGTGGATCACCTGATGTCAGGAGTTCGAGACCAGCCTGGCCAACGTGGTGAAACGCTGTCTCTACTAAAAATACAACAGTTAGCCAGGCGTGGTGGCTCACACCTGTAGTTCCCAGCTACTTGGGTAGCTGAGACAGGAGAATTGCTTGAATTCGGGAGGCAGAGGTTGCAGTGAGCCAAGATTGCACCATTGCACTCTAGCCTGTGTGACAGAGTGAGACTCCATCTCAAAAAAAAAAAAAAAAAAAAAAAAAAAAAAAAAAAAAAAAAAAAAAAAAAAAAAAAAAAAAAAAAAAAAAAAAAAAAAAAGAATTTGATAAAAATACAGTTATATTAGATTTGTTGCACTTCTTTTGTAGATAGATCCAAAAGACACAGATGAGGGTGTAGGGAGTTGGACTAACAATCAACAAATCTTTTGAAAAAAGACCTCATTGCTTTAAAGGCCCATGGAACAATTATGCAGAATCAATCTCAGACTTGACAATAACAAAGCAAATCCTAAATGGAAAAGAAGTAGAGGTTTTACAGTATACATTCTTGATAACTTATTCTTTTAGAAAATATTTTTGGTCAGTTGGTTTCTTACATATGCATTTGTAGCAGTATTTTTAAAAAAATTATACATTAAAGTTGATTTTTTTGATTTTTAACATATGCATTAAATGTATATGGTCATATAGTTACCACCACAGTTGGCATACCAAATAGTTCCATCATCCCCAAAACCACCTGGTACTATCCCTTTCTGGTCTATTCTAGTTTAGTCATCCTGCCTCTAACCCCAGTAGCCACCTATCTGGTCTCTAGTTTTACCTTTTTGAGAATGTCATATAAGTGGAATCATTGGATATGTTACCTTTGAGACTGCTTTACTTAGCTTAATGCCTTTGAGCTTCATCCAAGTTCCTGTGAATCGTTTGTTTCTTTTTTATTGCTGAGCTATATTTCATTGTGTAGATGCACCACAATTTTAGTTGGTTTATCTATTCATCTATTATAAGACATTTGTGTTGTTTCTAGTTTTTAGTGATTATGAATAGTCCTATTTTAAACATTCAGGTACAGGGTTTTGTATGAATACTAACTTTTATTTCTTTAGAATACATACCCAATAATGGAATTGCTGGGTCATGTGGTATATGCATATTTCACTTTGGAAAACTGTTTGGCCATATATTTATAAAGTGATTGTATCATTTTTACATTCCTTCTAGCATCATGTAATTTGAGTCTTTCTCTCTCTTCTTTTTAAAGTCAATCTGGTTTGAAAGTTTGTCTATTTGTTGATCTTAAAAAAAAAAAAAAACTTTGGTTATTGATTTTCCTTATTGTGTTTAATTATCTTTGCTCATATTATTTATTACTTTTGTCCTGCTAGCTTTGCACATAATTTACTCTTCTTTTTTAGTTCCTTAAGGTATAAAGTTAGGTTATTGATTTGAAGTTTTGTTTTCTTTATAATATATTCATTTACAGCTATAAATTTCTGGGCTAGGCATGGTGGCTCACATCTGTAATCCCAGCTCTTTGGGAGGCTGAGGCAGGCAGATCACCTGAGATCAGGAGGTAGAGACCTGCTGGGCCAACATGGTGAAACCCCATCTCTACTAAAAATACAAAAATTAGCCAGGTGTGGTGGTGGGCACCTGTAATTCTAGCTACTTGGGGGCTGGGATGGGAAAATCACTCCAGGAAATTGCAGTGAGCCGTGATTGCGCCACTGCACTCCAGCCTAGGTGACAGAGCAAGACTCTATCTCAAAAAAAAAAAAAAATTATCTCAATATTATTTCACTGCATTCCCTAGGTTTTAATTTGTCTCAAGGAATTCTCTAATTTTTTTTCTATGATTTCTTCTTTGACTTAGTGGTTGTTTAAAAGGGTGTTATTTCATTTTCATGTATTTATGAATTTGCCAGTATTCCTTCTGTTATTAATTTCTTGGTTTATTCCATTGTAATCAGAAAAATGGTTTGCAGGATTTCGGTGTTTTTTTTTTTTTTTTTTTTGAGACAGAATCTCGCTCTGTCACCAGGCTGGAGTGCGGTGGCGTGATCTTGGCTTACTGCAACGGCCACCTCCCAGGTTCAAACAATTCTTCTGCCTCAGCTTCCCAAGTAGCTGGGACTATAGGCAAGCGCCATCATGTCTGGCCAATTTTAGTATTTTCAGTAGAGATGGAGTTTCACCGTGTTGGCCAGGATGGTCTCTACCTCTTGACCTTGTGATCCACCCGCCCCAGCCTTCCAAAGTGCTGGGATTACAGACATGAGCCACTGTGCCTGGCCTGATTTTGGCTTTTTGAAATGTATTAAGACTTGTGACCAGCAGATAGTCTGTCCTAGAGAGTGTTTCATGTAAACTTGAGAAAAATTTTTTGTTGTATGGAGTGTTCTGTTGGCTCTCATTGGCCTTGAAGCCCTTTATTTTTTGTTGTTAATGTATCTTATTACACTATTCTTAATTGAAAGTGGTGTATTAAAACTCCGACTCTTCATCATATGAAAAAGACACTTGCACATGCATGTTTATAGCAGCACAATTCACAATTGCAAAAATATAGAACCAGCCCATATGCCCATCAGTTAACAAGTAGATAACATGTGTAATATATATACCATGGAATACTACTCAGTCATAAAAAGGAGCGAAATAATGAGATTTGCAGCAAACTGGCTGGAATTGGAGAACATTATTCTAAGTGAAGTAACTCAGTAATGGAAAACCAAACATCATAAGTTCTCATTCATAAGTGGGAGCTAAGCTATGAAGAGGCAAAGGCATAAGAATGATACAGTGGACTTTGGGGACTTGGGGGGGAAGGTGGGAGAGAGGTGAGGGATACAAAACTGCACATTGGGTACATTGCACACTGCTTGGGTGATGGGTGCACCAAAATCTCGGAAATTACCACTAAAGAACTTACCCATGTAACACATACCACCTGTTCCTAAAAACCTATTGAAATTAAAAAAAAAATAGGATAAAATATATGGGAGGATTTAAAAAAAAGAAAGGGTGATATGCTCTGGCTCTGTGGGGAGAGGCATGGAGACTCAGTGTTTGGACCCTCCCAGACCTCATCCTTACGTGTCTCTCTTTTTGGCTGGTCCAGATATTGTATCCTTTGTAATAAAACTGTAATTGTAGAAATCAAAATAAAATGTAATTTGTAAAATAGAAAGATGTTTTGGAATTCAGTCAGGCAATAAAAATAGTATTTTCAGTGGAGGGCTTGTGTTTAGGAAAATAAATAAATAGAATCTTCAACTGTTGTAGCACTATTTTTCCCTTTAATTCTATCAGTGTTTGCTTCATATATATTGGACTTCTGTTCTATGGTGTATATTTTTATAATTGTATCTTCTTGAGAATTGGCCTTTTTATCAAAATATTTTGTCTTTAGTCTCCTAACAGCTTTTGACTTAAAATCTATTTTGTCTGATGTTACCATAATCAGCCTTGTTCTCTTTTGGTTACTATTTGCATGGAATATCTTTTCCTATCCTTTCACTCTCAACCTATATTTATTTCCAGACCTAAAGCGATTCTCTGATAGACAGCATGTAGTTGAGTTTTTAAAAAGTATTCTGCCACCCTACTTTTGACAGGAGAGTTTATTCTGTTTGCATTTAATATACCAATAAGGAAGGACTTCTGCCATTTTGTTATTTATTTGCTTAAAGAGTTTTTGTTCCTGAATTCTTCCTTTACTGCCTTTTTATGTGTTTAGGGATTTTTTATAATAATATGCTTTGACTCCATTCGCATTTCCTTTTTAATCTATAGTCTGTATTTTCTTTGTTACCTATTTCTTTTTCAGTAAATTCTGGTAGCTTTTAATATTTCGAGGAAATTATCCCTTTTATCTTAGTTGTCAAATTTATTGTCATAAACTTGTTCATAACATTCTCTCATTCCATTAACCTTTGTACGAGCTATGAATGGTGTGATATTTTTCATTCTTTATAATGATAATTTTTGTCTTCTTTTTCCTGATCAGTTTGACTAGAAGTTTATCAGTTTTATTGGTTTTCTTATTGATCCAACTTTTGGATTCATTGATTTTTTTAAAAAAATTGTTTTTCTGTTTTTAATTTCTGGTTTGAACTTTATTTTCTTTCTTCTACTTCTTTGGGTTTAATTTGCCGCTCTTTCTATTGTCTTAGTTTAGAAGCCTAGGTCATTGATTTTAGATACTTTTCTAACATGGGCATTTAGTGCTATAGATGTTCCTGTAAGTATTGCTTTAATGGTGTCCTACAAGTTTTGATGTGTTTTTCTTTTCATTTAAAACATTTACTTTAAAATACTTAGAACAATTTCATTATGATGTCTCTCTCTGAGTTTTTCTTTTCTTTTTCTTTTTTGCTAGGGCTTATTGAGCTCTTATGACCTGTGGATTTATATTTTTCATCAAATTTGAAATTTTTCAGCCATTATTTCTTCAGATATATTTCCCTGCCTTTCTTCTCTCTTCTTTTTCATCAACTCCATTGTTTGCATATTAGGCTGCTTGAAGTTGTCCCATAGATGATTGATGCTCTCTCATTTTTTTTTTTGAATCTTTTCTTTCTGCATCCTCTTGGGTAGTTTCTTTTGCTGTGTCATCACATTCACTAATGTTTTCTTCTGCAGCATCTACTTTGCTGTTGATCCTATTCAGTGTATTTTTCATCTCAGACATTGCCATTTTCACCTTTTTTTTTGAGACAGTCTTGCTGAGTGCAGTAGCACAACTATGGCTCATTGCAGCCTTGATCTTTCAGGCTTAAGCTATCCTCATACCTCAGCCTCCTGAGAAGCTGGGGCTACAGGGACAAGCCACCATGCCTGGCTGATTTTTAACTTTTATTTTTGTCAAGATGAAGGCTCACTGTTTTGCCAGGGCTGGTCTCGAACTCCTGGCCTCAAGCGATCCTCCCACCTCAGCCTCACAAAATGTTAGAATTACAGGTGTGAGCCACTGTGCCCAGCCTTTTCATCTTAAGAAAGTTCTATTTGATCTTTTTTTATGTCACTCATGTCTACTTAACTTTTTGAACATGTGGTGTGCAGTTGTCACATCTGTGTCAGTTCTGAGTCAGTTTCTATTGATTAATTTTTTTTTCCTCTTCAACAGGACATAAGCTTCTGCTTCCATTGATATTTTCTGGTCTCCCATTCACATATATGTATTGTTGAGTTCATATTTTCTTTGATCTATTTCATGAAGGTTATTCTAGTTAAAACTAGATAATATAATTAATAGAGCTTTTGAAATAAGCAGTAAGTGCAACATGAAAATTTACAAGTGTGCCTAAAAAAGATTCTTGCAAAAAAACCAGATTAAAGATCATATTAAAAATGCAAACACAAATGAACAAGGAAAAGCTGAAATGGCAGTTCTTCTATTTCTGTTGCGAGCTCCTTGTCACTCACAGGGAAAGATTGAAAAGATGGTTTAATCAAATTTTGTAAGAAACTGGCAAAATCAAATCTCATAGAAAGACTCCCACTGCTGCTACCAGTTAAGACAAATTATTAGCCACTTAAAAAAGAGAAGAACCAGGCAGGATTAAGAAGCAGTTTTAGCATGTGAGATCTGAAGAGCTCAATTGCTGCTGCATGTGAGATTCAACAGAGGAACCAAGAGAAGATGACTGGGGACTTCAGGGGTCTGGATTGAGATGAGGTACACCTTCAGGCTACCTGTGTCTGTTGGCTTTAATGGTAGGACTGTAGTGGTGAGTGTGTCTTGTGGATGTTATTGGTAAGTTTCAGATATAATATGTCAAAAGCATAACTTAGAAACATTGTTAGTTATTCACATGCAAATTATTCTTATGTCAGAGACAGTTATTAGACTGTTGTCAACAAACATGCAAAACTAGGAACTAATAAAAGAGAAGGAGGAGTTGGGGTATGGGAGGAATTCTCGAAGTGGTGAGTTTCTTTTCTTGGGTAAACAATTTAGCTAATAGTTAGAAAAGATGCTTGTCTGCTCTTTAACATATATCTGGGATTATTAAGAAGAAAAAGCAATTCTTTATATACTCCCTGAAAAACCTTGAGAATTTAACTGTGGAGTGTGCATGACAGAGGCCATCTCTGTGTAATGTCTGCTAGTAGCTGTCATTTAGTACCTGCACCAAGTCACAACCATTTTCCTCTATGAATTTTCCCAGGGTTTGTGCCTTTCTTTTTTTTTTTTTTTTTTTTTGCAATAGGAAGAAAATGTAGATAATTTCATGTTGTTTATGTAGATGGTTCCACTTTTAAAATGGTACAGTAACTTCTTTATCTGGACTTGGTAAATACAAGATTACTTAGTATGTGGGATTTTTTGTCTGTTTGGCTGTGAAGAAATTTTATACTTAGGTTTTTTGTGGGCTATGTAATCAGCACTGTCCTTTTACGAATGGTTGCCCAGCATTCTAGGCTTTATCAACTCCTTTATCACCCCAGCTCAAAACACCAAACTTAAAAAATATTTGGCATACAGAAAGACCTGGCATTGTGCACATTTTGAATATGCATTTTTATTACCGAATTTGTATAGGTAATGGATCACCACAAGTCTTCCAAGAATTACGAATATATTTCCATATTGGTGACAGGTGTTCTATTAAGCATTTAGTATGTAAGGGTGCTGTTCATCTTAGTTGGGGCTGTTCTGAATTAATTGTGACAAGCTAATAAGAACTTTTGAAAGTTTCTTTCCAAGCTTCTTGAGCTAATGTTTTCCCTCTGGCCAGTGGGGTAGACTGCACATTATGTTTTTGATAGTCTTTAAAGACATGTGCGCAGTTGCTGTTCATTTAAGCCAGATGGCATATGTCAACTCTTTTTCCTGGAAAGGGAGAGGTTTCTTTTTTGGCTGCTGTAATAAAGACTCGTGTGACTTCTTATGAAACTTTTTTCTTTACATAAATTAGTACTTATAGAAGCTTTTCATAGAACTGTGGGCACTCCTTTCTTTCACTTATGAAAATTCTTAGATGATTGTGTATAAATGTTTTTATGTATAAATTCTTTTATTAAAATTGTGCTGTAGCAAGTTATCATTGATTAGGTTATTATATAAAAATAGTATTTTTTTTAGGATAAAAACAAAATAAAGAGATTATAAGACGAAGAATGAGTGGCCCTTATATTTTTACCAGTTCTCCAAGCTGCTTACACTCAAGATCTCAGTTAGTGGTTGGCTGGCAGTGGATAGCACTCTTAACAATAGCATGTGGATGCTTAGGTAGCCCCTGGAATCTGCCATGATCCATAGTCAGCCATGGATAGTCCTCTTTATGTGAGCACTGTAATTGCAGCTCTTGACTTGTAACATGTATAGTGAGTTATCACCTTAATTTGAATTTTATTTTTCCTTTTTGGAAGAATGGAAGGTAGGTGAGTGAGTTAATTCTGCAAGCATTCGATTTTTATTTATCCTGATTAAATCCTAAGATCCTGGATTTTAATGATGCTTTTTATCTCCACATCCAGAATTCTAAGAATTTGGGGTGTTAATTGGGCATTTGGTCAAGGTGACTTTTCTGTTTTCTGTTTTTTTTGGTAATGGAGTTTAAAAGTCTGTTTTGCTGGGAGACTCATCCAAATTTTTGTTTCTTTAAGGTGTTGACTTTAAGGTGAAAACAATTTCAGTGGATGGAAATAAGGCTAAACTTGCAATATGGGTAAGAGTTTTTAAAATGTGTTTTTAAAACATTAAACTTTACTTTTTAGGGACACAGAAATTGATTTGTGTAGTGTTCTAGACTTGGTTAATGAACAATTTATATTAAATAACTTTTGGGAGATTTGATACTGACTAAAGGAAAAACAAAGAGGTATATCTTATTGAGTAATTAACCAGCTATGTTTTGTTTAAATTTAAAATGTGTAATTCTTTACGAATATTTCAAAACAGAACAAAATATTAAAAAAATCATCCCATCTGCCAAAGAGAATCATAATTGGATATGTTAAAAAGACCATTTAGACTGAACTAACACTAAAGACAATTGTTATGTGGAGGAGGAATGATGTGATATTTAGGAAAAAATTTTATTTTTGTTTGTTAGTATAAATATTTGTAAAATTTGAGGTTTCAAACTTTGGGTTTATTTTTAATGCCTCATTTTTCCTTATTGGCTTCTTTTCTTTTTCCTGTGAATCCAGCCATTCTGATCCCCATTGCTGTGCTAGCTAGATCTCCTCATGCTAGTGCCAAATAAGGTAGCATTAACTGTCAAAAATATCCAAGATGCTCAGTGTGTATGTTTGTCTCTTTATGTCTCCCTTTCCTCAATCTGTTTACCCACCTACATACCAATCTGTCTATATCTGTATCTGTCTAAATGTGATCGGTAATATATATACATATATTCTAAATATATACTGTTTCGTATATCTAATTTCCACTTTTAGTTTGATTAAAGATATATGTTTATAACATAAGAAATCAAATTGGAACTGATCAGCAGTCTTCAAATCGAGGCATACTTCCACATGGTGGTTAAGTGGTAAATGCTGTTTGTACGTCCGTCACAGATTGAAAACAACAAGTGTTCATGCATTGTATGATGTCATTCATTTTCTTGGCATTCTCTGAATGGCACACTGTTTCTAATACACATTTATCCCCAGATAACAAATAACTATGTAAGTGTGTTTAATGTTTTTGTCAGTTTTGCCTAATGTACAGTACTTTAAATTTGTTAGCCTGTTTGGCTCTTTCCCCCAAATATATTTAATATCAATCAGAACAGTAATATCTAACAAAACTATTTGGAAAACATTGGACTAGACTATGGTAACATATGTTGAACGATGTAAGAATGCTGCCTTTTTCTGTCCTAAAGTGGGGGCCTGATTTCCATATGCTTTTCATGGTTAATTTATTATCCCTTTCCCCGCTTACTGCTGTTTTGTGAAACATATAGATAAATGTAGGTTCTGAGAGTTGCTGGTTGCATTAATGCTTTTCTCTTATAGTTTTGTTTTAAATTTACTTTCTAGTTTTTGCCTAACAAAAAGGTTGGCAGGTATTATTGAAGAGACGCCTTTACCGTAGACCTATAAATGTTTTTTAAAGACGAGAGGTTTGTAAGAATAATACAGGGTAAGAATAATACAGAGTCGATAATTGAGACAATAAGACATTAGTAGAGAAGACCGTCCATAAATGTATACCACTGAATACATTTCAGTGAGCATTCTTTAAAGTATCTAGGGATGTGTATACATACCACTACACATACGGGTATGTGCAGTTTTCCAAAAGAAAGGGATTATATCTTACATTTTTAAACCTGTTTGTCCTTCCTGCCTTCCTCTTGGCCCCCACACACAGTGTGTGTTATATCCATTTATATGGCCACGTAGTATTCTATTTCATAGCTGTGCTTTAATTTAGTCAACTTTCAGTGAGAAATACTTACATTTTTTCCAGCTTTTCACAAAAATTAGAGCTCCTTGAGCATCCTGATTTATATTTCCGTGTGTACTTGTCCAGTTACTTTAGAATGTGTAGTTGGAAGTAGAAATGAATATGAAGTACTAACATTAATCTATACCAAAAAGCCTTTTTTTCAGTTTGTACTACCACCAATTATATTTTCATATTCATTCATTCTTCCACATGCTAATCTATATTGTTACCATTCTTTCTGTTTTTGCCTCTGAGTGATGCTGTTTTACTTAAATTTGCATTTCTTTTGATAAGAGATTTTTGCCTGTTCAATTGATCATTTAAAAAAATAAATTTTCTTTTTACGTATTTTACCCACTTTATATATTAGCATTCATCTTTTTCATCATTAAAGTCTTTATATGATAAAAGTATTAGGTCTTCATGCTGTTGGCAAGTGAAAAAAAAAGTATTAGGTGTTTGTCATGTACAATTTTCTAATCTGTCATTTGCCTTTAAAATCATGTTTAAGTTGAATATACGTTTGTGTTCTTGTTTGTGTGTAATACTAACTCTGCCGTATGCTACAGATTTTTTTTTCCAGTTTGTCATGTACCTTCAAATATTTTTAAGGATGAATAATGGGGGTGGAGAGGTGAAGAGGAGGTAAAGGGTGTTCTTGTCATACCAAGGTTTTAATGTTTATATGGTAGGATCAGCTGTTTTTATCATGACATTTGGGTGTAATGTTGTATTTAGGAAGGCCCTTCTACTCTATTAGAAATATATGAATCCATAGTTGCCTAATTCTTCTATAGTTTTATTTATAAAATGAGTTTCTCTCCTACTTGGAAGCTTCTTTTAGGATGAAATAGAATAATTAAACATAGCCCTGCCCCTCTTGCCTCCTGAAAATGCATACTCATCATGACCTAAATGGCATCTGAGAGGTTGTTTCCTTCTACTGCCTTTTGCTATATTATTAAGCTTTTCTAGATCTTTCCTATCCCTGAATTTTTCTATATATCTTTTGTAATTTCTTCTTTTCTTTCCCCATCAGAAAATAAAAGCACAGGACAGAGACAAAAAGCTGTGCTGCTTTTATCTTACAAAGATGTTATACCTACCACATATTACTGTTTTGAAAACAAACACAACCAAAAATCGAACCTCTATTTAAGCATATACACTTTATAGTTATTATAAATCCTGATCCAATGCTATTGCACAAGTTCCCTCCGCCTTCTAAATTATAACACCTATTTAAACATTTTTATAATTGAATCCATAAATGACAAGGCTCTAAACATTTGGCCTAATTACTAATATTCACAAGTAAAGTGTCAAAGTCAAGTGTAATATTTCAACATTAAAACTTTCTTGCTATGGTCTTTACTTTTAAAACATTAGGATTTATGGATATTTTAACTGGAATTGCGGTTCTGATTTTTATGTTGTGTTTCATTAAGGCAGTTTTTGAAGTTGATCTCAATGAAGACCAGAGAGAACAAAGTTCATGTTCACTTGTTTTCTGCCAGCTTTGGAAGTTATGGATACAGTTTCCTTATGCAAATAGAATAAACTTTTTTCCTGTTATCACAAAGTCTTGGGGCTAAAATGCTTGCCCCAAGCTATTTGTTATGAAAATGGAACAGTATTACATGTATGGAAAAATAGATATTTCTTAAATTTCCAAATTCACTGTTCCAAAACTGAGTTTTGTCTTTTAAATAATGACTTTTCCTTCTTTTTTTTCTCTCAAAAAAAGATAGTCTGTACTACTAAAAGTTAAATGCTTATTAACGTGGTGCAATTCTAAAAGTTGTAATGTATCTGGATACTGAATAATTTGAATGTTGCTAATTTGTCATTTTTTGCATGTAAGCAAATAGCTAGGACACAGTCTCATAATGATTTGTCATTTTAAACTATACATTTTTATTGAGTATGAATTAAGATTTTCTGAAGTAGGTACTAGTGCAAGGCTATGAAGAGCATTTCTAGTTTCTTGTATGTGTTATCAATTGCTTCCTAAAAGTGGTGGTAGGAAAAGTGGTGACACTTTCACTGATACACATAGTAATAATTTTACTATGGTATACATAGTAGTTATATCATTTAGCTTCTAGTTGCTTCTTTTTTTTTCCTGCAAATTTGGGTTTTGATTACTTGAGCATAGTGATCAAAAAAGATCACTGGTTATCCATGTGCTTTTTCATTAATGATTATCAAACTACTGTATTGACTTGTCTCATATTATCAAAATTATAATCTGCTTTAGGTAGATAGCAAGTTCACTTTGCTTTAAGCAGCTTTTAATTTATAATATTGTTTTTGAAAAGGTGAGTAAATATGCAAGTTGAATACTTTTAAAATCCAAGGCAGGTTTTGTAAGAAACTTTAAGGCAGAGAGAATTTTGTAAAGAGAAAAACCATTTATTTTATACATTTATTTGTTTAGAACATTTACTTTAAATGTTACTATTTCACTTAAACATGGCAGGGTGGGGATTAGTTTCTGTGGTGGTGAGAATCTGGAAGGAATGGCATTCAGATTTATGTAAGTATGTCTGTGGAAGAGTGGTGAATGTTCAAAGTGATTTACGTTGAGAAGTTACTTTCCTCTTAAGTTTCTCTTTTGGGGTTATAAAGGACCACGGATACTCCCTAGTATCTTGCTAAAGCCAAGCCCCTCATTGCCGGTTTAAATTCCTCTGCAATCTTATAAACCTCTTAGAGGTTATTCTAACACTTTTTATATCATCTAGAGGAGCTTCTGCTTGTCCCATAGCAAACTCTCACTTCCAGCAGTGGGACTGGTAGCTGAGGGTTGATACATTTTTTACTTTTACTTTTCTTCAGGTTACTTTACATTGGCAGACTGAAAACTTTTTCTTAAAGGGCCAGATAGAATTTAGTCCAGCCCTGAAGTGGCCCATATGGCAATACGTAAGCAAATAGGCCTACTGTGTTTCAGTAAAACTTTATTTAATAAAACAGGTGGTGGGCTGACCTGCTTTGTATAATCTTAGGTACCTTGAAGCCATATTCTAGGGACGGTAGAAAGACAATAGAGAGAGAGAAGGAATTGGGCCTGGAAGTAAAGTCTTGTTAAATAGATTCATTATTATTATTATTATTATTATTTTTACTCAACAAATTCTGAGCAACTATCTTTTTTCAAGAATTGCTCTCGGCCTGATAGTTAAACTGGTGATTAAACAGATGAGTCCCTGCTTTATGCGATTTACATTTTCTACCTAGTGTACATTGTTCATTTACCCTAATTTGAGTCAGAGACAACATGTAATAAAGAGTGGCTTGGTTATATGCATTTTCTCAAAAGGAGATACATAGAAAACACTTAAAAGAGCCCAACCTAAAAATCCGTTACCGAAAATAAGACGTTCCCATAGTTCTCTTCAAATCAGTAAATCAGTGGTTTTTAGCCTTGATTCTATATGAAAAGCACCTGGAAAGTTTTTTTTTTTTTTTTTTAATTAAATAACTGTCATTACCTTAGACCAATTGAACAGGAATTTTTTGGAGGTTAGACTCATGATTCCCAGAAAATTTCATTGTGCAGCTGAAGTTTAGAAACATGGCTTTCGTTTCAGGTGTGATAAAAATCTTAAATTCAAAATGGCAGAAAACCTTCACATTGTTGCATTTCTCTAGAGGTCAGTATTTATAAATAATTTTATTTTGTGACACTTATCAGTCAGTGAGCACATCTTATTTAAATTCCCATTTTTTAATGAGCTCATGCATTAATACTACTTTTAGTAATGCTGTTTTACTTTCTGCTCTTAAACTAGTATATTGAAGGTCTATTATTTATACTTTATTTACTAATAATGATCATTTTTAGGATACTGCTGGTCAAGAGAGGTTTAGAACATTAACTCCCAGCTATTACAGAGGTGCACAGGGTGTTATATTAGGTAAGTGTTTGCTTTAATTAATGTACTATTTAAAAATATTTATTGGAGTTTCTGATTGTCCTAGTATGTGAAAGTTAATACATTTTTGTTTTACTTCTCGTTAGAGCTACTTTTATGTACCTTGCAGTTGTATTAACTTCATGTAATATTAATGAATATTAAAACTTTTGATTTTAGTCTTTTGTTTAGCACTTAAAAAATAAAGACAAGACTGATTTATTTGGTTTGAAAGCACATGTCAATGAGAACATAATCGAAGATCAATTAGCATATGTTGGACTGCCTTGAAATATTACAGAACCTGGGCTTCAGTCATCAGCATGTTAATATTTGCTACAGTTTATAAAGGAGGAAAAGTTTTTGTTGCTTAGTAGAGTCTGCTTTATTAGTCCTAAAAATATCACTAAGCACTTAACACTACTGATTTATAATCAAACAAAATTTAGAAACCAAATGTGGATTCTCAGTGTAATTTTTTGAAAAGTGCTTGTTCTTGATATTCCTGGAAAGCTGTTTGAAGTGAGTATTGATCAATTGTATTAATAGGTAGAATTCTCTTAATATTGTGGCTTGATAGTGACACTTAGCCTGTAGGTTCAGCATCTCTTGAGTTTAGAAAACACTTTAATAAGCTCTTTATTATAATGCACAATGACGTAAGATGAAAGTGATAATAGGAAGAACATTAGGAACCCATCCACTAACTGTACTGTAATTTTTTCGAAGCTGTAAATTCTGGTTCTTGTAAGAAACAAATTAATGGGGTCATAGATGTTTACATTCATAATTTTTTTTAATATTTTGCCACAAATTTGAATCTTAAACACTCTGGTTTTTGGATAGACCTCATTCATCGTTATGAATGGGAACAGCTGGTGTTTTGCTTTAATGGGTATTAAATGAGTTTTCACATATTACACAGGATATAATTTCATTTCTGTGACAGTATGTATTAATAGGATTGAAATGTGTGTGTATGCTTAAAAAAAAAACACTTGTTTCTTCCATTTGGATCAGTAGACACTATTAATCATTGAACACAATAAAAAACAGACTTGCCTATATTGCTTACTAATGCTAACTCCTAGCTACGTATCAGAAACATGCCACTGCTTCTTACCTTTAATGCTTATTATGACTCCTTTTATTTCAGTTTATGATGTCACAAGAAGAGACACATTTGTTAAACTGGATAACTGGTTAAATGAATTGGAAACATACTGTACAAGAAATGACATAGTAAACATGCTAGTTGGAAATAAAATTGATAAGGTAAGAAGGCAGACACTTGGTCTTTTGGTTCTGTATTTTGGTAGCCTTTCTTAATCATTGCATTTATCTTTTAGGAAAATCGTGAAGTCGATAGAAATGAAGGCCTGAAATTTGCACGAAAGCATTCCATGTTGTTTATAGGTAGGTGTGTGAATGAATATCTATACTTTCATTATTAATGAGGAATTTTTAAATGGAGTTTTTGCCAAGTTTATTTCTTTATGAACCTTAAAATGTATTTATAGTATTGTTCATAGTTGCCTTGTGCTACAAAATCTTAACTATGTAACAAGGTTCTTTATTCTTATTTCTGTAAAATGTATGATCATATTATGTGAAATCATATAAAAAACAGTCAAATCATTTATCTCAGGATATAATGGCATTCAGTAAAGTTTGGCACCCAGTGCTAAAGTTGTGCCTTGCTGGTCCATATGCCAATATCATCAGCACCACCTGGGAGCTTGTTAGCAGTGCTTCAGCTCAGGCCCTACCCCAGATTTTCTGAATTAGAATCTGCGTTTTAACAAGCTCTTCCTATGGTTTGGATGCACATTAATTTTTGAGAAACATGGTCCAGCAAGGGTTGCCAAACTACAGCCTGGTCCAAATCTGGCCCCACCATTTGTATTGGTACACAGCCATGTTCATGCATTTACATGTTGTTTGTGGCTGCTTTTGTGCCATATGACAGAGTTTAGTAGTTAGAACAGAGGCCATATGGCCCACAAAGCCTAAATATTTACTATCTAGCCCTTTACAGAAAGAGTTTGCCAACCCCTGATCTAGAAAATTGGATGAGCTATATCAGAATAACGAGGGGAGGCCGGGCGCGGTGGCTCACACCTGTAATCCCAGCACTTTGGGAGGCTGAGGTGGGCGGATCACAAGGTTAAGAGATCGAGACCATCCTGGCCAACATGGTGAAACCCCATCTCTACTAAAAAATACAAAAATTAACTGGGCATGGTGGCGTGCGCCTGTAGTCCCAGCTACTAGGGAGGCTAAGGCAGGAGAATTGCTTGAACCCAGGAGGCGGAGATTGCAGCGAGCCAAGATTGTGCCACTGTGCTACAGCCTGGCACCTGGCAACAGAGCAAAACTCTGTCTCAAAAAAAAAAAAAAAAACAACCCAGAAAAAACCAAAACACAAAAACAGAATAACCTGGGGAGCTTTTCTTTTTCCACTGTGGCCCAGAGAAGCCAAAAGACTGGACACGCCTAGTCTAGAGGGAGGTCTCAGGCTGAGAGAAGAGCGAATATTTCCTGAGGTAGGAACCAGGCTAGTGTGTTAAAGGAACAGGAAGAAAGCATGTGTGTGTTGAGGGGAAGGCTGATGGAAAGATGCCATTCAAATGGTGAGGAGGTGGATTACGTTCTAATTGTGGTGGAAAGCAGGGAAGCAGTGGTGTGACCTGATACTTTGTAAAAAGATCCTGTTGTAAAGAAAATGGACTAGGGGAAACAAGCTAGAGACTATTTCTTCTCTTGCAGTGGCCCAGATGAAGGAAGCAGTGGTTTGACTGTGTAGTAGTAGAGGTTGGTGGAAAATGGGCAGTTCTGGGAGGTACAGTGAAGGTACAGCTGATAGGATTTGTAGGTAGATTTAGTATGTAGGACAAGAAAAGAGAGCAGTCAGAGATAACTCCAGGTTTTTGGCATGTGCAGTGAGGTAAATTGTGTGCCAGTAACTGGGATGTGAAAGATTGCAATAAGAGTAGGTTTAGTGTAGGGAAATGAGGAATCAAGAATTTCGTTTTGACATAAGAATGAGACATTTTTCAGATAACTGGTATAAGTGCTGGTCATTGGCATTTAGGGGGCATTTAAGGTCATGTTATTAGAATGGTGACTTCAGGAAAGAATATGGATAGAAAAGGTCTGAAGAAACCTGGGCAATATAATGAGACCTCATCTCCAAATAAAATTAGTTGTGTGTGGTGGCAAGTGCCTGTGATTCCAGCTGTTCTGGAGGCTCAGGTGGGAGGATCACTTGGGCCTGGGAGGTCAGGGCTGCAGTGGAGCTATGATCATGCTGCTGCACTCCAGCCTAGGTAACAGAGTGAGACACTGTCTCAAAAACAAAACAAAAAAAGATTGAATCCTGGGGGATTCCAGCAACTAGAAATCAGCAGAAAGAGGAAGTGCCAGCAAATAAGGCTGTGCATGACATGCCAGTGAGATAAGAGGGTTTCCAGGCATGTTCAGAATCCTGGAAGTCAAGGGAACAGCTTATTTAAAAGAAGAAATGATTAGCAGTATCACATACCAAAGATGTCAAATATAATTAGTATGTTGAATTTGACAGGATAAAGATTGTTGGTAGTCTTGGAAAAGAATGATTTTAGTGGAGTGGTGGGAACAAAAGCCTAATTAGAATAGTTTGAAGAAAGAATGTGAGATAAGAAGGTGGGAGGAGCTTATGTGGGTAACTCTTTAGAAGAGCTTTCAAAGAGAGTAGAGAAATGGGTGGCTACAAGAAGGATATATGGCCTAGACAGCAAGTTTGTTTTTTAATAAGATGGAAGATAATTTGGCAGACTTTTGGTCTGATTGGTATGATCCAATAGAGAGAGAGTGTTTGATCCTTCAGTAAATGAGAAGGGATGGGACTCCAGGAACAAGAGAAGGTGATGGCTTGGAGGCAGCAGGGATAGCTCATTCATTCTCACAGGAGGTAAGGCAGAGCGTGAGGACACATACATAGGTAGCTTGGTAAATTTATTCGTGGGACAATGAGGTAGTTCTTGCCATATTGCTTCTGATTTTCTCACCATAATGCTAGCTAGATTATTAGCTGCGAAAGAGTGTTGAGAGGAAAGAATAAAGTAGTCATCTCAGACAGTGAGAAAGGTCATCACTAAGGAAATATAGGGTTCGAAGCAATGCTGAGTGTCCAGTTGAGTGTCATGAGCAAACATTTAGAGTGGGACCAGTGTTCATGGTGGTTTGTCATTTTATGCAGCTACCTGGAGCTGCTTGGTGGAAGGTACAGAATAATCAAGTTAATTTTTTAACGTGCATGAATTTCCATATTTCTGCCTTGGGAGCTAGTTTTAAGAATTAACTGAAAGCTTAAGGAAAAAAACTTTCACATGCTATTTAAGTAGTAGGGCTTTACAAATTTTAATTCTATCGCAGTTTTAAGATTATAAACCAGCATTTTTTTTTTTTTTTGGTATAAATTTATATACTAATATTCTTAGGGATAAAATTTAAGTAGCTCAATTTTGAGAGTTGGAAATTCACTAAGTATTGACCTGTGGGGAAAAATTGCTGTTTTGGATCTTAATATATTGCAGGGTGATATTTATGCTCTGATAGTTTACCAGAAAAACATGAGGATATGGCCAGAAAGGGATATACTACGAATGACATTTTTCCTTGCATTTCAGAGGCAAGTGCAAAAACCTGTGATGGTGTACAATGTGCCTTTGAAGAACTTGTTGAAAAGATCATTCAGACCCCTGGACTGTGGGAAAGTGAGAACCAGAATAAAGGAGTCAAACTGTCACACAGGGAAGAAGGCCAAGGAGGAGGAGCCTGTGGTGGTTATTGTTCTGTGTTATAAACTCTGGGAAATTCCGTCTCTTGCATATTTGATCAGATAGTTACATCTTTCTGTATATAAACTCTTTAACTGCTATTTTAGGGACCTTGCAGTTTGCACATAGTTATTTTATATCATAGCAGTGAATATTTGCAAGAAATCCCACTCATCGGCCCCAGGTAAAATGTTATGGTAAGCATGCACAGTTTGCAGTCTGCGGTTTTTTATGTAGCACAAAATAGGTGTACCTTTATAAGTACATTCAATTTTATGATTTACATTTATCATGTAATTAAAAAAAATCCATCTATCTACTATATGTTGATACAAAGTCTGCTTTTGGTATTCTTTTTGCTTAAATACTCCTATTAATTTCTGAATTACTTGGTATGTAGAACTCCTAGAACCACAGGGAAGAGTAGAGGTATCATCAAACATGGCAAATTTTCTTTCAGGAATAATAAAGAGCATGATTCCACAACTTTTCTAGGATGTTTGAGATTCTTTTTTAGTACTAAGCAAAATTTTCATTACAGAATGTAGCCCAGGCCAATTTATAACTAAATCTCTTATTTGTTCGGATGATGCTTCTAAACAGCACTGATAGCTTAAAGAAACTTGGTATTTTTAACTTACTTCAATGATTAGCTCAGTTGCTTAACTGGAGTTTTAATCCTGTGATATGCATATTGGATTCATGGCTCAATTTTTAGTTATATGGTGTTTGGCAGAATAGCAATAAGGTTTTCGCCCGTTTTGGTTTCAGGAGGACATTAATAGTGTGTTTATTGTAACTCGTAGTACTAACCACTTTTAAAACCAACCTTTTTTTTTCCCCCCGTAAATGTTGGTAGTGTTTGTCCAGGTGCCTCAATTGTAGCTTGTGTAATGTTGATGAATATCTGTATCTTATGGCTTCCATAATGGCTGGTTGGTATTCTAAAACCTATTTCTGTGTTTTGAGGGGTGGGGAAAAAAAAGGCATATTGCTTCTAGGTTCTGATGTGTGAGGGAAAATACTGTCACAATGAAAATTTTGACAATTTACTGTAACAAGTAACCAATAGTTTATCAAAACCAACTGGTACAGATTAATAAATCTTTTTCACAGTATTCAGTTTTCTCACCTCTTGCTATTGTATACTGTATATTTTCTCACTCATTTGTTATTTAATTTACATTGATCTCCTCTATTTTAACTCCCCAAATAAGTTATTTGTCCTTTAAGATTGGTTGGTATAGTACTTAATTTCTGGGCAGTTTGTTCTCTGTATACAATTGCAAATGATAAGCATTTTTGTGAGTGACCACCTTTGCAATATGTTTGTTAATGAATTTATTTCGTGTTGGGTTCTTTCTGAATTGTACATCTTCACATATAAAAACCTCACATTCTACTTGATTTTACACTTCTTAGTCTATATTACATGTGGTTGAAGGTTTTATACATTCTGTATGCTTTTGCTAAATACACAATATTTACTACTAGAAATTTGGAGAAAGAACACTAACACATATACTTGCGATTTGCTCATGTTACATTAAAACTTGAGATTTGTGTGTTTATGTAGTCTCTATTAATAAGACTTTTATGTTTATGGTTTTTTGCTCCTTGAGCTGTATAATAATCTGTGTATTAGATTGTTGTCTTGATTTGGTCTAAATTTGAATACATACGAATTACTTGAATATAACAAAAATGAATTTTGTTTGATAGATTTATATTGTAACCTTTTTCTAGTTCTTGAATAAATATAGCCTGCTTTCCCTAGATGCATTTGTGCAGGAAGTATATACATTTCCCATTACTCTAATCAGCTGAAGGATATTTTTACTGTGTTATTCAAATTATATTATGTGGCTTTCATTTTACTTTTATGTTGCAAGCTTAGTGTTTTGTAGTGGAGGTTTTGTAAGTGAAACAATTATAGTATCCAAAGCCAGGCACCTATGTAACAGGGTTTTGTTAATTCTTTTCAGAATCATTGAAGCAGTCTTAAAGGGTCTTTTGCAGATGGTACAAATTAACAATTAGAATACAGTATTTTGAGTTCTAGGACTACTGAGATTGACCCACACAAATAAAGAACTATTCAATTTTTGAGTAATAGTTAACATTTATTGAAAGCTTCCTTGGTGCCAGGTACCGTTCTAAGTGCTAAATTATCTTATTAAACCTCACAGCAACCTTAAGAGATTAGTACTCCTATTATGCCCATTTTAAAGATGAGGACAATAAAGTGTAGGTGTGTTAGTTAACATCCAAAGATGACATAGCTACTCAGTCATTGAGGTGGATTCCAGTCATGGCATTTTTACTCCTGAGCCCATACTCTTCACCATCACTCCTTTTACAATGGGTAGTTACCAGCTGTTTGTAACACGAGTTAAGGCAGTTCCACTATTTCTTTGTCACTCTTTTGTTGTATGTAATAGAAGTATTTCAGACTTTCTTGTTATAGAGTAAATCCCATGATGTAAACCTACTTCATGAGTCATGTAACATAACAGTTAAGGTAGTGGAGTAGGTGGTTTTAGTTCTTCTACGTGTTCAGAGTGAAAATCCTGACTTAGAAAAGGTACAAAGTTAGGGGACTTACGATACCTTCACTTCCTGTGTGAAAATGGAAATAAAGTATGGAAATAGTCACTTGCTCAAAATTGAAATCTGAGGGGGATGTTTTGATTTCATGTATTTGATTGCCATCCACAAACTCATACTTGGTGTTGACATTCTAGTTGAATGTTGTAGAGATAGACTTGATTTTGATTTATCGTAGTTTGCATATTCAAGAAATAGACGTAATTCTTTACTAAGGGTGGGACTACCGCCATAGCTCATAAAAAAATTATTATGCTAGTACTTGTTCTGCCTGTGAGTTGACACAGACTTAACTCATATTTATAGTATCTTTAAGTACAACAATATGTATTTTTTTCTGTGTATTTTTTTCAGATGAACAACAATTCTTCAGGTTTTATAGATCAGAGATCCTCTCCATAGTCAAGTATTATATATTCCTTGGGAGTACATTTCATGAGTAATACTTAGGAAGTGTTTTGTCTTTCCTGTATTTCTCTAGTTAGGCATGGGGTAAAAACGTTATTCAGTTTTCAGGAGCCATTGTTCTGACTCCAGTCCTGCCCGGTATACTCAACTATATGACTTCACCCTGGGTTTTGCCTAAAATGTTGAAACAAGAGAATAAATAGGCTAAGTCAAGACTAGGAGCTAAGGAATATAGAATCACCCAAGTCTTTTTTTTTTTTCCTCTCCGCAAATGGGAACATCTATCATTCTGGAGGACTACTATGATGGGGCTTTACTTCTTACTGTTTGTTGCTAGCTTATTGTTTCATATTTAGGAATCAATTATGTTTCTGATTGAGGTATAAAGTTTGCTTAAGTGCCCCTTAATTAAAGCTGTTCCATGTATGCAAGCACATACACACATACTTTGAACAGTTGTGTGAGTGCCTGTTCTCAGTCTTGCCCCCTTTACATATTTCTCATACACATGCAGGTTCTTTCTTTTTTTTTTCTTTTTCTTTTTCTTCAACTGGAGAAGCAACAAATTATGTAGTTTTATTTGTGTTTCTTTTATTACTAGTGAGCTTGAGTACTTTTAATATTTTATTGGGTATGTGTGTGACTGCGCAATCCAGCGCCTACCTCCTCCTCTCACCGTACCACCCCCTGCCCCCACCCCTGCAAATAATCATGCATGTGGTTTGGATGGTATTGTCACACCCTCAGCTTTCTAGATTAGCTCAGTTACCTTTAAGCAGTGCCCCACTTCCCCAGTAGCAGTGGTTCAGGGGTAGGCACCTGACGCAGATCAGACTACTGAGATAAAGATGTTTGCCCAGGCTTTTTGAGGAGCTATTGAAGACAGCTTCTTGGAGATAGTGTGCTGGGAGGAGTCACATTCTGAACTTGCTGCAGCTCATTTTTCTAATATAAAGGAACCAACCTGAAGCAGTACCAGGAGAATGAGAGCGAGTCTATTGGAGCCCTTGGGAACCTCTGGATCAAACTGGACCTGAAGTGAGTGAGATCTGTTTCTCAACTTTCACTTGTGTGAGCCAATAAATTCCTTTTTTTGTTGAAGGCAATATGACTTGGTTTTTTTTTTCTTGCAACCAAATACATGTTATGTTAGAATGTGTGTGTTTTTCTTACAGCGGTGCTTGTACATCAAGTTAGTTACATCAATAATAGATTATTTGCATAAGGAAGAAAAAAGTAAACCACTTGAAAAGCCACTACTTTTAAATAGCTATTAACGTTTTAGATTAGTTTTACTTATTTCTTTATGGATATATACATAGAAAACTATAAATGAGTTAACTTCATACATGCTGTTTTAAGGACCCCTTGATTTATAGGATCTGGTTTCTTTGCATTTCCTCTGTCACCTGAGCATGCCCTCTCATCCCTCTCCTCCCTGGGGTATCAGCGTTACATCCTAGCACATGTGCTCTTTCTGCATTTCTCGATGTTTATAATTATATGCACATATGTACAGATACATATATATAGTTATAATTTGCTTTCTATTTAAACAGTATATATTATTATTTTTGAGACGGAGTCTTGCTCTTATTGCACAGGCTGGAGTGCAATGGCGCAATCTCTGCTCATTGCAACCTCTGTCCCTTGGGTTCAAGTGATTCTCCTGCCTCAGCCTCCCAAGTAGCTGGGATTACAGGCGCCCGCTACCACACCCAGCTAATTTTTTTGTATTTTTAGTAGAGACGAGGTTTCGCTATGTTGGTCAGGCTAGTCTCGAGCTCCTGACCTCAGGCGATCCACCCACCTCTGCCTCCCAAAGTGCTGGGATTACAGGCGTGAGCCACCGTGCCCAGCTGTACAATATATATTACAAATTGGAACCATCAGTATATTCATCTCTGCATGTTGCTTTTCTTTGTTTTTTTTTTTTTTTTCCTTTTATTTTAGGGACAGGTGTTCGCTCTGTCATCCAGGCAGGAGTGCAGTGGCGTGATCACAGATCATTGCAGTCATAACCTTCTGGATCCAAGTGATCTTACCTCAGCTTCCCAAGTAGCTGGACTATATTTTCTTAAACATTTTTTTGCCCAGGCTGGTCTCAAGCTCCTGGGCTCAAGCTATCCTGCCTTGGCTTCCCAGTGTGCTGGGATTACAGGTGTGAGCCACCACGCCTGGCTGCTTTGCTTTCCTAACAGTAGATTGTGAAAATCCCCCCAAGCCAATTTTTGTACAGCTAAGATCTATTTCAATGATTGTACAATATTAAAATTCCAATGTGTCAGATACGACAATTTATTCAACTGTTCTCTAATAATGGGCAATTACCTTGTTTGTATTCTTTTGCTACTGTAGATAGTACCATGATAAATATCCTTGTACCTGTATCATTTTGTTGGATATCTATGAGTTGGATCCATAGGTCAGACAATGCATTTTTAACTTTTGATATATATTGTCAATAGCTTCCAAAAGTCTATAACCTTTTACACTTCCATTAGTGTAACACATGTGGACATATCATTTTCCCTGCATTCCCCATCAGCCCTGAGGTGTTATCATATTGTAGTTACTTTGATATTTATAAGGTGTAATTTTTTTTCAGCTCTTATTTTAGAGTTGGGAGTATATCTGCATGTTTGCTACAAAGGTATATTGTGTGATGCCGAGGTTTGGAATACAAATGAATCTTGCCCAGATAGTAGGTATATATATAATATATAATATATATATTTTATATATATTATATGTATATATATTATATATATATATATAGAGAGAGATTCTCACTCTGTCGCCCCAGTGGTGCAATCTCAGCTCACTGCAACCTCTGCATCCCAGGTTCAAGCTATTCTTCTGCCCCAGCCTCCTGAGTAGTTGGGAGGCCACCATGCTCAAATAATTTTTGTATTTTTAGTAGAGACAGGGTTTCACCTTGTTGGCCAGGCTGGTCTCGAACTCCTGACCTCAAGTGATCCACCTGCCTCGGCCTTCCAAAGTGCTGGGATTATAGGCGTGAGCCACCATGCCTGGCCAGATGTAACTTAGTTTGCATTTTCTGCAGTCGTTTTCATATTTGTAGGCTCTTTTTGAAATGATTATTTATATCCTTTGCCAATTTTTCTGTTCAGTTTTTTGTGGTTTTATTATATGAGCTCTTTGTACGCTACAGATATTTATAAATGTATGTTATAAGCATTTTTTCTTATCTAACCCTTTTAAAATTTTATGTATTCTTTACAATTTTTTTTTTT
>NW_016107407.1:8552309-8560365 GCF_001604975.1 Cebus imitator | reverse complement strand
TTTTAAGCAGAGTCTGTTGCCCAGGCTGGAGTGCAATGGCACGATTTCTGCTCACTGCAACCTCTGCCTCCTGGATTCAAACAATTCTCCTGCCTCAGCCTTGAGAGTAGCTGGGACTACAGGCGCGTGCCACCACGCCCAGCTAATTGTTTGTATTTTTAGTAGAGATGGGGCTTCGCCATATTAGGATGGTCTCGATCTCCTGACTTCGTGATCCCCTCGGCCTTCCAAAGTGCTGGGATTACAGGTGTGAGCCACTGTGCCCAGCCACATCTGTATCTTAAAGATGATCCCTCACCCATTTTTCCTTTTGGTGGGGCCTTTAAAAAATATTCACATGAAGGGGATTTATTTCTTTTAATGGAATATGGTTACTAATCTTTTGCCATTAATATGTATTGCTGACATCTTCACCCAGTGACTTGTCTTTTGAATTTGTTTGAAATTTTGCATCCTTAAAAGTTCTAAAAACCAACATTTAATTTTTAATTAGTTTTTAAAAATTCACACGATATTCCTGCATTAATTTTGAGAAAACTGATAATTTAGTGACAAGACTTGCCATGAGGATACATGAGTATCTTTCTGTATTCATATTCTATACTGTTTTAGTAGTTTATAGTTTTCTTCACATAGGACCTATACCTTCTTTATTAAAATTACCCCGATGAATTTCATTTGTCAGTGTGAATAGGTTTTCTTCATTTCAGAATTCTATGTCGTTGTCACTAATAAAGAAAAGCTATAGACTTTGCTGAGTTTATTGAGACACCTAATTAATTTCTTTAATTTGGTACTTCGGTTTAACTAGGGTTTCTTTCATTTTCTAGGCAAAATAGCAAAAAATATAATTTTTGTAATTTTTTTAGTATTTATTGCCTTAGATGAACTTCCCATAAGTACTGTAATCTACTTTGATTACATAAGGCTATGTCTTGATGAGTTTTAATAAACATATGCACTTCTATAAATACTGTCATAGTCAAGGCCAGGGGTGGTGGCTCACAGCTGTAATCCCAGCACTTTGGGAGGCTGCAGGAAGATCGCTTGAGAACAAGAGTTCCAGAGAAGCTAGGGGAACATAGTGGGACCTCGTTTTTACTAAAAAACTTAAAAAGTATAGCCAGGTGTAATGTGGTGCAGCTATGGTCCCCGCTATTCCAGAGGCTGAGGTGGGAGGATCATTTGAGCAGTCCAGGTCAAGGCTGCAGTGAGTCGTGATTGTGCCACTGCACTCCAGCCTAGGCCACAGAGTAAGATCCTTCTTGCCTCCTCAACTCCCCTAAACTGCTATCAGTTAAGATACAGAATATTCATATTCCAGAAAGTTTCCTTGTGTCTTATGTTGGTCTCCTCCCTTCCACCTCTACTATACCTGACACTGATCAGGGCTTTCCTGGCCACCCCTAGGCAAGCTGGCTCTCATCACTTTGAAGCCTCCACCTGCATGTTCTAGACTTCTTTTTTCTCTTCCTTTATCTATTAGAGGTCTCCATCTTGCATAAATCTGTATAAATATCTCATAGAATGATATTCTTCACTGCCTCACTATTTTGTTTTATTTTTAGGATCTTGCCCTGTTGCCCAGGCTGGAGTGCAGTGCTGCCATCATAGCTCACTGCAGCCTCCTGGGCTCATGCAATCATCCCATCTCAGCCTCCCAATAGCGGTGACTATGGGTGGACACTACCATGCCCTGCAAATGTTTCTACTTTTTGGAGAGATAGGGTCTCTATGTTGCCCAAACTGGTCTTGACCTCCTGGGCTCAGGCAATCCTTCTCCCTCAGTCCTTTACTATTAAGATTTGTTCTTGGTCAGGTGTGGTGGTTCACGCCTGTAATCCCAGCACTTTGGGAGGCCAAGGCAGCGGTTCACTTGAGGTCAGAAGCCTGACCAACATGGTGAAACCCCATCTCTACTGAAAATGCAAAAATTGGCCAAGCATGGTGGTGGTTGCTTGTAGTCCCAGCCACTCAGGAGGCAGGAGAATTGCTTGAACTCAGGAGGCGGAAGTTGCAGTGAGCCGAGATCGCACCGCTGCGCTACAGCCTGGGTGACAGAGCAAGACTGTCACAAAAACAACAGAGATTTGTTCTTTTCTTTAATCTTCAAAATATATTTTTAATGTGTTCTCAGGGAGGGCATAAGAACCAACTCATGTCCTTGGGTGTACTCTCAAGTCAGAGCAGTCATTTGGTTTTTTTGGTTTTGTTTTGTAGAGATGACGTTTTCACTGTGTTGCCCAGGCTGGTCTTGGGCTCCTGAGCTTGAGTGATCCCCTGTTTTGGCCTCCGAAAGTGCTAGGATTACAGGTGTGAGCCACTGCACCTGGCCAATCATTTGTTTTTTAACTCTTAAAGGTAATTATTTCACTTTTGTGCTGACGACGTTATTAATCCTTTATGGCTTGCATATTTTCCTTTTGGTTAAGAAGGCAACCCTATCCCAAGGCTATACAGCCATTCTAAAACATTTTTACCTGCTATTTTCATAGTTTTGTTGTTTGCTTATTTGTCTTTATGTTTTATTATGTAATCCATCTGGAATTTATTTGTGTTTATGGTGTTTTTATGATGTTTATTTTCTTCCAGGCAGATAGCAAACTATGCCAACACAATTTAATAAATCTTTTGTCCCCTGAATAGAAATTCCATAACTTGTTGATTTATTCAGAAAAGATTTATTTCAGACCTCCTATTTGCCAGACACTTTCTACGTCCTAGTGATAGAGTACTGAATAGATCAGAGTCAATGTCCTCATGTTAGTTTATGTAGTAGGATGGAAAACAGAGTAAACAAATGACATGATTTTGAAATAAAAGTGGGAAGAAAATAGACTAACTGGATAAAAACTGTATCAGGCTCAAGCAAGTCCTCTCTGGGCAAGTGACATTTGAGCAGAGACTCTAGTCAACAAGAAAAGATGTTGCTACACATATGCATATGTGTGGGAGAAGAGAGTTTACTGGAGAGGGACTGGCAAGTGTGAAGGCCTGAGCAGACGCTGCTTGGTGAGTTGAGGGAATAACAAGGTCAATGTTTGTGTAGCACAGAAAGTGAGCAGGAAGGTGTTAGAAGAAGGAAGCAGGAGTCAGACCATGTAAGACTGTGGATCCTAGTGGAGTTTGGATGTTGTGCTGACTGTGTTGGGAAGCCAGTGGAGAGCTTTAAATACAGAAGTTTCAACAGCAAAACAAATGATCCTATTAAAAAGTGAGCAAAAGCTCTGAATAAACTTCTCAAAAGAAGACATAGAAATGGCCAATAGGTATGTGAAAAAGAAATGCTCCCCATCACTAATCATCAGGGAAATCCAAAACAAAACCACAATGAGATGTTATTTCACACCTTTTAGAATGGCAATTATCAAAAAGACATAAATGCTGGTGAGGATGCAGAAAAAAGGGAACTCTTCTACACTGTTGGTGAGGATGTAAATTAGCACAGCCACCATGGAATGGAGATTTCTCAAAAAACTAAAAATAGAACTACCGTTTGATTCAGCAACTCCACTACTGGGTATTTATTCAAGAGAAAAGAAATCAGTCTATGAAAGGGATATCTGCATTCTCATGTTTATTGCAGCACTACTCACAATAGCCAAAATGTGGAATCAACCTAAGTGTCTATCAGTGGATGAATGGATAAAGGAAGAGGAATACTATTAGGCCATAAAAAGAATGAAACGATCCTGCATGATCTGCACATGTGCCCCAGAACTTAAAGTATAATAATAAATAGATATACAAATCATTTGCAGCAACATGGTTGGAAACGGAGGTTATCATGTTAAGTGAAATAAGCCAAGCACAGAAAGACAAATACTGAATGTTCTCACTCATATGTGGGAGCTAAAAATCCACAGATGAATGGGAACATTCAGTATTTGGATGGAGGTAGAGAGTAGAATGATAGCTACCAGAGGCTGGAAAGGGAAGGCAGGCAGGAGGATGAAGAGAAGTTGGTTAAGGGCTACAAAAATATAAATAGAAGAAGTAATTTCTAACGTTCAATAGCACAGTAGGGTGACTATAGCTAACACTATATTGTGTATTTCAAGATATCTAGAAGAGGGGATTTTGAATATTCTCATGACAAAGAAATGAGAAATGCTTGAGGTGATGGGTAGCCTGAATAATCAAATAACTTGATTATTGCACATTTAATACATATGTGAAAATATCACCTGTATTCCATAAGTACATACAAAAATTATGTACCAATAAAAAAGTTCTCACTGCAGAAAAATAAGTACATGAAGTGATGCATATGTTAACTAGCTTGACTAAGAAAAAATAGGAGTTGTATTATTTAGGATTAGGTTTGGATGTATATTAACCGAAAATTCAAAATAATAATTGTTTAAATGTGCAAGTGTTTATTTTCTTATACCAGAGAAGTCCAAAAATGATCATTCAGGACTGCTAAGGATGACTCTATTGGCCATTTCTATCCATCCTCAACGATCCTCAAGACTACCTCATGGTCCAAAGTGGCTGCAGGGTAGGAGAGCTCTGTTTATCACATTCATATTCCAGGCAGCAGGAAAGAGAGGAGAGGAAGAAGAAAGGGCATACTCCCTACCGAGTCAGCTGCTTTTTGGGGGAACTTCCTGAAGATTTACATAATACTGCTCCCATTTATTTCACTGGCTGGAATGTAACTTCCTGGCCACACCTAACTAGAGAAAGCTAGAAAATGTAGTCTAGGTTAGGCACATTGCTGTCTCCAATGGCAGTAAGGAAGAAGTGTTAGGTGGTTATTAGGAAGATAATTAACCAACTTTGCCATAGAAGTAATGTGATCTGATACTTGTTTCAAAAAAATTGCTAAACTGATATTTGGGAGCAAGAGTGAAAGCAGATCTATGAGGAGGGTGTTGCCTAAGTCTAAAGAAGGGTTGATGGTGGATTGGACTAAGGGTGGTAATGAGTGGTAGTGAGATGCAATCAGATCCACGGTGTATTCTGAAGGTAAGTACAGTAAGACCTGCTAATACACTGGATGAGGAAAAGAGAGAAATCAAAGGATGACTCCTGGTGTTTAGCATTAGCAACTGCATAATGGTGCTTCATTATAAGTTGGGAAATATGGAGGGAGAAACAGATTTGGGGAAAAATTATTTTGGACATATTAAATTTAAGTTGCCTGTTGGATATCTAAGTGGAAATCCTGAGTAGAGATTTGAATATAAGAGTCTGGGGCTCAAGAGAGAGTGGAGACCTGGAAATATATATTTGAGGATTATTAGCACAGAGATGAAATTTAAAGCCATAGACACAAGACATATAGGAGATCACCAAGGGGAGAATATATTTATAAATAGAGCGATAATAAGAAAGTGCTAAGTAATCCTAGAACCTTCTGCTGTTTAGACAGTAGAAGGAAGAGCCAGCAAGGGAGACTAAGAAGTTGCCAGAAAAATCTGGGATGTATGATATCCTAGAAGTCAGTCTAAAAAAAGATTTCAAGAAGCGAATAATCAATACTAATAATAGCCAACATTTATTGAATTGTTATGGTGTGCCAGACAATGCCAAAGTGCCTTATACATATTAAATCACAGAATCTTTCCACAACCCTATAATGTAGTGTTTGAGTATTATGATCATCATCCTTTTACAAATGAGGAAACCTTGGCATAGGGAGGTAAGTAACTTGCCCATATTTTCACACTTAATTCAAGACCAGATTCTTGTCCTCTGGTGTAGTGCTTTGAGACACTATCCCGTGCTGCTGAGAGCTGAGACATACAGGAACAGGGGATTCGTATTTGGATTTGGTAATATGGAGGTCACTGGTGACTTTGACAGATTTCAGAGGTGGGTGGGATGAATACCTAGAGAGAGTGGGTTAAAGGAAGATTGGGAAAGAAGCAAGTGGAGGCAGAGAGAATAGATATCTTGCTAGAATAGAGTCCTAGCTGGAAGTGAGGAGAGGGAAAATGGGCCTAGGAAGAGAGAAAATGGGAGATGTTACAGAATGTTTTTGTGTTGATGGGAACGAGGCAGTGAGGTAGAAGGCAGGACTTTACTCTCCACCAGGTTGAAGACTGGCTGAAATGGAAGAGGTGAAAGCACCTCTCCATGAAATGCGTCCACCAGTGCCATGTCAGTTCACCATTGCCATGGCAACACTCAGAATTAACCACACTTTTTCTAGAAATTTCTAAATAACCTATTAATTTACATGTGATTTAAAGTTGGTATAAATATGACTGCAGAACTGCTCCTGGGCTCTGGGTGCACTGCTGACGGGTAGCCCCGCTCCACAAGGGGCAGTCCCTCTGCTGCTCCTGTGTACTGCTGCTTCAGAAAGAGTTACTGTCCAACACCCCTGGCTTGCTATTAAAGTCTTTCCTGGGTGAGGTCAAGAACTCCCCTGGGCTAACCCCCAATTTGGGGGCTCACCTGCCCTGCATCAGAAATAATCTACTAGAGAGAAGGAAAGTAATAGTCCTGAGAAGGAAAACTGGCGGGAACAGAACACTTGAGGTGAGAAGGGATGGAATTTACTTCTTGAGTGGAGATCATGACCTCAGATAGGAGTGGAGATAGTGCAGCCCGGGAAGATCACAGGGGAGCACATAGATGGACAGAATTGCAGGTCTGGGGTGGGAGGATGCAAGAGTTCTCTTCTGATTGCTTCTGTGTTATTCACGTAAAAAGCAAGATCATCTTTCCCCTGACATAGTCCTATGCCAAAATCACAACCATTTTGATTTACAGTATATTTATAAACTAAGTTCTCCCCTCACTTTTTTTTTTTTTTTTTTTTTTTACTTTTTTTTTTTTTTTTTTTTTTTTTTTTTTTTTTTTTATTTTTTTTTTTTTTTTTTTTTTTTTAGTAACTACTATTTTGGCAAGCATTTTACCCAGTTACAAAATAAAGTTCTTTGGAATTCTGACAGGAGCTGCATTAAATTTATATATTAATTTGTAAAAGTGACATTTAAAAACGTTTTCCCATCCAGAAACATGACATACCTTTCCATTTATTCAGTTCTTGTTTTATGTCTGTTAATAAAATTTTAGGGTTTCCTTCATATAGATTATCTAGCTACATTTGTTAATGCATCCCTAGGTTTTTATCGTGTTGTTGTTATCATGTGTCCAGGTTTTTTTTCCATTTTAATTTCTCATTTATTTTTCTCCATAAAAAGAAAAAATTACTGTTTATGTATTTCTTATACTCAGTGTCTTACCAAATTTGCTACTAATGCTAATCTCTTTTAGCGTTTCTTGTTTTTTAGGGTCATCACAATATGTGTGAGTAAAGATAATTTTGTCTCTTCCTGTTTTATAACAATAGTTTTAGTACTTTCTCTTTTAAGGTACATTTGCTTTTTTTTTTCTTTTATTTCAACAAATAGTTTTTACTATTTTAGAATATTGAGTTAATTGTACTCTTTCAATATTTTACTTTAATCTCTTTTCAAATGGCAGCTAAATTTTTCAGATTCTTTTTTTTTTTTGCCACCTATTGATATAATCAAATGGCTTTGTTGATAGTTTCTCTAATGAATTATGTTGAAGATTTTCTACTTCAAAACCAACTTTACGTTCTCGGAATATATCTTGTCTGTGTTGTATTATTTCAATACACTTCTGGATTTGACTTACTCATGTGTGTATTTATAGCTTTTGCATCTATATGCTGCAGAAAGGCATGTACAGGGTCTTGTAAATTGATCTATGTTAAGCCCCTATTATGAGGGCAGTTCATAGACACAGTTGTAATCCCCCTGTAGATTTCTAGGGGGTTCCATTGTGTTCTATAGGAATGGGGCCTCTTGGAGGTTCTGTGAGCAAAAATTATGTGGTTATCCAGGGAGACCCTACCTGAAAAAGTGTCTGGCCCAGAGTGGAGCAGTTTACCCTAAATTTCCAAATGTATTGCCACTGAATTCTATGTATCACATCTCTTACTTTTTTTTTTTTTTTTTTTTTTTTTTTTTTTTGGAGTTTCACTTTTGTTACCCAGGCTGGAGTGCAATGGCGCGATCTCGGCTTACCGCTTTTTTTTTTTTTTGAGACAGGGTCCACCTCTGATGCC
>NW_016107407.1:8504199-8552297 GCF_001604975.1 Cebus imitator | reverse complement strand
CCTCAGCCTCCTGAGTAGCTGGGATTACAGGCACGCACCACCATGCCCAGCTAATTTTTTGTATTTTTAGTAGAGACGGGGTTTCACCATGTTGACCAGGATGGTCCCGATCTCTTGACCTCATGATCCACCCGCCTCGGCCTCCCAAAGTGCTGGGATTACAGGCGTGAGCCACCGCGCCCGGCCTCACATCTCTTACTTTTAATGTCACCTGTAGTTGGAGTTATCTCTTATTTCTTCTTCCCAATTGTACATTTCCATCATCTCTCTTTTTCCCCCTTGTTCAGCCTTGTTGGAGGTTTAATCTGTTTCATGTGTGTTTTCAAAAACCAAGATTTTATTTAAAAACTTTAAATTTTAAATACTTTTTATTTTAAAATTTTATCTTTTTTTTAAAAAAACCTTTTTTTGAGATCATTATAGATCCACGAGAAGTTATAAAGATAGTATAGAGTGTTCCCATGTACCCTTGATCCAATTTCCCCAATGGTTGTGGCTTACATATCAAAACTAGGAGATCAACCTTGGTAAAATGTGTGTGTGCTTCTGGGCCATTTGCTCGCATGTGTGTATTAGTGTAGGCACCACCACAATCAAGATACAGAACAGGTCCATCCCCACAAAGATCTCTCTTGTTCTGTCCCTTTACATTTATGTTTCCTCCTTCTCCTGCTTTCCCTAACCTTGGAAACTACTAATTTGTTCTCCATCTAGATAATTTTGTCATTTCAAAAGTATCATATAAATGGAATCATATAGCATGTAATTCTTAAAATTACTTTTTTCTTTTTAGAGATAAGGTCTTGCTCTGTCACCCAGGCTGGAGTGCAGTGGTGTGATTGTAGCTCACTGCAGGCTTGAACTCCTGGGCTCAAGCAATCCTCCCTCCTTAGCCTCCTGAGTAGCTGTGACTACAGGTGCATGCCACCGTGCCCAATTAATTAAAAAAATTTTTTTTAGAGATAGGGTCTTGCCGTTTTGCCTAGGCTGGTCTCGAACTCCTGGCCTCAAGTGATTGGCCTCTCAAAGTGCTGGGATTACAAATGTGAGCCAGTGAGCCCAGCCAGCATGTGATCTTTTCAGATTAGCTTTTCCCACTTGGCATAATGCCTGTGATGTTCAGCCAAGTTGTTGGGCATATCAACTACTTGTTTTTATTGCTCAGTAGTATTTGAAGGCATGGATGTTCCACAGATAGGTTTAATCATTCACCTGTTGCAGGACATTTTGATTGTTTTCTCTTCTTGGGTATTACAAATAAAGATGCTATGAACAATTGTTTACAGATACTGTGTGGCCAGAAGTGTCAATGAAGTGTGATTGATCGGTCAATATATCCTTGATTTTTCATTCTCTATGACTTTCTTTTGATTTATCATAATTTTTAGAAAGTTCTTTAGTTGGTTTACTTAGTTTATTGTTAGCTTTTCTTTTAGTAATGGAAGCATTTAAGATATTTCCTACTGTAGTATATAGTTTAGCTATGCCTAGATTTTTTTTTTTTTTTTCTTTTTTTGAGACAGAGTCTCACCCTGTCACTTAGACTGAATGCAATGGCACAATCATGGCTCACTACAGCCTCTCCCCGCTGGGCTAAAGTGATCTCCCACCTCAGCCTCCCGAATAGCTGGGATTACAGGCTTGTGCTACCACACCTTGGTGATTTTTAATTTTTTGTAGATGAGGTTTCATTATATTGTCCAGGCTGGTTTCAAACTCCTGGTCCTAAGCAATCCTCCTGCCTTGCCCTCCCAAAGTGCTGGGACTACAAATGTGAGGCACCTTACCCAGACTGTTCTATCAGTTTTAAGTACCTCTTTGGGTAGGAACTATTTTGAAGGGTGTGCCTTAATTTCATATTGTTCTGCCTTTAGGCTATATTATTTCCTTCTTGTTGTAAACTTCTAGTTTATAATTTAATTATTGTTAGAGAACCTGGGACATAAAATCTATTTTTTGGAATTCATTAAGGTTTTCTTCATAGCCAAGAATTTTTTTTTCTGGCTGGTTTGTTAATATTTTATGATTACTTATTTTAGACGTACAGTTGGATAATACAGGGCAGCTAAGGGCAAGACCAGTTCATTGGGCTTGCTGGTTTGCAAAACTGCAATGATGTTGATGTTGGGGACCCCGGTTTGTGGCATCTAAAATTTTTCCAAGTAATAGAGAGGTGTGATATGATATGATATGGGCTGAAAAGTATTTAGCATTCAAGTTGGAGAAGAAGAAGACCAGGAAGAAACATGATAACAGAAAGAAAAAACACTATTATTTACTGTTTCATAAGTGCTAGGTTCCATGCTTGGCTTTTACTCCTATTGATCATTTAAACTTTTGTAACAATCAAGTGAGTAAGTGTGACAGTTTTTATTTTACAGAGAAGGAAACAGGAATTTAGAAATATTAAATAACTTTTTCAAGGTCACAGAGCTAAGAAATAAGAGTTGGAATTTTAACTGATTTTTTTTTTTTTTTAGATGGAGTCTCGCTCTGTCACTCAGGCTGGAGTGCAGTGCTACCATCTCGGCTTACTGGACCCTCTGCCTCCTGGGTTCAAGCAATTTTCCTGCCTCAGTCTCCCCCAGTAGCTGGGACTACAGGTGCCCGCCACCACACCTGGCTAATTTTTGTATTTTTAGTAGAGATGAGGTTTCACCATGTTGGCCAGGCTGGTCTTGGACACCTGACCTCAGGTGATCACCTGCCTCGCCTTCCCAAAGTGCTGGGATTACAGGCATGAGCCATCCCGCACCTGGTCTTGACTGACTTTTGAAGCTACTTCATACACGTAAGAAGTTTAATATATAAGATTTGTGGAGTACAACGTTTTATACAGATATGCCTATTAAGTAAAACACATATCATTCACATCTATAACATTGTAACTTTGTGTACTTTGTCAGATTCTGAAAGAGCTATATTAAGGATATTATCATGACAGATGATTTTATCACATTCCTATAGTTTTGGAATTTTTAGCTTTATGTTATTTAGTTCAAGAAGAAATACAATGTGTATATTCTTTATCATTGAATCTTTACCATTACATAATATTTCCTCTTTTTCTTGTTTAATTAGTTTCAGCCTTGAATTTTGTCTAATCTGATAATATTACAATCATGTGTCCTTTTTTGTGATTTCATTTTAAATAAAATTTTCATCTTTATAAAAGAATATAGATAACGCAGATACATTGTAAAGAATAATATGATAAACACCCATTGAAGTCCTACTGTGTGTGTGTCTGTGTGTGTGCACATCTATACACATTTATGTGGTATAACTTCTTTTTGGAAGTTTCTTAAGTTTCTATATAAACTCACTGTGGTGAAGAAATTGAAAGCAGGCGTTTTACTTTTAGATTTTCTCTCCCAACTTTCTAAAACTTTGAATGACATGTGAAATACAAATATGGAAATTCAGATTTGCTTTTAAACTTTACTAAGATTCTTTGAAGTGTGAGTCCAGAGTACAGAACTGGAGTGGTAGCAAAGGTAGGTGAACAAATTTGTAAACCACTCGCTTTTATCTACAAATTTCATGGGGAGAGTACCTGCTTAAAGCATTAGAAGGGAAGGACATGGAAATGCCAAAACTCACAGAGTTTCAAATGATTAAGATGCAATTATTAGAAATCCCGTTCTGTCTCCAGTGAAGAATATTATTCATAAAAATTATATCTTACACTTTGAGGTAATTTTTTCTAGGTCAAAATTCACATGATAGGACTGCTACAAAAAAAAAAAAAATCCCAACATTTTTTTTCTCTGCCAGTAAGATATAAAAGCTCCTTGGAAATGAATTTATAACTGTGTTTTAGTTCTTGGGCTCGCCCATTTCATTTTTTTAAAGAATTGAGACAGGGTCTCACTTTGCCACCCACGCTGGAGTGCAATGGCACAATCATAGCTCACTGCAGCCTTGATCTCCCAAACACACACACACACACACACACATATATATATATATATATATATATATATATATATATATATATTTTTTTTTTGTAGAGCTGGAGTCTTGCTATGGTGCCCAGAATGATGTTGAACTCTCAGCCTTAAGGGATTCTCCCACGTTGGACTTCTCAAAGTGTTGGGATTACTGGCATGAAACACTGCACCAAGCTAGAAAAACTTGGCCCATTTCTATTGCTTGGCTCATGTGGCTTAAGACAGAATTTGAAAGTTGAGAGACGGCCGGGGTGGTGTAATCCCAGCACTTTGGGAGGCCGAGGCAGGCAGATCACTTGAGGTCAGGAGATCAAGGCCAGCCTGGCCAACATGGCAAAACCCCGTCTCTACTAAAAATACAAAAATTAGCCGGGAGCGGTGGTGCACGCCTGTAGTGCCAGCTACTCTGGAGGCTGAGGCAGGAGAATTGGTTGAACCCAGTAGGGAGAGGTTGCAGTGAGCCGAGATCATGCCACTGTACCCCAATCTGGTGACAGGGCAAGACTCTGTCTCAAAAAAAAAAAAGTTGAGACACAATAATACAAAAAACAAGAAGGAAAGATCTTTTGATTTTCAGTGAGGATGTTGCAGGGAAAGTGGAAAAGAAGCATCAAGACCCATTTAAATTTTGTTATTATCTAAATTTTGCAATTTAGCTATTAGCTTTGTAAAGTGTATATTCAGGGTAGAATTGTAGCCTGTCCATGTTAGGCTATTTCTCTGCAGTCAGTTTGGGGAATAGAATTTGACTAATGATATATCTAAATCCACATAATAATCACTCAAAATGAGATGATGTGTTATTCATTTCATATGCATGTGCTGTATAATACTATGGTTATCAAAAATTGAATTAGGAGAATTACACCCAACGAGAATAGGCTTTTCTATGAGAAATATATGTGGTTGTTATGCTTTCTTTTTAACAGTCCAACAAGAGAAAAGGTGTGATATAAATGGGTGATTGCAGAATCCATGCATCTAGAAAATGATTGTTATGTCTATCTAGATTGATTTTCTTTTGCATATGGATTTCCAATTGTTCCAGCAACATTTATTGAAAAGACTTTCTTTGCTTCATTGTGTTGCCTTTATTTCTTTTGTCAAAGATCATTTGGCTATTAGAAACCCATGCGTTTGGAAAATGAGATCTCTCAGTTCTCCATGAGGTGGCAGCAGCTCCTTGGTAACATGCAAGACCCTGCGGTGAAGGTCAAGTTCAAAGAAGCCTTAGCCACTGTCCAGCTGATAATTTTCATAGGCTGTACTTTCTTTGGCCAGGTTTCTTCTGTGACTTAGTTTCTTTTCTTTTCTTTTTTGAGAAAATTCAGCAAAAAATCAACTTTTTATTATATCTTGGCCCTCCTGATGTAAGATGGACTGCTTACGATGGTCAACAGACAGATTTCACAGCAGTCCTGGGGCCAAATTATAGTTCAGCATCCACAGAGATTGACTTAGTTGGAGGTGGAGGAAATGGAAGCATAACCAATCTTGCATTTTGGAGGGGAGAATTGCTTCCTTTCCATTGCATATGTTTATCTTTTTAAAGAGAAGTTTTAGGGGGTTGAATAGAGGCATTACAGATAAAGTTAGGATGTTACCAGTAGTTTGTAAAATGGAGTCAATTTAGAGCTTTAAAATCACTTATTTATATATTTATATATTTTTCCTTTAAAACTATTTTAGAGATTATACTAGGCTTTTTTTTTTGTGAGAGAGAAAAAACTATTTTCTGGATACACTCAGTTAAAATAAAGAATTTAAAATTGAGCTTCATTTTCCACCACACTTTTAGAACTAAATTGTTGGATGATTTTGTCTCTAGTATATTGAATATATTTAATTCTAATAGGCTTCCTTCTCCAAATGTTTCAAATTATAAGACAATACTTTCATTGTATTCTTCATCAGAACCTGGCACTGTCCCTCTTTCTTTGCCTTTCTTTGCTTAAATGACGCTATTTCTGGATGAGTAATGATAGAAATGCTTGATCTAAGTATATGTTTATAATGTTAAAGCCATTTTTAGAATGTTCAGAAGCCCCTTTTCTGCTAACATTCTTGATCACACTTACTGCTTCAAAAATCTTGGTTCTAGTGATAGTCTTCATTTTTATTGTTGTTGTTTCTATTTTCTTAATTTTTCTTCTAGATTGATTAATTCCATCCTGTACTTTTTCACAAATGGACTTTGTTTTTAGAGTAGTTTTTGTTTTACAGCAAAATTGAGCAGAAAGAGCAGAATTCCCATATATCCTCTGCCATCACACATGTACAGCCCCTCCATTATCAGCAACCTGCACCAGAGAAGTGCCTTTGTTACCATCAATGAACCTATAAAGACACGTAATTATCACCAAAGTCTGTACTTTACGTTAGAGTTCACTCTAGGTGTTGTACATTCTGAGTTTTGACAAGTGTTTAATGACATGTATCTACCATTGTGGTATCATACAGAATAGTTTTACTGCCCTAAAATTCTCTGTGGGCTGGGCATGGTGGCTAACGCCTGTAATCCTAGAACTTTGGGAGGCCAGGTGGGCAGATCCCTTGAGGTCAGGAGTTCGAGACCAGCCTGAAACAATGTGAAAACCCAGTCTCTACTAAAAATACAAAATTAGTCTCATGGTGGCAGGCACCTATAATCCCAGCTACTTGGGAGGCTGAGGCAGGAGAATCACTTGAACCCAGGAGGCAGAGATTGCAGTGAGCTGAGATTACACTATTGCACTCCAGCCTGGGCAAAAAGAGTAAAACTTCTAAAAAAAAAAATATTATCTGTGCCTATTAATCCCACCCTCTCTCTTAACACTGGCAATCGCTGATATTTTTATCATATCCATAGTTTTGCCTTTTTCAGAATGTTGTGTAGTTGAAATCATTACAATATGTAGGATTTTCAGATTGGCTTATTTCACTTAGTAATATACACTAAGTTTCTCCTATGCCTTTTAGTGACTTAAATAACTCGTTTCTATTTTAGCACTGAATAATATTTTATTCTTTGGCTATACTCATTTATATTTCTGCTTACCTACTGGAAGACATCTTGTTTGCTTCCAAGTTTTGATAATCATGAATAAAACTGCCATGAACTTGTGTGTGAATGTTTTTGCATGGATGTAAGTTCTCAATTCATTTGGGAGAATACTGGAAACTGCCAAGCTTTTACAAAGTGGCTTTTTGCATGCCCACTAGCAATGAATGCTAGTTCTGGTTGCTCTGCATCCTCACCAGCATATGCTGCTGTCAGTGTTTTGCGTTTTGGCATTTCGAATAGGTATGTAGTGTCAGCTTGTTGTTGTTTTAATTTGCAATTCTCTGATGACATATGTTGTTTGAGCATCTTTTTATATACTTGTTTACCATTCTTGTGTCTTCTTTTTGCGTTATCTGCTAAAGTCTTTTTTAGTTGGGTGGTTTGCCTTCTTATTGTTGAATTTTAAGAGTTCTTTGTGTGTTTTGAATAACAGTTCTTTATCGGCTATGTCTTTTGCAAATATTTTTTTCCCAATCTGTACTTTGTCTTTTTATTCTATTGACATATCTTTTGCAGAGAAGAAAATTTAATTTTAATTAAGTCCAGCTTATCAATTCTCTCTTTCATGGATCATGCCTTCGGTGTTGTATCTATAAAGTCATTGCCATACCCAAGGTCATCTAGATTTTCTCCTGTATTATATTCTAGAAGTTTTATAGTTTTGTATTTTACATTAAGGCTTGTAATCCATTTTCACTTAATTTAGTTAAGGGTGTTATGTCTATCTAGATTGATTTTCTTTTACATGTGGATTTCCAATTGTTCTAGCAACATTTTTTGAAAATACTGTCTTTACTTCATTGTATTGCCTTTATTCTTTTGTCAAAGATCATTTGATTATATGTATTTAGGTTTATTTCTGGGCTCTCTATTCTGTTCCACTGATTTGTCTATTTTTAAGCCAATACCACACTATTTTGATAAAGTTTAATAGTAAGTCTTCAAGTCAGATAGTGGCCATCCTCTGACTTTGTGCTTCAATGTTGAGTAGCCTTTTCTGTGTCTGTTGCCTTTGGGATTTTGGAATTGTATTAGCTCTACAAATTAAGTTAGAAAAATGGACATTTTGAAACTATTAATTTTTAGTATCCATGAACATGGAATATCTCTCCATTTATTTAGTTCTTTGATTTCTTTCATCAGAGCTTTGTAGTTTCTCTCATACAGATATTGTACAGATTTTGTTAGATTTACACCTAAGTATTTCATTTTTGGTGGTGCTAATGTGAATAATAATGTGTTTTTAATTTCAAATTCCATGTGTTCATTGCTGTTATATAGGAAAGTGATTTATATTTGGAAGACAGCTCTGCTTACCACTATACCACTAAGACACAATTGATATTTTTATGTTAACCTGTATCCTACAACCTTGCTATCATTTCTTATTAGTTCTAGGAGGTTTATCTTTTTTGTTAATTCATTCAGATTTTCTACATATATAACCATGTCATCTGAAAACAAACACAGTTCTATTTCTTCTTTCTCAATCTGTATACATTTTATTTCCTTTTCTGATCTCATTGTACTAACTAGGACTACCAGTGTGATGTTGAAAAGGAGTGGTGAGAGGAGAGCCTTACCTTGTTCATGATTTTAGTGGGAAAACTTCTAGTTTCTTACTATCAACTATGATGTTAGCTGTAGGTTTTTGGAGATTTATTTTTATCAAGTTGAGAAGTTTCCTTCTAATCCTAGTTTTCTGAGAGGTTTATCATGAATACATGTTAGATTTTATTAAATGCTTTTTCTGCATCTATTTGTATAATTATGTAATTTTTCTTCATTCTATTGATGTGATGGAATTACACTGATTAATTTTTGAATGTTGAAACTACCTTGCACACCTGAGATAAATCTCGCTTTGTCCTGGTTTGTAATCTTTTTATACATTGTTGTATTTTTTTGTTAATATTTTATTGAGGATTTTTGAGAGATATTGATCTGTAGTCTTCTTCCTTAATAATGTCTTTGTCTAGTTTCTATATTAAGGTAATGTTGGCCTCATAGAATGAGTTAGGAAATACTCCCTCTGCTTCTGTCTTTTGGAAGAGATTGTAGAAAGTTACAATTTATTCTTAAATATTTGGTAGAATTCACCAGTGAACCCATCTGGGCCTGGTGCTTTCTGTTTTGGAAGGTTATTAATTACTGATTCACTTTCTTTAATATATATAGGCCTATTCAAAGTATCTATTTCTTCTTTTGTGAATTTTGTTAGATTGTGAAATCTAGATGATGTATTAGCATGTAATTAGCCCACTGTGTATTAGCTATTTTTCCTGGTTCTCTTTCTGGCCCTGCACCCCCTGGCAGGCCCCACTGTGTGTTGTTCCCCTCCCTGTGTCCATGTGTTCTCATTGCTCAGCTCCCACTTGTAAGTGAGAACATGCAGTGAAAACGTCTTTATTCTCATCAAAAATTTCAATAAGATATATCAGCTATGAGTTTCTCCCCACAACTTCTGCCAGGCTTTCAGTGGATTTGTGCATCTATTTTCTTTGTTTATTAACCATTTCCCCATCACTTTATTACTTCTTATTTGCACTGTATCCTGGAGAATCCCTCAGCTTGAATTTCCAGGTCGCCACTTCAATCTTCACATATTTCCTTTCTGTAATTCAGCCCACAGATTGAGATTTATTTGTGAAGTTGGGGGATGACAATCATTTCTATTTTCCAACCACTCTGATCACTTTTTTTTTAAAGCAACCTTTTCTTGTAATATCTTCTCCTCTCTCTGAGGATACTAATGATTATTTTGCAGTCTTCTTTGTTTCCTTTGTAAATTTTGTTTCCTAATGTGTTAGTTCTTTTTCACATTGGTATTTTCTCAGATATCTGATGATTCTTGGATGTGTGTTACTATTGATGAGGGGAGATTACCATTCCAGTACTTTTAAGTGAAAGGTATTCCCTCAGTAGTTTGAAAGTGCTTGGATTCCTGGAAGTGAATGCAGATTCCAGGGTTATACAGGGAGGGACATGAGGATGTGCATGAAGCTGAGCTTCCCTCTAGGGAAGTAGTACCTTGTCTTGTGGGCGCAGTTCTGTTATTTTTTTTTTTTTAATCAGCTGCAATTCATGTGTGAAGTTACTGCATTTCTGTGACCCTGGCATTTTTGTCTCTGAGTCTTTTGCATCAGGACTCATAATTTGTTTAGAGGAATGTACTGTCAACATATTAAAAGAAAAAAGAACAAGGTTTCCACATAGTCCCTAGTTAGTAATCACAGAAACATGAGCTTTGAGAACTGGAAGGGCTTTCAAGATTTGATGGAATGGAGTCATAAGTCAGTAACTTTTCACCAGGGATGGAGAGATGTATTAGTTTCCTATTGTTGCCAAACAGGTTACCACTGACTTAGTGGCTCAAAACAACACAGATGTATTGTCTTATAGTTCAAGAAGTTAGAAGTTCTAAAATCAAGGTGTTGACAGGGCTACATTCCTTCTGGAAGCTCTGGGGGAAGATTTACTTCCTCACTGTTTCAGGCTTCTAGAGGCTGACCACATTCCTTGGCTAGGGCCTCTTCCTCCAGCTTTGAAGCCAGCAGTGCAGTCTTCAGATCTCTTTCTTCCTCTGACCTCTATGTCTGTCATCACATCTCCTTCTCTGAGTAAGATCCTCCTGCCCGTCTCTTGTAAGGACCCTTGTGAATTCATTGGCCCTATCTAGATAATCCAGGGTAATATCTCCCTCTCGAGATCCTTAACTATATTAGTCTATTCTCTCACTGCTGATGAACTTTAGGGGACACATTCAAACCATGGCATAGGTTAGTCTTTTTATACAATTGAAATTCACTAGAAAGGTGAACAAGCAAGAATATGGAATCCATAGACAAGAGAAACCAACCCTGAGATAACCCAGATATAACTGAGGCTGGGTAATTTATAAAGAAAAAGAGGTTTAATGGACTCACAGTTCTACGTGGCTGGGGAGGCCTCACAATGATGGTGTCAGGTGAAAGGCATGTCTTACAGGGCAGCAGACAGGAGAAAATGAGAGAGAGCCAAGTGAAAAGGGAAACCCCTTATAAAATCATCAGATCTTATGAGACTTAGTCATTACCACAAGAACAGTATGGTGGAAAACGCTCCATGATTCAATTATCTCCCACTGGGTCCCTCCCACAACACATGGGAATTTTGGAGTACAATTCAACACGAGATTTGGGTGGGGACAAAGTCAAACCATATCCTTAACTAAATCAATTTTGCAAAGTCCCTTTGGCCACGTGAGATTCACTGATTCTGGGGATATGGATGTGGCCATTTGGAGGAGATCATTATTCTGAAGTGTGTGTCTTTTTTGGGCTGGTGAGGCACAGCAGTGGGTGGTCTCAGGAGTACTGAGGTTTGGGGTAGAGTCTCTAGTTATTCCTCTACCCTTTCCCTGTTGGTCTTCCTACTTTCCCCTATCTCCATACTCGCACAAAGATAAACATCCCTACTGAGCCCGTACGTTCTCTTTTCCAGTTGGTCTTGGCTCATTCCTGCTCCTCGCTGCCAGTATCTCAAAGCCATCTTACAGGAATGTGGAAGCCACACCTCCCAATTTCACAACTCAAAGGGTAAATGTCAACATCTATGCAAAGTATTGTCAGAAAGAGTATGAAAAAAAGGTAAGGTTCTTTATAGAATCTGTACAGGCCTGTAAAAATCCAATTAATGTACCAGAAATGACTACATATGTTATTCAATAGAAATATTTCTACCAAATCCTGACATGTATATGTGCTGGGCCTGCATTTAATCGAGGGTCGTCTCTTTAGATTATAATGTGAAATGCCCATTTGAGGTCTTTGATGGGAACCACATGCCAGAGCTTTGCTGCTTAGCTGTAGAGTGGGGCAGCCCCTCTGCTGCACAATGCATCCTGTGTAACTTTCATGTTCCACAGATGGCCTGCTTTTCTGTGTATATTATCAGATGCCTCCTTCTCAAGCTGTAAAATCTGATGATAGAGCCCAAATTTAATATATTCAACTTGAGCTGTTGATAGAATTAAAAACTTACCAGGCAAGGATGTCATGTTTACTCAACGTCAGAAACAGAGTAATTTTTAATGTTGTTTTTGTTGATCTGGCCAATGTACTCTCCAAAACATTGTGCTCTGAAGAAAAGGTAGAGAAGCAAAATAACAGAGGAGCAGTGGGAAGTGGTGTCAAGACCTGGAAAGGTCATTCCATTGTGGAAGGAGGCCAGCTGACATTTCATTTTGCAATACTTGACAAGACAGAAGGTCTGGGCATGGTGGTTCATACCTGTAATCCCAGCATTCTGAGAGGCTGAGGAGGGGGGATTGCCTGAGCCCAGGAGTTCGAGGTCAGCCTGAACAACATAGGGAGACCCTATCTCTCTAAAAACACAAAAATTAGCCAGTGTGGTGGTGTGCTTCTGTAGTCCCAGCTACCTGGGAGGCCAAGGAGGGAGGATCATTTGAGTCCAGATGTTCATGACCAGCCTGGGTAACAGGGCAAAACCCAATCTCTACAAAAAAATACAAAGCTTAGTCAGCTGTGGTGGAGTGCACCTGTGGTTCCAGCTACTTGGGAGGCTGAAGTGGGAGAATTACTTGAGCCTGGGAGGTTGAGGTTGCAGTGAGGTGTGATCATGCCACTGCACTCTAGCCCCAGTGATGGAGTGAGACCCTGACTCAGGAAGAAATGAAGAAGAAGAAGAAAAAGAAGAAGACAAGAAGGAGGAGGAGATGAAAGTATACGATAAATAATTTCCCAGAATAAACATTATTTCATGTATGGTCCTGATTGAAACACAAATTTTCTTTTATAATTTTTAAAAAAATTATGAAATAATTCAACATACAGAAAATAGCAAAACATGTATGTGCTTAAGATCCATATTTAACACATCTTAACACTTGCCTTGTTTACTTTAGGTATTATTAAAAACAGGACAAATATAAAGTCTCCTTTGTATCCTTCCCTGGCAGGAACATCCTTTTCCCATTTTATGAGTCTGCCAATTCTTCTCAAGTTGACATCTTTCTCATCTGGACTTTTGCCTCTTAGGATGTTTCTGTGCAGTCACAAAAGTAAACATTATTGGTTGGCCATGGTGGCTCACGCCTGTAATTCCAGCACTTTGAGAGGCTGAGGCAGTGGATCACTTGAGGTCAGGAGTTCAAGACCAGCCTGGCCAACATGGTGAAACCCCGTCTCTACTAAAAATACAAAAAATAGCCGGGCATGGTGAAGGGTGCCTGTAATTTCAGCTCTTTGGGAGGCTGAGGCAGGAAAATCACTTGAACTTTGCAGGGGGAGGTTGCAGAGAGCCAAGATTGTGCCACTGCACTCCAGCCTGGGCAAGAGAGCGAGAATCTATCTAGGAAAAAAAAAGTAAACATTATTGTTTGGTGTGTCTGGAACTTTACATAAATGGTACTATACTGTACCTGTCATTTTGCCACTTGATTTTGTTACTCAACATTGCTTTTGAGATTTATTAATAAGGATACATGAAGCTTTAGTTTATTCATTTAAATGGCATCATTCTGTTTCATTGCAGTAAAATGCACATTTTATTTATCTATTCTCTTACTGATAGGTACTGAAATTGTTTCCAGTGTTTTGCTAATTTTAAAAAAAGCCGCAAACAGTCTAGTTATTGCTTTTCTTGTTTTCGTTTGTTTATGTATTTGCTTTCTAGCTTATTAATTTCTGTGAAGGTTTTCACTTTGTGCTTTTTTAGAAAAAGGTTTACTCCATTAATCTTTTTCTAACCCCTCCTCCCATTTTTTTAGAACAGGGTGTTGTTCCAGGCTGGAGTGCAGTGGTGTAATCATGGCTCGCTGCAGCCTGGAACTCCTGGGCTTAATTCATCCTTCAGTCCCAGCCTCCCAAATAGCTGTGACCACAGGTGTGCACCACCATGCCTGGCTGATTTTTAATTTTTTTTTTGTTTTTGTAAAGATGGAGTCTCCTTATATTTCCCAGCCTGGTCTTGAACTCCTAGCCTCAAGCTATCCTCCTGCCCCAGCCTCCTAAAGTGCTTAGTTTATAGGCATGCGCCACTGTGCTCAGCCTCTTAGCCCTTTGAATTGAATTGCTAATTCTTCAGGCAAAAAGTTTTATCATAAATAAAACCTTAGTACATTTTCATAGGTTTTAATGTGTTCTATATTCCCTGCTATTTAATTTCAAAATTTCAAAATTTCCATTGTGAGTTTATCTTACAATGATCAGGTTTGTCACTTTAACTTTTAGTTTTGAAACTTGTGTGGTTAATTTTTTTGGATGGGAAGATTCTATTTCTTTTCATTATTAATTCCTGATGTTGTTGTAGAAATGTGGGATGTGTGCATTGCAACTCTTTGTCCCAGTTTATACCTGCTGCCTCATCATAATTATTATGTCCCGTTTTACCTCAAATGTGTCCCAGTGTGTGCAATATATTATAAGGTTATGGTTTATGTGCATGTGTGTGCATGTCATTGTCTCATTAAAATCTCCTCTATCAAGAATAACTTTGTGTCTACTTGACCTACCAGCTTAAGAGGGAAGTGTGTTAAAATCTCCCACTCTGATTTTAATTCAATTTCATATCTCCAGTCTTGCCCTCTTACTTTGAACTCCAGACTCTTGCCCCCCTCTTGAAGCCTCTTGTACCTCTACAATACACTTTCCAGGGCCTGTCAGAGAAGTCTAAAATGTAACATATGCAAACAGAGTTCTTGATTTTCTTTGGAAATAGACCTTTGCTCAGGGATCCAGCTCTCAGGAAATAACACCTTTTGTCCAGTCATTTACACCCCAAATCTTGTAACCATCTTGTTTTTCTCTCGATTTGTTCATCAAATCAACAAACATGTCTTCGGGGACTGGGGGCTTTGAAGAAAGGTTGATTCAGGGGTATGGATAAACAGTTTGATAGAAGAAGTAAGACCTTGTGTTTGATAGATCCATAGGGTGACTAGTTTACAACCATCAATTGTGTATTTCGGATGTCTCAAATTGAAATCAGATATCTCAAACTGTTTTGATCTTACAAATTACAGGAATGTATTAAATGATCACATGTACCTGGAAAATATGTACATCCATTATGTATCAATAAAAAATAAAATTATATAAATAAAATAAAAAATAAGGCCAGGCGTGGTGGCTCACACCTGTAATCCCAGCATTTTGGAAGGCTGAGGTGGGCAGATCACTTGAGGTCAGAAGTCTGAAGCTAGCCTGCCTAACATGGTGAAACCTCATCTCTATTAAAAATACAAAAACTTAGCTGAGTGTGGTGGCGTTCGCCTGTAGTCCTAGCTACTCGGGAGGCTGAGACAAGAGAATCGCTTGAACCCAAGAGGCAGAGATTGCAGTGAGCTGAGATTGTGTCATTGCACTCTAGCCTGGGTGACAGAGTGAGACTTCATCATTCTCTCTCTCTCTCTCTCTCTCTATATATATATATATATACACACACATTATCTGTACACAATATATATATACACACACATATATTATGCATAGATGTATATATACACATGCATATATATTTTGTATAGATAATGTGTATATAAGTGTATATATTCATATACATGTATATATAGTGTATATATACATATATATGTATATATATATTGTGTGTGTATATAATGTATAATGTATATATAATATATATACATTATATGGGATGTGTGCATTGCAACTCTTTGTCCCAGTTTATACCTGCTGCCTCATCATAATTATTATGTCCCATTATATATATATATATTATATATACATTATATATAATGTATTGTGTATATATACATACATACATATATAGTATATATATACAATGTTCTGAGGATGATAACCCAAATTATATCATCTCTCTTTATGGCCATCCCAGCCTAAATCACCATTACCTTTCCATATGAGTTAGAATAACCTTCTGACTTGCTTGGTGTCTCCTCCTTTGCTCTAATTCCTACCATGTATTCACTATTCCTTGATAATGCAGATAGTCTGTGATAATCTTACTCTGAGGCCAGACAAGTTAGCTCACACCTGCAATTCCAGCCCTGAGGCCAAAGCAGGAGGATCGTTTGAGCTCAGGAGTTTGAGGCTGCAGTGAGCTATGATTGCATCATTGCATTACAGCCTGGGCAGCTGAGTGAGGTCCTATCTCTTAAAAAAACTTTTTTTAGCTCTAAGTCAAAATTCTCAATGACCTTCTATCATGTTTATAATAAAATATAAAATCATTTCCATACCTCTACTATTTAGAGTATACAATGAACTGTGATAGCAAAAATCCAAAAGAATTTACTTCTCTCTTACATCAAGCCTTCTCAAATTCCATGCTATTTTAGCCCACTATTTTTATATTTATCGTGTGTGTGTGTGTGTGTGTGTGTGTGTGTGTGTGTGTGTGTGTGTGTTGGGGAGGGCTGGCCCCTGAAACAGATATTGTTTTATAGAGTCAGTGTTAGATATCCATGCAAACAATTTGTTTGTTCTACATTCTTTCTTGTATGTCAGACTTTTCATTTGGAAGCAGTCTAAATTATTTCTTTAGAAGATCTTTTAGTAAGGATCTGTTGAGGGTAACTCTTGGTTTAATTTTTGTCCGGAAAAAGTCTTGATTTCACATGTATTCTTAATAGGATTTTTAGAGTATGACACAGATTTTCTATTGTCTGGAATAATACATGAATATATGATTCCACAGCATTCTAGCATCTAATTCTTACTGCTGAGAAGGCAGCTTCCAGTGCAATTGTTGTTCCTTTGATGTTATTTTCTTTCTAGCTGCATTTAACGTCTTCTCTTTGTCTTCCACAGATTTATTATAATGCCTCTAAGTATAAATCTGCATTTATTTCACTTGAAGTTTATTATAGGACACTACCAGGATTACCTTAATATTAGTTGTTGGTTCTAGATTTTTGGGGTCATTTAGATAGCATGTCATAACTGACACAAGTACCGGCTAGTGGTTAACTTTTCTTTTCTTTTCTTTTCTTTCTTTCTTTTTTTTTTTTTTTTTTTTTTTTTTTTTTTTTTTTTTTTTTTTTTTTTTTTTTTTTTTTTTTTTTTTTTTGATACAGAGTCTTGCTCTGTCTCCCAGGCTGGAGTGCAGTGATGCAATCTTGGCTCACTATAACCTCCACCTCCCAGGTTCAAGGGATTCTCCTGTCTCAGCCACCCGAGTAGCTGGGATTATAGGTGTGTGCCAGTATGCCCAGGTAAGTTTGTATTTTTAGTAGAGACAAGGTTTCACCATGTTGCCCAGGCTGGGCGTGAACTCCTGGCCGCATGTGATCCACCTGCTTTGGCCTCCCAAAGTGCTGGGACTACAGGCATGAGCCACTGTGCCCGACACCCAGCTAGTGGTTAATTTTTAAAGACTTTTTTCATTCTCTGCTTAGTGTCAAATTTAATACAGGCAAGTTTCCTTGCTGTCTGCCTCTGCAGTGTGGGATTTTTCCTAACTCATTCTTTTATGCATGGTCCCAATTCTGTGGAATGTCATTTAGAATCCCCATCACAAGAAGACCCTAAGTTTTGTCTCTTTTCTCCTGATCACTATATGGCCATTAGAGTAAAAATGTTAGGTTATTGGCAGATGCCTTCAGGAGAGCTTTTTAATTTTTTTTTTTTTTTTTGCAGGAACTGAATTATTTTCCTTTCCAGAGTTCTGTATGGACTTAACAAAATAAGCAACTCAGAAAAACATAATTTTTAATCAAGAAATGCCTGTGGATAATTATAAGATGTTCTTGAAGGTACCTATTACATTCTTTTCTTTTCCTTCTTTCTTTCTTTTTTTCTTTTTGAGACAGAGTTTTGCTCTTGTTGCCCAGACTGGAGTGCAATGGTGCGATCCCTGCTCACTGCAACCTCCGTCTCCTAGGTTCAGGCGATTCTACTGCCTCAGCCTCCCAATTAGCTGGGATTATAGGCATGCGCTACCATGCCCAGCTAATTTAATACTTTTTTTAGTAGAGACCGGGTTTCACCATATTGCTCAGGCTGGTCTCAAACTCCTGACCTCAGGTGATCTGCCCGCCTTGACCTCCTAAAGTGCTGGGATTACAGGCGTGAGCCACCATGCCCGGCCTTACTCTTCTCTTTATCAGATCTTTATATTCCATGTTTACATCTTCAACAATTTTTTTTATTTGCACTTAACAGGAAAATTTAGGCAGCTCATAAATTCTTAACTTGACAGTATTTCAGATATCTATATATGTCCGATATATATCTGATATCTCTCTATATATACGCTAGGCAACATGAATGCATTATACATCATAAGGGATAAAGCATAGGAAATCAGTAATGTCAATGATTTAACTGCAAAGAAATGCCAGTTTCTTCTTTTTCAAAAACACATTTACTTTCAAGGTTATCGAAGGCTTGAAAGGCAATTAATTACATGTTATCCTAATGTACCTTCCAAAAAGAACTGACTACTGAGTACGGTAGTACTGATTTTCATAGGAAAGGACAACCTTCCATCTTAACTAATAGGTCAAGGAAACAAAAAGTTATTCGTGATTAAGGAGCTAGAGGGGTGAGCTGGCTTGAGAACTTGCCCCAGGCTACCCACCTCTCAGCTGTGAAAGAACAGGGCTTTGGTTCTTCCCTGACCTGTGGCGTCTCCATACTGGATTCACACCCTTCTCTGAGTTCTGGCCAGGAGGCTTCTTGGCTGGTTCTACTTGTTACAAAGTTCAGCTGAAGACTTCCTTCTCACTGTGGCATTTTTCCCTGCACCTCTGGTCACCCTCTTGAAGGGTCCCTGTGGTGTCAGGCAGGAATGGCCTGCTTGACGCTCTAGTGAGCTCCCAGGGCCTTTCCTGCTGCTTCCTGTACTCCTGTATTTCACTCGGCTCTCTAAATTGACCCAGCTCCAAGTAAGGTTGGAAACTTCTGTCACAAACTAGACCTTCATTTTCCCCAGTAGGGGTGTGTGTTCGGGAGGGGAGGGTCTCCCTTTCCCACTTCTGCAGTTTAGGCACTGATAGTGTTTAAGGTGTCTCTAGGGTACTGCAGGAGCAGTCTGATGCTAAATGGGTGGCGTCATGCTAAAATCAAAATTGGTCTCTGTCGAGATGGTAAAGCTCCACCTTGGCTCCCTGAGAGCTGTTGCTATGCTGGTTCTGAGCTTTGTCTCCAGTCTCTCAAAATGCAGAAATGTGAGAAAAAGCAGAATCCTGAGTTCGTGTATCTTTTATGCTGCTAAGGTCTTTCTAAGTTTCAGGAGGAAGTAAACACCCTAGGCATATATACTTGCTTTTTGTGACATTTCCTCAAGATTTATTAGGCTTCTTCCAGTTTTGGCAACTTCTATTTCTACATGATTTGGTGAGATTTGATATATTTTTCAGGACCTATCCTGAAAGAGAATTATTGCTTGGGTGCAAAATTTCAAAGAGCAAAGTAAGAAGACAAGCTTTCCAGAGCAATTGCCACCATATTTTTCAGCTCTGTAATCCAGAAACACAAGATTGTCATATAAGAAACACAAGTAAGAGATTTTCTCCAATAACAATAACATCAAAAATCCCTTCGACTGCAAAAAATTAAATAGATTATAATTAAGAAAATATTTAAAACAAAATCCAGCTGTTAATCTACATGCTGATGTTTTTCCTGTTTATAATACTCTGGATTGAAAAGACTCAAGAGGAATACCTTAGGGTAGAATAAAAACTTATTAATTTTATCATTTTCATCTAAATTTTCCTGAGCAGAGGTGCATACTGGATGGCTAATATAATCGTTATACTAACAGTAAAAGGAACAAAAGAAACTCTATTTAAACAGATAATTAGAGCCTAGCTAATGTCATTTGGAATATTTTATGAGTTCAAATATTTATTGTAAGAATTAATTGATTGGAAAGTACTATTAAATGAAATGTAACAATATTTACTTTTAAGTAAATTTAAGTGAAATTTATTTTAAAATTATACAAATAATATAGATTCATTTAAGAAAAGTTAAAAAGTTTGGATAACCAAGAAATATGAAAGTATAAGAACAAGCTTACATATTACTGATTCCCAGTTCATCACCCAAAATGCCCTCAAAAGAAAAAATCAAATAAGTACTATCTGGGAGACAAAATAAGACTAGTCTTAAAATTAGGAACATGCCAACCATATTGTACAAATGTCACAGAATTCCTGCTTCATACATTACAGTTTGGACCAAGTGAAGGAAGATGGGAGAGTCATGGGTCTTTTCCTTTTCTAAGAAAGCAGTGAGGTATTTTTGGAAGTAAGAAAAAGACATTGTGGTGATGAGGGAGGGAACAACACTGCAAAGGATGCATCTGGAAGCATCCATGGATCACTGGGAGTTTGACATACTGTGGTGTCATCTTCCTGCTGGAGACCATGGAGACGCATAGAAGGAAAAACAAATGCTTCTTTTCTACATTTTTCTATTATCTGGTGACTTCTTTGAAGCACATGGGCTCTTTAGTACTTGAGGATGTCCGCAGTCTTCAGGGGCTGAGTAATTAAGATAAGAAATAGACCAGAAAATAAACTAGATCAGATTTACTTGGGGCTATTTTTACAGCTTTGAACTAGCAGTAGCAAAGGGAAAGCTAGGGGGAAAGCTGTAAATACTCTTACCAAACGAAAGCCTATGTTCACTACAATTTGATTTTTTTATCTTTTTTAATCGGAAACTTTTTATTGTTTTTATTTTTTATGAACAAGATCTTGTTCTATGGCTCAGGCTGGATTGTAGTGGTGCAATCATAACTCACTGTAGCCTGGAACTCCTGGGCTCAAGCAATCTTCCCACCTCAGCCTCCTGAAGAGCTGAGACTACAGGCATGCACCCCCATGCCCAGCTAATTTAAAACTGAAGAGATGAGGGTCTTGCTAAGTTGCCCAGGGTGGTCTTAAACTCCTGGCCTCAACTGATCCTCCTGCCTCAGCCTCTCAAAGTGCTGGAATTATAGGCATGAGCCACCATGCCTGGCCTTCGTTTTAAAAAGTCATTGAAATTCTTGGTGGCTGGTTAATGCAGAGAAACAAATAGAAATCATAGTCCTTTCTTCTTGGTAGATCATCATACGCCACAGGTATGCTATAATGGCACCAGGGACATCATTACAGGAAACCAGGCAAATGAAAAGCTCACAATAACATCAAAAACAGAAATAAAGTTGCCCAAGGCAAAATTTGAGGGCTGGTTGGCCCCCATGATACTCACTTCCCCCTGTACAATTCAGACTATGGAATGATCAAGAGACAACAATGTAAATCTGCATCTCTCAGGTCATTTTAAAATTATTTTTGAACATGTGATGCACATGTTTAAAAAATTCACAAGGTAAAAAATCATTTTAATAATGAGAAATAATCATTTTTCTCTTTATTTTTAATTACAAAAATAATATACACTTGTTATAAAAAGAGTCAAACATTTAGGAGAGATCAAGGTGAGAAGTTAAATTACATTGGTTCCCTATTGCTGATGTAACAAAATACCACAAATCTGGTGCCTAAAGCAACTTAGATGCATTCTTTCATAGTTCTGAAGGCCATTAGTCCTAAATGGATTTCCCTGGGCCAAAATCAAAGAGTCAATAGGGCAGCACTCACTGGGGGCTTTGTGGAGAATAATTTCCTTGGCTTTTCCATCTTTTGGGGGACGTCCTCATTCCTTGGCTTGTGGTCACATCACATCACATCTCCTACCTCTGATCCCACTGTCACCTCACTTTCTCTTCCATGTAAAATCTCCTTCTGCCTAAGGATCCTTGTGATTACATGTAGGGCCCACCCAAAGAGTCTCCCCAGCTCAGGACCCTTAACTTAATCACATCTCTAAAGTCACTTTTGCCATGTAAGATAATATATTCGGCCGGGCGTGGTGGCTCACGCCTGTAATCTCAGCACTTTGGGAGGCCGAGGTGGGTGGATCACGAGGTCAAGAGATTGAGACCATCCTGGCCATGATGAAACCCCGTTCCTACTAAAAATACAAAAATTAGCAGGGTGTGGTGGCACGCGCCTGTAATACCAGCTACTCGGGAGACTGAGGCGGAAGAATCGCTTGAACCCAGGAGGCGGAGGTTGCAGTGAGTTGAGATTGCACCACTGCACTCCAGCCTGGGGACAGAGCAGGACTCCGTCTAAAAAAACAAAACAAAACAAAACAAAACAAAAAAACAAAAAAAAACCCCACAAACACACACATACACACACACACACACAACACACACACACACACACACAAACAGGATAATGTATTCACAGGTTGTGGGGATTAGAATGTGGACATTCTTGTGAGGGCATTATTTAGCCTTCCACATGAAACCTCCTCCACTTACTCCAATTCCACCCCATCCCTCTACTCAGAGCAAACCATTATCAACTTTTAGGGTGGTATTTCAATACCTTTGTCATGTTACACATCTATATTCCCATATGCCTGTAGGGCTCCTCTGCAGGTGCATGGAGCAATCAAGAATCAAGTGTGCAGGTATTTGTGATTATGTCACCTGGAGAGCCATGAATGTAACATGTGTCTAAAATGCATTCAAATTATAAGCACTATAAAAAATTAAGATGAAATTCTTGCCCAATCACTGCTAAGTGGACCACAAAAGCATTTCAGTTCACAGTATTATTTTATTTGGCTTCTCAAAATAGGTTCTAGTCCTATTCTCTGTAGGTCTCAGAATAACCAATAAGAAGTAAATTCTTATTTCTAATTAAAACACAATGGAGGGAGAGACTTGGAAAGGTCAGGTCCCAATTCTGAAGCCAAAAGGATGTGGGAAAACCCAAACTATTAAACAGCGATCAGCACCGTGGCACACATTTTGCTTTTTCCTTTGATCCGCTTGTCCAATAATTGAATGCCTTTAAAATTTTTATTTTAAAATAAAGTATTTTATTTTGTTATTAAAAAACTTCATTTTAGGGAGCACAATTTGATTGGGCCATGTAGTAGGTCTGGGGATAAAGGAAACTTTGGCTAACTGAGGGGAAAACTGAGAGAAAAATAAATCCTAAGTGGAGTTACGATTCACATTAGGGCTGGGTGTGGTGGCCCACACCTGTAATCCCAGGACTTTGGGAGGCCAAGACCTGCAGATCACGTGAGGTCAGGAGTTCGAGGCGAGCCTGGCCAACATGGTAAAACTCCGTTTCTACTAAAAATACAAAATTAGCCATGCCTGGTGGCACATGCCTGTAATCCCAGCTACTCCAGAGGCTGAAGCAGGAGAATTGCTCGAAGCTGGGAGGCAGAGGTTGCAGTGAGCCGAGATCGTGCCATTGCACTCCAACCTGGGTGACACTAGGGAAACTCCATCTCAATAACCACCATCACCACAAAAAAGATTCACATTAAGCCAAATGTGGTGGCTCCCACCTGTAATCCCAGCACTTTGGGAGGCCAAGGCAGGAAGATCACTTGAGGCCAGGAGTTCAAGACCAGCCTGGGCATCAGTGAGAACCCAGCTCAAAAAAAAAAAAAAAAATAAGTCACTTTAGTGGAGTTTACCAATGTAGGTTGTCTTCTGGTTTCTATTTCTCCTGATTTATTTTCCTTTGGCGAGAGAATCTCTATCTTTTGGCCACGAAATGACTACTCAGAATAAAGTCTACGTGGTTTAGTCTCCCTTGGTAGGTACTTTCACATAAATGATTTTTGTCAAAAAGATTCAAGGGAAAGTAGTGCACAAAATTTCCAATATGTGTGTTTCTCCCTTCCTGTATGCTACTAAAATATGAACCTGATAGCAAGCCGTCTTGGGCCACATCATGAGGACAGTGCTCTATGGATCTAACAAGATAGACACAGCCCCCATTCCCAGTAACTCTGAGGAAGAGAGCCCCCTGAACGCCTTAATTCTGACTCTTCTGTGAGAAAGGAATAAAACTCAGTTTGGTTTAAGTCACTTTATTTCATGTCGTCGTTACATGCATCCAAACTCAAATCCTAATAATCCTTGGACATTTAATTTTTGGTACATTATAATTAAATCAAAGTAGAAAGGAATTGTTCCTTGTCAGTTACTGAATGAAAATCCCCAGATGTTTCTAGCCTGCTGAGAGCTATTTTCTACCAAACATCAGGAGGTCCAGGAGGCAGGTCCATTGGCTTGGGAGAGATGCAATTTTGCGGGGGTTGATGTAGTAGTGGTGTGGCAGATAAACTTTAAGGTGGTCCCAAGACCCCTTCCTCTTGGTATTCAGGCCTTTGTGTAATTTTTTCTTCTTAGGTGTAGACCAGACCCCTTACTTGCTCCTAAACAACAGAATATGGCAAAGGCAATGGCACGTCGGTCCCATGATTATGTGACGTTATATGACTGTGTCTTGCTAGCTGACTGGCTCCACAGACGTTCTGTCTCCCTTGCTGGCTGTGAAGAGGCAAGCTGCCAGAACTCCTAAAGCCACATGGAACTCATTGCTGCCAAAAGGAATTGGGAAGCAAATCCTTCCCTAGCTGAGCCTCCAGTGAAGAGCCAGTCCTGGCCAACATCTTGAATGTAGCCTTGTAAGACCTTCTGCAGAGGACCAAGTTATGCTGTGCCCAGATGTGTGACCTGCAGAAATGCTGAGGTAATACATGTGTGCTGATTCAAGCTCCCATGTTTGTAGTAATTTCTTACGCAGCGTAGAAACATAGAATACAAGTGGCTAGAAAAGAATAGCAGGTGGCTTTTTAGCCAAACTGTGCATGATTTCAAGGGCGCAGGAGATTTTAGAGGCAACTAGTCTTATAAAGGGTATATGAGTCCATTTTGCACTGCTATAAAGAGATAGTGGAGACTGGGTAATTTATAAGGAAAATCGGCTTATTTGGCTCATGGTTCTGCAGGCTGTGCAAGAAGCAAGGTGCCAGCATCAGTTTCTGATGAGGGCCTCAGGATGCTTACAGTCATGGTGGAAGGCAAGAGGAGCTGGGTGTGCCACACCATGAGAGAGGAGGCAAGACAAAAGGTGCAAGAGGTTCCAGAGTCTTTTTTTTTTTCTTTGAGACAGAGTCTCACTCTTGTTCCCCAGGCTGGACTGCAATGGCGCAATCTTGGCTCACTGCAACCTCCGCCTCCTGGGTTCAAGTGATTCTCTTGCTTCACCCTCGTTAGTAGCTAGGACTATAGGTTTGTGCCACCAAGCCCAGCTAATTTTTGTATTTTTACTAGAGCATTTTTCTCCGTATTGGTCAGGCTGGTCTCGAACCCCCAACCTCAGGTTCTCTACCCACCTGATCGGCCTCCCAGAGTGCTGGAATTATAGGTATGAGCCACTGCACCCGGCTTCCAGAGTCTTTAACAACTAGATCTTACGTGAATTTATGACTGTGGGAGGGGCACCAGGCCATTCATGAGGGATCTGCCCCCATGACCTCCCGCTAAGCCCCACCTCCAACATTTGGGATCACATTTCAACATAAGATTTGCAGGGGAAAAATATTAATATTATTAATATCTAAACTCTATTAGAGAGCAAAGGGAAATTTTTCCACATGCTGAACATTCTAAGTTGACTAGAAAAAAAAATAAAGACACATATAGAGTAAATTCCTAAGACCTATGCTGGTTTTAAAAGCTGGTGGGATTTGGGATGATGGTGAAGAATGAAGCACATCAATGACAAAGACATCCTCTTTCCACTTCTATCAAAAAGGATGATATTGAGAGATACTGGTACCCAGAGCAGGATAGAAATATACTTGATAAGAGTGAAAAATTTCACAGAAATGCCAAGAATGAGAGATATTTGTCAGTTTGAATTTTTTTTTTAACTACACATATATTGACTATGAAGCTAGCTAACATTTTCCTTTCCCAAAATAAAAGCATGCCTTATGAAAGGGAAATTGTGACATATATGTGCATACATGTGGATTCATCAGGAGCTAATTATTTAATTATAAATGCTTGGAGTTTTCAAAATTTTTTTTTTATTGGGAATGTAAACTTCTAGGCTTAAAATTGATGAGAGGTAGTTCCTCCTGATTTGGACAGGCTCCTTTCTCAAAATTAACTGGATAAATCATAGTATAGAGGAAAACATAGCATAGATGTTAGAGAATACAAACAACACCCACAAAGGAGAAACTCCTGTGGCTATGGAAGAAAGTTTTGAAATGAGGTGGTAGTTATGGTTTGTGACTGGGTGCCTAGTGGCTAGAGTCTGAGGCAGAGGGATCTGGTGCTGCTATGAGAGGTTTAATGAAAAGTTTGTGCAATTCAGCTCTTGCCAATCATTCTCTGCTGTTGTAGTTATTATTGATAACTGCTTCCTACAGAAACCAGTGACAAAGACCCAAAGGTGGTACACACACTGTCAGGTGGGAAACTGGGAAAAAAATCTGGAGATTATGTAGCCCTGGAAGTCACCCTCTCCCACTTCCCACCATTATACTGTGATCATTCTTACCTGGGTCCCACCCCCAGAGATTCTGATGTAACTGACCTGGTCTGATGACCTCAGCATCATCCTTCTCAGAGCTTGCCAAGTGATTCTAACATGGAAGTCTTTATCTGAAGGTGTTGCTTGGTGACAAAGGAGGATGATTAATTTTGGTTTTATGATGCCTGAGACTTTCCATACTAAGACTCATCCCCACTCAGTCCTTCTACTCACTTGGAATGATAGATCCAGGTGTGGGCTTCTGGAGGCATTTGAGCCCTTTCTCAGCATACCCTATATGATATCCCTGGGAGAGAATGATTTCATTAGCCAAAATAATGAAATATTTATGGAATTTAATTATCTCGAAAGAAAAACAACAAAGATCCCTGGAAGTATTAGAATACTAATCAAAATATTTAAACAAACATATTACATGTATTAAAGGACATAATGAACAATACATGGACATACTGGACAATATTTGGGATAACATTTCAATGTAAGATTTGGAGGGGAAAAATATCTAAATTACTTCAGAGGGGAAAGGGAAATTTTCAGTATGAAACAGAAACACAATAACATAAAAGTGGCCTAGTATGAATCTTAGGTATGAAAAATTAGATATTAAAATAAGAAACTAAGAAGATGGTATAAATAGTAGCATCAATACACAGGTGAAGACCCAACTGATGAGCTAGAACAGATTGAAAAACAATCCCAAGAAGAAAATAGAATACAAAGAAATAGAAAATACAAAAGAAAAGTTAAGAGATATGGAGAATAGGAGCAGAGGTGCTAAGTTTTACAGAAAAATGATTCCAGAAGGAGAGAAAATAATGATGGAGAAAATAAAATATTTAAAAATACAATGTAGAACTTTCTCTAGAATTAAAGAAATAGGAAAGATGTCAGATTGTAAAGACGCCTAATGTACCAAACAAGAGACAAAAGGAAAAACCTGTTTGATAGACTTTGTTTCTCGAAGTACTGATTACAGGATTAGAAGTGTGAGTCACCATGCCGGGCTGAATGCATACATTTAAAAAAAATTGCTGAAAATTAATGAGTCAGGCAAAATAAACCAAAGAAAGTGGAAAAGAGAAAATTAATATTTTACAGCTGTGAAAATAAATTAACCACAGACACATACAATAATGTGAATAATAATTTAGTATTGTTCAGTGAAAAAAGACTACATTTAGCATGGTTCCTTTTTTGCTTTGCTTGTTTATTTGTTTTTCATTATGGTAAAACCATGTAACAAAAATATTTACTATCTTAATCATTTTTTCTTCATGCATGTTCTGCTTATGTATTCTATCTCGACCATTATAAGTGTCCAATTGAGTAGTAAGTATAGTCCATTGTTGTGAAACATCTCTTGAGAACTTTCTCATGTTGCCAGTCTGAAACTCTAAACCTGTTAACCAAAAACTCCTACTTTTCCCTTACCCTTTAGTCCCTTGTAACCATTTTATTCTGTTTCACTGAATTTGATTTTAGATACCTTATATAAATAGAATCATGTAGTATTTGTCTTTTTGGACAAGCTTATTTCACTTAGCAGAATGTTCTCAAGGTTTATTCATGCTATAACGTATTAGAATATCCTTTTTAAAAAAATTATTTTAAATTATTTTAAAATTATTTTTATTTTTGTTAGAGATGGGGCTTCTCCATGTTGCCCAGGTTAGATTTGAACTCCTGAGCTCAAACAGTCCTCCCGCCTCAGCCTCCCAAAGTGCTATGAATTAAAAAAAATATGATTACAGGTGTGAGCCACTGGACCTGGCCCCATTCTTTTTAAAGGCTGAATAGAATCATATTGTACATAGGTACCACATTTTAAAAATCCATTCTGTTGATGGACAGTTGTGTTGCCTTCACCTCTTGGTTATCATGAACAATACTGTTATGAGAATGAAATACATACTTTTTAAGTTCAAAGGGCATACAAACTATTTATTTTAGTCATCAGATAAAAATATTCTAAGATATCAAGGGAATGCTAAATAGAAAATTTAGGGTGATTGGTCATTTGGGAGCAGGGTTTGAAGACTGGGGAATGAAATAAAGAGATGTGATGATCAGAGTTATGTTTCTCCAATTGGCCAGCCACTCATGACTATTTACAACATTATAATAAATACATATGCAAGCAAATGAAATAAATTAAAAAGAACCATACATGAACCAATGAAGACAGTGTACCATAAACCAAAGGTTTTAATTTATTCAGTTGTGTTCACCTCAGGTTCATTAGAAAAACAAACTCAGATGTCCTCTGTGATGTGTATCTATTTGCAGGTGCTCAGGAAGTGGCAAATAATTTGTTCTATTTATTTTTTTAATTCATGAAATTCAGAGTATATTATTTTTTGTTGTATTTTCAATGGATTTACTCGGTATAATTGTCATACAATAAACCTCACATATGTAAAGTGAACAATTTCATCAGTTTTAACATTTTTATACACTTATGGAACCATCATTACAATCAAGACAATGAACATATCCACAATCCCCAAAAGGTTTTTCCTGCCCCATTCTAATCCCTCTTTTCTGATCCTATCACCCCAGGCAACCACTGACATGGTTCTTGTTCTATAGATTAGTTTACATTTGTCTAGAATTTTATATAAATGAAATAATATATACTTTTTGTTGTCTGGCTTCTTTCACTCAGAATAGTTATTTTGGGATTTAACAAAATAATTATTCTTGCATGTAACGGTTGGCCATTTCTTTTTATTGGTGGGTGATATCCCACTGTGTGAACATAGCAAATTTCTTTACCCATTCACCTTTTTAATTTAGTCATTTTAGTAGGTGAGTAGTAACTAATGATCGTACGCATCTTTTCACGTGGGTATTTGCCATCAGTTTATTGTGTTTTGTGAAATATCTGTTGAAATCTTATGAGTTTTTTAATCAAGATTTTTTATTTTTGAGGTTTAACAGTTCCTTTTTCTTAACTTTTTAAAAAAAATTATGCTTTAAGTTCTGGGATTCACGTGCAGAACGTGCAGGTTTGTTATACAGGCATACATGTGCCATGGTGGTTTGCTGCACCCATCAACCCATCATCTACATTAGGTATTTCTCCTAATGCTATCCCTCCCCTAGCCCCACACCCCCTGACAGGCCCTGGTGTGTGATGTTTTCCTCCCTGTGTCCCTGGGTTCTCACTGTTCAGCTCCCACTTTTGAATGAACATGTGGTGATGGTTTTCTGTTCCTGTGTTAGTTTGCTGAGAATGATGGTGTCCAGCTTCATCCATGTCCCTGCAAAGGACATGAACTCATCCTTTTTTATGGCTGTGTAATATTCCATGGTGTATATGTGCCACATTTTCTTTACCCAGTCTATCATTGGATAGACTGGACATTTGGGTTGGGTCCAAGTCTTTGCTATTGCAAATGGTGCTGAAATAAACATATGTGTGCATGTGTCTTTATAGTAGAATAATTTATGATTGTTTGGGTATATAACCAGTAATGACATTGCTGGTTCAAATGGTATTTCTGGTTCTAGATCCTTGAGGAATTGCCATGCTGTTTTCCGTAATGGTTGAACGAATTTACACTCCCACCAACAGTGTAAAAGTGTTCCTATTTCTCCACATCCTCTCCTGCATTTGTTGTTTCCTGACTTTTGAATGATAGACATTCTAACTCGTGTGAGATTATGTATTTTAGCTATAAGTCCTTTATCAGATATAATTTGCAAGTCTGTAGCCTTTTTATACTCCTTTTTTTCTTATTTTGTGTCACACGTTAACACCCATTTTTATGCTCTCAAGAGTGTATTTTGAAGAGAAGAGGTTTTAAATTTTGCTGAAGCCAAATTTATCAATCTACACTAATATGGATTGTGCTTTTGGCATCTTATTTAAGAAATTATTGTCTAACGTAAGGCCACATACATTTTCTCCTATGCTTTCTTTCAAAGGTTTTATAATTTTAAGTATTCATTAAGATCTCTGTCCCTTTTGAGTTAATTTTTGTATATCGAGCAAGGTGTGGGTAAAGGTTGGTTTATTTTTTGCATGTGAATATCCAGTTGTGCTAGCACCATTTGTGGAAAGGACCATCTTTTTCCCACTAAATTGCCTCTGCATGTATGTTGAAAAACAGTTGCCTATATTTGTGTAGATTTATTTCTAGACTCGAATCTGTTTCCCTGGTTTATTTGTCTACTTTTATTCCAGTGCCACTGTTTCAATAACTGTAAATTTATAATATAACTTGAAGGCAAGTATTTTTAATCCTTAAACTTTTCAAAGTTGCTTTGACTCTTCTAGGTTCTCTATTTCCATGTGAATTTTGGAATCTGCTTGCCAATTTTTACAAACAGGCTTCTGAGATTTTGATTGTGATTGCATTGAATCTATGTATTCATTGGGGAGCACAGACATATTAGAAATATTGAGACTCTGGTCCATGGACATAGTATATTTCAGCCATTTAGGTGGTCTTTAATTTCTCTCATCAATTTTTAAATAGTTTTTAGAACACATGTCTGGCACTTTTTTTGATGTATTTTCCCCTAAGTATGAAATATTTTTGGTGGTAGTGTAAATGGTATTTTTTAGAATTTCAATTTTGTTAATTGCTTTTTATTAATTATGTTTTCTCTCTTCATATGAACTGGACTGTTTAAGTGTTGATTATGTTTCTAAAATGATCTCAAATTTGGGTAGTATGACTTTTAATTATGAGAAGATTCTTTGCTTTTCTGAAGGTACGTTATGCTATTAATTAGAATTTATGTGAATTCTTTGCTCTCCTTTCAAGGAATACACCGAGGCAATTTACTGGGGTAAAGATGGTCTTTTCAACAAATGGTGTTAGCACAACTGGATATCCACACCCAAAACCAACTTTGATGCATACGTTGTACGATGTGCAAAAATTAATCAAAATGGACAGAAATCTTAATGAATACTTAAAATTATAAGATTTTATGTGTACCTTCTCCTGCTACTTTCACTGTATCAAGATTAACAGATGCCTTCTTTTTTTTTTTAATTGCATTTTAGGTTTTGGGGTACATGTGAAGAACATGCAAGATTGTTGCATAGGTACACACATGGCAGTGTGATTTGCTGCCTTCCTCCCCATCACCTATATCTGGCATTTCTCCCCATGCTCTCTCTTCAACTCCCCACCCCCCACTGTCCCTCCCCTATTTCCCCCCGACAGACCCCAATGTGTGATGCTCCCCTCCTTGTGTCCATGTGTGCCTTCTTTTTAAAAAACAGTTACCCAGAATTTAGCCAGACTCCTCAAGATGTGGAGAGGACAGAAAATAATTGAGATGCTCTTTTTAAATGGACGGCTGAGCTGTCAAGAAAATAAGAAACCTAGAGCCCCCAAATAAAGTGAAGATGGGAATTCTGGAAGTAAAGGAGCCCTGAAGCCAACTTTGGCCCTGCACTTGGTGATTTTGGCTTTCCTATTAGTGGCTGGGAGGAGTATTGGGAACAAGATAAATGAAGCCCTCCCTGATCCTGCCACCTACTGAGTACATATTAGCACTTGCTTGTAAGAGTGACTCATACTAACATACTGCATTGATAAAAAGCAGCAAAACTTTATCTGTCTTAAATTTTGCCCTGAAGGGGAGGAAAAAAAATCTCTGAGAATTCTTATTACCCATAGCCAGGCTTTACCTGAATTACAGCTCAAATCTGCTACCTGTGTAATCAAAAACAAAAAACAAAAAACCCTCAGAGAACTTAATTCAAAATGATCCAGGGCTAGTCAAGGCCTTGGGAAACTGGCAGAAGCAAACCTACATCCTTTCTGAAGAAATGCAATGTCAAACCAAACTCCAAAGCATTCTAACAGGCAAAATTCCAAAGAGCATTGGTAAATAAAAATCATAAAACACACACACACACACACACACACACACACACACACACACACAAACACACACACACACAGCTGGAAGATAAAACCGACAGCTAAGATCTGCAAAAAATTCAAGTGTTGGAATGATCAAATTCAGAATAAAAAATGAAAACTGAAAAAAATGAGCAAGGAGCAAGACTGTCAGAAAAAAAAACAAGCAGTTTGAAAAAAGAACCAAATAGAACTTCTAGAAGTAAAAAGTAGAATAATTGAATTAAAAACCTCAAGAGATATGTTACATACGCATTGCCTAGTAAAAGATGTATTAGAATATTAGAAGATCTGAAGAGATTATTGAGAATGGATCACAGATAGAAATTACAGGATAGACTGGATGGTGGTTAGAGTGAGAAGATTCTCTTATGTGTGACTAGAGATCCAGAAAAGGCATGTGGAATAATGTAAGATGCATAGCATTCTAACGGAGTTCTAAGAGGATATAAAAGAATGGCAAAGATAATTTTCAAAGACATAATGGCTACAAATTTCCGAGAACTGTTAAAAACCACTAGTCCTAATTCTAGAAGCCAGCAAATCTCATGGAATATAGATATAAATGTAGATACAAATATATACACATAGCACTGAATTTACATATATAAATAATATGATAATATACTAATCATAGCAAAAATGCAGAATGTCACAATAAGAGATTAAATTAAAAATATGCAGAGAGAAATAGCGCATTAACTACCAACAAATGGAATTTAGCTGTCAGTTGATTTTCTAACAGCTGCATAACTACAGAGACAGCAGTAAAACTTATTTAATGTAATAAGAAAAAAAAAACCTGTCAGTCAGCCAGAAATGTATATACCCAGAGAAATTATCTTTTAAGAAGAAGGATAAATAAAGCATTTTCAGACAAGCCAACTTAAGACAGTTGAGTAGCAACAGACGAGCCCTCATTAAAAGAAATTTGAATGGATGTTTGTTAGGCAAAAGGAAAATGATCCAAGATGGATGACCTGAAATATATATGAATAACTAAAGAGAGAAGTATTGGTGAAAAACAGTGACTGCACAAATAGTAACAATGTCTAATTTGAGCTATAACAATAACATAAAAACTGAGGGAAACATAATGAAAGTAATGTTACAAGGTTCTTTCATCACTGAGGAAGATGGGGACAGATATTGACTAATATTGAATTGTTAAACATGGTTATTAAAATATCTAGAGAAAGCTGTAAAATAGAGATATTAAAAAACATTAAATTAGTAGATAGAAAAACTTGATCAAAAGAGGGCAAGAATAGAGTAGGAGAAATAAGGAAAATGCCGTAGAATAGGATACACAAAATTCTACAGGAGAAACAATTTTAAATGTTGCATATTGTTATAATAAATGTAAAGATACTACACTTTCCAGGTAAAAGACAAAGGTTGACAGCTGAGATTGAGACGTCTAGCTATATACAATTTTAAAGAGATACATCTAAAGCATAAGGGCACAGAAAGAAGTTTAAAATAGAAAAAGAAAAAGATATTAAGCAAAATTAATAGCAACCGAAAGGAAGATGTTGCTGCCATGTTCATACTAGATACAAAATACTTAAGGCTAAGTGCATTACTAGTGAAAAATAAGGTTTCTGCATAATGATAAAAGATTCAATTCACCAGAAAAACAGAACACTCTATACACTTCTATGCACTTAATACCATAGCCTCAAGATATAAAAAGCACATATTGAGAAGTACAAGGATATGAACAATGCACAATAATAGAGGAAGATGCTAGCATTCATTTCTTGGTAATTAATGCATTCTTTCAACAAACATGTATTGAGCACACCTATTACGTACCAGCATTGGGAATACAGAAGTGAATAAAATAGAAAAATTCTCTACCTTTAAAGAACTCTGATTCTGAGGATAAGTCAAACAATCAAAAACATAGGACACTAAGGATTTGAATAGCAAAATAAACAACCTTCATCTGATGTGGAATATTTTTCTATATCCTTTGCAAAATATTTATGAAAATTGAGTATATTCTAGGCTAAAAAGTACACACGCGCGCACACACACACACACACACACACACACACAAAGGATTAAAGTTACATAGATCATGTTTTCTGACCATAATGTTATTAAGTTGGAAATTAAAACCTGTAGAAAACATTTTTGTATCATTCAGTAAAGCTAAAGATGTTCAAACCCCAAGACCCTGTGATTACACTTTTAGGTTTTTACTCTTGAGAAAACCTGGCATGGGTGAACTAGGAGAAATGTACAAAAATGTCAAAAACGATTGGAAACCGTTTGTGTGCAAACTACCGCAGAAAGGAGCAGTAAAAGCAATGTGGTCTATTCCTACAGTCAGCAAAAAACATTATAATACAGCAATACGCCTGCATGCATCATCAATGTAGATGCATTGTAGATGGTAAGAGGGAAACGAAAAGCTAGGAAAGGCTAGACCTAAAGTTCGAGATAGAAGGAAGGGGATACAGGAAAGTGCTGACCGGGGGTTTGACAACGTTTCCATCTTTTTACCTGGGCGTTGGATTCAAAGTGTGGTAAGAAGAATTCTAAGATGGCCCCAATGATTTCTGCTCCCTGGTGTTATTTCTGTGATTATGTCATGGAATATTGCAGAAGGGATTTTGCAAATGTAATTAAGGCTACTAATCAGTGGATTTTGAGTTAATAAAAAATGAGATTATCTGGGTGGGCCAAACCTGATTACATGAAGTCTTTAAAAAGAGAGCGTTTTCTGCAGCTAGTTGCGGAAAAGGAATTCAGAGATTTAAAGCGTAAAGTGCCGTTGCTGGCTTGAAGTTGGAGGGGACCATACATCAAGGAAATGAGGACTTAAATCCTACAACTTCAAAGAACTGAATTCTGTCAACAAGAGCGAACCTGGAAGCTGATTCTTCCCTCCAATGAGAATTCAGCCCAGCTGACACCTTTATTTCCACCTTATGATACCTTGAGAAGAATCCCTGCCCCACCATGCTGAAATTTGATCCACAAAATTGTGAGCTGATAAACGGATGTTGTTTTAAGCAGCTAAGTTTGTGGTAATGTGCCACACAGCAACAGAAAACTAACATACATGGTTATTTGTATTATTGTAGCTATTTCGTTTGCATATTTTAGAAATATTCTTTAGTTTGGTTTTATTATCTAATAAACTTTTTCTTAAAAAAGAAAAAGCCAGCAAATAAGTCTCTTGACTTCAGTGGGTCTTCTGAACAGTGCAGGTGTAAAAAGGGAAAAGGGAGGGAGAGTAAAAAGAATGTAAAGATTTGTTCTGTTCAAACACGATAATATATATTAAAGATATGTCATAAGTTATGGGTCATGCCTAAAGCTTTTAATAATACGTCTTCTATTAGACAGCATAAAGTTACCAACAATGATTATAACATGGAGCTAAGAATGCACACTACTATTTATGGAGGCCCAGAATTTGAAAAATGATTCAGTCCTGTTTATTCTATGTAATGATGTTATTTTTGTACTAAACATAGGGGTTGTAAAGTGATTCTGTATGTTAGTTTAAATGTGTAAATATTTCTCTTATGGCATCCTTATGTACACTGACCATGAATATTTTATTTTATGGTGGGCTTGAATTAAATCCATTACAATCAAAGAAGGCATCTGAACCTGCAGTGAGGCTGGCATGACTGCTAGCATCCTGAATCCATCAGGCACAGAATTGCTACGAGTAACATGAGTGTAACAAGGATATAAAACCCTGGGGCCTTAAGGAGGCAACTCCATTGACTCCAAAACACATTTTAACAGATGTGATATGAATGGCACCAAATAAATAAAACCTGATGTCAGTAATCAGCCACAAGATGGCATTTGAATACAGAGGTATTCAAGGTCTGGTCCACTACTGTAAACTTAATTGCGTGCCTAAAATGGGCTGCTTCCCTTCTCCGTTCACTTTCTCTCATACCACCATGAGATTAAAATCACTGTTTATTTCCTCTAAGCCTAACAGTCATAAAACATCTTCTTTATTTTCAACTTGCTTATTTTTGATCTCTTGTGATGGTCAATCTTGTGTTTTAACTTGACTAGGCCATGGGGTGCCCAGACATTTGGTCAAAGACTATTTTGGGTGTTGCTGTGAAGGTGCTTATAGATGAGATTAACCTTTATTTATATTTATTTTTGTTTTTGGGACAGGGTCTTGCTTTGTTGCCCAGGCTGGAGTGCAGTGGCACAATCTTGGCTCACTGCAACTTCCGCCTCCTGGTTCAAGCAATTCTCCTGCCTCAGCCTCCTGAGTAGCTGTGACTACAGACATGTGCTGCCATGCCCATCTAATTTTTTGTATTTTTAGTAGAGACAGGGTTTCACCGTGTTGGCCAGGGTGGTCTCAACCTCCTGGCCTCAAGTGATCCGCCTGCCTTGGCCTCCCACAGTGCTGGGATTATAGTCATGAGCCATGGTGCCTGGGTGAGATTAACACTTAAATTGGCAGACGGAGTAAAGCAGATGGCCCTCCATAATTTGAGTGGGCCTTTTCAATCAGTTGAAGGCCTGAATACAACAAAAAGCTGACCTTCCTGAGCAAGAGATAATTCTTCTGTGTGGTGGCCTTCTGACTGGTTCTGCAACAGCCTGCTGCCTTTGGACTCAAACTGGGATGTCAACTCTGCAGATTTTGGACTTTGCCAGCCTCCGTAATTAGCATAAACCAATTCCTTGTAATAAATATCTTTACCTCCCCACTGCCCCACTCCACACAATGGGTTTTCTTTTCTCTGTAGAACTTTTACTAATAAATGTCCCAATTTATTTGTCAAGTTTTATACTGACTATCCCCATTATAATGAAGGTTCCATAAAGGTAGAGACTTTGTTTTGTCTGCTATTTATTCCCAATGTCCAGACTTGCTCTTAATAACTGTGCAAAGAATTACTTGGTGAATGAAATTATCTCTCTGCGGGGAGAAGTGATGCTTTTAGATGATCTGAGTATGGCACCAAAGGGGACAAATATGTAATATGTCACCTTCAGCAAATGGCATCTACTTGGGTGATTGATGAAATAGTGTCCTATATTGAAAATAAAAAATGAACTTGAAGAAAATGTTGAAGAGAGCTAAGGTATAACTGTATACTAGAAGGGAAGTTAATGTAAACTCAGAAGGGATAATATATTCATGAGTTTTAAATACAGTTTATATATATTTAACAATGATATATGTTGATAAAAATTTTTGAGACTTAAAAGTTTTGGCTAGCACTGAAGTTTGCAGTCATGCGTTTCTGTTGCCCTAGAGATCGTCAGGCCTCTGCAAATCATCCAGCTCAAAGCAAGCCAGATATAAATCAGTGTCAATTGTGGTTATAAATTCTGGATGCATATGTCAGGAAAATGAAAGGTACAGAAATTAAGGGATAGAATGAAAGCAAACATTTAACGTGTTTTGTTAATGGTTGTTGGGGCTATGAATGTGAGGCCAGGGTATCATGTGTTATGTTTGTGAGCTGCAAGCTTTATTGCAAATCACCATATCTTAGTGCGTAGTGTTACCATGATAAATAGGTGGGTTCCCTATTGTAAGCAGTCTTACAAAGTAAAAACAAAAACAAAAACAAAAAACTAACGAGAAATATGTCCCGTGTAACTGACTTATTTAATGGGTTAAACAGAGTGGGGTACAAACAGGAAACAGTGTAATTTTTTGCTGACCAGTGCCTTTAAGCAAGCTCTTTCTGATCCCTGTCTCCCTGCTCACTGATGACATCTCTGGCAGATTCCATGGTCTTTGGCTCACTTTTGGCCATGAGAAGTGTCACATTTTCAGATTTTGAAAGTCCAGTCCCTGTTGGTAGGAATGTAAATTAGTCCAGCCACTGTGAAGAGCAGTTTGGAGATTTCTCAAAGAACTTAAAACAGAACTACCATTTGACCCTGCAATCCCATTACTGGATATATACCCAAAGGAAAAGAAATCTACCAAAAAGACACTGGCACACTATGTTCGTTGCAGCACTAGTCACAAGAGTGAAGACATGGAATCAACCTAGCTGCCCATCAGTGGTGGATTAGATAAACAAAATGTGGTACAAAGATGGCCAAGTAGGACAGAGCTCTGGTCTGCAGCTCCCAGTGAGATCAACACAGAAGGTGGGTGATTTCTGCACTTCCAGCAGAGATACCTGGCTCATCTCATTGGGACTGGTTAAATAGTGGGTGCAGCCCACAGAGGGCAAGCTAAAGCAAAGTGGGGCATTGCCTCACCTGGGAAGCACAAGGGGTCAGGGAACTACCTCCTCTAGCCAAGGGAAGCTGTGAGGGACTGTGCTGTGAGGAACTGTGCATACTGGCCCATATACTATGCTTTTCCCACAGTTTTTGCAACCACAGATCAGGAGATTCCTTTGGGTATCTACACCACCAGGGCCCTGGGTTTCAAGCACAAAAACTAGGTGGACATTTGGGCAGAAACTGAGCTAGCAGCAGGTGTTCATACCCCAGTGGCACCTGGAACACCAGTGAGACAGAATCATTCACTCCCTGGAAAAGGGGCTGAAGCCAGAAAGCCAAGTGGTCTAGCTCAGCAGATCCCACCCACACAGAGCCCAGCAAGCTAAGATCCATTGGCTTGAAATTCTTGCTGCCAGCACAGCAATCTGAAGTCAACCTGGGATGCTCCAGCTTGGTGGGGGGATGGGCATCTGCCATTACTGAGGCTTGAGTAGGCGGTTTTCCCCTCACAGTGTAAACAAAGCCTCCCGGGAAGTTTGAACTGGGTGGAGCCCACTGCAGTTCAGCAAAGCTGCTGTAGCCAGACGGCCTCTCTAGATTCCTCCCCTCTGGGCAGGGCTTCTCTAAAAGAAAGGCAGCAACTGCAGTCAGGGGCTTACAGATCAAACTCCCATCTCGTTGGGACAGAGCACCTGGGGGATGGGCAGGCTGTGGGTGCAGCTTTAGCGGCCTTAAATGTTCCTGCCTGCCAGCTCTGAAGAGAACAACGGATCTCCCAGCTCAGCACTGAAGCTCTGCTAAGGGACAGACTGCCTCCTCAAGTGGGTCCCTGACCCCTGTGCCTCCTGACTGGGAGACACCTCCCAGCAGATGTCAGCAGACACCTCATACAGAAGAGCTCTGGCTGGCATCTGGCAGGTGCCCCTCTGGGACGAACTTCCAGAGTAAGGAACAGGCAGCAATCTTTGCTATTCTGCAGTCTCCACTGTTGATACCCAGGAAGACAGGGTCTGGAGTGGACCTCAAGCAAACTCCAGCAGACCTGCAGCAGAGGGGCCTGACTGTTGGAAGGAAAACTAACAAAAAGGAATAGCACCAACATGAACAAAAAGGACATCCACTCAAAGACCCCATCTGAATGTCACCACTTCAAAGACCAAAAGTAGATAAATCCATGTTGATGAAGAAAAAACAGCACAAAGAGCCTGAATATTTAAAAAACCAGAATGCCTCTTCTCCAAAGGATCACAACTCTTTTCCAGCAAGGGAACAAAACTGGACAGAGAATGAGTTTGATGAATTGACAGAAGTAGGCTTCAGAAGGTGGTTAATAACAAACTTCTGTGAGTTAAAGGAGCATGTCCTAACCCAATGCAAGGAAGCTAAGAACCTTGATAAAAGGCTAGCAGATTTACTAACTAGAATAATCAGCTTAGAGAGAACATAAATGACCTGATGGAGTGGAAAAACACAGCACAAGAACTTTGTGAAGCATACACAAGTATCAATAGCTGAATCAGCCAAGCAGAAGAAAGGTTATCAGAGATTGAAGATCAACTTAATTAAATAAAGCATCAAGACAAGATTAAAGAAAAAAAAATGAAAAGAAATGAAAGCCTCCAAGAAATGTGGGACTATGTGAAAAGACCAAACATATGTTTGATTGGTGTACCTGAAAGTGATAAGGAGAATGAAACCAAGTTGGTAAACACTCTTCAGGATATTATCCAGGAGAACTTCCCCAACCTAGCAAGACAGGCCAATATTCAAATTTAGAAAATACAGAGAACACCACAAAGATACTCCTTGAGAAGGGCAACCCCAAGACACATAATCATCAGATTCACCAAGGTTGAAATGAAGGAAAAAATGTTAAGGGTAGCCAGAGAGAAAGATCAGGTTATCCACAAAGGGAAGCCCATCAGACTAACAGCAGATCTCTCTGCAGAAACCCTGCAAGCCAGAGGAGAGTGGAGGCCAATATTCAACACTCTTAAAAAATTTTCAACCCAAAATTTCATATCCAGCCAAACTAAACTTCATAAGTGAAGGAGAAATAAAATCTTTTATAGACAAGCAAATGCTGAGAGATTTTGTCATCACCAGGGCTGCCTTATAAGAGCTCCTGAAAAAAGCACTAAATATGGAAAGGAAAAACCAGTACCAGGCACTGCAAAAACATACCAAATTGTAAAGATCATTGGCACTATGAAGAAACTGCATCAACTAATGGGCAAAATAACCAGCTAGCATCATAATGACAGAATCAAACTTACACATAACAATGTTAAACTTAAATGTAAATGGGCTAAATGTCCCTATTAAAAGACAGACTAGCAAATTGGATAATGAGTCAAGACCCATCAGTGTGCTGTATTGAGGAAACCCATCTCATATGCAAAGACACACATAGTCTCAAAAAAGGGATGGAGGAATATTTACCAAGCAAAGAGAAAGCAAAAAATAAACAAAACAAAACAAAAACCGGTGGTTGCAATCCTAGTCTCTGATAAAACAGACTTTAAACAAACAAAGATCAAAAAAGACAAAGAAGGACATTACATAATGGTAAAGGGACCAACACAACAAGAAGAGCTAACTATCCTAAATATACAGGCACCCAATACAGGAGCACCTAGATTCATAAAGCAAGCTCTTAGAGACCTATAGAGAAAGACTCCCACACAATAATAGTGGGAGACTTTCACACCCCACTGTCAATATTAGACAGATCAATGAGACAGAAAATTAGCAAGGATATTCAGGAATTGAACTCAGCTCTGGACCAAGCAGAACTAATAGACATTTACAGAACTCTCCACCCCAAATCAACAGAATATACACTCTTCTCAGCACCACATCACACTTATTCTAAAATTCACCATATAATTGGAAGCAAAACACTCATCAGCAAATGCAAAATAATGGAAATCATAACAAACAGTCTCTCAGACCACAGTGCAATGAAATTAGAACTCAGGATTAAGAAACTCACTCAAAACCACACAACTTCATGGAAACTGAACAATCTGCCCCTGAATGACTACTGGGTAAATAACAAAATTAAGGCAGAAATAAATAAGTTCTTTGAAATCAAGAAGAACAAAGACACAACATACCAGAATCTCTGGGACACAGCTAAAGTGGTGTTTGGAGGGAAATTTATAGCACTAAATGCCCACAGGAGAAAGCGGCAAAGATCTAAAATCAACACCTTAACATCACAATTAAAAGAACTAGAGAAGGAAGAGCAAACAAATTCAAAAGCTAGCAGATGACAAAATATAACTAAGATCAGAGCAGAACTAAGGGGATAGAGACATGAAAAACTCTTCAAAAAATAAATGAATTTAGGAGCTGGTTTTTTGAAAAGACTAACAAAATAGACCACTGGCCAGACTAATAGAGAAGAAAAGAGAGAAGAATCAAATAGGCACAATAAAAAGTAATAAAAGGGAGATCACCACTAATCCCACAGTAATACAAACTACCATCAGAGAATACTATAAGCACCTCTATACAAATAAACTAGAAAATCTAGAAGAAATGAATAAATTCCTGGACACATATTTCCTCCCAAGACTAAATCAGAAACCAGTTGAATTCCTGAATAGACCAATAACAAGTTCTAAAATGGAGGGAGTAATTAATAGCCTACAAAGCAAAAAAAGCCCAGGACCAGATGGATTCACAGCAAAATTCTACCAGAGGTACAAAGAAGAGATTGTACCATTCCTTCTGAAACTATTCCAAACAATAGAAAAGGAGGAACTCTTCCCTAACTCATTTTATCAGGCCAGCATCATCCTGATACCAAAACCTGGAAGAGAAAACAACAAAAAAAGAAAATTCCAGGCCCATATCCCAGATGATCCTCAATGTGAAAATTCTCAATAAAATACTGGCAAACCAAATTTAGCAGCACATCAAAATCTTATCCACCATGATCATGTCAGCTTCATCCCTGAGATGCAAGGCTGGTTCAACATACACAAATCAATAAATGTAATCCATCACATAAATAGAACTAATGGTGAAAACCACATAATTAGCCAATAGAGGCAGAAAAGGCCTTTGATAAAATCCAACACCCCTTCATGTTAAAAATGCTCAATAAACTAGGTATTGATGGAATGTACTTCAACATAATAAGAGCTATTTATGACAAATCCACAGCCATTATCATACCGAATGGGCAAAAGCTGGAAGCATTCCCTTTGCAAACTGGTACAAGACAAAGATGCCCTCTCTCACACTCCTATTCAACATAGTTTTGAAAGTTCTGACCAGGGCAATCTGGCAAGAGAAAGAAATAAAGGGTATTCAAACAGGAAGGAGGAAGTCAAGTTGTCTCTGTTTGCAGATGACATAATTGTAATTTAGAAAACCCCATTGTCTCAGCCCAAAATCTCCTTAAGCTGATAAGCAACTTCAGCAAAGTTTCAGGATACAAAGTCAATGTGCAAAAATCACAAGCGTTCCTATACACCAATAATAGCCAAATCATGAGTAAACTCCTATTCACAATTGTTACACAGAGAATAAAATATCTAGGAATACAACTTACAAGAGATGTGAAGGACCTCTTCAAGGAGAACTACAAACCACTGCTCAAGGAAATAAGAGAGGACACAAACAAATGAAAAAACATTCCATGCTCATGGATAGGAAGAATCAATATTGTGAAAATGGCCATATTGGCCAAAGCAATTTATAGATTCAATGCTATCTCCCTCAAGCTACCATTGACTTTCTTCACAGAATTAGGAAAAACTACTTTAAATTTCCTATGGGATAAAAAAAGAGCCCATATAGCCAAGACAATCCTAAACAAAAAGAACAAAGCTGGGGGCATCACGTTACCTGACTTCAAACTATACTACAAGGCTTCAGTAACCAAAACAGCATGGTATGGGTACCAAAACAGATAGGCCAATGGAACAGAACAGAGGCCTCAGAAATAGTGCCACACATCTACAACTATCTGATCTTTGACAAACCTGGCAAAAACAAGCAATGGGGAAAGGATTCCCTCACACAATGTTCTATCAAGTGGAGATGAGGCAAGGAGGAGGGAGGAAGCACAACAGGAAAGATTGCTTCACGCACAGGGTGCTGTTGATAGGTCTTGCCATGATCTCAAATTACCTTGTCCTATAGACCTCCAAGTGTGGGTTCTCTTGGGGGAATTTGGTGGCGGCATACCCCTCACCCAGACTGGAAGCCCCTTTGGTGGAGCCCTTTCAACATAGCAGTCTGGGCATGGTGGCTCACGCCTGTTATCCCAGATCTTTGGGAACCTGAGGTGGGATGATTGCCTGAGGCCAAGAGTTCAAGACCAGCCTGGGAAACACAGTGAGACGTCATCTTCTCAAAAAATAAAAAACTAACTGGGTACAGTGGTGTGCACCTGTGGTCCCAAGCTACTTGAGAGGCTGAGGTGGGAGGATTGGTTGGTTCAGGGAAGTTGAAAGTGCAGCGAGCTGTGATTGTGTCACTCAACTCCAGCCTGGGTGACAGAGCAAGACGCTGTCCAAAAACACTTAAAAAAAGAAAAGTGTTATACTCAGTTGCCTGCCATAGCATCCATTTGCTTATGGAACTTATACTTTCGTTTCCAAACTATAAATGCAGTCTACTAGACAACTGCTACCTTGCAGCCTCTGTTCCCAACATGCCACGGACCCAGCTCCAGGGCACCTCCTGCCTTCAGAATCTTTTTGCTGGGAAGCAGACACCCTAGTCCCTTTCAGTGTTTCCTCATAGAACCCTCACCTGACTTGGGGCTGGGGAGAAACTTCTCCCTAAAGAGGAGCATGGAAGTTGAGTTTGAGCCTTTTCTTGTTCCATAAGAATTTTAGGATTGTTTTTTCTATTTCTATGAAAAATGCCAGTGGAATTTTCATAGGGATTGCATTGAATCTGTTGATTCAATCTAGGCTGCATGGGTATCAGCAATATTAATTCCTTCAATCCCTAAAATAGAACATCGTTCCATTTATTTGTGTCTTCTTCAATTTCCTTCATTAATGTTTTATAGTGTTTAGTTACAGATCTTTCACCTCCTTGGTTAAATTTATTCCTAAGTAGTTTACTTTTTGATGCTTTTATATATGGGACTCTTTAGTTAATTTCTTTTTTTTAGGATAGCTCATTGTTAGTGTATAGGAAAACAACTGATTCTTTTAACGTTGATTTTGTATCCTGCAACTTTATAGAATTTGTTTATTAGTTCTAACAGTTCTTTGGTGGAATCTTAAAGACTAAGTATCTTAATCACTTAAAGACTTAAAGAGCTTTTTACATATAAGATTATGTTATTTACAAATAGAGACAATTTTACTTCTTCCTTTCCAATTTGGATGTCTTTCATTTCTTTTTCTTGCCTAATTCCTCTGGCTAGGACTTCCAACACTATGTTGGTAGAAGTGGTGAGGGTGGCCACTCTTATCTTTCTCCTGATTATAGAGAAAAAGCTTTCAAAGTTTCACTGTTGAACCGTATGGTGTTAGGGATAGGCTTGTCCTATATAGCTTACATTATGTTCAGGTACATTATTTATTATGGCTAATTTATTGAGAATTTTTATTATGAAAAGTTGAATTTTGTTAAGTACTTTATCTGCATCTATATTGATGATCATAAGATCTATTTTGTCTGATGTAAGTCTGATGTATTATGTTTATTGATTTGTCTATGTTGAGGCCATCCTTGCATCCCAGGGATACATTTTACATGATTATGGTGAATGATTCTATTAATGTATTGTTGAATTTGGTTTGCTAGTACAAGGTGATTATTCCTTATTCAAAATGCATGTGAACAGAAGCATTTTGGATTTAGGAATATTTATATCATATTTCCCAGTTGAGCATCTCTAACCCAAATAGCCAAAATTTGAAATTCTACAATAAGCATTTCCTTTGAGCATCACATCAGTGCTCAAAAAGTTTTAGATTTTAGAGCATTTTGGATTTTGGATTAGGAATACGCAACCTATATTTTGTTGAGGATTTTTGCATCTATCTTCATCAGGGATATTGGCCTGTGATTTTGCTTTCTTGTGCCCTTAACTAGATTTCATATGAGGGTAATGCTGGCTTTGTAAAATAAATTTAGAAATTTTCTCTCCTTTTCAAAAATTTTTTTGGAAAAATTTGAGAAGTGCTAGCATTGATTTTTAAAAAAATATTTGGTGGGATTCAGTCTCCTCACTCATTATAAGTCAGTGTAAATTTTCTATTTCTTTGTCATTCAGTCTTGGTAGGTTGTATGTTTCTAGGAATTCATCTATTTCACTTAGGTTATTCAGTTTGTTGGTATACGATTGTGCATTGTAATCTCTTATAATTGTATTTCTGTATTTCATGACCCCCCCTTTCATTTCTAAGTTTTATCTCTCTCTTTTTTCTTTGGTTAGTTTTATTTGAGATATTTCATTTTTCTTTTTTTTTTCTTTTTTTGGAACAGTTTACTGTAGTTTTCAGCTACAGAGATATTTCGTTTTTCTTAATATAGGCATTTATCACTGTAAAATTCCCTCTTAGCCTGTTTTTGCTGCATCCCATAAGTTTTGGTATGTTGTGCTTCCATTTTCATTGGTCTCAAGATACTTTTTTGATATCCCTTTGAATTTCTTCTTTGGTCCATTGTTTGTTCAGGAGTATGTTGTTTAATTTCCACATACTTGTTAATTTTCCAATCTTCCCTGCATTTCATACCACTGTGGTTGGAAAAGATATTTCATATGATTTCAATCTTCTTAAATTTATTAGGACTGGTTTTGTATCCTAACATAAGATCTGTCTGGGAATGTTCTTGAGGAGAGTGTGTATTCTGGTGCTATTAAATAGACTTTTCTGTTTGGTCCATTTGGTCTATAGCATTACTCAAGCCTACTTATTGATTTCCTATCTGGATGATCTATCCATTGTTGAAAGCAACGTATAGAAGTCCCCTTTGAAAGTGATGTGTCAAGTCCCCTTGTACTGCTGTCTATTTCTCCCTTCATTTCTCTAAATATTTGCTTTTTATATTTAGGTGCTCTAATGTTGAGTCCATATATATTTCTAATTGTTATATCCTCGTGATGAATTGATCCTTTTGTGATTATATAGTAAATGCCTTCTTGGACTCCTGTGACAAATTTTGACTGAAATCCTATTTTGTCTGATGTAAGTATAGTCACTTTGCTTTCTTTTGGCTAACATGTGCATGAAATATTCTTTTTTATCCCTTCACTTTCAGGCCATGTATGTCTTTAAAGCTAATGTGAATCTCTTGGAGACAGCATATCATTGGATTGAAAACAATTTATTTAGCCATTCTTCGTTTGATTGGAGAATTTCATACATTTGCATTTATATTATTAATCAGTAAAAACACTATTACTATTTTGCTAGTTTTTTTTTTTTTTACTGTTTTGTAGTTTTTTGTTTCTTCCTTTTCTGCTATATTTCTTTGTGATTTATTGATTTTTTTTTCCATAGTGGTATACTTTGACTCCTTTCTCTTTTTATTTTATCTACTAGAGGTTTTTCTCTTTGTGGTTACTAGAAAGGCATACATAAAATCTTATAGTTATAAAATTCTCTTTTAAGCATATGACAACTTCAATCACATACAAAAACCTTACATTTTTATATCTCTCTCTTCCTACATTATAGGCTACTGATGTCAAACTTTATATTTTTAAGTACTGTGTATCCATTAACAAATCATTGTAGCTATTTTTAGCACTTTTGTCTTTTACCATTTACAGCAGAATTAAATGTGATTTATGTGCCACCATTACAGTTTTAGAGTATTCTGTATTTGACTATATATTTACATTTGTCAGTTAGTTTTACATTTTCATATTGTTACTTAGTGTTCTTTTCTTTCAGCTTAAAGAGCTCTTTTTAGTACTTCTTATAAGGCAGTTCTGAGACAATGAATTCTCTTAGCTTTTGCTTGTCTCGGAATGACTATCTCTCCATTTCTGATAAATAGCTTTGCCAGTTATATTATTCCTAGTTGGAGTGATAGTAAATGCAAGATGCTTTCAGCACTTTGAATGTATCACCCTGGCTTGCAAGGTTTCTGCTAAGAAACCTTCTTATAACCTTATAGATGTTCCCTTCTATGTGACAAATCAATTTTCTCTTGCTGCTTTAAAATTTTTTCTTCATCTTTGATTTTTGACAATTTGATTACAGTGTGCTGAATATAATCTTATTCACGTTGATCTTGCTTTGGGACTTCTGTGCTTCAGGAATCTGGATATCTATATCCCTCTCAAGATTTGGGAAAATTTTCAGACCTTATTTCTTTAAATAAGCTTTCTGCCTGTTTCTGTCTCTCTCTTCTTCTTGGACTCTAATTATGCACATATTCACTGATTTGGTAGTGTCTCATAGGTCCCATATGCTTTTCTCACTCTTTTTCTTTCTTTTCTTTTCTTTTTTTCTCTAACTTTCTAATTTCAACTGAACTTTCCTTGAGTTCTTAGATTCTTTTTTCTGCATGATCAAGCTTCCTGCTGAAGCTTCAAAATGTTCAGTTCTGTCACTGAATTCTTCAGCACCAGGATTTCTATAATGGTTTCTTTCTTTTTTTTTTTTTTTTTTTTTTTTTTTTTTTTTTTTTTTTTTTTT
>NW_016107407.1:8467648-8504156 GCF_001604975.1 Cebus imitator | reverse complement strand
GTTTAGTTGTCTGTCTGTGTTCTCTTGCATTATTGGGCTTCTTTAAGATGGTTATTTTGAATTCTTTGTCAGATAATTTGTAGATCTTCTTTCTTTGGAGTGAGATATTGGAGCTTTATTAGTTTCTTCTAGTAGTGTTATGGTAGTATTATAGTTTGGTATGCTGAATCTTTATGATGTGGAGCTCTACATTAGTGTCTATGCACTTAAGAAGCAAGGACATTTTTCAGTCCTTATAGACTGGTTTTGGCAGGGAAAGACCTTCTTTTGTCAGATCCCAGGGCTGATGGCATTTCCTCTAGGAGGACAGTCAAGTGATGCCATCACCCTGGGGATCTGACAAAAGAAGTCAAGTGGGATTGTAGCCAGGTCATGTAGCTATGACTGGGGTCTGCAGTTGGTAGGCTTATTAGTAGTGGCTCAAACAGATATGGATCCTACCTGGTCTCTGGGTGAATAGATCTACTTCCAAGACCTTGGTCAATAGGGATGACACTGGGACAAGGGTCTGCTTCAGGATCTGTAGTTGGATCTGTTGATGGTAGGCCTGTCACTAAGTGCATAGGTGAGTACGGCTCCTCCTAGATCACTGCATAGGTCTCTGGGTGGGCAGAACTGACCTTGGACCACAGCTGGGAGGGACCACATCATAGGGTTGCTTCAGGGTCACAGTTAAGACTGAGCTCTTCAGGCCTGCCCCTAAGGGCACAGATGGGTGTTTTTCCCAATGGATGTTTTGGTGGGTAAGACTGTTCCTGGACTATCTTTATGATCTGAGAGGGGCTGAAGTCCATTCCTGGACTATGGCTGAGAGGGGCTGAAGCCAAGTCACAAGACAATTCCAGAATCTGTAGTTGGACTAAGGTGAGCAGGCCTACCTCCTCAGGTATAGACAGGTGTGTTTCCCAGTGGGCAGGCAGGATCACTTCCAAACTGTGGCTGAAAGGGTCTGGAGCCTGGTCTTGGGCCTCTTGAAGGCTTATAATCAAGACTGAGGTCAGTGGGCCTATTACTCCAGGCATAAGCAGGCATGGCCCGTCCTGGGTCCTTTGGCAGATGGTGCCAGTGGCAGGACCAGCTGGGGGTGTAGCTGAGGCTACAGGAGGACTGAGATGCTAGGACCCCAGTCGGTGATCCTGTCACCTGAGTGCTGGCCTGTCTTCTCAAAATGGCCTCCTCAGTTGCAGGCTTCACTAGGCTTTTGGATTCTCCCACCTGGATCCAAAAGGTCCCACAAAGGCACAGAGGATAGCGGCCATGGATAGTGGCCAAAATATTGTTGCTGTGGGGGGTTCCCAATGGCAGGACCACCCCTCCTGCCGTCTTTCTGCCATTACTTCTCTATATGTCTCTATTTTTTTTTTTTTTTTTTTTTTTTTTTNTGGATAAAAGTATTGATAATCTTATATCCAAACTGAATCAAGAGATGACTTTAGCAAGCGGCTTATTCAATTTTAATTTTTATTTTTTTGAGATGAAGTCTCACTCTGTCGCTCAGGTTAGAGTGCAGTGGTGTAATCTCTGCTCATTGCAACGTCTGTCTCCCAGGTTCAAGTGATTCTCATGCCTCAGCCTCCTCAGTAGCTGGGATTACAGATGCCCACCACCATGCCTGGCTAATTTTTGTATTTTTGGTAGAGACAGGTTTTGTCATGTTGGCCAGGCACCAGACCTTAGTTGATCCTCCTGTTTTGGCAGGGGTTACAGGCGTGAGCCACCAAGCCTGGCCTATTTCTCTCTATTAATTGACATTTAGGTTCTTTACATTTCGTTTATCTAAGCATAACACCTTTGTGCAATTTTTACTGTTCAACAAGGCCAAGCCAGTTTACACTCACCAAGACCATATGACAATACCCATTTTTTACACCCTTGATAATACCAGGTGCTAGAAATCTTTTTAATTTTTACCAAATATACAGGCCCCAAAAGGTATTTCCTTTTAGTTTGAAAAAAAATTAGTGAAATTGAGCACTTTTGCATACGTGTATTGAAATTCTTTCTCTTTTATTTCCTTTATTGTGAATTGGTACTTTTTCCTCCCCTACCTTTTAGTGCTGTCTCTGGAAGTCCCATTAGGTCAATGTTAATACAGATGGGGTAGGATGTTTAAAGCTCAGGGATTCAAGAGCCAATATTACCCTGCGGCAGGTTACTGTGCTTTAACTGGTTTTATCCATAGACAGAACAATTTTTACCCAGACAAGGAGTTGCACAATGTCTTTCAGGGATGAGATTACCTACTAAAATTGGGCGTGTGGGCCAGATGTGCCTGGGCTATACAGCAAGCGCACAGGCTACAGTGAGAGGAAGGGCAAAGATAAAGGCTCCTGAAGCATGACTTTGATGCTCACTGAACAGGAGCCATCAGGAAAGACTTAATGGTGGGGTTAGACCTTCTCAGGCATTGGTAGGTGGAACAATATTTACTGTTCATAAGCTGCAAGGAAGCTGAGTTCTCCCTACTCTACTGAGCACTCAGGAGATTCTAGGTTAATGTGGCTGCCAGGCCTAAATAGGCAGGACCACAGCAGCTGCTCCAAATGTCATTTCCATCTAGGGCCAAGGAAGGAAGTGTAGAGGGCTCAGCTTTGAATTTAAGCGCTCGCTCTCGAGCTGAAGAGTCACTCCCACCATGTAGTTTCCAGTTAGCTCTAGATTATAGTTGCCATACTGAGGAAACAGAAATATAAGATGTCCAATTAAATTTGAATTTCAGATAAACAAAACAGTAAGTTTTTAGGGCAAGTCTATTTCATGCAATATGTGGAATATGCTAAAAAGTATTGGTTGTTTATCTGAAACTTCGATTTAACTGGGTGGGCTGTATCTTATCTGCCTGCTCTATACTAGGCTGATCAGTTACATACACAATCAATGTAACATAGCTTTAGATGCCCAGGACCGAAACTGTATAGCATATTGTATTCAGGAGCAGCCCATGGTAGAAGAATTGGCCTTTGCAATGGCTCTAGGAGCCCAAACTTCATAATCATCAAGAGCAGCTTTGATCTTCCAGCTGAAATAAACATGGGAAATGAAAGAGAAGCCATCCTTGGCAAGTCTCACCAGCTTCAATAGGAAAGCCACTGTAGCACGGCACCAAAATGTTTGTTCACATGAGAATGCTAAGTGGTTCTGGATGAAGCCACATTCAGTGGAACATTGGTTGCCAGAAACACACGGCCCTAAAAGAAAATGAGAAATTAAGATGATTGACTATTCTGGATGGGAAATGAAGATTCCTCAAGTAAGACTCAGTGCCTGAGGCTGCACCATTGCAGAAATATTAGTAAGAACATAGCATTTTCAAAATGCCACTTTATGATAGGGAGTTCAGTTTGTATAGGTAGCTTTTTCCGCTAGATATGTTCATATATGGTGCCAAAGTTAACTTTCTGATGGATAATTTCTTCCAATGGAGTTTAAATTCCCAGGAAATGGATTCAGGAGAGCTGACATAGACCAACCAGTGTCCTGTGAACTGTCCTTCCATTTTGTCCTTCTTTCAGATGTCAGTGAGTTTTTGCTTTAGAAAGGAAGGAAGGAAGAAAAGAAGCAGCAGAAACTAGTGCTTCTAGAAGCATAGGAGGCCTGTAAACCCAGCACTTTGGGAAGCTGAAGTGGGTGAATCACGAGGTCAAGAGTTAAAGACCAGTCTAGCCAAGACGGTGAAACCCCGTCTCTACTAAAAATACAAAAACTATTCAAGCGGGGTGGTGCACACCTGTAATCCCAGCTACTCAGGAGGCTTAGGCAGAGAATTGCTTGAATCTGGGAGAAAGAGTTTGCAGTGAGCCGAGATTGCGCCAGTCTGGATGACAGAGTGAGACCCCGTCTCAAAACAAAAAAAAAAAATAGGAGAACAGGCACTTGTATTTACTAATCTACTGCTGGTGGAAATAAGCTTTGTGAATATATTTAAAAATAATATGGCAATATTTATTAAAATTTCAAGTATGCATATTTGTAAATACTCTTAATCCATCAACAATAATTGTAGAAATCCATCCTCCAGATATACATGTATACATATATACATATGTGTTTAGATTTATTTATGTTACTGCACTGTTCGTAATAAGAAAAAAATGGAAACAACCTGAATGCCCACCAATATATAGTATAGCCATATCATGAATAGTCTGCATCTATGAAAAAGAATGTTTGTAGACTTTTTCTTTTAATGCAGTAGATTTTTTCCAAGATTATGCCCTTAAGACCTTGTGAGAGCTTGCTGTGAATTTTTGCTGGCTGAGCTTCAGATAGGATAGTTATGATGGAAAAAACTGTGTTTGTGATCTTGCATTTAGTAGCAAAACAGGTGTCCCTCTCTGGGGCCACCCACGCGATCCTGCTTATGTACTTAACGAGTTCACAACTTTTTCTCCTCTTCCCCTGAGAGGCAGAGGAAATAGCATCATCCTTCCCCCAAACCGTTTTGGGTTTCACCAGCCCCTGTGTGCATTGCTCCAGACCCTTAGAAATATGACCAATTGGGTGGAACTATGTTAAAGAGTTTAAAAAAAATGATCTAAGAAAACACTTGGAGTAGGGTAGATGGGGAGAAAAACAAACAGTATGGGTTTTTCAATAACATCTTGAACTTATAACTCAGTGAAATATTGTCTTTGAGCCATTAATGAAACCCACATTGCACCAGTGGCCTTGATGTTGAGTGTGCAGGGCAGGGAGGGAAGGCATGGGGCGGGGGCAGCTGTATTTACCATCCCTTGCCTCTGTGCTCCTTGTTAAGTGCTTGTTCCTTTTTCTATTTGAAGATAACTTTTGAAGCCCCCATTGCTTATGTGACATTTCTTTTGGGAAGAATTGGATGAGAAATTCAAAGAACGTTTGACTCTATGTCCCATGCCTGCCATTGCCACCTGGGTAACCTGAATAATTTCGGGTCGCCCCTGACTCTGGCCTCGCTCTCCCTGGTTTGGGCTGATGAGAATTCCCCACTGAGCCTGAACTGTTAAAATCAGCCCAATGGAACAGCAGTCCATGGGTGTACGTGCACAGAGCCCAAAGGAAATCAGAAATCTCAGAAATAGCAGATTTCTAGGCTGGTAAAAACTTTAGAGGGTATTTTTTTTTTTCATTTTGGTTTTTTCTTTCTAAAAAAGTTCCCCCATCACCTGACTCATAGACTGAAAGGAAATATGAATTCAAGAAAGACTTACTTTAAGCTTCTGACAGTTGCTATAGGACTGCCCGCCCATCAGCCAGTGCTTCTCGGAGTGTGGGCTGTGGATGAGTTGCACCATGTTGCAATGAGGAGATGTGAAAAACGCAGACTTTGCAAAGGCTCCAATTCGGTAGGTCTGGAATGGGACCCAGAAATCTGGGTTTTAAAGACTTCCAGGTGATGTGTATAGTCTCTAAAACGTAGGAACCACTAGGCTCAATCTACCCCAGATATGTGTTCTCACTGCCAGTGAGACAGGCAGGCAGGAAGGCACATTCAAAATTGTTAGACAGCTGAGATTTGGACCTTGAGCTCTTAAGCCATTCAAGACATTTTCACTGAAAGGCAAAATCGTTCTTCCTGATCATTTGAAGGATTGCGACTTCCTGTATGGCTAAAATTAAAGTTGACACTTTGTCTTATTTCAGTGTCTACATAAGCAAATTGGTGATTCTGGCTGTGTGGAGTCCCAGGCTCTCCTTCGGCTGAGGAGAGTTGGTTCTTTGTACTCAAGGGCTTTCTTCCACCTGCAGAGGGTTCAAGATGCTGGCATCTGGCAAAGCTGGGCGAGAACAGACAAGAATAGCTGCTATTCTTGCAGAGAGGTAGATTTTATCTTCTGAATCTTATAGAAACTGTAGACCTCATCCACAGACACATTTTCATAAACAAACTTTTGCATAAATTTCTGGAGATACAAAGACTTTCCTGAACTCAAGTTTAAGATCCCTTGCTAGAGAAATAATCTTTTTTTTTTTTTTTTTTTTTTGGTGCTAGGCATTCATGGAAGGTATTCTAATGGAGCTGGAATTAAAATTATCTAGCTTCCAAGAAAATAGTGGATGGGGTAGACAGCAACAAATATAAAATGTTGATAAATATTGAAGCTGGGTGATGGTTGTATGAGAGATTATTAATCTACTTTCTTTGGGGTATGGAAGTCGATTAATAACAAATATTTTTTAAAACATCTACTTTTCTTTTACCCAATTTAAATTTTGTGTCTTAGTTATTGAGGGAATCTGGGATGCCAATTGAATGTCATAGAAGACTGATCAAGTCAAGTGGATAAGATGCAATTTCCGAATTTTGCAGCTATAAAAAATCCTGTATTGCACACCAAACGTCAGCTTCCCCTGGTAATTTACAACCTGTTCTATTTTCCAGGGATTTATATCAGCCAACCATTGCCACAAAATTCCACTTACTATGCCATTCCCAAACCTGGTGGCATATAAAAATAAACTTGTATTTGGGATCACGTATCTGCTGGTCAGCTGGGATGAGTTGGCTTCAAGCTTCAGGCAAATTGGGACAGCTCTGATGATTTCAGCAGGTCAAGTGAGTTCCAGGCATTTCTCATTTTCTTGGAATTGTTGAGCTGTCCAAGGCAGGTCTTCTTATGACAGAGGCTCAGAGGGCGAGAGCATCACGTTGCCTATATGCTGTCGAACAAAGCAAGTCACATGGCAAAGCCCAAAGTCAAGGGTAGGAGAAGAACATTCAGCCTCTAGAAGGAAGAACTATAAAGTTATGTGGCGACAAGACTGGATACAAAATAACCAATAACCTATCAACTATAGGGCTAGCGCATTGTTTTTTCATTTCTAATAAAACATAGTGACCTCCCATGGGTATTGGAAGCCATCCAGGCCTCAGTCTCAGGCAGAGGAACCCATGGTGGACCTCTTTCTCCAACCAGATTTCCCCTCCCCTTGGCTTCTTTGGGGTTTGGCAGGATCATTTCCAGTCCTGGTTCTCAAATCTCCTAAAAGTATTATGTCAGTGATTAGGTGGTTATAATATATAAAATCCAAAAGGCTGTCAAATTGGATGCAGACATGTGAGAGCTAAATAGGCACACAAATAGGATGGGTGTATTATAGATAGCAAAACACATCAGGCCTGTATTTTCAGGAAGCTGTAAGAAGTATGGGACTGGGCGCCATGGCTCACATCTGTAATCCTAGCACTTTGGGAGGCCAAGGCAGGCAGATCATGAGGTCAGGAGATTGAGACCACCCTGGCTAACATGGTAACACCCAGTCTCTACTAAAAGTACAAAAAATTTGCTGGGTGTCGTGGCACATGCCTGTAGTCCCAGCTACTCGGGAGGCTGAGGCAAGAGAATCGCTTGAACCCAGGAGGCAAATGTTGCAGTGAGCCGAGATCTCACCACTGCACTCCAGCCTGGGTGACAGAGCGAGACTCCGTTTCAAAAAAAAAAAAAGAAGTCTGAGTGTACCGGCTTACACCACCAAAAAAGCTGAGCTGGATTCCCTGTTGTGAACACGGATTGTGGCAGGTCCATTCTTGCCTCTGATAAAGCTGCTTTTTTTTTTCAGGCCAGATAGGAAAAGGCCCAACTCTTTAAACCCGAAATTCAGGTGAAAGGTTAATATATTTTCTTTTTCTTTTACAACCTGCCTCAGTTAATGAGAAGATTTTTTTTTTTTTTTTTTTTTTTGTCACTAGGAGGCACATCCCAAATCCCCTTTAGAAAAATATATATAACAATTTTCCTTTTGGGACTTGCTGTTACAGGCTTCCATTGCTGAAAATTTATTACCTTTGAGTGTAGATAGGACAAACATTCAGTCTAAAGTATAGAAATAGTTATCGTTTTCTTCTAAAGAGGACACATATGGCTTATTTGTGCCATCCATTTAGGGAAAAGGTTTGGTGGCTGAATTATAAAAATGGCCCCTCTTCTCTACCTCTTCCTGGATCCTCACCCTTTGCAGTGTGACTTGGAAGCAGCTTCCTCCCACCAAGAGACAGAGTCTGTTTCCCCATCTCTTGAATCTAGGCCAACTTTGTGACTTGTTTGATCCAACAGAATGAATGCTCTAAAAGAATGTTCTGAGTCTAAGTTAGAATAGGCTTTGCATGCTTCTAGTCTTGTTTAGAATCCTGCTCTGCAGCCATGCAAAGAAACCCAGCTCAGTCTGTTGCAGGATGAGGGAGCACGTTGAACAGAGAAGGCTCTCCTAGCCAGGCCCCAGCTGACCACGTGAGCCTAGCTGAAATCAGCCAGGCCTGCCCAGATCAGCACAGCTGTCCAGTTGACCTATGGAACTTGCGAGTGAGCAAAAATAAAGATTTATTGTTCTATGCTACTGAAATGTTGTGGTAATAAACAAGAAACATGGGAGGAGTAAGGGAACTCAATTTAAAAAAATGAACCTGCTGAACAGACAATGGTAGCTTCCCAGTGGGATCAGGTGACAACGGGATCAGCTTAAGGGAGAGGACATCAATGCAAAGAAAATGAATTAGCTAATTTTAAGGTGCCCCTGCATGGTTAATAATGATATGTTGTTGTAACAGCAGATCATTTGTTCCATGGCATTTTACAAATATTATACTGTGTCGGGAATTTTAGATGAAATTAAACTCAAACCAATGGGTGCTAAAGTGCTGTTTGTAGGGGCAGTCTGAGGTATAGTGGCACCATAGAGAGAACTGGCTAAAACCTACTGAAGCTGTGCCAAACCTTTGCATATCAAAGAGGGCCAATCAAGTCACATGGACAAGACATAATTTCCAAATTTTGAGGCTGTAAAAAATATCCTATATGACATACCAAGCATCAGGTTCCACTTGTCATTTACAACCTGTTCCATTTTCCAGAGATTTGTATCAGTCAACTATTGCCACAAAATGCTGAGTAACATTCCACCCCAAAACTCAGTGGCATAAAAAAATAAGCTTTTATTCTGGATCTTGTATCTGCTGGTCAGCTGGGGAAGACAGTTTTTGCATGTATTACAGATGCCCTGTTTCACCGTCCAGAGATGTGTTCAGAGAGTTCAAGAGAGCTCTCCACTGGCTCTTGGTTCTTGGGAGATTTTTTTAATGGTGGCCACAACTCAGCGTGGCCAGGGTGTGTGGTGAGTGCCTGATTCTTTAAAGGTGCTGGCATCCTAGGTAGGCCTTGGATAAGTTGGGGAATTTGTCTTCTGAAATGATGGAAAGTCTGCTAAATAGCCCATCTAGTTTCCTCCATGAAGAATAATTCCAAGAACCAGTCAACTTCTCTAGCTCTTCTCAACAGTGGAAGACAGATGGTTCTGAAACATGGGATTGCAATTCTCACAAGTCAGTCTTCCTCTGAATTTCCTACATAGAAAGCTGCATGGCAGGGAACTATTAAGCAAGGCTGCAGATGTCCCTGAGCTCCATTCCTTCCAGTCCAGCTGGCTGCATGCAAATCCACAATAGAGTCCCCTATTCCTTTCTCTGCATACCACATTCCATCCCATACTGGCCTTCAAGAGACACTAGAAAAGCTGCTATACCTTACTATAAGTATACAGGTACAACGCCCGCCCTCTGTCCTCCACCCTCTGCATGGGTTGCCTAGAGTAATTTGGCAACAACACATTCCTTATAATTTAAGGCGCACTTCATGCTTTAAAGGTGCTTTCTTTCTTTCTTTTTTTCTCCTCTTTTTCCTTCTCCTTCTCCTCCCCCTTTCCCTCCCTCTCCTCCCCTCCCCTCCCCCTCCTCCTCCTCCTTCTTCTTTCTTCTTTCTTCTTTCTTTCTTTCTTCTCCTTCTCCTTCTCCTTTCTTCTCCTTCTTCTCCTTCTTCTCCTTCTTCTCCTTCTTCTCCTTCTTCTCCTTCTTCTCCTTCTTCTCCTTCTTCTTCTTCTTCTTCTTCTTCTTCTTCTTCTTCTTCTTCTTCTTTTCTTCCTCTTCTTCTTCTTTTTGAGATAAGGGTCTTCAGCCTGGCCAAGATAGGAAAATTTGCCTGGCATGGTAGTGGGCATCTGTAGTCCTAGCTACTCAGGAGGCTGAGTCAGGAGAATTACTTGAACCTGGGAGGCAGAGGTTGCAGTAAGCTGAGGTCATGCCATCGCACTCCAGCCTGGATGACAGAGTAAGATTCTGTCTCAATAAATAAATAAATAAATAAATAAATAAATAAATAAATAGAGATAAGGGTCTCACTCTGTCACCCAGCCTGGAGTGCAGTGGTGTGATCATAGCTCACTGTCGCTCTGCCCTCCCAGGCTCAAGCAGTCCTCCCACTTCAGCCAGCGAAGTAGCTAGGACCACAGGCACAATGCTACCATGTCTGGCTGTTTAAAACAAATATTTTTGGGGGTCTTGTGTTGCCCAGGCTGGTCTCAAACTCCTGGTTTCAAACAGTTCTCCTGCCTCAGCCTCCCAAATTGTTGGAATTACAGGCATGAGCCATCATGCCTGTCCTAAAAATGCTTTCAATATCTCATCTTAAAAATAAAAATGATTTGGTAGGAAAGAAAGGTTATTTTATGGACAATAGCAATGGAGACACAAAAACTCAAGGTGATTGCAAGAGCCTGGTGACCAACCCATAGCCTGATGCTCGTGTGACCCAAAGACCAACACTGCATGCGCAATGCTGACTCAGCTCATAAATGTCTTAACGTTGCTCTAATGTTGAAAGATCACTGCAGAACACATTTTCTCAGAGCACCAGAATTTTCCTGGAGCGGCTCTTTTACTTTGCTAATTTGAGCCTTTTTGTTTGGATGCCTTAGAGTAAGTGACAAGAGAAGAGAGGGGAAAAGTTTATTTTAATGCTGCTGAATTTAATGACAAGTAATCGGTTCCACAGATACTGTATTCATTGACCTTTTTCCATATGGAGCTCTCAGAAAATTCCATTACTATTGATCCCTCTGATTTTAATGCTATAATGATGTTGTTCCCGCACACAAGGGAAATGATTATGTGCTGTGACTGCTACACTTTGAATTGCGTGAATAATTGTGTACATATTTATGTACATATCTTTGTTGTCCTAGTGGAGTTCTCAATGCACTGGAAATGGTTTGTGAATGTCTTTTCTAAATCCCCTCCAGATGTGTCAAATAGCATACTGTAAATCAGACTTTTCTTTCCTTTTTTTCCTTTTCCTTTGGTCTGCTGGTATTTGGTCTTAATGTGCCAAGCATTTTGGATTATACAAAGGAGATTACTATAGAAGAGGTTTGTTCTCTTTGCTGTTTCCCTTTCTTTTCCAAAGAACTCTTTTTCAATGTAAGAAGTCAACAAGCTTCCTGTGTTATTCTTTGGATTTCTCCCTACAACATTCAAACCTTTGTCTAGGCCAGAAGAAGAGTCGAGGAGGCTCCCTCCAGCCTGGCAGCCAGCTTTCAGTCTCCCCTTTCCAAGTGAAGAAATAAATTAATGCTGACACTTGGAGTGTGTGTACGCCTGCTGCCTTTATGTTTGTACTCGAGTGAGCTTATTTATTTTTGGTCCATTGCAAAAAGATTTATGACCCTTAATTATGAATTCTGACACTCTTGTGCTACATGGATGCACTTAGATTGGTTTTTCACTTTCTGATGCCTTTGAAAAGCTTTCTTTTTCAACTTGAAACCCTCAAGGGCAACAAGGGTCCCTTTTTACAGAGGGTCTGGCCAGAGCCACCACCTACAAAGGCTGTGTTTGCAAGGCTTGGGCTTCCTCAGGGCCTGGGGATTGATGGATGGATAGTAACCTTGGCCGTGGCTTTATTTACTCTTTCTTGGCCCTATCCAGAGAATTCAAGTGAATATATAAAAATGTGTTTCTAAATCAAAGCTGGCAAGCACAGTGTCAGCCTGGAAATAACCTTTTCTTGACATTTCAGGAAAACGAGAGCACTTCATTACTTGGAGTTTAAAAAATATAACAGTTGATGGCTGATCTGGCTGGGATCATAGTATTGGCTCAGCAAGTGTGAAATTGCATTCATTTTGCAAAACAGAAATACTGACGTGACTTTCATGAACAACTCATCCAAACAGACATAGGAAGATATGAGACCCTTGTGTTTTCTTCTGCTAACACACTGTTGCTGCTTCTTGGCCAATCCTCTTCCTTATCTGTCTGATTTGGTTTGGCTGTGTCCCTACCCAAATCTCATCTTGAATTCCCACTGGGAGGGGGAGGGACCCAATAGGAGGTAACTAAACCATGGGGGCAGGTCTTTCTTGTGCTGTTCTCGTGATCGTGAAGAAGTCTCACAGGATCTGATGGTTTTTATAAGCAGGGTTTCCCTGCACAAACTCTCTCTTTGCCTACTGTCATCCATGTAAGAAGTGACTTGCTCCTCCTCGCCTTCTACCATGATTGTATGACCTTTCCAGCCACGTGGAACTGTGAGTCCATTAAACCTCTTTTCTGTATAAATTATGCAGTCTCAGGTATGTCTTTATCAGCAGCATGAGAACAGACTAACACATCATCCCTAATGCTGATGTTTTTCTGCATGTGGTTACCGTGAGATAGACCCCTCACTTGACTATGTCTTCATAACTAAGCAAGAAGAGAAGTCAGTCTGATGGGAACAGTAGTGGTAGAACATGGCATTAGCCTAAGCCCCAAGTGCTTTGCAGGTAACGTAGGAGTTTGCCGTGCAGAGAGGGATGACATAAGGAACTTGAGCATCATCTAGAAATCCAGGCATATACTGGAACCTGGGCAGGATTCTTGACTCCTCCATTTCTGCCTCCCTTTCTCAAGCCAGCTTCCAGTTACTGCCTTTTTGGTGTGTAGACTATATTCTTGGGGCTCAGGATGGTGGTGGTAGTGTTGGATCTAGAATCTGGCCTTTTTCACTGGAGAGCAGGTGGAATATTTAAATATTTTTTGGTCAGAAAAATTGTGAGAGAAAAAAATAATATAATTATAAATTTCATTATAAAATTTAGAATTAAATGTAATTAGAAATTTAATTATAAAATCAAGAATTAAACATAATTCTAAGCTTTAAACCAAACCTAAGTATATTATGGAATAGGAAGTTAAACTGACTTAACATTTAAGGGTAAGGTGTGATGGCTTATGCCTGTAATTCCAGCACTTCGGGAGGCCAAGGCAGGAGAATTACTTGGACCAGGAGGTCAAGACCAGCCTGTGCAACATAGCAAGACCCCATCTCTACAAAAAATAAAACAATTAGTTGGGCAGAGTGATGTGCACCTGTAGTCCCAGCTACTCAGGAGGCTGAGGTGGGAGGATCCCTTGAGCCCAGGAGTTTGAGGCTGCAGTGGGCTATGATTGTGCCACTGCACTCCAGCCTAGGCAACAGAGCAAGACACTGTGTCTAAAAAAAACCCAAAATAACAACAAAAAAGACACAACAGTCTAAGCCTGCAGTGAACAGGCTACCTTCCCAGAGATCACTGTCACTTACCTCCAGGTGTTAGCATACTTCGGTGGATAACTTTGAGAAGCAATGGTCTATAGCACTTTCTATGGCTGTCCCCTCAACCCCCACCTGCTAGGTGAACAGGGTTAAAATAAGTTTCCTTGCTGGAGAAAATGACACAGTTTCTTTGGTAAATTCATCCTTGTGAGAGGACAGCAAGTCAAACAACCCCAATTAAAGAAGCCGCCTTCTTCCTCCTTCTCCCCCGATATTTGCTGTCCTAAGTGATGTTCAAGCTACAGTGGGGACACCCTCAAATGCTCGGGGCAGGGTCCCTAAACCTGGACTCCATGTTACTGAAGGCTTTCTCTAACCACCAAGAATTTTGCATAACTTGTTCCAAAGATCCCCCAAATGACATAGTTGTCATAAAGAGCCCTTTTGAAGACCCCTGCTAACCATACCAGAAAGCTTGCTGTTGTGATTTTTCAAACCATGAACTAGAATGTCCCTAGTTTTCATTACATGGTCCCCCCATAAGTCCCTGTCCCTGTAAATCTTTCAAATGCCAATTAAATCACACCGCTGTCCTGCTGGCTTACACCTCTCTGATGACATCCCATGAGCTGGAAACAAACCCCGGACTCCTTGCTATGCCTGCATAACCAACATGACCTGCTCTGCTTTTCCTCTCATCTCATCTCCTGACTCTCTCCCATATCCCATTAAACGTCAGCCACAGTGGTTCTTTCTCTAACCAAAATGTGCTCACTTTTAGCTTAAGGAATAGGCATCATGTGGATAGCTGGCTGCTTCCTGTCACCTCTGTCTCTATGCAAATATCACTTCTCAGTGATGCTTCTCTGACAAGTCCATGGGGTAAGGGGCTCCCACCTATCCCCACCCCATACCCAAGGGCTGCATTCAGTGACTGCTATGGAGAAAAATCTCAGGGCGAGCAAGAGAGCTTTTAACGGGAGACTCTGGTCTAGTTAGAAAGATCCAGGATGCTCCCCGTGGCAGTGAAGTTTGCACGTATCTGAGGTTTACGAGAGAGAATTTTTCCAGATGGCAATTTGGTATTAATTTTATTATTAGCTCAGCTTTGAGAAGATAATATACTGAGAAAAGGAAATAAAATGGGAATTAGCAACACCTTAGAAAACCTGCTGAGTCTCTCCCAGCATGGTAGACTTCAGTTTCAGGTCTTCACACTTAAATTCATTGACTTAATGGGCACAATGGCTTACACCCATAATCACAGCACTTTGGGAGGGTGAAGCAGGCAGATCACCTGAAGTCAGGAGTTCGAGACCAGCCTGGCTAACATAGTGAAACCCAGTTTGTTAAAGATACAAAAATTAGCTGGGTGTAGTGGCATGCACCTGTAACCCCAGCTACTCAGGAGTCTGAGGCATGAAAATCGCTTGAATCTGAGAGGTGGAGGCTGCAGTGAGCCAAGATTCCACCACTGCACTCCAGCCTAGGAGACACAGCGAGACTTCATGTCAAAAAAAAAAAAAAAAAATTCACTGACTTTCCACTTTCGCCCATTTATTTCCTTGTCTCTCTCCTTTTTGTTTTTCTGCAAAGCATTAAGGAACTCTCCTCGCCAAATAGATATTTTTTACCAACATTTGCTTTTTTTTCCTCCTGAATTGGTTTATATTTCCAACATTGATAAGTTCAACATTATCTTTTCCTACATGTATTAATCTTTCCTGTTTGTCAAACGGTGATAATCAGAGCCTAGTCAGGCTCTCCCAGGTACATTTTTGTTTTTCCTTAAATTCTGTGTGCACCACAAAGGAAATCTCTTTATTTAAATCAGCCCCTGGGAAAGGTGGTTGCAGGAGCCATTTGAAGCTTCATAAGTTCCGAGGCACCTTCTTACCTTTCTTAAGGCAGAGCTCATGGAAAGCGGTAACATTAAGTGGAGCCTGGAGATTTAAGAGCTGCTTCAGGTTCCCTGTGCTCTCACCTGGGAAAATTCACTGTCACCTAACTCTGTGAGGTGCAGGGGAGGGTGTTCTTTTCAGCTGTCTTTACATCAAAGTGAATGAAGCACCCAGGTGGCCATTCCTGCTCTCCATGCCTGGATGACCTGTACGTTTCAAGGAAAGGATTTCTTGTCCAGAATCATTGACAGACTTCCATGTGGCCAGTTAGAAAATGCCAGTTTTCTGGACCAATAGTTCAAGGTCCAGCTGCCACACTGGATACATAAGCTGTTCATTTGTTTTTCACAGCTGTGATTTACCAACTGCCACCGTATAGCTGCGCAGAGGTCTGAGCACTGGAGCCCTGCATATGAGGCAAGCTCTGTGTGCCGTAGACCAGGTGTCCCAAGCTCTCGGGTCATCGAATGTCCCATGGGCTTCTTAAACAAAAAGAGCAAATGTCCCTCTTATATCCCTCTTTGGAGCTGTGGGAATGCATGCTAAGTGCCAACTCTGCCAAGGCAGAGATCTGTACACCCTTTGAATCTTGAACAATTATCTAAATAAAACATTAATGTGGATTTGAAAAACACAAACTTTCAAGTCAAAGGGTCAGAGGAAGCAATTATAACAAAGAAAAGGATCCCACTTTTTGTGGGTAAATGTGCTTAGAAGCTAAGAAGAAAAAATATTCTGGATGCAAATGTTTTCTGAGATGCTCTTGCAAGTTAAGATTGGTTTTTGCTTTAGGTAAGAACTGAATTGGAAAGAAAAACATTCAGGGAGACAAAAAGCTTACAACAGAGTTTTGGAAAAAGGTCTTTTTAGACGAATGCAGTTTTGGAATTGTTTTTTGGAAATTGTCTTTTAACTCTGTGATCTGAACTTGTGCTTAAAGTTTTGCAGAATGAAGAAGGCTTTTGGTGTTGGCTGCATAGTGTCCTGTTAAGAATTCAGCACTTATCTATCAAGAGATATAATATTTGATCTAATAGGAATATTTTCTGTCTTTTTGTGTTTCTTCAAACTGAGAGAATCTGAATTCAATATGAAAAGCAAACTATGATGTTCGTCTTTCAAGCAGGCAGCCAGCTTGTTTAGCAATGGTATCGCAAATCAAGGTGAAGTCATATTCTCAGCACCAGGGATAAATCCTCCACTCTTTGCTTTAGAAATTTATAACACCCTGGAAATCAGGTATTTTTGAGCTGTTTGGTTTCCATTTCTAATGGATTAAAAAAATTCCACTGAAGTTCTACCACATGCTAGGTTCTCAATATATGTTTCTTGTTAGATGTCCCCAGTATGTTTTAGCTTTTGCTTGTTAAAGTTATTTACATGGCTTAGGGTCAAATGGTGTTGTTTCACGTTTCGCTCAACGGAAATGTCACGAGACTCCATTGTTTTTATAGAAAAAGATCAGTTTCAATGAGGTGGTGGAGAACTTCACTTCTAATGTGTCTGTTCAGCAATACATTCACCAGACATGCAAATCTCCTGGAGAAACTATAAAACCATGAGGTCTGTAGTCTGGGGGTTCGATGTGGTGGTTCCTGATCAGAGCCAGGCTGGTTCTCACATTGTCATGCTAGCACACCAGCAAGGGATAAGGTCAGGAGTAGCATTCTTTCCAAAAGAGGCAATGGAGCAGTGGTGTTGCTTGCTTGATGATTATGTAAGAAATTGAGATGTCTGGAGGTCATCGATGGTAACCGGAGGAGAAAATGGAACTGAACGGGCTGCTTCCACTTAGCGAGGCTCCTCTAGGAGATGATTTACAAGTCTCAGAGTCCAGCTCTGGTTGAGCTCAGTTTTACGGAGTTGGAGAAAAGCTGTAAAATAAGCTTAAATCAGCCCATCCAACATGCGAAAGGGCAAGAAAGAAGAGGTGGGAGGCAGGGAGAAAAGGGAGGGGGAAGAAGGAGGAGTGGTTCCAAAATTGGCTTAATTTATTCCTTTCCCCTTTGTCTTTGTTCCCTTGGCTCTGTTCTCTCTCACTAAGTCTGCAAGCAGAGCAAGAGGGGGTGAATGGCCAAAATGGTAGCCATCTCTGCTGTTCTGGTTTTAAAGCCTCTAGACTTAGGAGGCCATTTTCCCTTGGATCATGGATGTCCAAAGTCATATTCTATTAGCTCAGCAGCACATGCAAAATAATAACCATAAACCCAGAAATGTGCTGTGGAATTTTCTCCAGCTCTCTTAACGAGCTTTGCAATGTTCCTCTGTCAAGGAGAGTAGGGAATGTGTAATTTCAAACACATTTTTAATAGTTTCTCTTGGCTCCCTCTGAAGAAGAGGGAGGCATGCTGACGCGGCTCTCAGAGAGGCAGCAACTTTACAAGAGTAATGTTAAACGAATCACCCAGTGTTGGTTGCCCTTGGAAAGCAATGGGGGAGCTGCCTGGGAAACCGCAGATTGTCAGGCAAAACGCAGCACCAGAGTCAGACGTGTGGCTCTAGAAGTCAAACCCGTGTGGCCCATAGCAGGAACAAATGAAGACAGGCAGCTTCACAGCTCCCCCACCCAAATTATTCTCAGTTGCATCTGCTTTTCAGTTCTTTTTCCTCTTATAACTAAGCAGGATTTTGAAAAACAGAAGAAAGAAGTAGTAAGCGCGGAAATGGTGGCAGGTGCCAGACCACCAAGAAGCATCAGTCAGGATGCCTGGCATTCTTGGCTCTCGGCTGTTGCAACAGATAGATACCTAGTGTAGCCTAATGTCTTAGAAACGCTGACCGGGAGTCAGGAGGCCTGGAGACCAGGGGAGAGGAGATGCACGACTCATGGGCTTTTCTTGCTCAAGAACCTCCCATATGAGCCCATTGTCACACTGCTATAAAGAACTACCTGAGACTGGGCAATTTATAAAGAAAAGAGGTTTAATTGGTTCACAGTTCCACAGGCTGTACAGGAAGCGTGGTTGGGGAGGCCTCAGGAAACTTACAATCATGGCAGAAGGCAAAGGGGAAGCCCACAAGTCCTACATGGCTGGAGCAGGACAGAGAGAGTTTGGGTGGGTGGGCATGCTACACACGTTTAAACAACCAGATCTGGTGAGAACTCATTCATTATCATGAGAACAAGGGGGAAGTCCACCTCCATGATCAATCACCTCCCACCTGGCCCCTCCTCCAACACTGGGGATTACAATTCCACATGAGATTTGGGTGGCGACACAAATCCAAACCATGTCACCCTCCCCCACCAAAAGAAAACTGACAAGAAAACCTTTTATCGGGACAAAAACAGTCACAGGAAATGAAAACTCTGTACTCTCCTACCTGTCTCCATTTCCCACCAGCATTTATAAGTAATTGGCCATATTTTCTTATCTAAAAGTTAGAACTCACAGTTTGAGAGCCAGTCAGAATATTCAAAATCGGGACTATTTTGAAAAATCCCCTGTGACTATAGTCACTGTAATAATATAGGTTTAATTCACTGAATCTACTGAAGTAATTATAATTTTCAAATTAGAAAATGCCACCTTTGTTGAAAAAAAATCTATTTTTTATGTACTAACTGATTATTTAAAAAGGGATTTCCTCATGTTCAATTTCAATGCATTATCTATTTGTAAGGAAGAGAAGAGTTACGGAGTGGGACTTACTGATGCTGGGGGCTGGAAAAGGCGCTAAGGTCCATCTGTTCCCAGCCTCTCATCAGAGAAGGAAATGACTTCAAAGAAATGACAAAATCCGTACTGGGAAACCCGGGACCCCACTGCCAAGTGCAGTGTTATTCCCACTAAATTCTGCAGCCCGTTGTCTATCTGCTTCATCTGGGCCAGTTCTGCCGTGAGGGGTATTGGCCATCAACCCTTCCCTCTCCTCGAGTTTCCAGTGGAAGACAGTAGGCTGCTTCTTTTACTCCCAAACCATCAGTAGCACTACAGCTGAAGTGGGATCCTTGGGAAGGAAAATGCTAAGTGGAGTCTGGCGTTGGTACAAGTAGGCTAATCATGGCAAATGGCTGGTTGGAGCTCTGAGAAAGACATGAGCGCTGGGCAGAACTGTTTTCCTCCCCCAAGTCCCGAGTTTGTTGTCCCAGTCTCCTTTGGGTCATCTCTATCTTCCCTGACAAAAACATCTGGTTGTTTCAAAACTGAAATTTTCATGCATTTCAACTCATGCAGGAATGTTGAAAAGCTATTCTGAAAAATACAGCTCCTCCCCGTGCCAAACCAGTTGGGCTGGAATGAACAACTGTTGTTATAAATCTCCGCTCCTGCCTTCTTCAACAGCCCCAGAAGGTACAAAATAGAATGTTTCATGAGACCAGCCAGACGGATTGGATCAGACCTGCCCAGAAGAGCGGTGTGCCTTAAGAGTATGGAAACACCCCTTTCTCTCCTCCCTCCTCTTTTTCTTTCAGACAATTTCTGAGACAGCTGATGAGAGGTGAGCATGTCAGGGTTCTTGGTGTTCACAACAAATTTTTTTGTGTCTTTAAGTGGAAAAATATTTTACGACATGGCAGAACAATTTCTTGTTCTGTGAGTGATTCACAAAGAAAACTCAGCGACCTAACGATGTGTGTTCTTGCCAAAGCCAAGGGAGGGAAAGGGATTAAAAACAAATGACCCAGAATCAAAAGGCTGAGACGAACTTTGGAAGTCACTTAAGATGGCAGGTCTCCTTTCCCCTTGAGAACTCTTAGCAGTGGACTTTCCTTAGCCACTGTCCATTGCTTCAAATCCACTACTCAGTTTTCCTTGTCCGCAGAGTGAAATGCCCACCTCAACATTCCATGAAGAAAACATCTTGTCCACCTAGGCTTCACTTTCGTGTTTTATCCACTCGTCATTATTTCCCAGTAATGTGCATTCTCATCAAGCTTGTCTATGGTAGTTCTTTGTTTTGTAGATAATTAAGGGCTACAATTTCTGTCTGCAAAGTGTCTGTCTGCAGATGACTTTGATTTTGCCACTATAGAGAGCTCATGCTTTGCAAGGCAGCCCATATCATTCATTGTTAGACAGGTGTAATCCCAAGGAAAGTCATTCTCTCATTGAATGAGTCTGTCTCCCTGCCTCTCCTGAATTCTTCCTTTTGCAACAACTTCTTCCTCTTGATAAGACAGTCCTTTAAATATTTGTAGAGAATACCCCCATATCATCAAACAATTATCCCAAGCTGCTCATCCAATTTTTTTCAGTCATTAATTCAAAACTTACCCTGTTGAGTCTTCCTCCTCTACATTCATTTTAGTTATTCTGAATAATCCCATCTTCTTCATAAAAGATTATGCCAACCTGAGTATCCTCCATTCTGTTTTTCTGTGATTTATTTTTGGAGAACAAATGTAAGACTTTACATCTCTTCTCTGTTAAGATTCATTCTATCAGTTTGGGCTGGTGTATGAGAGTGTTGACAGCATTTTGAATTTTGACTCTGTATTCTGGAGTCCTGACTATCTGTCTTGATTTATTTTCACTTGCATTGTTGACACAGGGGCCCTCTTCTCTGCAGATTTCACATCCTTACATTCAACCGACTGTGGATGGAAAATATCTGAAAAAAAAAATTAAAAAACCATCCAACAATAAATATAATACAAACAAAAAATACAGCATGAGAACTATTTACATAGCATTTTCATTGCATTAGGTATCGTAAGTAATCTAGAGATGATTTAAAGTGTGCAGAAGGGTGTGCACAGGTTATATGCAAATACTATGCCATTTTTTATCAGGAATTTGAGCATCCTCAGATTTGAATATGGAGGCATCCTGGAGCCAGTCCCCTGTGGTTATTTGCTGTCTTTATAAAATGTATTTTGTGTCTTCATAAAAGTCACCAATGAAAAGTTGAGGTTTTAGAAACTACTCTCTGGATGGTATTAGGCCAAGGATCACTCTTCAGATTTAATTGTTCATCGATTTCAAATCCAGCCCCTATTTCACTATACTTTCCATAAAAATATTGTTAAATATTTCATCACACGTTTTGCTGAAATTATTGCATAGCATGTCCACCACAGTTTTCTCATCAACCTGAAGATGTTGTCAAAAATGACACTAAATCTAGCATAGAGAGACTTCTTCCCTACTGGAAGCTATGGTGGCTGTGCTGGTAGAAGCTTTCTTTTCTAAATAGAAAAGAAACTTCTCATGAACCCATTTGGTTATCTGCTTTTGTTGCTGGCATCTTCCTTGGTTTCCCTTTGGACCCCATATCCTGCTTTTTTTTTTTCCCAGGCAGGGTCTTGCTCTGTCACCCAGGCTGGAGTGCAGTGGTGCAATCATAGCTCACTGCAGCCCCAAACTCCTGGGCTTAAGCCATCCTCCCCCTTAGCCTCCTGAGTAGTGGGACTACAGGTGTGCACCACCATGCCCGGCTAACTTTTAAGTTTCTTTGTAGAGATGGGATTTCATTATGTTCCCTAGGCTGGCTTTGAACGCCTGTGCTCAAGCAATCTTCTCACCTTGACCTCCCAAAGCACTGAGATTACAGGTGTGAGCCACTATGCCCAGCCTAGAGCTCCTTCTAATCTTCATTCGGAGTACCAAGATGCTTTTTATTGATCATCAAAGAATTTATCTAATTCCTTTCCAATATGACACTACCATTCTAATGATAGCTCTCTGTATCTTAACCCAAAAGAATGAGTGAAGGGAATTTGTGATAACACCAGTTCTTGGTGTCATCTGAATGCCTGGGAGGCTCTTATTCTGTAGAGTTGACTCTTCTCTTCACATTAAACATTGCTTGTGCCTCTGAACTCTCCACCCACAACCACCTCCCTAAACCCTACACTCTAACGTGGGCAAACTTGGGCATGCCTGTGGCATGATGGGACTTTTCAGCGTTCCCCAGGCCAGGCTTCCTTTAGCTAGAATTGAGATGGTCTCAAATGATTTTTTGCCTTCAAAGGTAGTTTCTAGATGATGCTAACCTAAGTTAGACCAGTTAAGATGTTTTTATTTGTTTTGTTTTAAGAGACAGGATCTCACTCTGTTGCCAAGGCTGGAGCACATGGTGCAATCAGCTCACTGCACAACTCCTAGGCTTAAATGATCCTTCTACCTTAGCCTCTTGAGTAGTTGGGTCTAGAGACACACCCCATGCCCAGCAGTTGAGATTTTTCAAAACTTCCACCTCTTCTTTTTCTCATCAGCTTTTCCAACTGCATTCTTCACTAGCAGCAAGCAGGAACGCTCATTCATTCATTCACTTTTTCAGCAGAGTCATGACATACCTACTATGCGCCAGTCCTCAGTAGGCACACAGGATTCAGAGGTGAGCAACGCAGACAACCCTGCCCTCGGGGTGTTACCAGTCCAGCTAGGAAGACAGAAATTACACACATAAAAACAACAGTGTGGGATGGAGGAGATGAGAAAGATGGGGGCATGCTTTAGCTGAGAGGTCAAGGCAGTGAGCAGAAGGTAACCCAGGAAGGTGGTCACCTGAGTGTACCCCAGCGCCTAAACAAAGCCAGCTACCTGTGGGGACTGTGCCCAGAATGATGTCCCCCAAACTCTTCTGAATGCTCCCAGGGTTGAGGGTTTGTCTGCATCTTAGAGGGGATCTAATACGGTCTCATTTCATAGCCCATCTCAGTGTAAACTCTGGGGCTTCACAGCTTTTGTTTATCTACAGAATATTTACCTAACTGTGGGCTTATTTATTTTTCGGAGGAAAGCGTCTGTAGCACTTCCATTTCCTTGCTGCCGTAGCCAGATCTCCCCACCGAGACTCCCCTTCCTCTTCAAAACACCAGTGATGCCCAGAAGTGCCCTGAAGTCACCTTTTATAATTAGACTTTCTGACTTCTATCCCAAGGGCAGTGGATTTAAGAAACGAGGGCTGGGAAATGTGTTTTTGACGGCCATAACCAAGGCTCCGTTTATATGGCCTGGCAGCCTCAACAGAGTGTACTGTGCTTCTAACCCCCTCTCGCTGGGGGCGTCAAGGTCTCCTGGGCTGGCACGCAGATGCCCAGGACAGAAGAAAGAAAGGCGAAAAACAATTTTACTAGCGGACTTTTCTCAGATTTGTCTGTCTCTGCTTTTGATCTGCTTGGGCAGGGGCTGCTCAGACCCTAAGTGCAGCCTTCCACTCCCCTGGGTCTCCTCCCTGCCCCAGCTCCCTCCCCTTAACCAGACAAGGTGACTCTTGCAGACTGTGGCTGGATGGCCTATCATCTCACCAGACACCCCTGAATTCCTCTTTCTCAGACCATCCCAGGGCTTGTTCCCTCCAGAAACACCCAAAACAGGAGTGAGAAGCTTTGTACAGAAACCCGGAGCTGCAGCACCACAGAACGCGCCCGCAATCGTGGAAAATTTCTCTTTTGCACTCTCCCTAAACATTTGACAAGAATTAAAGTTTCCCCCAGGGGAACCAATTTCACAGATTGAAACCAAACTTTTTTCCTTCTTATATGGTCTCTCTCTCTGTGTCCGATTGGAAAGAAATGATTTCTTCTGAAATAAAGCCGCTTGTGCGGGAGTGCAGTGGTAAACACTGCCTGCCTAGAATGCCCCCGGTTTAAATTAGGGTGCTGTGGCCAGGCCTGTGTTTACTGTTCTGAATGCTTTTCAGAGCTGTCATAAGCCATATCCTACCGTGGCACCGAGGCCTGGCCAAGGCAAAACCTGTTTTCCCTGGAAAAATAATAAAATGTGGAGCAGGGCTCTTTTAAAATGGCTTCTGTTTCACAATTCCAGTTGAATTTTCTTTTGGGAAATGATTCCCCATTAGGCCTTCAAGGTGGAGGAAGGGGTGGTGAGGCAGAGGGGACAGAAAGGGGAACGGAAGGGGATGGAGAGGCAGAGGAAAGCAGAGAAGGCCCCCTTTAAACGTTGTGCTCTGTCCTCTGCCCTAGAGCCAGGCTGGCTTGGGCTGAGCCTTCTGACTGGGTTAGGCTCAGTTGTCTGACAGCATGGGACAATCGAGGCATCGCAGAATCTACATTCAACCAAGGAGCAGCAGTTATCCCCTGTCTGTCCTAGGGTCCCTTATGCAGCTCTGGCTGGGCAGGGCTCCCTTCAAACAGGGACAGGGGCCAGCATCACCAGACAGAATCTACATCTGTAACGAAGGCAAGCTGCCACTGCATGTCAGCAGCTGGTGTCATTTTAAAACCAAGGGGATGGGCCAGGGAAAATCCCAGGCGTCCGGGGGGCAAGTCAGCTTCCAGGAAAACAAAAAATGGAAATGAGGGGCTCTGGGCTGGGGAGGAGAGGAGCAGGAGTCCACTGAGCAGAGACACAGGACCATAAATATGCATGTCTGGCGATGTGCATTGCAAATTGAATTCTAACTCACATACACAGGGTATATTGTAGCATGTTTATGACTATCCCAGAAAGGGTGGGGAGCTCAAATACACATTTGGAATTTTCATTGGAAACACATGCGCAATTAACAAAAACAAGAGGGTATCTTAGAAAAATTAAACCTGCACCTAAGCACTGGCAAGCTGGCTTATGTCAATGTGCTCTGTCGGGGCATTACGGCACCCTCCTTGTGTGGTGGTGGAGGTGCAAGCCGAAAAGGCTTTGAGACACCTTTAGCCCTAAGGCAGGGTTTCCAGAGCTATGCTACCTACAGACAGGGCAAAGGACGCTGGGCCCAATCCTTCATATTTAACACCCCATGAGTCTTTAGTTATCCAGTTTGGAAAATGATTTAGAGAGAATTGACTCATTTAAACTTTAAACATTTGAGAAACAAAACATTTTGAGAAACAAAAAGTTTCTCAAATGGAACACATTGGTGTGACCAACCTCTGGGCCGTGGAAAAGAATGCTGGTAGCGCCCAGAAATCTCACTCAACTTCCCTTGCAGGTGCTACCTTCTCCTTCTTATTCATTACATTTTATTATTTACTTATTTATTTGTTTTTAGTTTTGGTGGGTATGCAGTTTTTCTTGTTCGCTACTAAAGATGAGCGTGATTTATTTTGTGCCAGAACTTCAGGGCACAAGTCCCCAGTGCTGTGATGTGCCAGGCCCATGCCATCCTCAGCAGCAGTGAGCCTTTACTTCCCTGGCTGTGCTTCCAGCCTCTGAAGGTTCCCTGATGCCACCCAGTCTTCAGGGATAGGCTCAAATACCATCTCCCTGCAAGCTCTCCAGATCTCCCCCCTCCCAATTCCAGTGGCACGTGGAGCTCATTAATTCACTCATGTGTATTAAGAGTCAGCCAATTCCAGGATCTTTATTCTCAAAGAATTTAGCACCATCTAGGGGGAGATACACAAATGGTGATGATGTATTGGGGGAAAAGACAAATGGCATGCTATCATCACTGCCAGGGCTGGAAAGTACAGAAAGTGAGAGGGTACTCAAAGGGGAGCACTTCTCTCGGTATCAAGAGGTTAGGGTTCAAGATCAGCCTGGCTAACATGGTGAAACCCCGTCTCTACTAAAAATACAAAAATTAACTGTTGTGGTGTCGAGTGCATGTAATTCCAGCTACTCAGGAGGCTGAGGCACGAGAATTGCTTGAACCCAGAAGGCGGAGGTTGCAGTGAGCTGAGACTATGCCAGTGCACTCCAGCCTGGGTGACAGAGTCAGATTCCATCTCAAAAAAAAAAAAAAAAAAAAAAAAAAGAGGTTAGGTTAGGTCTGCTTCCTGAAACAAGAAGAGCCTCAGCAGGGATGTGAAGCACTAGTTCAGAGCTGTCTAGGTGAAGGGGCCGGTGATAAGGAGAACAGAATTAAAGGCAGTGTGAATAACATATGCAAAAAAAGAAAAGGCCTGGGAGGTGAAGTTGGAGAGACTAGCTGGGATTAGATCATGAAGACGTGTCCATTTATGCTCTGGGTGACTATGCGGATCAGTTTGCCCTGGGATAAACTCTACTTACACCTGTGGTCCCAGCATAACTATTACCATCTTCTCTCCTTCATATTCAGTAAAGATTGGTTTGCTGGGTGCAGTGGCTCATGCCTGTAATGCCAGCACTTTGGGAGGCTGAGGCAGGAGGACTATTTGAGCCCAGAAATTTGAGGCTGCAGTGAGCTATGATCACACCACTGCACTCCAACCTGGGTGACAGAGCAAGACCCATCTCTTAAAAAAAAAGAAAGTGATTGGCTTGGACAACTAATGATCTGTCACCCTAGTTAAGCCATGCCAAGGAATTTGAACTTAATCCTGAAGATAGGTCCAAGGAACCAGTGAAATGTTTCCAGAAGGAAAGAAACATGATCAATATTTGCATTTTAGGAAGATTATTTTGGCCATAGTAGAAGAAAATAAGGCTGGAGGCAAGAGACGTTTTGGGAGATTATTGTATTCATCCAAGGTAGAGAGGATGGTAGTCAGGATTAAAATATTGACAGTGGTAATGGATAGATTCAAGATAGATAAGAACTATTGGGAGAGAGGAATCACAAGGACTTGGTGATTTTACTTACTATATGTTCATTAGCTGTTTATTTCCTTCTAAGATTTAGATCCCAATTCTGCTGGTAGCGTTCGGGTTCTAGGAACACAGAACACTTGCAAGAGCTAGAAGAAGACAATGAGGCAAGCTTCAGTGTGGTATCTTCCCTGTCTGGAACACAGAGCTTTCCTGTGCTGAGCAGGCTCCCAGAAAATGGTTTGGGTTGAGACCAAGGTCATGGCTGAGGCAGGGCAGTACTGGTTTGGAGTGTTAGAGACAGCATGGTAGCAATGGAGTTCGCAAAGATATCACCCTTTGACTAGGAGGTGGATTTACATCCTACAGAGCTGAGGAATGTTACAGGCTTGTGAGTTACATTTTAAAAAGTATTTTATCAACACTTCTAGAGTGGAACAAACTCCAGTCAATGCCACATGTGTTTTCCATGTGTGTTCCGACTGTGGAGAGTAACTAAACAACTCTGTATTGAACTTGTCAGAATATAATAAAAAATCGGCTAATTACTTCAGCATGAAGCCTACTGAACACTCTCCCTTAATCATCAGAAGCAGGTCCTGTTAGTGAGCACCAAGGCTCAATAACACCACCTCATTATGTTTCTTGGACAACTGCAAAAGCTTATCTTTCACTGAAAATTTTTCTCATTTTTGGATCCTTTGTCCCCTTAATAGTCATCGTTACTAACTACATCAAGGGTTCAGTGCCGGGAAAAGCACCATACCAAGAAACACCTGAAATGGGAATGCACATTCATGTTGGAGTAGCGCTTTTTGCCAGAAATAACTCTAGCAATGAATTGAGTTTTCTAGGCTGCTGATTCCATTGCCTGAAAGTACAGCAAGCATAAAAATCTGCCAGTGTGGATATGTTATTTAGCATATTTTCTTTATCTCTGAGAGGCCAACAGTAATGACAACAAAGTTAAAGGAGCTTTGAGCCTATGAGGAAAAGTTAAAAGGTTTGTAACATTTACGAAGGAAAACAATTGTTTCTCTTGATCTTTCTTATCTCTTGTTTCAGCTCCCTTTAAGCATCTAAATGATCTGGGAAAAAATTAAAAAAAAAAAAAAAGAAAAAAAGAAAAGAGAAAAGAAAGTGAAAGCAGTGAAAAGAAATAGTAAATTCTCAAGTACAAAGAAGGCATAATTATTTATATGTTGAATATGTATAAACTTGCTATTAGGTCAGGCAAAATGACGCACACTTGTAATCCCAGTGCCTTAGGAGCCAAAGAGGGAGGGTCCCTTGAGGCCAGGAGTTCCAGACCAGCTTGGGCAACATCACAAGACCCTGTCTCTAAAAAATAAAATAAAATAAAGTAAAAATAAGTAAAAATCTGGGTATGGTGGCACATTCCTATAATCCTAGCTACTTGGGAGCTGAGGCAGATGATTGCTTCTGGCCAGGAGTTTGAGGTTACAGTGGGCTATAATTGCTCAACTGCACTCTAGCCTGAATGAGACCCTATCTCTAAAAACAAACAAAAACAACAACAACAAACAAAACAATGTGATTAGAATGTCAAAATATTTGCTGAGTGCAATTGACATCTGGGTTATATTTATATGATGAAAACATCAACTTTTAAAAGAGAAATATTTTAAAAATAAATACAATTATGTTAAATGCACTCTGATTTCATATGTAAATCCTAACAGAGTTTTTTTTTTATCAAAATCAGTCAAATGATCATAAATTTTAGCTAAAATAATACAAATAAAAGGCAATATTAAAAAATTTATTGATGTATAACTTAATGTAGTGAAATGCACAAATCTTGGGTGTACAGCTCAGTAAGCATTTTTATGTGTACACACCTATATGACCACAATCCAGGTCCAGTTAGAGAACATTTCCAATATTCCAGAAGGTTCCTTGCACCCCTCTCAGTCAGTAAATCCAACAAAAGACAACCGTTCTCCTGACCTCTATTCCTATAGATTAGTTTTGTTTATTTTAAATTTCATATTAATGTAATCAATTAATACAATTGATAAGATTAATAACATCAGTCTTCTAATCTTTTGTGTGTGGCTTTTATTCAACATTATGCCTGTAACATGCATTGACATTGCAGCATGTCACAGTAGTTTATTATTTTTCATTGCTTCATAGTGCTCCATTTCATGAATATACCAACATTTTAAAAAATAAATTCTTTACTGTTGATTTGGGTTGTTTTCTGATTTTTAGCTATCATATTCTTGCACATGTCTTTTGGTGAAAGTAAATACTCATTGTTACTAGAGGGAAAGCCAGGAGGGTTACTGTTGGACCATGGAGTACACGGTACATATCTTTAGCTTTCATAGACACTGCCAAACAGTTTAGAAACATCTGTACGAATTTACACTGTCACCAGCAGTATTTGAGAGCTCTAGTTGCTCCAAATCCATACCACCACTTGGTAATATTTATTCCTTATTTTTAGCCATTCTGGTAGATATGAAAGTAGATGTGTCACTTTTGTTACATTCAAGGGCAACAGCTGCAATTACTTTTGCACCAATCTAATATATAAGATGTTAAAATTAATCACACAGTCACAGAAATTAAAAGTCTGAGGCTTTACTGCCAGAATATTGATATTATTATAACAGAGTAGAATTAAATACATTTCAGTAAATGAAAAAATTGGCCCTTCACATCAGTAGGGAAAGAATGGATTGCCCAGTGAATTGTGTTGATAATCAGTTAAAAAAGGAAAGTGACATGATTTTGTTTCTTTTTCAATGGTTAATTGATGAAGAGGTAATGACAGCTGGGCATCCCACGTCAAGACTGGTAATCTTGACCGCTCCCAGTATCTCTATTGGTAAATAAAATATGGTTGAATTCGTTGTCAGCTAAGATCAGCTCAAATGTTCTGTAGTCAGTCTAAACTGAGATGCTTTTGTTTGTCTTTTTCAAAACTCAATTAAGCAGTGGCATTTGGTGAATCAAAATAGCAAGACAAAAGTAAAAATAAACTTGTCTGGCTTCCTCTCTTGAAAGCAGAGGAAAGATGACTGAGATGGGCCCATTCTAAGCCCCAAGGGCCTGAGGGACTCTTGGAGCTTTTTGACATGCACTGTTTGTTTTCAATGGGAAATTACTCAAAATGTAATAAGGAAATATTTTGCTGAGTAAATAGATTCGTTTACATCTTGTGGCATAGACGGTTAGAAAGAATCTTGGCCTTTTAGTTCAGTTGGCTGAAATCCCTAGTCAAAGAGAGGGATTTCTTTTTTCACCAGTATTCCTGTCTTTCCAAGGGATTCTTCCTCCTCCTTCTTTTGAAATTAGATATTTTCAGACACTTGAAATCCAGGGAGGGAAAAGAGACTTTATTCTACTATGATGGGGAAGAAAATTATTAATGTTTTGTGGTCGCAGCCTTTCCTGTACCTCCCTCTGCCTCTCTAGAGATAATTATAGCTTTGTCAGCTCAGAGCTCAGGGTTGTATGATGTAGAATTGAGTTAATGGTGAGCCAGAGACACAACTGGACAAGTGGGACATAGGGATTACATTGGAAAGAACAAGATTATTCATGAGAAAGAAAGCCAGAGAGGAAAGGGAGGATGGATGCAGGGATAATGGGAAGTAGCAGGACTTGGCCATGGAGAGGTTTGCAGTGGGAGGTGACAGGAGGGAGAGAGAGGTTTCTGGGGTCAGTAGCAATTTCTGTGGTGGGTTTTGAGAGTGGAGGATACCCATAGAGGAGATGTGGCATAATTTGCTGTGCACTAAAAGTGTAGTTCCCTCCACATTTCTTGGTGATTTCTCCCTAAATAAAAGTTGGAACTGATTTAATTTATAGTTTACTTCAGAGTGTGGTTGTTTGAAAATGTGTGGAGTGGGGGTCTGGGAGTCCAAGCTGTATTTCGGTTACACCATAAGAACCGGAGCTTGTGTCACTCTTGGCCTTTTCCTCTCACTTTCCTCCTGGCCCTGCCCCACCTTCTTGCCTCACAGAAAGGATCGCCTATTTCCTGTCCCCCGGCTGTCTCTCTGCAGCACCCTGCCTGTCACTGATTCCTCGAATGCTGATAAGGTACAGATGCATCGTTTAAAATACCAATTTAAAATACCACCAATGTCACCTCATCTTTGTCCTCATTTGTAGTCTCTGAAAAAAATCATGAGTTTGGAAATGATTATTCCTTTCAAAATGACTGCAGGATCTCCCTATCAAGTGGCTACTAATAGCCATAGTGATATCCCTCTGAATGACAAAATCCGTGTGTATTAGTTGGTTCTCATGCTGCTAATAAAGATACCCGAGACTGGGTAATTTATAAAGAGAAAGAGTTGTAATGGACTTAAAGTTCCACATGGCTGTGGCTAAGGAGGCCCCCCAATCCTGGCAGAAGGCAAAGGGCATGTCTTACATGGTGGCAGGCAAAAAGAGAATGAGAACCAAATGAAAGGGGTTTCCCCTTATAAAATCATCACATCTCATGAGACTTATTAACTACCATGAGAACATTACTGGGGAAACCATCCCCATGATTCAGTTATCTCCTACCAGGTCCCTTCCACAAATAATGTGGGAATTATGGGAGCTACAATTCAAGATGAGATTTGGGTGGGGACACAGCCAAACTGTATCACCATGTCTACAGTGAAAATGTTCAATACCAGGTCCTTGCTACCTCACATATCCTTCCCCTGCCTCCACACACTATTTCAGTGCTGTGGAAAGAGTAAAACAGACAGAAAAGAATCCTGCTATCATGGTGTTTATAATGTAGTGGAGATACATACAGTTTTTAATAATGGGAAGAGCTAAGGAAGGTGGTGAGCAGGAAGGCATCTTCCAGAGCGATTGGAGAAGACTGAATTAGAGATGATTTCAGAAAGGTTGTGGGCAGAATGGGAAGATCATGCAGAGACTTGCTGGTTTAGATGAGGACTTGGGTTTTTATGATACTTTATGTGAGATGGGAAGCCATTAGAAGGATTTGAGCAGAGAAGGTACATAATGTGACTTAAATTTTAATAGGATCACTTTGACTTCTGTTTTGAGAATAGACAGAAAGCAAGGGAAAACACAAAAAGACAAGCTCTGAAACTTTATAGTAATCTAGATGAAGGAGGATGGACACTTGCAGCAGGATAGTTGCTGTGGTTATGGTGAGAAAACAGATTCTAGCTTACTTTTAAGGAACAGCTCATGTGATTTGCTGACCAGCTGGATACAGGATGTGAAAGAAATAGAGAAATCAAGGATGAGCCTAGGTTTTTGGTAGGATAAAGTTGCTATTAACTAAGAAAGGGAAGACTGTGGATGGAGCAGGCTTGGATGGAAATATTAAGAACTCAATTTTGGACATATTAAGTTTGATAAGACTTCTAAGTAGAGATATTGGGTAGGCACTTGTATAGATTAACTCAGGCAGTAGTTTGGACTATCAAATTAGATCAGTGAGTTGCCATTACATGGATAATATTTAAGGCCATTAGACAGTTTATGATCACCAAATAAGTGTTTAAAGATGAAATAAGAAGCCGGGCACAGTGGCTCACGCCTGTAATCCCAGCACTTTGGGAGGCTGAGGCAGGTGGATCATGAAGTCAAGAGATCGAGACCATCCTGGTCAACATGGTGAAACCCCGTCTCTACTAAAAATACAAAAGATTAGCTGGGCATGGTGGTGCATGCCTGTAATCCCAGCTACTCAGGAGGCTCAGGCAGGAGAATTGCTTGAACCCAGGAGGCGGAGGTTGCGGTGAGCCGAGATCGTGGCATTGCACTCCAGCCTGGGCAACAAGAGCGAAACTCCATCTCAAAAAAAAAAAAAAAAAAGATGAAGTAAGAGACTTAAGGAAATGGAGCACATCAATGTTTGGAAGTAAGGGAGATGAGAAAGAACCAGAAAAGGAGACTTTAAAGTGTGGCCTGAGAAAGGCTGTCCTGAAAGCACAGTGAAGAAAGTGCTTCAGAAAGGATGATATGATTGGTGTCAAATCTTACCGATAGACCAAGTAAAGTGAGGACAAAGTTGACCATTGGATTTAGAAAAGTGGAGTTCATTAGCGATGTGGACAAAAGCAATTTCAGTGGAGTGGCATAATGGTGAAAAACTTATTGAAGAGCTGCATAGAAATGATTCAACAGAGAGAGGAAAATTAATATAAAGGGGAAAGAATTGCTGGAACAATGTCTTTTAATAGGGAAGAGAAGGTGATATCTAACACTCCAGTAAAAATGGTAGATGTATCATTATAACAGGACAGAAAGCAGAGAATATGGGAACAAAAGACAGTTTATAGAAGGATGTGGTGGTTGGAACTAGTGGAAGACATTTCTGGTTGCTTTCGTTTTCTTGGTGAAATAAGAAGCAAGGTGACAAGCTGGGAGGGAAGGGGAGAAAGAATGGGGAAGAAAACATGAAATGGTTTTTCCAGGAGAGTGGAAAAGTGATCAGAGTGAAAAAAAAAACATAGTATAACCAACAGAGAGCATTAAGTTCCCACAGTTCATGACAATGAATTAAAACTAAACCAATGAACATAGTTGCACTTTTTAAAAATTCACCCCTAGATAACTGCACCAGTGAAGATGCCAAATAGACATAGAGTTAGATTTAACTAGGGTCAAAATTTTTATCATGAGAGTATTTCTGAAGCGAAAGAATATGTCAGAATTTCACTTGTTTGTCATTGATTGGAGGGATATCTTTGTTGAGTTGGATAATAGTTTTTAAATTCCAAAAGGATATTCTCTTAATTTTTTTGTGCTAGTCATAATGTAACACTGAAACACACAACAAACACTCTTAATTTTAACGTTTAAGAATCTGCATTCTTCACATTTTCCTCTGATTTTCTTCAGTCTAGATCAGATCAGAAAAACTATTTTTGTAAAGAACCACACATTACTTTATCTTTGCAGGCCATGTGGTCTTTGTTGCAATTACTTAAATTCGGCATTATAGCACAGATTAACGATAGACAGTAGTAAGCATGGCTGTGTACCAATAAAACCTCATCTATAAATACTACAATTTACAATTAACATAACTTTCACATGTCGTTGAATATCATTCTTTTTCTCCTCCAATCATTAAAAACTAAAAATTAATTGTTGCTTGTGGATTCTACAAGAATTAGTGGCAAACTGTGTTAGGCCACAGTTTGCTGATCCTTCATTTAGACAATTAAAAAATAGTAATAGTAAGAAAACAAAAACAAAAACAAATCGAGGTCTGATTCACAGTTTTCGTCAATTTCCATGGTCTAAGTACACCCATCTGGCTGATTTCAAGCTACTAATGTGACATCACAGAATGTGAAGTTGCACCCCAGTAGCATTTTACAGCCATTGAGTCTTTCCGCCATACAGATACAACAGACAAAAAGAAACTTAAGACATAGCTAATAGTAACATATAAAAAGTAATTAGAAAGTGATGAGTTTTGAGTATGTATTATTATTCTTATCATTTTTTGCTCAGGCTCAAATGCAGTGATATAATCATAGCTCACTGTAGCCCCAAACTGCTGGGCTCAAGTGATCCTCCCACTTCAGCCTCCTGAGTAACTGGGACTACAGGAACATGCCACTGTGCCACCCAGGTAATTTAAAAAAATTTTTTTAGAGACAAGGTCTCACTTTGTTGTCCAAGCTAGTCTCCAACTCCTGGCTTCAAGTGATCCTCCTGTCTCAGCCTCCCAAAGTGCTGAGTTTATAGGCATGAGTGCTTTGCTTTACTTTCATTGTTAATATTGTTTCTAATTATGAATTTATATCGTTTAATTTTTAATAGGACTGTGTTTAACAACTGGATCCGAAAATTCCTGAAGACTTAACACTTAGTTATTGCAAGTCAGTATGAAGCCATCTCTAGCACTCTTATTCTGGGGGCTCTCGAATAATCTCAGCTAGTGGAGGAGAGCCTTGCACATGTGTGCTCTTATTTCCAGTGCACAGCCATCCTCCTTGAAGCTCCAGAGCCTTATCCTCCACAGAGCCATCCCTGAGCCCTAGAAGAGACACCTTTTCTGAGCTCTGATTGGCTCACTGGCATCCCTTCTCTGGCCCTAAATCAGCTCTATTAAATTCTGCAAGACTTGGATTTCAAACTAAGAGATGGCCAGTTATTGTCAGCTGTGGCTGAAATGATAGGACATAAAACCCAGTTCCATGAGAGCAGAGAGATAAGAAAGGTAACTTGACGAAAAAGAAAGGAATGAAAGAGATGCACTTGAAGAATTACAGTTTTCAGTTGTACCGAAATGGAAGGACTTCTTCAGTTTGCCAATTCCTGCTTCAAGCGCCCTATAATGCCCAATTGCCCTTGAATTCTGTGAGTATATTATTGAACGCATGTCCTTTTTTTTTTTTTTTTTAATGTTTAAGATAACATAATGCTTTCTATTACTTGTACTTAATCTTAACTAATGAGTTAATGAGTTAAGAACCAAAAGTAATTCTGCCCTTTTCTGAATCCCCTCTGCATTTTACCCGGCTCTCAGTCTTCTCTATGTTGTATGACAGTTGTTTATATGTACATTTTATCTCCTCTATTGAAGAGACAAAGGGATAAAACATTGTTGACATATAAATAGAAAGGTTGCTGATGTATAATTTGTTAACTTTGGTGGTTCTTTCAATGGCTTTGGCAAAATAGGGTGATTCATAGAAAAAGTAAAATTTATAGATATCTTTAAATATAATTGAGATAAATTTTTGATATTACCTCTTTTCTCCAGAATATTATTTGGAGAGACAAGACATATACACATGAGACAATTACAGAAACATGCAATGATGCGATTCCTCAATTCACCAAACTAGAAGCAGATTCCAGAAACATCATGCACATAGTAAGCTTTCTATAATTTCTTGTGCAATGAAGAGATGAGGCAGGGAGGCGAGTGCTGAGGGTTCAGAAATGACCAGAACTCAGTTTGTACCCTGTGGTTGTCCTCCATCCCATATGGGGGAAATGGATTTCCAGACATGTGTACAGCAGCGAGGTAGGTGGTATACTAGAGTGTGTTCCACAGGAAGCCTTCTGTGCACAGGGGAGAGCATTTGAGTGCATACTGCAGGCCAGGCACTGCTTGAAACCTTTAGAAATCGTCATTTATTCAATCCCCATAACAATAGTATGCAACATGTGCTCTTATTATCACCCGTTTTATAGATGGTAAAACCAGGGTACAGAGAGGTTATGCAACTTGCCCAGGGTTAGTCGGTTAGTAGTTGGCCCAGCCAGGGACGCAGGCAGGCTTTCAGCCAAGCACAAACACTTTCACATTGTGCTGTGTTGCTTCTCTGTCTTTGCTTGTGTGTGCCAGGCAGTTTGGTGGCAGTGGGAATTTTCACTCTTACCCACCCTACTATAGGGAATAGGCAAAGAATATTGTACAGATGAATTGGGGTGTGTGGAGACTGACAAGACTTGGAGTCATCTGGAAAGAATTTATAGGGAAAACTGAACAAAAAAGGACCTCTCTTAAGTCATGAAAGGATCACCCCCAACACTATGGCAGGGCTGCATTGGAAAAATCCCTGTAAATTAGAACGTTTTTTTCTGACCTATTTTTATGACATTCTTTGGGTGTAATAAATACTTGCAGATTGATTTTAGAGATCATTAAATGTCATAGAAAACTAAAAATTTTTTCCAAAGAGAAAACCTCATTATCTTTATAATACAAACAGGAAGTTGTGGACCCCACTAGCGTTTTAGTTGGGTTTCCTTGCATAGTGAGTTTGGTTCTTTATTCTAGTGGGAAGTAGAGTAAGGCAGAACATTGGTGGGTGTTTTCTGTGTTGTATTTATGTTGTTGTTTTGGAAAAGCTGTTATAAAGTCAAAAAATAGGAGATGTTGGTGAGGATGTGGAGAAAAAGGGAATGCTTATGCACTTTTTTTTTTTTTTTGAGG
>NW_016107407.1:8463716-8467600 GCF_001604975.1 Cebus imitator | reverse complement strand
TCTCCTGCCTCAGCCTCCTGAGTAGCTGAGATTACAGGCTTGCACCACCATACCTGACTAAATTTTGTATTTTTAGTAGAGACAGGGTTTTGCCACGTTGACAAACTCCTGACCTCAGGTGATCTGCCTGCCTCAGCCTCCCAAAGTGCTGGGATTACAGACTTGACCCATCATGGCTGGCCATTTATACACTGTTGATAGGAATGTAAATGAGTACAATCTCTGTGGAAAGCAGTATGGAGAGTTCTCCAAGAACTAGAAATAGACCTACCGTTCAATCCAGCAATCCTACTACTGGGTATCTACCCAAAAGATAAGAAATCATTATATCAAGTTACCTGCACTTGTATGTTTGTTGTGGCACTATTCTCAATCACAAAGCTATGGATTCAACCTAAGTGTCCGTCAATGGATGACTGAATAATAAAAAATTCCATATAGACCATGAACTACTACTTGGCCATAAAAAGAATAAAATCATGTCTTTGCAGCAACATGGATAGAACCTGAAGCCATTATCTTAAGTGAAACAACTCAGAAACAGAAAGTCAAACTGCATATTCTCACTGATAAGGGGGAGCTAAGTAATGTGTGCACATGGGCATGTATTGTGGAATAATAGACACAGGAGACTAGGAAGGGTGGGAAGGTGGGAGGCAGAATGAAGTTGAGAAATTACTTAATGGGTGCCGTGTACACTGGGTGATGGATGCATTAAAAGCCCGGACTTCACCAGTCTGCAGTACATCCATGTAACAAAACAGCACTTGTATCCCCTAAATCGATTTTTCAAAAAGCTGTTATAAATAGTGAACACTGGGGACAGGTCATTTTCCCTTTTTCCCCAATCCCAAATCCCCTCTTTCTACCAAATTCTGGCCCTAGGTTAATGACCATGGGGACTCCATAATCTGACCACCCTTTTGCTCTGGCTTTGGTTGGGTTCATCCAATGGAAGACACTAGCAGGAGATGGGAAGGTGGGGACAGAGAGAGGTGAGATATTCTCCCCCCGTCACCTCCTCCCTCACTGTTCTGCAACCCCCTGCAGCCATGGTTGCGTTCTTCTATGACGACATCTTCCGTTGATCGATCCTTTCTCCATGGTCAGCTCCCACTACACTACCCCTGCACCTCCCGCCATTTTTATGAGACTGAGTCTCTCTCTGTCACCCAGGCTGGAGTGCTGTGGCATGATCTCAACTCACTGCAGCTTCCACCATCTGGATTCAAGTGATTCTCGAGCCTCAGCCTCCTGAGTAGCTGGGACTACTCAGCTAATTTTTGTATTTTATAGAGATGTTTCACCATGTTGGCCAGGCTGGTCTCGAACTCCTGACTTCAAGTGATCCACCCACCTCGGCCTCCCAAAGTGCTGGGATTATAGGTGTGAGCCACTGTGCCCGGCCCTTTTTAAAGGTCTTCTCGTTCTTCTCAGGCTCTGAATCCTCAACAACCCTTGTTAATTCCTTTAACTTTGCTTTAAAAATAATCCCTTCATTGCAATATTTTCAGAAGCTCATCTAAGGGGTCTCTCATTTCCTGTGGGGCTCTGGCTCATCCACTAGTCATCATCAAATAAAGTCTCCTAGGTCTGTATCTAATTTTCATCACCATGGCTATAAAGATCTACAGGATCTGGTCTTGCCCACCTCTGTGACTTCCTGTCTTACCACTCTCCTGTTGCTCACTGAGGTCCTTCTAACTAGATCTTCTTTTGGTTTCTGGAATACACACACACTGAGCTTGAGCATCTCCAGGTCTTCCTGACTATAATACTCAAACCCTATTCTTCCCATGGTTCCTGGGATTATAGGCATGAGCCACTGTGCCCACTGTCATTTGGGTTTAATTCAAACATTTCCTCAGTGAAACGTTTGGACTAAATATTCCTGATTATTCTAATTGCACACCCCACCCCAGCTCATATTACATTCTTCCCTATGCCTTCTGCCCCTCATTTGTAGTTTGTTTATATATTTTTTTGAGACAGTCTCACTCTGCCATCCAGGCTGGAGTAGAGTGGTGTGAGCATAGCTCACTGCAGCCTTGATCTCCCAAGCACCAGTGGTTCTCCTGCCTCAGCCTCTGTAGTAGCTGAGACTACAGGTGCGTGCTACCACACCCAGCCAAATTTTTGAGTTTTTAAGAAATAGAGATGGGGTCTCATTTTGTTGCCCTGGCTGGTCTTAAATGCCTAAGCTCAAGTGATTCTTTTGTGTTGGCCTCCCAAAGGGCTGGGATTACAGACACGAGCCGCTGCACCCGGCCCCGTCTATAGTACTTCATACCACTCAGTGCCAGTTGGAATGGTTTTATTCATTCGTTTCTTTGTTTACTGTCTTTTTCTGTGCACTAGAAAGTAAGCATCAGGAGAACAGAAATCTTAACATTTAAGACCTTTTCTCCAGTATCTATAATAGTACCTGGGATCTAGTAAATTCTCAATAATTACTTTTTAAAAGAAAGAATGGAATTTCAGTGGTAAATCCATATTCACCTTACCATGACTTTCATTCTAGTACGTTTTTATGAAACAGAGTGATGTGGCTTGGGTGTGTGTCCCTACTCAAATCTCATGCCAAATGGTTATTCCAAGTGTTGGAGGTGGGGCCTGGTGGGAGGTGATTAGATCATAGGGGTGGATTTGCCCCTCAGTGCTGCTCTGGTGATCGTGAGTGAGTGCTCTGGAGATTTGGTTGTTTAAAAGCGTGTGACACCTCCCCCCTCACCCTCTTCCTCTTGCTCCAGCCATGAAAGACATGCCAGCTTCCTATTCACCTTCTGCCATGACTGTAAGTTTCCTGAGGCCTCCCCAGAAGCTGAGCAGATGTCAGCATCATGCCTCCTGTTCAGCTTGCAGAACATGGGCCAATTAAACCTCTTTTCTTTATAAATCACCCAGTCTCAGGTATTTCTTTATAGCAAGGCAAGAACAGACTGATACAGAGCCAAAGGATGTTTCACATGAACAGTGATGTGGAGAATTCTCGTTCTGTTTTTCTCCTTGAAAAACCTGTAAAGAACTATGCCCTGAGCGCACGTTCATGTCTGCAGGAGGCCCCATAGCTCCTCACAGAAGGAGAGCAGTGTTTTAGCTCGGGTGCCTGCATAAGGCCATGCTCTGTTGGAAGTTGGTTAAAAAATATTTGTGAGCACTGTTTTCCTTAGTGTTCACAGCTTAATGGAAAGCTGTTATTTTAAAGGTGTTGTATGAGGCCAGTCATGTTCCTCGAATAGGTTCTCTATGAAACAGCTCAAAATGAGTTTTGGGCTCTCTGGAGACTTTTTTGATAGAGACCAAATGTCACAGTTCCTGACTTGGCCACATTTACTGGGAGAGACTGTCTTGTTTGTCCTGCTCAGTAATTGTGAGGCAGAGCTTCCTGAGAAACCAGCCAGGTCCACAAAGGGTTCGTGTGCAGGCTGCCACATCTGCTACCCTCACAACGTGTTTTAAATCTGTCTTCTGGCTCCCGGTGACCTGCTGACCTGTGTTCCTACAAGGCACACTCTCCTCAAAGTCCTTGTCTTTAAAACTAACCTGTGTCTCTGTCACGATCTTGGAAACAACATTGCGGGGCATTTCCAAATATAGCTGACCCTTGAAAAATGTGGGGATCAAGGGGGCCAACATCCTATGCAGTCAACAATACACATACAACCATTGACTCCCCCACAATGTAACTAATAATGTACTATTGACAACTAGCCTTACCAATAACATAAAGTCAATTAACACATATTTTGTAGGTTGGCCGGGTACGGTGGCTCATGCCTGTAATCCCAGCACTGCTGAGGCTGAGGCAGGCAGATGACTTGAGATCAGAGGCTTGAGATAAGCCTGGCCAACATGGGAAGCCCTGTCTCTAGTAAAAATACAAA
>NW_016107407.1:8434598-8463022 GCF_001604975.1 Cebus imitator | reverse complement strand
TGGAAAAATAAAATAAAATAAAATAATAAATAAAGATGGGGAGGAAGGCAGCAAATCACACTGCCACGTGTGTTCCTATGCAACAATCTTGCATGTTCTTCACATATACCCCAAAACCTAAAATGCAATAAAATAAATAAATGGGAAAAAAAAAAAGAAAATCCAGGTGCAAGTGGACCTTCACAGTTCAAGCCTGTGTTGTTCAAGGGTCAACCGCAGAGTGTTTTCATTATTCTTCGCCACTTGTATCTTACACTGCAGTGTTTATAAAGTAACGTAAGATCGTTAGTTCGAACATCAGTAGATCTAGCTCATCCTTACATTTTGTAGGTAGCTGCTGCACTCCAGAGCCAGGTAGATCAAGCAGATTTTTCACAGATGTCTCAAACTCGTCAGTTCAAAAAGGAAATCACACTTACCCTACTGGTTTGCAATCAATGTTCACTGCTCCAGTTCTCCTCTCATTCCTCCAATCACCCAAATCAGAGAGGCCTCAATGTCGCCCTCTTTCTATCCCTGACACCCACACCCGGTCAGCCACCAAGTGCTGACATTTCTCCTAAGCCATCCGTCCTCTTCTCTTTGTCCCCTCTGCCATCACCCAGTCTGGCATGCCTTTGTCTTTAGCCTTGACAGTTGCCACAGCTTTTCAGCATTCGGACTGGCTTCCCTCTAGACCCCGTTACTTACTGTGGCCAGAGTGATTTTTTGCTAAAACACAAATGGGATGCTGTGACATGTGTTTGCTGGGTGCCCCTTCCCTCAGCCTGGAGTGTGGTTGGGTTGGCGTGCAGGGCCCTCCATGACCTGGTGTCACAGCTCCCCAGAGCTCTCAAAACACTGCCAACCTTGTTCCTCAACCCTCCACCCACCCCCTGCCACTCAGGCTGTGCATGCGCCTGGCTTTCTTCCACTTCCAGACCCCTGGGCGTGCTCTCCCCTCTACCGTAGAGGCCTTTCTCTGCACCTTCTTGTCTGATGTTAGCCCTACTCACTCCTGCCACCTCCTGAGCTCAGGTCCCCTCTTAAATGTCCCCACACAGGAGCCTCCTCCGACCACTGCCACCTCCTCTCTGCACACCCTGCATGCTCTATGCATTCTGCCTGGCCCTTCCTCTGTCCTGGGAGTGCCTCTTTATTTGCCTGTTGTCCTAATGGGACCATGAGTTCCTTGGGGCAGGAGTTTTGTCCTGTTCACTTGTGTCCTTAGAGCCTTGCAGAGTTTCTGGCTGTAGTGGCCTTGCAGGAAATGAATAGAGAGGATCTCAAACTCTATGAATGTCTGCTAGGTCCAAGTGTGAGGACAGATGATGAGACAGAGGGGACAACCTCTCAGAGGACTTTCGGCCATTGTAAGGGAGGCACAACCCGCAGGTCCAGATGAAGGCAACCCCCCAGCAGTGCTGAGGGACGAGGCCTCTTCAGCAGGAGTAAGAATCTTCTTTCAACACATCATCTTTTAGGAGGGTGGGTCAGGGTGGAGTATGGGGCTCCAGGAGCCCTGCCAGGCAGTCGTCAGAGCTGGGCATTTGGAAATTTCTCAGGCAGCAGCATCAGGAAGGATGCCGAGCAATGAGAGGATGGCTGGGTGGGGAGGATCAGTGTGAGCAGCTGGCACTGGAAGGGCAGCTTCCCCCAAAGCAGAGAGGAGATGTGCTGCCAGGGAACCCCCAACTTCCTACCTCATTCCTCTAGTCAATGGATTGCACCTGTTTAGGAATGGCAGGCACCTTCTGAGGGGCATCGAAGAGGCATTCTGTTGTTACTAGCACCAGGAGTTCAGTCTAGGTCCCATTGCTTGCTGCACAGAAAGCCAATCACAGAGACAATGAGGACTACCAGGGAATAAGGCTTTTTCAGGTGACAGCAGCCAGAGAGATGGGAGCCAAACCTCAAATCCCTCCCTACCTGCAGATGGAAGTTAAGGGTTTATGTAGCTGGGAAGGACAACAAGAAGGGCGAGCAAGAGGAGTTGGTTGTCAGGCAGCAGGTGGTCAAGTGAGGGGTCTATCTCATAACCACATGCAGGAAAACAAGCATTGGGGACGATGTCTCTTCTCATGCTGCTGATAAGACGTAACTGAGACTGGCTAACTTATACAGAAGAAGAGGTTTAACGGACTCAGTTCCATATGTCTGGGGAGGCCTCGCAATCACGGTGAAAGGCAAGGAGGAGCAAGCCACGTCTTACATGGTTGGGGGTAGACAAAGAGAGAGAGCTTGTGTAGGGAAATTCCCACTTATAAAACCATCAGAGCTTGTGAGACTTATTCACTCTCATGAAAACAGCACGGGAAAGACCTGCCCCCACGATTCAATGACCTCCTAGTCCCTCCCTTAATACCTGGGAATTCAAGATGAGATTTGGGTGGGGACACAGCCAAACCATATCAGACGGGTAAGGAAGAGGAGTGGCCAACAAGCTGCAGCAGGTGCATCTCATGGTACAAAGGTAAGTTTCTCAAGCTTCTGTTCTATGGGCTTTCATCTTGTTGGAAAATTAGGCTGGTTTCACTTTCAGCCCAAATGCTAGGCCAGTAGAGAACACTGATTGTTCATAGAAGAATGGAAAGGAAGTGAGTCCAACAAGCCATCACGATGCAGGTGATTTCCCTCTCCTTCACCTCCTCTGCTCTCTCCCTGATCTGTGTCCCAGGCTCCCTGGCCCATTGAAGGCTGAAGGTGGGAGGGAGGAAGAAGCCAGGACATTCTTTCTCTGCATCGGAAGGCCCTTTGGGCAGTGGCCATGTCCCTTTCGTGGCTCCAGCTCCCTAAGCATTGCCTCTCTCTCTGTGGTCCCAGCTCCCCCAAGCCGTCACATGGGGGTCCCAGTTTCTTCCTGGTAGCCTGGCTCCTGGGCTCCTCTCACCTCTCCAGTCCTCAGCATCCCTGGTTGAGCTCGTGTCTCTTCCATCACTTCTGTGACCAAATCTCTGTTCCAAGCTTCCCAGTTTCAATTATCTAGTATGTTTATGTTTTCCCGATTGTACTCTGACTCATACAGGGGCTAGGAAGAAATTCTCTAATGTAAGAAGAGAAACATAATACTCGAAAGGCAAAGGGAACATACTTTTGCAAAAGATTTGTTGCAGAAAAAAAAGTTTTAGGCAACTTCTGCTATGGACTCTTACTAACATTTAAGGAAATGTGTGCTCTAGAAATAAATCACCAAACTGAGATTAAAAAAATATATATTAAATGGGACAAGGAAGCAATACTACAAAATACAGGATGAAATAAAACATTCGAATTAATATCTCAGGAAACCATGTTCATAATATGGTGCAGTGGCTCATGCCCGTAATCCCAGCACTTTGGGAGGCCAAAGCAGGAGGATCACTTGAGGTCAGGAGTTTACAACCAGCCTGGGCAATATGGTGAAACCCCGTCTCTACTAAAAATTCAAAAATTATCTGGGCATGGTGGTGTGCACCTGTAATCCCAGCTACTTAGGAACCTGAGGCAGGAAAATCACTTGAACCTGGGAGGCAAGGGTTGCAGTGAGCTGAGATTGCGCCACTGCACTCCAGCCTGGGAGACAGAGTGAGACTCCATCTAAAAAAAACTACATTAGTAATATGGAAGACAAACTTAAGAAGATTTTCCAGAATTAAGAGAGGAGGAAAAAAAATATTCTGAGGGGAGAAGATTGTTTTGGAGGTCATCTTTGTAAACTTAATAAAGAGTTCTATATTTTAATAAATAAAAGATGAAAGATTTATCACGAAACCAACGGACCTTTGTTTAAGGAAAAAAACAGTTGAATTTTAAGCAAAATATAAACATGTGTCATAGTTTGTATCAGAAATTCTGAAAACCAGTTGTGACTCAGATTCACCTGACAACTGTTAAACAAACAAACAAACATTTCCTCAGTCTTATCCTTAGAGGTTTTACTGAGTATGTCAGGGACAGGAAATGAGAATTTATGTTTTAAACAATTACCTCAGTTCATTTTGACCAATGTGGTCGGGACCAGGGTTTTAGATCTTCTGGTTTTTAACAGCAAGTTAAAGTACTATGCCACCTGGTGGCAGTGTACCCGCCTTGCAGAGAGAGAGAGAGAGAGAGAGAGAGAGAGAGAGAGAGAGAGAGAGTGTGTGTGTGTGTGAGAGAGAGAGAGAAAAACAGAGAGAGAGAGAGAGAGAGAGAGAGATGGGTGGGTTTACTGGCTACAACAGTACATGATTTCTTTTAACTGAGTTAATTCTGCTGAGCAAAAATTAATAACCGCAAATGTTTTGGAAAGGAAGGTGGAGACCATTAAGTGAATTGAGTAGGAAAAGGCCAAAGAAATACCAACTTCCATCATGAAATTAAGGCCAAGACCTAAAGTGAGCATTAGAAGGGAATTCTGCTTTTTCATTCTTGAGTTACTTCTCTTAGAATAATAGTCTCCAGTCTCATCCAGGTCGCTGCACAGATCACCATGAAAGAACTTAATCATGTCACCAAACACCACTTGTTCCCCAATAACCTATGGAAATAAAAAGTAAAAAAAAAAAGGAGGGGGGAAGAGTCTCCTTTTCAAGAGAAACTGTAAGTCTGTTTTTACCACAGTCTTTCCTCTGTAGGGTCATACTGGTGGCTTCAAGGACACATGCATCCTTAAGATACTCAGAGCTAAACCTGGCAAAGAAGTTATTTCCTGGGCTCCGTGAAGAAAATTATTTAATCATGGATGGAGATAACCAGAGGGAAATAAATGCAGAAAATATTGAAAATATAGGTGGTCTGCCTTGCAAGGTAGAGCTTGCAATACGAAGGTCACAGTTCCAGGTGGGACTCAGGTAGCAAATCCAGCCTTGCTTTGCAACTTCCTTTTCTAGGTGTCAGTTTGAAAATGCCTTATTTCATATCCGCTGTTCAGGGGTGATCCCCCAGACACTAGACCCTGTGATGTCTGACCAAGGAAAGCAGAACCCTCCTTCATGTCTACCTACGTCCCCACTCTTGGTTCCAATCTCCTTTTTGAGCTTTGAACTGCTCTCCTAAAGAAGTTGGTCCAGGAATCAATCACACGGTCTTTCAGAGAGACTTTGCCTACCATCGGGAGATGCAATCTGACCCTTGTAGCTTCTACAGTGAAACCATATTGAAACATGACACAATGCTGTTTTCATTCTACAGGTTACCCAAATACAGTATAAAGGAGTTTCCATAAGAAAGTTTTTACACCTGGGCTCTTGGTTTTGATTTTTTGTGTTTTTTGTTTGTTTTTAGTACAAGATCTCTGACTTCAACTTGGACACAAATGATCAAGAAGCTCCATAAAAAGGAAAAGAAGGAGAGAGGAAAGGGAAGATACAGGGTGGGGAGAAAAGATTTAAAAGGGAATGAGAAAAAACAGGCATGGGGGTCGGGTGGAGATGCAATGTGCCTGTGCAGCTTATTTCTGGGAATAACAATGGCAGAAAAGAAAGTGAAATGTAATTCCAGAGACTTTAGTGCTGGACACTTTCATTTAACAGCGCAGTGCAGGGAACAGCCAGCAAGCTCCGTTCTGGTTTTAATGTGATCAGGAGCCTTCCCTCTGGGATGAGATGCTAAACCCATTGGCTCTTTTCTGAAAGGCCTTAATGAGCCAGCCTAAAGCTGAGGTTGTTTCTCCGTTGGTCAATGGCAAAAGTATGGAAAATTCCAGACAGTGGATAAACAAAAACCTCCCAGCATATTTGGCTTTGGGCTGCATGATATATGATGGCCTGGTTTTTGGTAGCAGATTTCCTTCCTAATGATGTTTTTCTTAGGCTAATAAGCAGTACCCCTCCATGATCCTGCCTGGCCCTGGCTGCCCAGCCCACCCTGCCTCCTAAGCTTGGCCACTTTGTTTCTCTCCACCTTCACCTGCTCGTGTGAAAGTTCCTCTGATAATTCTTTTTTTTTTTTTTTTTGAGACAGAGGTTTGCTCTGTTGTGCAGGCTGGAGTGCAGTGGCATGATCTTGGCTCACTGCAACCTCCATCTCCTGCGTTCAAGTGATCCTCCTGCCTCAGCCTCCTGAGTAGCTGGGATTACAGGTGTCCACCACCAAGCTCCGCTAATTTTTTGAATTTTTAGTAGAGATGGGGTTTCACCATGTTGGCCGGGCTGGTCTCGAACTTTTGACCTCAGGTGATCCACCCACTTTGGCTCAGGTGTGAGCTACCAGGCCCAGTCTCGTAATTCTTAACGAATTTAAGCAGATGCATGCAATTGCATTCCACTTCTCCAGAGTTCCTGGAGCACAGCACTGGAGCCTGGAATGATTAGTCATGACTAGGTAATATCACTCGTATTTATTAAATATATTGGCAGGCTAGTGTTCTCTTGCTGTATCAGTGTAACAAACGCCGTTGTTGAAAATCAATTTCCTGAAAGTAAGTTCACTAAAAATCAATTTGCTTAATGACCAATTTCCTGAATTAATGTGGAATTCCTCCAAAGTTTTTGGTGTTGTCTTGGTCTCTGCCTACCTCTATCCTGGACTGCCATTTAGTATACAAAAGGGTGGCTTTGCTTTAAACCCACAACACAGCCTAATTTCTTTTCTTCTCTGACTGTTGCCCCTGCCCTGGTGTTTGCCTTCACCTGGCATTTGCTTTGCCCCACCTCTGTAGTATTTAGGGAAAAGAGTGACCCCTTCCTTCCTTCCTTCCTTCCTTCCTTCCTTCCCTCCCTCCCTCCCTCCCTCCCTCCCTCCCTCCTTCCCTCCTTCCTTCCTTCCTTCCTTCCTTCCTTCCTTCCTTCCTTCCTTCCCTCCCTCCCTCCCTCCCTCCCTCCCTCCCTCCTTCCTTCCTTCCTTCCTTCCTTCCTTCCTTCCTTCCTTCCTTCCTCTGTCGCCCAGGCTGGAGTGCAATGGTGCAATCTTGGCTCACTGCAACCTCCACCTCCCAGGTTCAAGCAATTCTCCAGCCTCAGCCTCCTGAGTAGCTGGGACTGCAGGCACCTGCCACCACACCCAGCAATTTTTTGTATTTTTGGTAGAGACGGGGTTTCACCATGTTGGCCAGGCTGCTCTCGAACTCCTGACCTCAAGTGATCTGCCTGTCTCAGCCTCCCAAAGTGCTGAGATTACAAAAGTGGGTGTGCCAGACCTGATCTTTCATTTAAACACTACTTAAGTCTTCTCCATTTTTGCAGATTGGTGCCATGTGCTGCTCCTGCCTGTCCCTGCCTTCACCAGGGTCCTATACCTGCCCCTACTTCTGGTGGCGGAGCTAAAGCAAACTGTTCTACCTGGTTTGAGGGCTTTAGGGCTGGGCCAGGGGTCAAAGTGGTGACCAGCCCAATTGGTGGTTTGGCATGATGGTTCCAGAGATCTGGCCTGTGTCTTGCGCAGGCAGTGGGACCCAGGCTGTGGCCAACTTTGTGCTGTTTTGTTTCTCAGGAAAGGCTGCAGAGTGGGAAGAACTGTGGGCTCTGCCCAGAAGGACTTCGTGGCAGCACAGAAGTGGTGAGTGTGCTTTGTTAAATCTCAGCAGGTGTTAGTTGGAATTGTCACATTCTACTTGGCGCCATTCAGACTCAGAAGTGAGACAGGGGCTGGGTGCAGTAGCTCACACCTGTAATCCCGGCACTTTGGGAAGCTGAGGAAGGAGGATCGCTTGATCTTGAGAGTTCGAGACCAGCTTTGGCAACACAACAAGACTCTATCTCTACGAAAAAATATTGAAAAATTAGCCAGGCATGGTGGTAAACACCTGTAGTCCTAGCTACTTGGGAGGCTGACATGAGAGGATCACTTGAGCCTGGGAAGTCCAGTTTGCAGTGAGCTGTGACGGCACCAACACACTCCAGCTGGGGCGACAGAGTGAAACCCTGTCTCTAAAGGAAAAAAAAAAAAAAAAGAAGGAGCGAGGCAGGCGTTTGCTTTGCCCCACCTCTGTAGCATTTAGGTAAAGGACTGACCTTTCATTGATTGATTGATTGAGACAGAGTCTCGCTCTGCTGCTCACATTGGAGTGCAATGGTGCAATCTCAGAGAACAGGTTGGAGTGCAATGGTGCGGCTGAGAACAATGGAGATGGAGTCCGAGGAATGTGGGGTGAGACTACTCAGGGAGGGAACGGGAGGAAGGAGAGAGGAATGGAGCAACTTCAGAGGGTGAAGAAGATAATGAGTTGGACCATGATCCACTGAGGGAGAGTTAAGGGCCTCAGCATTCTGAATGAGAGACAGGATCCCACGGCAGGGCCCCAGGATGTGCATTTACTCACTGTAACCCAGAAGGCAAGTTTGCAAGAATCAAAAGTCCTAAATTACTTCTTGACAATTTTTTTCAAAGTAATACATTTCTTTTCTAAAATAAACCATTTTAACTTATTTTAAGTGTGCAATTTACTGGCATTAATTGCATTCCTAATGTTGTGCAATCATCAGCACCAGCTATTTCCAAAACTTTTTATTATCTCAAACAGAAAATCAGCAACCATGAAGCAATCACTCCCCATTCCTCCTCCCCCAGCCCTAGAGTACTCAAATCTACTTCCTGTCTCTGTGATTTTGCCTATTCTAGCTACTTCATCTAAGTGGAATTATAAGACATCTATCATTTTGTGTGGCTTATGTCTGTTAGCACAATACCTTCAAGATTCATCTGTGTGGTAACATGTATCAGAATTCCATTCCTTTTTATATCTGAGGAATATTTGGCTTTATTTGTATTTTATTTTAGACAGAGTCTCACTCTGTCACCCAGACTGGAGTGCAGTGGCATGATCTTGGCTCACTGCAACCTCCACCTCCCGGGTTCAAGAAATTCTCCTGCCTCAGCCTCCTGAGTAGCTGGGATTACAGGTGTGCACAACCATGCCCAACTAATTTTTGTATTTTTAGTAGAGATGGGGTTTCACCATGTTGCCCAGGCTGGTCTTGAACTCCCGACTTCAAGTGATTTGCCCACCTCCACCTCCCGAAGTGCTGGGATGATAGGGGTGAGCCACCGCACCGGCCGACATCTTTTTTTAAACCTATTTTGGATACCTTTGCAAAAGCTCAGACTACTTGATAAGATGCATGAAGCTATGAATGTAATTGAAGAATTCTGTTGTAAGACCAAAGGGTTGGTGAAGAAGCAGACCCCTCAGCAGCTCAGGCTGGGGTAGAAAAAAGCTTCTACCTTAACAGATTCATTCTTTGTTTTCAAAGAGGTCTCTGCTCACTCAAGAACTGAGCACATTTGACCTTTTGAGCTTGGGCAAACTTGGAAGAATGTGCTGGCAGGGAGTTAACTATATGAAGAAAGATGACTCAGGATCCATTTTCATCTTTGCGTACCATAGCTTAAAGGAAAAGAAATTTTCCTAATTTGTGGTTATTTACAGTAGTGTAAATCAAGCAAATGCCATGAAGTGCCAATAATTTTTTTTTTTTAATCAGCCTTAAATAGCTAAATTCTCAACAGCAGCTCATAAAGTGAGGCTTGGCAGTTGTTAGGTAGTTATGGTTAAACTGACAGTCCTTTGGGGAATTAAGATATCCAAAAAGCAGAGGTAGTTAAGACTATAGTGATAAACGGTTGGGCTTGTTGGTTGAAGAGATTTTATAGCACACATTTAAGCTGAACGTCTGTGAGAAAGTGAACAGGAAATAGAGGTTATCACGTCTTCATAGCTAGTCCATTCATTATTGACCTCAGGGGGGTATTGTGACATACTAGGAAAGTCAAGACTAAGGCTGTTTGAAGAAATAAATCATTTCTAGGTAATATGATAGTGTCAGGCAAAAAAAAAAAAAAAAGAAAAAAGAGAAAGTGTTAAGAATTGTAAAAATCTAGCACAGAAAGTAAAAAAAAAAGATATCGGAACAGGGATTTATAAGACCACAATAAAGAAAATTAAAAAGAATATAATTTGTCCCAAGATTTCTGGTAGAAGATGATAGAATAGTTATACATACCTTATGCCCTTTGCTAGAGCCTTCCACAATCACAGCAAGAAGAAAAACAGAGGGCAGAGTTCCATCTTTGATGAAACTTGGTCTAGACCAACCACAGCCTATGAAGAGTATCCGTGCCGTGCAGTGAAACTTTGGCTAACTTGAGAGAGGAAGTAAGAGTTGATACATGCCTTTCTACATCACAAGAAGGGCATAGGTTGTTCTAAAAGTAAAAAAAAATCCTAAAATATTCAACTAATAATCCCTGACTTAGAAAGACAAGGACTTGGGTCATGGTTAGACCTTAGGAAAGGGATAAATCCCAATGGGAGTTTAGTTTCAGAGCATAGAACTGTAAGGGAAAGTGGGGCTGAAAGTCTTATTTTTTCTATCCCCAAAATTGACCAGAAGTGAGACAGGCTTGAAAAAACAGAAAAAACAATAATCTGATTTGCAGTTGCTGAACTGTGTCATGTGAACAAAAACATAATCTGTGAGAGCTACCACACTTCACCGTAAGCCACTTTAATTCCTGCCTGGGAGATCTGCCCAGCTTGGAGAGGGGAGGTCTATCCTCACGCAGAGACAGAGAAGATTTGCTAAGAAATCTGAGCATGGTGTTGTTATAAGACACATACCTGCCCTGGAGCTGCCAGGGACACTGTGCCCTCCCCACCCCCGCAACTGTTTTTAAGCAAAGAGTATCAGTAAGTATAAAGGATGAAAAGTGAGACTTGAATGTTATTCTCAAAGAGGAAAAAAGTAAACGTAACAAGGAAAAAGCAAATGAAGAACCTGCATGAAGAGCAATTTTCCAAGGAAAGAAGAGAATTTCTGACAAATATTATTACTCTATATACTCCAAAAAGTTAAAGGGGAAATAGATTTTGAAAAGAAAGCTCAAAGAGGGGATGAAAGAGAGAACTAGCACAGAGGGGAGAATGACAACAATGAACTTCCTGAGGACAAAGAAGAAATGGAAGATAATAAACAAACAAACAAAACCAAAGCAAAATCAGAGACATGAAGATAATGCCATGAAAACTTGATACTGCTACAAATAAGCATGAGAGACTGAGGCGTGAGATTGGTTGAGAATTGTACTGCACTTTTTTATTCACATTACTGAATACCCAATACTTTTAGCAAAGTGCCTGGCCAATGTAGGTACATAATAAGTAACAGTTGAATAAACGAATACAGCAAATTGGCAATTTTGAGAAAAATAATAGAAAAAAGGACCTTAGCAAATAATTTTGATCTAACTTTTTCCACTAAAATTTAGATATAACATTTTTTTTCCCCCAGATTTCAGTCTGTAGATCCACTCCAGGCATATCTTGGTTCAGTGAGTGAACTTTAGGTATAAACAAGGAATTGTATGTGTGCTCAGGCAGAGCAAAAACAAAAACAAGACCAAACCCAAAGCAACCCAGCAGACAATGTATCAGGGAGGAATATAAGGCTGACATCAGAATTTGCCACAGCAGTATTCAATTAGTAGTGCAGCAATGACAAGAGTTCTGAAGGCAAAAGTAAGAGCTCAGACTTCTATACCTAGCTAAGTTATCAGGAGTGTATAAGGGAAAAGAAGACAGCTTCAACCTGAAGGAATGCAGCATTCACAAGACAAACTGTGAAAACAAAATTAATGATAAAATCCATCTAATCAAAAGAAAAGTCAAAATAGAGACCCTAAGAAGGGGAAGCAACATATGGAAGTATTCCCAGTAAGCATCCAACTTATTTTAGTAACTGTTAAGAGTTATAGTTTCAGAGAATAAAGTAAGTAGCATGAATACTGACAATGTAAAATTAACAAGAAAATGTTAAAGATGGCATGAGAGAATGAAAGTATCAAAGTTCTAGTTACAACACAAGAGAGGTTGCCATCATCTCTGTCATTAACAATTATTCCAGAAATATCAGTTCGTTATCACAAGGTAAAGGAATAGAGTATAAATATTAGAAATGGATCAGTAAATTTCATTATTTGGAAATAACCTAATCATATACCTCAAAGTCCAAGTGAAATATTTGGAATATTAATTTAAAAAAAGAATCCTAATTATGTGTCTGGCTAATAAAAGTAATATTAAAAAACCAATAGTTTGTCTGCAAACAAATGATAATTCAGATTATACAAAAATGGAAAAATTACACTGACAGATGCAGGACAAAAATAAATGCCAATGGATGAAATTAATAAGAAATAGGAAACAAAACTAAAACTCTAATGTGATCAAATGAAAGAAGAAAACCGAATAATAAAATTCAATATTGCAAAGTATAAACTGATCTATATATTCATGAATTCCACAAATGCCAACATTATTTTGGGGGCAGTAGGGATTTGATAATATAATGTATCATGTATATTCTTAAAAGTTAAGATGTAGAAAGAGCCAGAAAAATTCTGAGGAAGAATGATAAACATTGAAAAGATTTATATTCACTACAGTAAGGCCTTGAAGAAAACTCAGAAGCAAATATTGAGATCAATGGATTATCTCGTAAATAGTTTTGAGACAGCCAGCTAGGTTTTCTTTTGGTGGGAGGATCAGGGAGACAGCCAGGTACTTAGCTTACTTCTTAGACAAAATAAATCGCCAATAGATACAGGATTTAAATATACAAAAATAAATCATAAAACGAATAGTAGAAAACATGGATGAATCTTTTTAAAATCTTGGCACTAACTATATACCAGGTAACATTGTAAGCACTTTATATATAATAACTAATTTAATCCTCACAACACTAAGAAGTAGATATTATTATCAACCATCTTTCACAGATGAGGAAACTAAGGCACAGATGGGTTTAAGTGTGTTGTCCAAGGTAATAAATAGAGCCAGTAAGCACAAGAGAAGTGACCTGAACCTCAGCAGTCTGGTTCCAGAGTGTGTGCTCTGAACTACTATGTGACACTGCTTCTATGATGACCAAATAGATGCAGTAGCATCCTATGTACCTTAAATATATGCACAGATGAGGCTTAGGCTTCTAAATTTCAAAATACTGTAAGTTAAAAAAACCCTAACAAACTGGGAAAAATCTTGTAACATATATTACAGACAAGGTGCTAAATTTTCTTTAATATAAGAAGAACTCGTACAAATCACTTACAAATGGACAAGTAAAGGTAAAAAAGAAAGAAAAAGGAAAACACTAACAAGCAGCTTACTAAAAAGAAAGGCCAAGAAGCTTATGTGCGGTGCCACTTGTCTTAAACAAGTACAAGTTAAAACAATGTTGAGACATCATTTTATCAACCACATTGTCAACTATTGAAAAGTTTACAACTACTCAATGTTTTGACCAGGTTGAGGGAAAACAGACATAACCTATTGTTGGAGGTGTAAATTGGTAGAATTTTCAAATACTAATTTGGTAACATTCATCAAAAAAAGTAATGTGCTGCTTATCATAAGACACATTAATTCCACTTACATTATCTATCTATTCCATAGATGTATAAGTGTCTGAAAACACATAGGCATAAGAATGTTCATTAAATCATTGGTTTTTTTTTTGAGGCAGAGTCTTGCACTATCACCTAGGCTGGAGTATAGTGGTGCGATGTCTGCTTATGGCAACCTCCACCTCCTGGGTTTGAGGAATTCTCCTGTCTCAGCCTTCTGAGTAGCTGGGACTACAGGGATGCGCCACCACACCTGGCTAATTGTTTTGTACTTTTAGTAGAGATGGGGTTTCACCATGTTGGCCAGGCTGATCCCAAACTCCTGACCTCAAATGATCTGTCTGCCTCCACCTCCCAAAGTGCTGGGATTACAGGTTTGAGCCACCATGACCAGCCCGAATCATTGTTTATCAGTGCTACTCAATGTAAATCAACTACATCGCTAAGGGCACTGTACGTTCAGCAGACTTTTTTTTCTTACAGAAAGACTTTCTTGATGAAGAAAGAAGTTCATTTTGGTGCAAGCTCCTTATCTCAATGTGAAATGGCACTCTGAGTAGCACTAGTTTATAATAATTAAAAATTGGAAATAACCCGAAAGTTAATCAGTGGGCCATTTGCTACATAAATTATAATAGATCCCCATGTAGGTGCTTTTTAAATCTTGTACCCTTCTATACTGATTACATTTTTCTACAACTAGCATAAATTACATTTATAATTTTTTAAAACGCCTATAATTAAAAATTTAAATTTTAAAAGTCAAGAATATCTGTCGGATTACACTCATTGTAGGTCAAATTTCCAGAAAATGGCTTTGGGCTAAAATTTGTTGCAGAAGACCTAGTGAGGCCATCTTTACGTGGGGTGAATTCCCACGGAGTCATTTGTGCAAAATGTAAGAATACCTCAGCATTTTTTTTCCAAACTCAGAAATCTGTTTATCCTCCTCTTGAGAGAAAACGTTTATTGTGGCCAATTCACCCTTCCCCCAAAACAAAGTTTTAGTCCATCTCTAAGACGAGTCTCAAAGTTCGGAGTGGTGAAGTTGGAATTCCATTCCTGTAGTGTCGAAATCTATCTTCTCATTCTAATCATAGCGGTTACAAACAAGACCAGGACCAAGAACTTCTTAGTGCTTACAAGGACCCAATCATGGTGACCCTAACACATATTTGACAGAATCTAGGGGTCCTACAGGCTTCATGGAAACCACAATTTATAGTGCCCAAAAGTGTGAGACATGAGGCCTTTCAGGGTTATGTGGAATACGGTCATAATCTCTAACATTTGAACAGTGCAGTGCAGTTTGCAAAGTACTTTCATATTGACTGTCTCTTTGACTCACCACAACAGATCGTTGGAGTAGGTAAATTTCATAGATCTAATTTTGTAGGTGCAAATGATGGGTATAGAAAGAAGGCTTATGCTTATTCCCCAAAGGCACTAAGGAGTGAAGTGGCAAAGCCAGAGCGTGCCAGCCCAGGTTCTTACTGCCACAGCACACTGGCTTCCAAGTCATGACTTTCCTATGCCACCCCTGACAGGACACCCTGGGGGGCTTGCTCTTCTCTGTGTTTATTTGCATGCTGTGATGCCATTGAGCTGCTAAGTTTAAAAGCAGACTATGGCTGTTGGCACTGTTTGTTAAACATTGCTACTTGGAGCAGACAGATAACACAGGCAGCGGCTTGAGTTTTTCTTAGCCATCCTGAACAGCATCAAGCAGGACAAATAGCGGGAAAGCAATTCTTGTTTATCCAAAAGAAGGAAGCGGCTGCACATCCTGTGTTTTCAACTGGCACGTCTGTTCTGCCTTAGCTTTGCAATGCTTTATGCTTTTTGCCTGGAAGTTCAAAGTGATGATGCTAAAATCATCTTCCTTGAAGGCCTTTCTAACTCTGAAACCAACTTTCACCACTGCACAGCAGCTTTTCTTGTCAGGGCTCTCCTTCCCCACAGCTGTCCATTAAACCACCCGTGTCTTATGTTCCATTTATATTACATATTTCTACTTTCTTATGCATAGAGCCTGCATAGAGGAATTATAACTATACAATAATACCTTCCAGTTACCAAAGTTACCAAGCACCTATTATCTACCAGACACTGTGGTAGGCACTTTATGTATTATATTTTATCTCAATCTTAATGCAAACTCTACAAGGTAGAGCTCCTTACTCTCATATGTGGAGGAAGGACCTAGATGAGAGTGACGAAGTGGTAAGGAGCAGCGCTGAGATTCAAAGGCAGTTTTGGCTAGCTTCAAAGCCGAGGTTTTCTCTTCAGCGCAGAGCATGCCAGGAATAATGCTAATTGTATGAGCGATGGAAAGAAGGCTTTAAGTGAAAATGTTCATTTTAAAGTTACATATTTTAATAGTCAGCATCACACTCCCTTTTCCTGGGTCTTTAAAAAGTGGATTGGTGGCCTAAGGTGATGAAATTCAAACCTAATACTAATGCAGCACTCCCATATCCTATCCCTTAACAGTCTAAGGAGAATGGCTGCATATAACGGGCCCATCTGTTCTACTGTTTCATCCACCTGGTCAGCTCTCAAAGGAAAACAAAATCCATATGATCATTGAGGTCTAGAAATTAACTTTTATTTTAAATCTGTCAAGAACTCCTGGCAGTTATTAATTTTATTAAAATGATTACATATGGCAAAACAAAGAATAGAGGTAATTCTATTTCTCTACAACATAAATTATGAGTTAGATTCTCAGCTGCCGGCTCAGCATTGTTCAAAATTCTTTTAAAGGATCGGAGGGGGGGGGATTTTAATATCCAGAAAATGTTAAAGCAGCAAAAGAAAAAATAAGTTAAAAAGTCATTGCAATTGGAGATATTGCCAAGAATGTGCTTATTATAAAGTCTTCTTGACATGTTAATTATAAAATCTTCCAACCTTTGGTATTAAAAAAATCATGTGAATAGTTGTCCTATATTGCCTTGTCATTTATAATTTATAACATAGAAGAAATTTGCTGATTTTTTAAAAAAGATGGCAAACATGAATCATGACTCATTCAAATAAAATACAACCAGCATTCATTCATCTAACTGAAATATGTCAAAACAAAAACAGTTTTATTAACATATTTAATACCAGAATAACTTATAATAGTATGAAAAAGAATGAAGTATTTGTCTTTAGTTTTCATTGACATGCTCACATTTTGGCAAAATTGTTTTGTAAAGATTCCAAAGTTTTTATCAGAGATCTCTAACTATTTAAGGATGCAAACCAAAAGAACGTATACTTCATCTGATCATACAGTCATAACTTATATATTTTGCTTTGCACTTACTGTTACTGCAATTTAGAAAACAAAGTAAAAATATATATATACACAAAATATTTTTATATCAAATTATCTTCATTACGCTAAATAAACCCAATCCCCAAATGCTATGTTACATGAAAAAGTGTCCTACAATTTATATCAAGACTGATACTGTCCATCAACTAGAGCAGCCTTTGGTTTTAAAAGCATTTTGCAAAATAAAGAAAAATGTCACCACATGGCTGCACTATTGACCCTCATTCACACTGACAAAAACGCCTTCCAGTTAAAAAAAAAATTGATTACATACGCAGAAAAAAAATCCCATCATAAAAGAGTCAAACCCTTTTTCTTTCTCTCTAACACATACCCTCTGTTATATTTGGCGTTTCCACTGTTTATTCAAGTTTCAAGTCTTCCCAAGCTGATGAGAATATTATTGTTTGATTGAGAAAGATAGTCTTCTTTCTTGATATTGATTATTCTCACTCAATGGTAGTATAATTTAGAAACAAAATGTTTTCTTTTAATGCATGATTTCACTTCATTTTTACTTTAATGTCCTACTTGGCAAAATTCAAACTGTTCAATGTTTTTTTTCCATATGTTTTAAATTTAAAAATCAATTTTATGTATGTATATGTATAGCCGCACAGAGATACGTTTCTTTCATTGTCTTGTTCTCATTGCAATATAAATTATCCATCAGCAATTGTAATTTGAAATGAACCAAAAGATTTTTAGTCATTCCATATGAACACAGTTTCCAACACAAAAGAACAGTGAACTCTAATGCAAACAGGATTATATTTTTAAACTACAGTCTTAGTTTTACACAGGAAAAATTTTGAGTTATTTATATAATAAAGTTTTTTTGTTAACTTCAGCAAAACTTGAGACAAAAAAATCCAGATTAATTCTAAAGGGCATTGCGGTGCTTTCCAACAGTGCTTGAATAGAAGTTTTCCTGATCACAATGTATTCATTGAAATTTTAAATTAGCTTGAAGGAATCACTTCTTAAATGTACAACATTATGTGGATCGCTGCACCTTGAATTTTGGAAGTTTGTAACATATCAGATATGCAGGCAAGATACATGCATAAAATTCTCACTGTCACCCTGAAAAGCACATTGAGCAATTTTCAATACTGTGACTTTTTTTTTTTTTTTAAAGGAAGATTTCATTTGAGCTGAACAGATATCCAAGTTTTAACATGGGAATTATTGGATATATTTCAAGGGCTTTCAGCGATTATGGTTTCAGTTCTGGAATGGTTATGTCCGTCTGGAGTGATGCACACAGGCTAATAAGCTATGCATTGGCATTTTGAGGCATAGCTGTTCAACTATGCCCACGTTAGAGCTTATTTTCGGGAAGCAAGGCACTTACTGTAATGGTAATGCAGACGTTTTATGCATAGTTTGAGTAACATAAAATAAGTTAATATTTTTGATTATTATGAGTTTTTTTATAATTTATGTGTCTTTTATAGAAGCAACTAAATGATATATTTGGGATAATTAAAAACAAGAAGAGGTTTGGGAGAGAGTCATTTTCATCCCTGCTTCAGCTCTTAGGATGAGGATTTATGAAAACACTGAAAAGAACATCCATTGGATCTGAAAAGCAACAAGCTCTTAAAACGGCTGCACCAGTGGCACTTTGACAGTCTTTATTTCTGCTATATGGGACGACTTCTGGATGATGCAGCTGGTAGTTCCCTGCAGTTTGTCCTTTCCCTGTGCAAGATTTGTTAAGGCCATGGCTGCGTTGATCTCCTTCCAATACGTGTCGTCTTTGCTTGGTCCCTTTCTGTTAGCTGCGCTAGAGTTAAGCAAAACAGAAAGTAAACGATCAGACTCACTGTAGTTTGCACAGAAAATGCCATCGCTGAAAAGCAGGAACGGTCAGTGCTCACCTGTCACCCTTATTGGATCCGTTTTCCAGAGTGTCTGTAAAGAAAAGCAAAAATTCAATTATTTTTCTTTTTTTCCTCTCCTTTCTCATCTCAGGAGTTTTATCACTAATGACCAGAAGTAAAAGTCCATCAGGAACTATGGTTGAAAATTAGTTAGCTTTTAATAAAGGTAAAGCAGTTTATGTTAAGATGCAAAAAAACTTGTGCAAAGAAGCAGAAATAAGATGTCAGTGGGTAGTAAAGAATAAAAGGTAGCTCTCATAGACATACAGAAATTTGAAGTTATTTACTCTGAGAAATTGGGCCTTTTGGATCGGGGACAAGCAGCATGAGGAAAAGAGTGCTGACCGTACCTGGGGCCAGGTTCTGGCCTTGCCCTTCTACTCACCTGCAGTGTTACTTGGGGGCAGATTATGACCTCCCACAACGTCAGTTCTCTATAAAATCAGGGAGTTTTGGCTGGGCACAGTGGCTCATGTCTATAATCCCAGCACTTTGGGAGGCCACGGCGGGGGAATTGCTTGAGCCCTGAGTCCGAGACCAGCCTGGGCAACATAGCAACCTCGTCTCTACTAAAAAAAAAAAAAAAATACCTGGGTACGGTGGGCATTCACTTGTATTCCCAGTTACTTGGGAGGCTGAGGCGGGAGGATCGCTTGAGCCCAGGGGGGTGAAGCTGCAGTGAGCTGTGTTTGTGCCACTGCACTCCAGTCTGGGCAACAAAGCAAGACCTTGTCTCTAAGAAAATAAAAATAAAGGGGGGTTCTAGAAAATCTTGGGGGTGCCTCTGGTTCAATGATTCTGTGATTTTATGGTTATCAAACTTTCATTTCAGACAAAGGATGGGCAAATAGCTCCCTCTGCTCTTTAGCAAATAAGTAACAGACCCAGTGGTGATAGCAGTAGAGGATTTCCTGTGATATTTATTAGAATAAGCAGGCACCAGTCCTCAGTTTCCAAATGAACACCTCCTCCTGCTGCAGCAGGAAATGAAAGTCAGGATGCTAACCTTTGTTTCTGCACTCACATCTTTGGTTTAGATTTGCTGCTCACTCAGAACATGAATGCCTCCCAACACCACAGAAATATAAAGAGCCCACAAAAATGGGTTCTTGAGATCCTTAGGCTAAAATAATCCGGTATGAGTAACACAAAAATTTACTTACTGAAGGGCAAGAATGTAAGGGCTGGTAGAGAGGCTACTGGTGTGGCATCTGAGCAAAGGAGTGGGGTTGAGACCCCAAAGCCAGATCATGGGTAAGCCACTCATCATCATCACCATCCATAACAATAATCAACATTACTGGGGAGCTACTGCACGTGGCACTGTGCAGCACACAGAAACGTGGAAAATGCAAGGCCCTCTGCTAGTTCTACGGCCTTTGCGAAACTGCCTTTTCCTGCCCTTCGTCCTCTCCCTTCCTTTTACCCGCCCCCCAAAAACCCAGGATTTCTCACAATTTCTTTTTCTCTGCACTGCTCAAGCTATTTAGGAAATGCAACCCAATTTCCAACTCTGAGCTCTAAGAGAGTCACAGAACTAGGAGAGGCTTAAGAAGAAGAACATCAGCATGATTGTCCTATAGTCTAACCAGGGCAAAACTTCCCAGGGAAGAGATGGTCATAAGGAAATAAATTACATGACCATGAGGCAGCCAAGCGTCGATGCCCTCTCTGAAGGAAAAGAATGCGGAAAGCCTGCTGACGTATCCTGAGTTAAGCCTTAAGGTTTAGACAGTGAGACAGTCATGGGTCACCCTGATCTCTTTTCACAATCCTTCACCTAAGGAATTTAAAAAAACAAGGTGAACAAACAAAACGAAAGCATTTAGTGAACAAATGGCAAGAGTGTTGTGAAGAACACGTGAGATAATGTGTGTCTGGCCCAGAATGGAACAGCAAATGCTGGTTCCTTTGGTCTCCTTTCATTGACTACTCAGGCAGCATTTTATAAGGTTTTAGGGATCCTTTGGGGGAAATCACTGGATCTGTGAGCAGTTAGATTGTTACCTTCTGCAGCTCTGCCAGCTTCTGGCTCTTACAGGGTCAGCCTGCATGCTTAGCTCTACCTCTGCTACTTTCCATAAGTTTGGAATTATAAAGTAACTCATGTAAATGCAGGAAAAGAATGATCATTTGTAATTTACAGAACTCTGATACCACTGACCTACAGATCGTTTACTACGTGTCACACACAATTCTGAGCACTTTGTTTCCTAATTTATTTACTATTACTGACTCTGTATGTGGATAGCATGTCTCCATGGTATCCGCGAAGTCATTTTTTATTAGTCCTATCTGTAAATCTTCATGCAGTGAGGACAGAGACAAGGCGCTATTGGAACATGGAACAGAGAACAAGTCAAGACTTTTGTTTGGGAGAAGGAAAGCCAGCAAATTGGACATTTTACAGAGGCAAAAAAAAAAAAAAAATGAGCAAGGCCTTTGCTCCATTTTGCCCACAAATTGCAACAATTCTGTTGGAGATATTTATCCAATGGAAAGACTTGGCAAGAGCAGAATAAGTTCCATGAGGCTTAAATAATGTTAGGGAAATAACAAAACGTAATTTAGAGAAGACCATGTAACTGACACTCTGGCTCCCAGACGAAGCCAGCTCACATAGGTGAAGGAGACCAGAACCCAATTCCCTACCTGAACCATCAACCTCAGAGTGGTTACTGCACAGGCAAGAAGAAAATCTGTGGCTATCAAATATGTTATGGGTTACAGAACCTGCCAATGCATCAATGCCATCAAAGCATGGAGCCTGCATGTGGAAGGACAAGATGTAATTCATGGCTCAGGTCCACAGAGAGCTTCTGTTTAAGATGAGGCGTGAACTCGTATGTCTTGCAGCCCCATGAGTGCCTGGCTGTGGCCAGCCCTCCCTGGGGCTGACTCCTTGAACTTGTTCCACTGAGAAACACGTTTACTGTAGCCAACTGCCAAATTATAAAATTCTGCTTACACTTTGGGTGTATGTGTTTGACACTTTGGTGCCTATGAAAATACCTTTGAAGTGCAAAAACATAGACTCAAATCCCCGTTCAGGTATTCTTAATTAGTTTTTACAAATCTCAACAAAGTACTACACAGGAGTCAATAGACTGAATTCTGTATTTTAGTTTTCAGGCAGATGGGCACATTCAATGTCACTAGGTATAGATTGGGCTCCTTTCCAATGACAGAAGAAAATCGTCTTAAAAAGTAATGGAGGACAGAGGCATGTTGCTTTTCTATCAATGGTCAGTGTCAAAACTGTATACAACAAAGCTCAATCTCTAAGATTGAAATCAACAAGGAAAAGCTGCTTACCACCACTTGGGAGAGGGGACGGTCTCTGTGTCCAAAGTATTTTATTTATTTTTTTGAGACGGAGTTTTGCTCTTGTTGCCCAGGCTGGAGTGCGATGGTGCAATCTTGGCTCACCGCAACCTCCCCCTCCTGGGTTCAAGCAATTCTCCTGCCTCAGCCTTCTGAGTAGCTGGGATTACAGGCATGCGCCACCACATCCAGCTAATTTTGTATTTTTAGCAGAGATGGGGTTTCTCCATGTTGATCAGGCTGGTTCAAGCTCCCTACCTCAGGTGATCCGCCTGCCTCAGCCTCCCAAAGTGCTGGGATTATAGGCTTGAGGCACCATGTGCAGCGCAAAGTGCTTTTAGTTCAAAAAATAATGTTAGATGGGCACGCTTTTCCTGAGGCTGTTACTGGTGGGCTGTCCAGTGTCACTTGGATATTTTGCGTCCAAGAGCCACCTCCTGTGGAGTAGTGTGTTTGGCAGAAGAGCCAAACTGGCAAAAGGAAGATAGCAAACAGAGCCCTTTGACATTTGTGCTTTTGTAGGAAAGCAAGGACTCCAAAGATCTGGGAGTCTGGGGAGATTCTATTTTTTTTTTTTTCTATTTGTTGTGCTAAGATAAAATCTGAGAAATGTTGCAGCTTTCAGAGAACTGATATCATTTGAGGGAAACTCAGAAAATTTACGATCTTCTCATTATACTAACTGGTTGTATCAAGTGTTTTTATTTTTTTATTTTTTTTTATTTTTATGCTCTTTCCCTTTGAAGTAAAAAACTTCTCGGCTCTTCCCTGGCTCAAATGTGCTGTGTGTTGTGTCTTTTCAGCTCATGGTCAGTATTTGAGGGGCAGTGGGTCTGTGTACCCATCACTGTTGGTCATGGGGCTCCTGACACATCTGTCCACTGCTGACAGGTGGTCTCACTGGCTCCAGTCTAGAAGTGGCACCCAGTAGCTCCAGAAACAATCAGACAGGAGAAGGAAGGACTGTGCATGTTGCTGAAAGAGGGAAATTGCAAGTTGGAGCTAGCTCCTGGTATGTAGACTCTAGCGAGCAGTTCATTAGCATGCACAGACTCAGGGTCTGACTGCCCCACATTTGGCTCGGCTGTATCTCTTACTCTGCAAGTAGCTTGGCTCAGCCTCTCCAAAGTCTGAGCTAAAATGCCTTTTTAGATTCCAAGGTTCCAAAAATCAGCTATGCTGTCAATTACCATAAAAGCAACTGGTTGGCAGGGATGGCTTATTGAACCAGCCAAAAGAGCGTGTTTTAAGACCAAAAAAGAAAAGAAAAGAAAAAAAAGAGGTGTGTAGTTAGGAAAATCTTGGATGCTACAAAACCCAAACCATGTTGGAACTTAAAGTGGGGCTATCCTCAGTTTAGACATGTGTTTTCTTCTACAGTTAAGTAGAGAAAAAATTATACAGAAAACTCAGTTTCACTGCAACTTGAGATATCTAAACAAAAAGCTCTGTGGCCAACTGTGAAAAATGCAACTCAGAAGCACATTAATTCTGATATATATGCCTGATATATTTGCAGCCATAAAAAGAGACAAACATATGGCCAAATCTTTTTCTCTGAGTTTTTTAAAAAATTAATAAATAAGCCCTAAAGGGAAGAATGTCTTTGTTTCACATATACCACTGAAACGTAAATAAAATGAGTTGAGATTGAGAATTTGTGGTTTGAAATTAAATAATCTAAAAATTATATGTTTCCCTCAATTAAAATGGAAGGAGTAGAAGAAAAAAAAAAACTTTTGAGATCATGGAAAGGGAAGTAAATGAGTTAGTGAGAAATCATTACTGAAATAGCTTGGCCAAGGATTGAGTGGGAGGAGGAAGCCATTTATGTTTTAAAACAATAAAAGAAGGTACAGTTGTGCGCCATCTAACAATATTTTGGTCAATAATAGACCATACATACGACAGCGGCCCATAAGATTACAATGGAGCTGAGGCCGGGCGCGGTGGCTCAAGCCTGTAATCCCAGCACTTTGGGAGGCCGAGGCGGGTGGATCACGAGGTCAAGAGATCGAGACCATCCTGGTCAAAATGGTGAAACCCCGTCTCTACTAAAAATACAAAAAATTAGCTGGGCATGGTGGTGCGTGCCTGTAATCCCAGCTACTCAGGAGGCTGAGGCAGGAGAATTGCCTGAACCCAGGAGGCGGAGGTTGCGGTGAGCCGAGATCGCGCCATTGCACTCCAGCCTGGGTAGCATGAGTGAAACTCCGTTTCAAAAAAAAAAAAAAAAAAGATTATAATGGAGCTGAAAAATTCCTATCACCTAGTGACGTTGTAATGTGGTCATGTCACTCACTGCTCACATGTTTGTGGTCATGCTGGTGTAAAGATACCTACTGAGGCCAGGCACAGTGGCTCATGCGTGTAATCCCAGCACTTTGCGAGGCCAAGGTTGGGAGATCACTTAAGGTTAGGAATTTGAGACCAGCCTGGCCAACATGGTGAAACCCTGTCTCTATTAAAAAATACAAAAAATTAGCTGGACGTGGTGGTGCACGCCTGTAATCCTAGCTACTCAGAAGGCTGAGGTGGGAGAATCGCTGGAACTGAGGAGCCGGAGGTTGCAGTGAGCCAAGATCATGCCATTGCACTCCAGCCTGGAGACAGAGCAGAACTCCATCGCAAAAACAACCACAACCACGACCACAACAACACCTGTTGAGCTGCTAAATGTATAAGTATAGCACATAAATTATGTACAGTACATAATACTTGATAATAATATATATGACTATGTTACTGAGTTTATGTATTTACTATATTTTTTATTGTTATTTGAGAGTGTGCTCCTTCAACTTATATTTAAAAAGTTAGCATAGCTGGGTGCGGTGGCTCACGCCTGTTATCCTAGCACTTTGGGAGGCCAAGGTGGACGAATCATTTGAGGCCAGGAGTTTGAAACCAACCTGGCCAACATGGTGAAACCCTGTCTTTACTAAAAATATAAAAAAATTAGTTGGGCATGGTAGCTGGTGCCTATAATCCCAGCTACTTGGGAGGCGGAGGCAGAAGAATACCTTGAACCCAGGAGCCAGAGGTTGCAGTGAGCTGAGATCGTGCTGTTGCACTCCAGCTTGGGCGACAGAGCAAGACTATGTTTCAAAATAAATAAATAAATAAATAAAAAGGTTAACTGTAAAACAGCCTTAGTCAGGTCCTTCAGGAGGAATCCCAGAAGGCATTGCTGTTATAGGAGATGACAGCTCCATGCGTGTTATTGCCCCTGCAGACCCTCCCGTGGGACAAGACACGGAGGTGGAAGGCAGTGACACTGATGCAGGCCTAGGCTAATGTGGGTGTTTGTATCTCAGTTTTTCACAGAAATGTTTAGAAAGTAAAAATAAAAAAATGAAAAAGTTTGATAGCAGGAAAAAGTTTACAGAATGGGATATAAAGAAAATATTTTCATACAGCTGTCCAAAGTGTTTGTGTTTTAAGCTAAGTGTTATTACAAAAGAGACAAAACATTGTTTTAAAAAGCTTATAAAGTAAAAAAGGAACAGTAAGCGAAGATTAATTTATTGTAGAAGAAAACAATTTTTAAATAAATTTAGCGTGGCCTAAGTGTGCAGTGTTTATAAAGCCTACAGTGACGCACAGTGATGTCCTAGGCCTTCACATTCACTCACCACTCACGCACTCACTCAAAGCAACCTCCTGTCTGACAAGCTCTGTTCATGGAAAGTGGCTTATACAGGTGCATAGTTTTTTGTTTTTAACTAGCGGTCCTCAACCTTTTTGGCACCAGGGCCTGGTTTTGTGGAAGACCATTTTCCCACGGACCAGGGAGGGGGGTTTCAGGATAAAACTGTTCCACCTCGGATCATCAGGCATTAGTTAGGTTCTCATAAGAAGCGTGCAACCTGGATCCTTCGCATGCGCAGTTCACAATAAGGTTCGTGCTCCTATGAGAATCTAATGCCACCGCTGATCTGATAAGAAGCGCAGCTCAGACGGTAACGCGAGCAGTGGGGAGCAGCAGTAAATAAAGATGAAGCTGCTCACCTCCTGCTGTGCAGCCTGGTTCCTAACAGGCCACGGACCACTACTGGTCCGTGGCCTGGGGGTGGGGGACCCCCTTTTGTTTGAGACAGAGTCTCACTCTGTCACCCAGGCAGGAGTGCAGTGGCGCAGTCTCGGCTCACTGCAACCTCCACCTCCCTGGCTCGAGCAATTCCCCTGCCTCAGCCTCCGGAGTAGCTGGGATTACAGGCACATGCCACCATGCCCAGCTAATTTTTTTTGTATTTTTAGCAGAGAGGGGGTTTCACCATGTCGTCTAGGCTGGTCTCGAACTCCTGAAGTCAGGCAGTCTGCCTGCCTCGGCCTCCCAAAGTGCTGGGATTACAGATGTGAGACACCCCGCCCAGCCAGGATCCCTGCTTTATACCATATTTTACTGTGTCTTTTCTATGTGAAGGTATGTTTCAATATATATTTTAATGCTTACCATTGGTTCTAATTGCCTACAGCAGTCAGTACAGTAATCTACTGTACAGGTTTGTAGCCTCAGTGTGCAGAAGGCTATGCCGTCTAGGTTTGTGTAGGTACACTCTATGATGTTCGCACATGATGAAACTGCCTGATGCTGCATTTGCATTTCCTAGAGCACATCCCTGTTGTTAAGCAACACATGACTATATTCACCTCGCCCAGGAGGCCTGGCCTAGTGCCCTTGTAGAGCAATTAAAAATCTGGGCCCTGTGATAATGATCCAAAGCAAGTCAGCGCTCCAGATGCTTGAAAACTGTGCTTCTGCACACTTGGTAAGTTTGAGGGCCATTACTTTGATAGCAGATGTGCAGAGCCTGGTTCTACTGTGTTACTGATCTCAGAGGTACAGAGAGCCTCTGAGGATACCAGATCAGTTTCTGGAGTTATTCACATACTTGGAACAACTGAGGATAAGAACAAGACCCTGGAGAGCGGGGCAGGTATAAAACCTCACTGAAGATTCTGAAATACCAATTGCTGCGAAGTTGCGTGCCTTACCAAATGACCCCCAGGGCTCCCTGCTCACATTGCTACGGTCTCCATCTCTACTTCTCCATACCTGGAGACTGAAGCTGGGCTTCCACACACCCCTACAGGTTGGTCCTACTGTGAATACACATTTCTTTCTTTTTAAAAATAGCATTTGTTGGCTGGATACAGCAGCTTATGCCTGTAATCCTAGTACTTTGGGAGACTGAGGCAGGAGGATTGCTTGAGTCCAGGAGTTTGAGACCAGCCTGGGTAACATAGTGAGACTTCGTGTCTATCAAAATTTTTAAAAATTAGCCAGACATGGTGGTGTGTTCCTTAGTCCCAGCTACTTGGAAGGCCGAGGTGGGAGGAGGATCACTTGAGCCTAGGACGTTGAGGTTGCAGTGAGCTGAGATCATGCCACTGCACTTGGGCCTGCGTGACAGAGTGAGACCCTGTCTCAAAAAATATATATATAATATATAGCATTTGTTGGTTTTCTTTAATAAGAAAGTAATACAGCTTCTCTACAGAAAATCTAAGAAGAAGTATGAAATAGAAAATAAGGGGCAAGCAGGGATAACTAATATTAACATTCAGATATATGGCCTTCCAAACAAGTATTATACACATTTTTAAAAAATGGTGTCATTCTGGACGTGTGTTATAACCTGCTTTTTCTACTGAACTCCCATGTTCGCCTTACCTTTTGTTAATAAATAAGACAATAATTTATCCCTTGGCCTTTCCCAGTGTGGCAGTGGGTTTTGCCTGTGAAACAGAAAGAGCCTGAAAGAATTCAAAATCCAGCTCCCTCCAACTGAAACTTGAATATTAAGCAGTGCCAATGCTGCAAGAAGGAGCTATCTTTAAAATCACCAGGGACTGGTTTCATGGAAGACAATTTTTCCACAGACTGGGGAGTGGGGGTTTTGAGATGAAATTGTTCCACCTCAGATCATCAGGCATTAGTTAGACTCTCAAAAGGAGCACTCAACCTAGATCCCTCGCATGCACAGTTCACAATAGGGTTGACGCTCCTATGAGCATCTAATGCCACTGCTAATATTCACTAACATTTATTAAATGCTCATTCTTATGCCAGGCACCATGCCAGAAACTCTACAGATGTTATTTGGTTAAATGCCTGCAATGACCCTGTGTGACAGCACCACCACCTTTATTTACAAATAACATTGTAGCTTAGAGGGGCCAGGAACTTGCCCCTTTGCAAGCTGTGAGACTCAGCTCCAGGCCCCCTGGCCCTGAAGGCCATGTTTTTAACCCCTGCATGGCACTATCCAAGTAACCTCTGCCAATAAAGCCACCTGAAAAGAACATGGCAAGGCTTAATGCATCGTATACAGAGAAAGTCTATGGCAACAGAACCTATTAAAAATGGATTAAACTTTTTTTCTGTACTTTTTGCTAGAATTTTAGACCACCAAGAGACCAAAACAAGATTTTTTTTCGCCTTATGATTTAACATGTAATATCAAGGAATCTGCCCAAATTGCAGAATAGGAAATTCAAGTAAGCTGTCTTGAGATCTTCTTTATACTTTCAGTAGTGATTTCTTTTCTTTCTTTCCTCCTTTCTTTTTCTTTCTTCCCATCTCTCTCTTTCTCTCT
>NW_016107407.1:8398279-8434012 GCF_001604975.1 Cebus imitator | reverse complement strand
AAAAAAAAAAAAAAAAAGGAAGAAAAGAAAAACCACCCAACAACGCATAACACTTATTTGTTGATGTCCAAACTGCTTCTACCAGTCCCGCTGACCAAAAGTCAGATTTACTTTAAAACTTTGGCATGACAGGAAGAGCCTGTGACTAAAGCCTGGTGAAGATCAAGGCTACTGAAGATAAAAGAGTTATTAGAAGCCTGGATTTTGTAGGTTGAGAGACAGGAGTGCTTCGGAAGCTTTCTAAATGGTGAGAAATTAATAATAAATAATAAATGAATAAAATGAAACCCACCCCATCTTCATGGATGGACCTAATATTTTTTTCTTCTTGCAGAAGACTAGCTAAATTATTTATCCTGGGGACATAAAGAATGAGAGGCTTCCAAAATTATTTCAGAATTTGAAGAACTAAAGAAAGAAAAAATTATTTTCTTTTTTCTGAAGCAGTCTTGCTCTGTCACCCAGGCTGGATGCAGTGCAGTGGTGCGGTCTCGGCTCATTTCAACCTCCGCCTCCCGGGTTCAAGTGGTTTTCCTGCCTTAGCCTCCCAAGTAGCTGGGATTACAGATGTGTGCCACCACACCCGGCTAATTTTTGTGTTTTTATTAGAGATGAGGTTTCACCATGTTGATCAGGCTGGTCTCAAACTCCCGACCTCAGGTGATCTGCCCACCTCGGTCTCCCAAAGTGTTGGGGTTATAGGCATGAGCCACCACGTCCAGCCAACTGTTTTCCAAAAATAAAGCCAGTGTTTCCTCCAGACATGACTTCCATATTCTGGCCAGAGATTCTTTTCCTTTCTGCTACTCCTCATGTGGGCTGGCCCCTCATGATGGCTGATACCCAGATGTCCTAGATCTGCAGGGTCCTCGCCTTCAACTGCCTTTCTGTCAATAAATAGTCCCCCCAAGTAACTCCTGTCAGGAAACAAAAATTAAAAACCACACCTCTGTATTTTGAACCAATAGTAAAGAGCTCCCTGGTTAAGATGGGGCTATGTTCAAATCTCAAAGCTCTCAGGCTAGGTTATAATTCCATTCATAATAACAATAGGACATCTTTCTTGCTGCAGGCGTACCAATGCCTTGGATAGACCTGTGAAAGTGCTGCTTGGCTCCTTATGGCAGGGAGCTGTAGCCCGGGCTCGTGGCTCTTCAGTCATTTCCTGCTGTTTCTTTTTTTCTGGTAAAATGCACAGCTCTTCTGGCCTCATCAGTCTGGCCCAGTGGAGGTACAGGAAGTGGGACTTGTAACTTAAAAGTAGCTTTTCAGAATAAACAGAACACCACCCAGTGATCACGTTTCAATTCACTTTCAATCTTTTTCACTAAGCACATTAAATATTCTTGATGCTAAGTCATTCAGCAGAGTCCCATCTTCCAAGATTGCTCCTCTGTGATCTCAAAGGCCCCATCTTCCTCAAGGTTAAAACACTTAGCCTGAAATTTCACTTTGAAGATATGAATGTAGTCTATGTGGAGGCCAGTATGGGTGGAGGATCAGAAAGGGGGTCTGGAAATGTTAAGTGTTCTTGTTTCTATTCTTGGCTCTTTGTATTCACCACGAGGGTGGTCTGGAGGGAGCCTTAGAGGCCGTGTGGTGTAATGGTCAGAGCCCAGACTCTAGAACTAGACAGCGTGAACTGCACCCCAGCTCTCCCACATAGCATTTGTGTGCCAAGCTGGCCAGCTGCTTGACTTCCCTGCATTTCATCTTTATCACCTATTAAATGAGGATAATAGTACCGGAGTCCTAGGGTCGTTATGTGGACCACACGAGTTCATCTCCTCTCTCACTTTAAGTTAATCTCCCCTCTCACTTTAATTTTCTACATCTAGAGAATGGAATTATATGGGGTCACCAGAAAAATTAGTGTTATTCAATGATTTAATATGAAAACCATTATGTAAGAACAAAATATTTTAACTCTGGGCAAAAGCCCATCATCTCAGATTAATGGATTAAGTGTGCAGAATCTATCATCTTCAAAGACAAAAATGGCTTTTGTGATGGTCCTTTGTGCCAAAACACCACAACATGCCAAGACAAAGAAACCTGGAGCCACATTAAAGATAACTACTAGCTTTAAGTGTCTAATGGATTTTGTTACTTCATTTTCTCAAGGGGAATATTGGAGATGTTACCCAAAATATTTCATCCATGAAAGCTACATTTCCAGCCAAAGTCTCAGAAAATGACTTCCTAACTATGCATGAATAACTTCTGTGTGTGCCTGTATGTTGCAAGAAGCATTAATTCTTTATAAAAGCACTCCTTTTTACATGCATGTTGGGCTACTAGATCTGAAACCTGGATGTATTTACAGTGCTTCCTAGCTAAACCTTAATTTTGTGTCTACGTCTTAATATTGATATTCAGCCTTTCAGTTCTATAGCACAAGGGCTAGTTCTCCCAAAATTTACTCTTTTTTTTTTTTTTTTTGAGACAGGGTCTTTTCTGTCACCCAGGCTGAGTGCAGTGGTGCAATCTTGGCTCACTGCAACCTCCACCTCCCAGGTTCAAGTGATTCTCCTGCCTCAGCCTCCCAAGTAGCTGGGACTACAGGCGTGCACCACCATGCCCAGCTAATTTTTGTATTTTTAGTAGAAATGGGGTTTCACCATATTGGCCAGGATGGTCCCGATCTCTTGACCTCGTGATCCTCCTGCCTCAGCCTCCCAAAGTGCTGGGATTACAGGCGTGAGCCACCACGCCCGGCCCAAGATTCCCTTTGTAGTTGCCCCACTGCAGTTTTAGAAGGGTTGACTTGTTTAATAAATATACAGCTGAATAGCGTTAGGCTACAAAGGACTAATATGACTTCAGCAAAAAATGTCTTTTTAAATGGAAAAAATGTGCATTCATAATGATCTAGAAGTTGGCTGGAAAGTCTGGCTCCTCTATCTATTTTCAAACTCCTCAGTATCTCTGAAAAACCATCACAAAGTATTTTTCCTTTGATACATGAACTGTAGTGTATCTTTGAATTGGCTCACATTATTACCACGCTTTCAACATTCCTCAAATTACCATCTCCATAAATGACACTTCAGACTAGGAGATCTCCGTGTTAAACCTGTCTGACTGCCTTAGCACCTGAAATGGTACAGTGGGAGAGGTGAGGCTCACAAACTTGTTAGCTCTTTCAGAAGAGCAGCAAATGGCAGTTTCTTGACTCACAGTTCATCTGCTGTATTTACTAGTAGAAAAAAACCCCCACATTTTCGACATAAGATGAATACTATTGCCTGTCTTTCTTTTACATTTCAAATATGCTTCAAAGTTCTTAATAAACTTAAACCTTAAAACTGTACTTGGCATATCAGTGTTCTGGGTTCACACATTTCTATGTTTAAAGGTTATGCAATTCTCCCTTTTAATTTAGGAACAGTATTTAAAGCCTAAACTGGGGTGAAGGTATACTTTGAAATGAAAATTGGGAAGATTTCTGTTGATGGTATTGAAGGGCAGAAGTTAAAAAGAACTATGCATAAAGGCGAGTAAAACTCGTTGCCTGTGAGCAGGTGACTGAAGCTAGAGGTCACAGAGCACCCCTAGTCTAGTGGTCCTCCTGTGACCCCTTTCGACCAAAAGAACAACTCCTAACTAAATAACTCCTCTCCACTTTAAATCTTGTGGAGAGATCTATTCTAAATTTTGCCAAGGGATGTACATTTCAAACTAAGAAGAAATGTAGCCTCCAAAAAAGGAAGAGACTGGTCATCTCTGCTTTTAAATGAGAACAGCCCTGCTCCTAGAGAAAGAGTCCTGCTGAGGAGAACCGGTTCTGGCTGAAGGAAGCCACATGTGGGCAACTAGGGACAGCGCTTGCTAACTGGAAGCATTTGATTGTGTTCCTTTCCTATTAATCTATTACATACGCACTTATTAAATCCCAATGGCATACAGATCCTTTTTCCACTATTACCACCTAAACTTAGAATACAAGAGATTGCTAGAAAAAAAATAAGGGATAAATTGCTTAGACCTAACAAGTCGGCCAGGGGTGGTGCCTCATGCCTGTAATCCCAGCACTTTGGGTGGCCAAGGTGAGTGGATCACGAGGTCAGGAGTTTGAGACCAGCCTGGCCAACATGGTGAAACCTGTCTCTACTAAAAATACAAAAATTAGCTGGGTGTGGTTGTGAGTGCCTGTAGTCCCAGCTACTCGGGAGGCTGAGGTAGCAGTAATTGCTTGAACCCAGGAGATGGAGGTTGCGGTGAGCCGAGATCACGTCCCTGCACTCCAGCTTGGGTGACAGAGCGAGACTCCATCTCAAACAAACAAACAAAAACAAATAAAACCCTAATAAGTTGATCTTTTTGGAGGAAAACAAAAACATTTCATAGATCCCAAAACACCTGATTATACAGCATTTGTCTGAGGCACTGGATTTGTCCTAGGGCCATGGGATCACAGTGGACTCACTAAGTACGTGACCTTGGACAAGTTATTAACACACACTGTATCTAGGTTTCTTCACCTATAAAATGGGGATCATTGTAACACCTACTTCGTATGGGTGCTGTGAGAATAAAGTGAGGTATTAAATGGAAAGCTCTTGAAACAGTGCACGGCACTTAGAAAGGGCTGTAGCACTGTGCCTCCTGACTTGAAGAAGCCAGGTTGTAAATCATCCTTTGTTAGCCAAGGGGCCACTCCAAGCTCCACAAAGGTATAAGCCCCCTACTTCGTCTCTCCTGTCATACCTTAGGCCTTGATGTGTTTGCCTGTGTCCCCAAATCTCACCTTGAATTGTAATCCCCATAATCCCCACATGTCGAAGGAGGGACCCAGTGGGAGGTGATCAGGTCATGGGGTGATTTCCCCATGCTGTTTTAGTGATGGTGAGGGAACTCTCATGAGATCTGATGGTTTTATAAGGCAGTTTCCCCTGCTCTTGCTTCCTCTTCCATCTCCTGCCGCCTTGTGAAGAAGGTGCCTGCTTCTCCTTCTGCCACGGTTATAAATTTCCTGAGGCCTCCCCAGTTATGCAGAACTGTGAATCAATTAAACTTCCTTTGTTTATAAATGACTCCAGTCTTGGGTAGAATCTTTATAGCAGGGTGAGCATGGACTAATACATGCCTCTGACTCATTTTCTTAGGATGCTCTAGAGAAGAGAATAAAGTTCTCTGGGGAGCTCTTCAAAGGGGAAGGTTCCTGGATCCCATCTCTGAGATTGTGATCAGGTAGGTCATGACTATGGCACTGGAACAAGCTCCTCAGGTGTTCTGATGTTGATGGTGCAGGGGCTTCCCTATAAGAACTATGGTGTGGGCATTAAAAATGGAGTGTTTTAGTAAAGAATCATGCTGGAATTCCCGGGTTCACTCAAGTGTAACAGCACAAGGAACTATTACTTTATCATTATTATTGGATTTCTAATATTCCAACAAGGATCAACTAGCCATCTTAAGGCTGTATCTAATGAACCAAGATTTTTTTTCTGTAATAATTTCGACTACTATTTTAAATTCAGGAAGTACATACGCAGGTTTGTTACACAGGTATATTGTGTGATGCTGAGGTTTGGGGTATGAATGATCCCATCACTCAGGTTGTGAGCGCAGTACCCGACAGGCAGGCTTTTAATCTTTGCCCACCCTCTCTCCACCCTTTGGGAGTCTCCAGTGCTTATTGTTTACTTTCTTTGTGGCTATGTGTACTCAATGCTTAGCTCTCACTTATAAATGAGAACATGTGTTATTTGATTTTTTTGTTCCTGTGTTAATTTACTCAGGATAATGGCCCCCAGCCACATCCATGTTGCTGCAAAGGATATAACTTAATTCTTTTTTATGACTGTGTAGTGTTCCATGGTACATATGTACCTCAGTTTCTTTATCCAATCCACTATTGATGGACATCTGGGTTGATTTAATGTCCTTGCTATTGTGAATAGTGTTGTGATAAATATACAAACGCATGTGTCTTTTTGGTAGAGTAATTCATTTTCCTTCGGCTATATACCCAGGAATGGGATTGCTGGGTTGAATTGTAATTCTGTTTTAATAAACCAAGTTCTTGTTTCTAATTTACTATGAATAGTAGATATAACATTTTTATAAGAAAATATTACCCAGAAATTGGTGACTCCACCTTCAAAAATACTTTTTTTTCTATCTTTGCTTAAATATGGATATAGTACCTCTAAAAATGCTTTGTGTCAGGGAAGGTGGTAAAACACCTCACTTTTGCCTGGTTCTTACAATTTTTACTAATACACACTTGAGAACAAAGGCATTTAATTTTCATTTTAATATATTACAAGGTACTTCAGAATATGCAAATCACCCTCCTTCTAACTGGAATAGCCATGGTAATGATATGCTAGCATGAGATCTGTGTTTTCTGTTTTGAAAATAAACATGTTGGCCCAGTGCAAAATTGCCGTGCTGGTAGGGCCTTTTATTTTTATAAGTCTTTGACTTTTTTCTTAATCTTTCCTTTGGGAAAATAAGGTGACAAATGGTATTCCACATGGGGTCATCAAAAACGAATTATTCAACCTAACATAGATTTTCTTTCTAGGGTAGGATAATAAGCTTTTATAAACTAAAGTGAATTTAGTTTCTGCTGCTTTTGGAATATTTTATTCAGGCCTGCCTCAAAAAGAACACATTGTTGTATTATATGTTGACATAGTGATGAGGTTTTATGAACAGAATATTTGGTTGTTTCTAACCTGTTATTTCTAGGGCAGCCCTGCAAGGTAGCGGGAGCTACATGGTCTCTAAAGAGGAACAGGGACTGAGGTAGAGATTCACCAGGCAAACAGCTTGACAACTGCTGGACCAAAACCACTGAGGCAGAACACAAAGGTTAGGATGCTGGATTGAATTGTGATGGATAGACAGGATCCTATCTAGGCCTGCTGATGGCTTTGCTTTTGAAGAGCTGCAGAATGTCATAGCATCAGCATCTGGAACCAAAGGGCTGAAGAAGACTAAAATGCTAACGGTGGCCAGCTCAAAGCCCCCTCTGTGCCTGAAAACAACTCTTGGCTGCATGTGTGCTGAGAGATGAGCTGGGCTCGTGCCTCCACCAGAGCCTGTGGAGTCATTCTGTGCTGAGACCACCCCTCCCAATGGCCAAAAATTAAACATAGCAGGTCTAAAACAATAAGGATCTATACTACAGAGTTAAGAAGTGTAATATGCAGGAGAGGTGTTTCTGTGAGCATCACCAGACATTCAAAATATAGTACTTAAGCATGAATCAAAGAAATTATAAAGAAAGAAAGGGAAAGAGAGAGAGAACAAATACCATTAGGATCTTAGATTTAAAAATGCCCCAAACAAGAATCGAGTGTCACCAGGAAATGGCAAAAACAAGTATACTACACAGAAAAGTTTTTGCAAGGCCATTTCATGAAAATTTAAGTACAAAAGAATGGCATGTTCACATGATTTAAATGTATTTAAATGCCAATTGGCCATACATATTGTGTTACAGAGGTCACATTTTGTTATAAGTAAATAAGACATCTATAAATAAAAAAGAAAACATATTTGTTTGAGTCACTAGAAGTTACTGATTTAGAGAAATGACCAATGAATCTAATACTTCTGAGGGATTAAAAGAAATTTCCTGCTTTTTCTTGTCTTTTCTACTCTTTGTTATATCTTTTGATGACCGATATGGTTTGGTTGTGTCCCCACCCAAATCTCATCTTGAATTGTATCTCCCACAATTCCCATGTGTCATGGGAGGGACCTAGTGGGAGGTAATTGAATCATGGGGGTGGGTCCTTCCCTTACTGTTCTCATGATAGTGAATAGGTCTCACCAGATCTGATGATTTTACAAAGGGTTTCCCCTTTGGCTTCATTCTCTCTTGCCTGTCGCCATGTAAAATGTGCCTTTTGCCTTTCTTCATGATTGTGAGGCCTTTCCAGCCACTTGGAACTGTGTGTCCATTAAACCTCTTTTTCTTGATAAATTACCCACTTTCGAGTATGTCTTTATGAGCAGCATGAAAATGGACTAATACAATGACTGTAGAGAGAAATGTAATATTTTAACAACCACTAACATACTGTTACCAATTTTAAAATAAACAAGAGAAACAGAGGAAAAGGAAACAAACATGATGTTTCCAGGACAAACCAAATCCACTTATCTATACTTTTTGTGTTTGGTTTTGGAATGTACTACACACACTCCAAAGTGCTTTAAAACTAAATCTCCCAATTCTAAATTCTCTCCAGGCGTCCAGAACTAGATGGTGAATGAGCAATAAGAAACAGATAGTAGTTATTGCTTTGAATCAAAGTTTCATACAAAAAAGTCTGGTACTCATACACAAGAGTAAACAGACTACATATTTTCATCATAGAAGCACAAACAAATTGCCCTCTTTTTTTTTTTTTTTTTTTTAACAACAGAGAGGAAAATCCTCCATTCCTTGCAAGAGTCCCAAGCTCCTGCAGGTTTGTGGTAGTTCTAGTTAACTTTTCCACCACTCAGAAGGTGGAAGCAAGGGGTGTTCTTACAGCCTACCCTTGGATTCAAGGATGGAATAATTTCTCACAAGAAACCAAGAACTGTGAGGATTTCTGAGCCTCAAAATGCGTCCCAGAACCATTGCTCCTGACATCCTCTATTATTTTCAATGTCTACCCAGTTAGACCCCTCCCAGCTAACGGCCAGCAGTAGTGTGGCACTGTCTGTACTGCATGTGGTTTGCACATGAGTCCCAACCCAAGGGAGCTAAAGGCGTCTACTGAACGCAGAAGGAGAAACACTCCTTCCTAGGCCACCCATAGTGGGAGCTGAATATGAGACATGACACAATATACATGAAGAAGCAAGCCACTGTCACAGGGCTTCTGGGCAATGCTAATTACGCAGCCCACAGCATAAGACAAGAACAGGAGAGAGGAAAGGAGAGATGGTCAGGAAAGTTTAACAGAAAACAAAAATTTTCATGTTTTCCATGCACTCATAGTTCTAATATCCAGCCAATTTTTGGCTTAACTTAGGACTTTATAAAAATCATCCTACAAGATAGATGGTTTGTTAGGCAACTTAATATGTAGACTCTTATTTGGACAGGAAGATGCACATAAAATAAAAAATACTTTCAACATGAAAGGAGCAAGGAGTCTGTTCTTGTGTTGACTTTTAGGAGCTCATACGAGAAGAATTAAGACAGGAAAGATGAGGAATGAGGAAGGCCCTAAAGGTAAAAATGCATTTAATTAATTACTCACATGAGTAATCATGGTAATAACAAAGAAGATAGAAAAAGCAGAAGTGGGCCAGAGTTGGAAAAAGATGATGATGATTATTTATTTATTTATTTATTTATTTATAATATATTTTATTGCACTTTAGGTTCTGGGGTACATGGGCAGAACATGCAGGATTGTCGCAAAGGTACATACATGGCAATGTGGCTTGCTGCCTCCATCCCTGTCACCTATATCTGGCATTTCTCCCCATGTTATCCCTCCCCAACTCACTACCCCCCAATGTCCCTCCTCTAGTCCCCCCCAAAAGACCCCAGTGTGTGATGCTCCTCTCCCTGTGTCCACATGTTCTCATTGTTCAACACCCACCTCTGAGTGAGAACATGCGGTGTTTGATTTTCTGTTTTTGCGTCAGTTTGCTGAGAATGATGATTATTTTTATACTGAAGAAGAAAAGAAGTAATGAGAGTTGTGTGGGACAAGGGTTGGAAGCATGTATCAAAAGGTTACTTTAGAACTGGGAGTTTATGATTAATTGAAGAAGTATTCAAATGGAAATTCCGTGCTAACTTTAGTAGTTATAAAGGCACAGAGGAGAAGAATAACTTATTAGCTATTTGAATTCCTAAAGTGGCTTTCTCACAGGATTCATGCCTTTTATTTTTTTGGTTTATCTTGAATTAAACATACCTGTTTACTGCTAACCAGTACAAACTTAACCACGTTCTATTCCTTGAACAGTAAGTTACACTGGAAAGATAATAGATTTGGGACCTCAGAGACTGGGATTTGAATCCCAGTCTTCTGCTGAGATTTTATTATTTTTGGGGCAAGTTACTTAATCTCTCTCAGTTTCATTTTTTTGCTTATCTGTAATATCGATATAAGAGTAGCAAACAATTAGGACTGTTGTGAAAATTAGAGATAGTTACTGTCAGACACCGGGTACCCAGTAACATTCAATAAGCAGTAGCAATAATTACTCCACAATTGCAAAAATTGTTTTTGTAGTGACAGCAAAATTTTAAGATTTATCTTGAAATGGAACAGAAAGCAAGTAATCCAACAATCCAAAATAGTTTTTGTATTTGAATTGTCTAACCTGGGTCAAGGGCAGTCATGTTATGTCTATGATTGATGCTCGAGTGTGGAAAACTCAAAGGAGCACAAGCTGCATATTACAAAGTTTCCAGTTTTAGAGACTCCTTGGAGAAGGTCACTTAAATTGGTTAGTAGCCATAATATGCAAAAAATTAGGATGGAATCTTCACTGAGAGTGAGAACATGAAACCAAGGCTAATTCCAGGATAATGTCACAGCTAGTCTTCTGCTTTTCTCTTTTAGAGTTGGTGCATGAACTAGCATCATGCATATATCACCCACTCAATCATATAGGTATGTGATAGTGTTTTAATGGCTTGGAGAAAAGTTTTCAATGTAAAGGTTCTTACTCAAGAAGAGCATGGCATTTGAATCTAGGGATACCCCAATTTCTAAGAGCGACTTCTCTAATCTGCTAGTAAGAATTTTCTGTGAGGATCTAACTGTTATACTCATCGTTTTCACAACTGTTATTCCTATCCTTTTCACTAAATAACCATGTATTACCTAAAAGACTTAAATTCTATCACTGCTTTATCCTTAACCAAGTATACTTGGTATTCTCAAATTCTCAGATTTACTGGTGCAAGAATGTATGTATGTTTTCAAATAATCCTGGTATTTTACAAATAGGCTGACAATCCCAAAAATTCTTCCCACTGCCTTGCTGAATAGGAATACTCCCCGATTTTCCTTGGAATTATTTTTGCCATCCTTGGATGCCTGGCACTTTGATAGGGAACATGCAATCACATTACAATGTATCTCAAGTTACTCAAATGAAAACAAAATTATCTTCTTGTGAGTGTTGTGTAGAAAACTATACTCTGCATGCAGAACGTTGCCTCTTTCTCCCCTTTTTTGATATAAGAAAGGACTAGGACTCCTTAATACAACCCATGATGATGACAATAGTATTTAGTGAGGATTTTGCAAGTCATAAACCTACAATTTATCTCATTTCTTTTCTTTTGTGTGCACTTATGCTATTTTCAAAACAATCCCCAATTTGTAAAGTGAAAATCGAGACTCAGAAAAGCCTGATGACAGGTCCATGGCCAAATTGTTAGTCAACAAAAGGGCTAGCACTGAGAGTCAGGTCTTCTTATTTCAAGTGCAACAGAATTTGCTCTTCTTCATGTTGTCTTTGTTTACTTATTCACAGGTTCATTGGTTTATTCAGCAAACATTTACTGAACGCGTGCCATGTATCAGGCACTGTCACAGGCCCTCAAAATACAAATTGCAAATGGATCTCATCACAAAGAAGCTCACATTGCGGTGAATGAATGGCAACAGCTCATTGTAGTAAGTATGGTGGGGACAAAGGGGAGATGCAGCAATGGCAGGGACAGGAGGCGGTGATCATGAAAGTTGCTCTAAAGAAGATGATAGTCTTTTTCCAGCCAGTGCTGAGCAATGGGCATCTCTCGGGACAACCGGCGCAAGCGCCACAAGACGGGGTCAAGAGAAAGCCCTACCACAAGAAGCGGAAGTATGAGTTGGGGTGCCTGGCTGCCAACACCAAGATTGGCCCCCGCCACATCCACACAGTCCGTGTGCAGGGTGGTAACAAGAAATACCGTGCCCTGAGGCTGGACGTGGGGAATTTCTCCTCGGGCTCAGAGTATTGTACTCGGGAAAACAAGGATCATTGATGTTGTCTATAATGTGTCTAATAACGAGCTGGTCCGCACCAAGACCCTGGTGAAGAATTGCATTGTGCTCATCAACCGCACGCCATCCGCGACAGTGGTACATGTGCTCATCATCCCACTATGCACTGCCCCTGGGCCGCAAGAATGGAGCCAAGCTGACTTCTGAGGAAGAAGAGATTTTAAACAAAAAACGATCTAAAAAAATTCAGAAGAAACAACAGCGAAAGGAAAAAGAATGCCAAAATCAGCAGTCTTCTGGAGGAGCAGTTCCAGCAGGGCAAGCTTCTTGCATGCATCACTTCAAGGCCGGGACAGTGTGGCTGAGCAGATGGCTATGTGCTAGATGGCAAGGAGCTGGAGTTCTATCTTAGAAAAATCAAGGCCCGGAAAGGCAAATAAATCCTGTTTTCTTTCTTCACCCATGTAATAAAGGTGTTTATTGTTCTGTTCAAAAAAAAAAAAAAAAAAAAAGATGATAACCAGTGGTGGGACAGCAGGGAAAAGATCCCAGGCAGTTGCTTCTAGCAGCAAGCAGCCTCCCCTGCTCTTGCCAGTGTGCCCAACCAAGGCTATCATTATCTGAGTGCCAAGGCATGGAAAAGATGGGAATGCCCCAGCGTGAGGTCAAGGTGAACAGGAGTTACTGAGATGAACAGATGGACAGGAGCAGCCCAAGGAGAGGAATGAGCTGTATGAAAGTGCAATGTTTTGACTCCTCTGGGAAAGTGTTTGAGTTTTTGTTTGAGTTGAAATGAATGGAGAATATGAAAGGACAGCTAGAAAATGAACCAAGAGAGATCAGCAGGGATCAGGCATTGAGGGGTTTGTGGTTCTGCGTGCCAAGATAAGGAACGTGAACTCCATCCTGAAAGTCACTCACTAATGGGGAGTCACTCATTCATATTTAAATAATAGGATCAGATTTGAATGTTGGAAAGATTCCACTTGCCCTAGTGGAAGACCAGATTGAAGGAGCCAGGCAGGATCATGGCAGGAACCCAAGGGAGACATGAGGAGTCCTGGGGATTAAGGGAGTAGCCATGGGGATGGAAAGGCAAAATTCGAGAGATATTTAGAGGAGAGACTTGTGGAATGATCAGATGGTGTTGGGGGAGTGGGAGGCGGGAGTGTGAAATGTTTCTCAGATTTCTGCCTTGGGTGACTGGGTGGTTGGCAATGGCATTGTCTGAATTAGAGGGGCAAGGAGGAAGGCCAAGCTTCACTTTGAAGGACGCAGGACATAAAGGGTTTGATTTAGACATGTTGAGAGTATAAGAGGCGTCTTCAGGACCTTCCTGTGTAGCTGTTGATGTACTCAGAGATGTTTGATTCAGCTCTTTGCAAAAAGAAAACCGCGATGAGAAATTACTTAGCAACATATTTGGAAAGACAGGGTGTTTTGATATTTTCTTCTCAATGCATTCGTTTTAATGTGGAAAGTTAGTCGCATACAGAAAAAAAAAAAGAGGTATGTAAATCAATCAATCAATCAAAAGAGTTTTATATAAACCTAACTACAGTATAATATCTTAGCACACGGATCTAAACATTTTTCCATATGCTCTGCTAATATTATTCAACATGTTATTTTAAAAAAGTGTAAAACGCCAAAGTCTTGAGAGATGAATTATTTTAAAATATTTATTAGTCACACATCCTTAATACAGACTTTATTTACTCTCAGAAAGAAATGTACACCCAAAGGGCGAAGCAGAAAGTAATAGTTTCCTTAAGTGAAGAAACAGAAAGAACAGAGGATCTGTCTGGCGAGCGGCCAGTCAGAGAATATTGAAAAGCTAGAAGTCTCAAGGCAAATCTCTACTAATCCATCTTTTACCAAAGTTCTCACTTAAAGTCCCACCTTTTGACATGAAATATTTAATAGGAGTTTTATTTTAGCTACAAAGTGCCCTTAAAAATTTAATATTGGACTCCATACGAGACTAAAAGAAGGAGGTATTCGGTGACTGAAAAGAAACATGTATGTTAAAAAAGAAAAGGAGAAGAAAGAAGGGACTTGTGGAAAGTGCAGAGAAGTTAATGAGAATTTCTATTGAAAACCAAAAGGTAATGACAACACAAAGTTCCTTTCCTATAGCAGACCGATGCTTCATGAAGAATGAATACATTGATAAAGTTCACTTGCTAGTGGCATATGGAACCACAGTTTTAATCTGTTGAAATGGCACAAAGACAAAAATTATTTTAAAAACCCACAAAATACAAATAAACAACAACAAAAAAGTTTTCTTGTAGAAAGTGACTCCATTTAATTGGCTTCCACACACACCTTCCCAGTTCAAATTCAGCTCCCCAACGTGGGAATAACTCCCTCAGGAAGATGGTCTTTGGGGTGCATGCATGATGTTCATTTGTCTTGCATCTAAAAATTAGAACGTAACAAGCTTCTAATCATCACTTGCTAATTTGAAACAAAAAAAAAATTCTTCTTTCCATTGAAAGCAGATTGTAGTAAGAATTCAGCATTCTCCAAGGTCATATGCTATTGGCAAAGCTAAAAAAAAAACTTGTAGTCCAACTTGCTTATGTTCAGCTGTGTTTACTTAGACTTAACTTGACAAAGTCTGCCTCTGATTATACAGAGGAGTCATCTGCCCACAGATAAATAGATATTACACAAACTTTTGGAGGGAATGACATTTGGCCTCCATAATTCTGGAATAATTTACTATGTACCCTCAACTTAAAACAACAGAATGATTCACAATATGTTTTTGAGATTGAAACATAAATATTTCATTTTACAAAGGGAGCAGTCTCCATGACCTTTATGGATTTTAGATGATTTACTAACACAGTATGGTACTACTTTGGAAGGTGTGGAGTGGCTCTAAAACAGGCAGTTTCGGGCAACATTTATTTCAGTCTTTTCAATAACCATCAAGATTTCAAGGAATTTCTGTAAACAAACTGTCACTTAAAGAAAATAACTTTCCATCAATTTTTGCAACAAGTCTCCAGAACAGAACATGCATATAAAAATAAGAGTTAACTAAATTATTTCCAGAGACTACATCTTGGAGTAATGTTTACACTATCGGTAAAAAGGAAAAGCTCAATGTTTTACCACTGTATCTTACACTAAATGCAAAATTTTGCTTTTGGAATAACGTAAACCATTTCCGCTGAATAGAGCCTGTTCCTCATTACCCAAGAATTGATTCTGGCCCTTCATGCTTTCTTTCCTTGCTGTTATATTTATATAGCAGCATATAGACATACTTTCCTCTTTAAACTAAGACTGTTTCAAAGGTGGAAGTACTTATTATATTCCCTAGTTATCAATCAATAAACTGATCAATCAACAGACTTTCATTGCATTTTGTTAACAGCTAGTAATACAGTAGTGAACAAGAGGAAGGTGGTTTCTGTCCTCTGAAATTTACTTAACAAGAACAATCATCCATTAAACACATACTCTCATTTTCTAGGTTGTTCATTTTAATTTATACAATTATAAAAAGTTTTCCCCTGCCAAAACTAACACATTGTCTTCCCTGATTCTTGTCCTATAATGTCTTAATTTTAAAAAATATTTCTGGGTACATAGTAGGTGTGTACACCTGTTGTATTATTGAATAAACTTAGGGATGAAGCCCTTCAGTTGGAGTAGTGGTGTGTGAAGGTAGCCACAAATAATTTTCTAGGTTCGATGCCTCCCGCAGTTCAGGCTATGTCTACAAAAGGGTTAAGTTTTTAATGAATTCCTTTAATTGTTTCTACTTTGATTTTTATTCACATTTACCAAATTTGCTTTGATAAGCACTCTGTAAAGTTAGTTAACATAAATGATGGCACTGCTACTGTTGTTAACAATTGCTTCTTAGCATTCTAATAAGCAAGGATTTTCAAAAGACTTTCCCTTTAAAGAACTGAAGCAGTGTGCATAACGGCACATGGCACATTCTCACATTATTTTATCTCATTATGTTTGAGCTTTGAGATTCACAAAAGATGATTTGATGTATATATTTATAAGATTATAAAATACATAACAGATTTATTATATATATGTAAAATACGTAAGTATATAAAGGATTAAATATATATAAAAGATGTATAAATATATTATATAAAAGATATATTTATATCTTTAATATCTTTATATATTTATTTAGATATATAGAGATAAAATAATGTAAAAATTTTATATTATGTATACATATATGTATACATAACATAAAATTGTTTTAATATTAAAAATAATATATTTGTATATTATATATTTACATACTCTTTTATATTTATATTATACATATTATATATATAACATATTTATTATATATAATATATGACATATTATATATCATATATAAATATGTATAATATGTAATATATAAATATATATAAAAAAACTTTACAGAGTTATTTTGTGTGTGTGTGAAGGAATATGTTTTCAAGTGTGCATGACTTTAAGGAGAAGACACTAATCCACAGCTCATCTGGAGACTAGAATGTCCTCCTCATGCCAATCTCCAGGAGAGAATACATTAAGACCTCATTAGCTTTTAATGCAAAACTGATCTATACTCTTTCCTCAAAGGGCAAATTCCTCCTATTCGAAGTTAGCTGTAGAAGTGAATCCAGGAAAATGAGGGAGTACGAAACTCTCTTCTGAAGCCCAGGCAGGGACAAAGCCAGAGGCATCTCCCAAAGCCACTGATAGGCCAGGAAGCCAAGGGAAAAGGCTGCTGCTGCTGGAAAAATAACTTTCACAGCTGGATAGGAGGTCTGAAGAGAGAGAGCTGTCTAAATAGGAAGGTTAGTGGTGTTAGGAAACACTGGGCCGAACCAATGACCGCACATATTACTTTTCAAGCTAGATGCCTGCATGGGAGGTGCAGGGCGGGGGCAGTTGATATGTAACTAAAACCCTTGAAGGAGTGAAGCCACTTGCTGGGTGGTTTCTTACAAAGGAATAGCACATTTGCAAATTTTATCAGATTGGACCAGGACACAAGACTCTGCACAGAAACTAGTTATGGAAGCTCATTTTTCAAAAGGAAAACAAACATCCTACATACCGAAGTTATTATACATTCAGTCAAGGCTATCAGGCAGCAGTGTTGTGTCTAAGGGTGAAAGAAGAACCACTGTCTATTTCTAGACATGCAGTTTATTTTCTACCAAATTTAACACAAAAGAAGGAAAGAGAAGGACATTTAACACAAGATCGCAGATCAGAATTAGTTTGCAGAAGACTTGCAGCTGAATGAAACTTATATGACTTTCTCAAAGTTAACCAAAGTGGAGGGGTGGGCAGGGGTAAGGAAAGTTTTCACAACCAAAAATCTTGAAAAATGTCCTATATTTTCTGGTTTTATTTTTCCCAGAACTGAAACACCACAAAATAATGACATGCCAGCGCACTCACTTCCAGCTCAGTCAGGAAGTGCCGAGGTACATAAACATTTTTTATTTCACTTTTTACAAGAAGGTGACCAACATTTTCTTAGGCTTCCAAAAAGCTTCAGGTTTGGAATACATTTTGGTTAAATGTCAGCAAAAGAATTTGCTCATCGTTCAAAAAACACTTTTTCTTTCCAGCCTTGGAGCATATGTAGAAACTGTGTTGTAAATGGAATTACAAAAAGGCACAGGATCACAAAGGGAAGTCCAGTTTTATAATTCCTAAAAGAGTGCTGTAGAAAAGCGTTCTCTGTGGTGGAAATAGGAACTCTTACACAGCACAGTTTACCAAGTGCTTTCTCCATCGTTATCACATTGGAACCTTGAAACAGCCCTGGGAGGTGGGTATTTGTATTGCCTTCATTTTATAGATATGAATACAACAGAGAAATTAAATGCTTCACCTAATGTTTTTCAGTGAGTAGCAGAGAAAAAAATTAGAACCCAGGTCCTCAAAGTCTAAAACCATAATCTGAATAGGCATTGATTTTAACCCCAAGGCCAGCAACTTACATAACACCACTAAGGTCAATGGAAGTCTAATTCAATGCAATAAGCTAGAGAAAGACATCCATGGAAAGAAAAATTCAAAGAGGAGGTAAAAGTATCACTCTTTGCAAATATGATTGTATTACTAGAACACACAGAAAAATCAACTCTAAGACTACCAAGTTGGTTGGGTGTGGTGACTCCCCCCTGCAATCCCAGCACTTTGGGAGGCTGAGGCTTGAGGATCACTTGAAGTCAGGAGTTCGTGATCAGCCTGACCAACTTGGTGAAACCCCATCTCTACTAAAAATACAAAAATTAGCTGGGCATGGTGGTGTGCACCTGTAATCCCAGCTACTCGGGAGGCTGAGGCAGGAGAATTGCTTGAACCCACGAGGAGGAGGTTGCAGTGAGCAGAGATTGTACCACACTGCACTCTATCCTGGGTAACNAAAAAAAAAAAAAAAAAAGAAAAACTACCAAAATGATAAGCAAATTTATGATGGTAGCAAAATACAAGAAAACATAGAAAAATCAACTGAAAGCCTACCAAAATGACAAGTAAACTTAAGATGGTGACAATACAGTATTAATATACAGAAATATATGGCTTTTTTTATATTTAAAAAAACCAGCTAGAAAATACGATGGAAGAAAGGACCTGCTTATAACAGCAGAGCAACAGATACGATACATGGGGATAGTTTTATAAGAAATGTGCAAGACCAATTCAGGACATCTTAAAACACTGTTAAAAGTGACACAAGAAGACATGAACAGACATACCAACTGTCTGGATAACAGGATTCTACATTCTAAAAATATCGATTTTACTTCTTAAATGTAATACAATCCCGTTAAAAATAACAAAAGAATTTTTTCTTTTTTGAGACAGAGTCTTGCTCTGTTTCCCAGGCTGGAGTGCGGTGGCATGATCTTGGCTTACTGCAACCTCTGCCTCCCAGGTTCAAGCAAGTCTTCTGCCTCAGCCTGCTGAGTAGCTGGGACTACAGGTGCATGCCACCATGGCAGCTAATTTTTGTATTTTTAGTAGAGACAGGATTTCACCATATTGGCCAAGCTGGTCTCAAACTCCTGACCTTGTGATCCACCCACCTCGGCCTCCCCAAATGCTGGTATTACAGGCATGAGTCACCATGCCAGGCCAGGATTTTTTAAATAGACAAGTTGATCCTAAAGTTAATATGCAAAAATAAGCAAGCCTAGCTAGAAAAACTATGAGAAAAGAACAATGAGGAAGAATAAGCACAACCAGACATTAAACATATTCTAAAACCTCCATAATTAAAACAGCACAGGACAGAAACATGAATAAAAGGAAAAATCAATGGAAGAGAATAGAAAGACAAGACCAACTCAATTTAAAATATGATATTTCCAATTAGAGAGGACAAGAAAGACTGGCCAATAAATGGTGTTAGAATAACTGGGTAACTGTATGGAAAAAAAATGTTGCACATTTTTGTCACACCATATTATAATACTATACCTCAAACTAAGATATTCCAAAAGGATGAAAAATTTAAAGTGAAAATTGAGACTATAGAAATCCTTGAAGAAAACTTACAATACTCCCTTTAAAGTTTTAAAATGAGGAAGTTCTTGCTATCACTTAAAACCTGGAAGTTATAAAAAGTAATCTGTGTAATTACATTTTTAAAAGGCTACATGAGGAAAAAATCATCATTAAAATAAATATATATAACTAACTAATTGGAGCAAAATATTTGTTAATGACTATTATAGGCTCATCTCTCTCCATAAAAGAGCTCTTCAAATTATTAAGACATTATCCATGAGAGTCTGTATGAAAATAAATATAAATGTTTGCACACAGGAAAATGGAATTATGAATAGCTCTTAAACATACAGAGATGCTCAGATTCATTCTTCACCATCGTCAACAATTAATGAGTTTAATGACACTGAATATAGAGGCTATAAGAAAACAAAGATTCTCACCTATTGTTAGACACGTGCAGATGAAATTAAACAGGTTTCTGAATTATTCTATCAGAAATGAACAGGCTAGGCTGGGTACAGTGGTTCACACCTGTAATCCCAACAATTTGGGAGGCCAAGGTGGGCAGATCACTTGAGGTCAGGAGTTTGAAATGAACCTGGCCAACATGGTGAAACCCAGTCTCTACTAAAAATACAATATATAGCTTTCTATAGCATTCCTGTGGAAGCAGGGATTCCTAGAATTGTCCTGCAATGCAAAAGTTGAAGATGAGCTAGGGCTTGATTTGTGGCCATGTACTTTGCTTCCTATTCTTGATCCCTGGTTTAAAGAAACTGTTTACTCTCAATTCACTACTGACTGGTCACAAGGACTGGATTCCTCCTCTCACCAGCTCACCTTAAGGATCTGCATTAGCATGAGAAGGACACACTCCGCAGTGTCCTCCAATAGATCAATCAGAGAGTAAGCTAAAGCCTAAGGCCCACAGAAGGGACTCCTCTTCTGGGGGCAGCATAGGCAGGGCCAATTTCCAGTTTGAGAATTTCTACCTTTTCCATACAACTTCAGAATTGGCAATAGGTGTAATACCATTGCTGGTCTCTCCCTAACTCCAGACTTCTGATAGGTTTTTAGTTTTTATTTTGATGGATTGGTTGATGATTGATTGAGATAGAGTCTTGCTCTGAAGCCCAGGCTGGAGTGCAACAGTATGATGTACGATTTTGGCTCACTGCAACCTCCACCTCCTGGGTTCAAGTGATTCTCGTGCCTCAGCCTCCCGAGTAGCTGGGATTACAGACATGAGCCATGACACCCAGCCAATTTTTGTATTTTTAGTAGAGACAGGGTTTCACCATATTGGCCAGGCTGGTCTCAAACTCCTGACCTCAAGTGATCTGCCTGCCTCAGCCTCCCTAACTGCTGGGATTACAGGCATGAGCCACTGCGCTCAGCCAGTTTTTTCGTTTTCTTTTTAAACATGTGCTTAGCAATTATATCTCTAAAACATATTATTGCACTGGCAGGAGTTTCCTTTAGAAACATGGTCAGTCTTACACCAATCACATCATTACTTTTCAAGTAAGATGATAATAACTTTTTTGTACTGTCCAATCACAGGTGTGAACAAAACTAGATGTGCCGGAATATCCTGGAAACAGAGATAGATCTCAGGCAACAGTGCTTTGAAGCCATAGACCATCAACAAGGAGAGAAGCTTCATCACTGGGAAAAGAATGCATCTCTCAGAATAACATAGCTTCAAATTTGAATCAAATTTAAAAATATATTAATATTTTTAAAACACTTATTTCCTAAAAGCACTATCTACTTTTAAAATACTATTTAATGTCATTATCTATTCTTATTTTATATTTGTCACTTTTTCTTTTCTTTCTTTCTTCTTTCTTTTTTTTCGTTCTTTCTTTCCCTCTCTCTCTCTCCCTTCCTTGCTTCCTTCCTCTCTCTCTCTTTCTTTCTTTCTCTGTTTTTTTTTAGACGGCATCTCACTCTGTTGCCCAAGCTGGAATGTCATGGTACAATCCCGGCTCATTGCAACCTCCACCTGCCAGGTTCAAGCAATTCTACCTCAGCCTCCCAAGTAGCTGGGACTACAGGCACATGCCACCATGTTCAGCTAATTTTCTGTATTTTTAGTACAGACAGTGTTTCACCGTGTTAGCTAGGATGGTCTCGATCTCCTGACCTCGTGATCTGCCTGCCTCGACCTCCCAAAGTGCTGGGATTACAGGCATGAGCCACCACTCCCAGCCTCTTTCTTTCTTTTTCTGGGTCTTGCTTTAGTGAGGTCTTTCTTTCTTTTTCTGGGTCTTGCTTTAGTGAGGTCTTTCTTTCTTTTTCTGGGTCTTGCTTTATTGTCCAGGCTGCAGTGCAGTGGCACAGTCATAGCTCACTGCAGCCTCGAACTCCTGGGCTTAAGTGAACCTCCTGCCTCAGCCCTTCCCCAGCAGCTGAAACTGCAGTTGCCCACCACTGTACTCAGCTAATTTTTTAAACTTTTTTTTTTTTTTTATAAAGATAGGATCTCAGTATGTTGCCCAGGTTGGTCTTGAACTCCCAGCCTCAAGCAATCCTCCTGCTTTTGGGTGCTGGGATTTCAGGCATGAATAACCATGTTCAGCTTTCACTTTTTCTTATAATACAGGTATCATTTCCCATAAAGGACAAGAAGCAGGTAGACTGATAAGCATGAACCAAGGTTGATTTCTGTGGATCAACTGACCTGTTTTCTTTTTTCCTAGAAGCTTCCATACCATCCCCTGCTTCTAGATTGGCCAAGTGAAGGAGACGGGCAGGGTCATCAGCATGGGACCTTGTGGTACCCCACACCAGCTGTCTGGCTTGGATACAGCTCTGGAGTGCTCAAAATAGCACTCTGTCTCTAATCGTCAGCTCTGTGCCAAAGAGGAACCTGAATAAAGCCCTAAACTCACTGATCCAAAAGGACTACATACTCCCATTGCTGTCTTTAAATGGGATTCTAAAGCCAGAGAGATGATGTTTCAGGAATCCTTGACACTCCTACAATTATAAACAGGTGTGTAAAAGAAAATAAATCACCATTTAATGTCCCAAACACCTTATAAAGAAGGTGAAGAGACCTAGAAACCCCTAAAGTTCACTTAGCATCTCGGTAGGTGGTCTGAGCATGGAACAGAGTTTGGGAGCCGAAGCTGGAGAGAGCTGGGTTACACTACAGGTAAACAACATGAGATTTTGAGGCACCTCGGGATTAGGAGGTAACAGGAAGGGTGGGAGGAGGAAGAGTAGAGCCAGTGGGGTGCTGTGAGGCTGGGGACCCTGGGAGGTGGGGCAGGCAGGGAAGAGTCCAGTGTGGGTGGCTGAAGGGCACTAAAGAATGAAGACAAGTAGTGCTCTGCAGGAAATCATATGAACTGCTGTGCCCAGTCACAGTGGCGCATGTCTGTCATCCCGACACTTTGGGAGGCTGAGGTGGGAGGATTGCTTGAGGCCAGGAGTTTAAGACCAAACACAGCAAGACCCCATCTCTACAAATAAAAAGTTAGCAAGGTGCAGTAGTGAGTGTCTGTGGTCCTAGCTACTGGAGAGGCTGAGGTGGGAGGACAGCTTGAGCCCAAGAACTCAAGGCTGCAGTGAGCCGTGATCGTGCCATTGCACTGCAGCCTGGGTGACAGAGCAAGGCCCTATCTCTAAAAAAAAAAACAACAATAAAGTAATATGGATTGCTGCCTCCTTCATTCCCTCTGAATTTTCCTTCAAGTCTACCACATGCACAGGCTTTCTGAGAGTGGAGATCTTCTGGCATTTGAGGAAGGGAGTACATTTCACATCTGAATCAACACGATGCGGAACAGGGAGCACATATGCAGAATGGCAACACGACCTATGCACCGAATGTACCATATGCTTAGAAGACAGAGCCCTTGGGCATCTCTAGAAATCTTCATAAGTGTCTGACCTTCCACAGCGTGCAATCAAGTATCCAAGGGAATGCTACTTAGATGGAAAGGATCAGAGATACTCTTCTTGCCATCTGGGTTACACAACAGTGTGCATGTGTTTGTGTGAGTTTAAGGGGGTGGATGCACATTTTTCTAAGGAAGAATCCAAAGCTTTTTATCTAATTTTTAAAGCAGTTCACTTACAAAAGGAAGTTAAAAGTCACTGCTTTAGAGAGTTCTATTCTGTAAATGATTTTTTATTTTGAGTTGACTTAACCAGAATGGAAAACACAGTAAAATCGAGTGGAAAGAGCCCGAACCAGGAGCTTAGAGACTTAAATTTTCTTTCTGGCTCTGCCAGTAAGTAACTGTGCGAGAGTTGATCACTCCCTCCCACCCTGTGTGAAAGCAGGAATAATTATCCTTATTTTTACCTCATAGAGTTATAATGAGGATCAAATAAAATAGCAGCTATTCCTGTGCTTCCTACAGTACACAGTGCAACACAATATAAGATATTATTAGATCTAATCTGGCATTAGATCTGCTAATCTAATACCAGAATAGTAAGTACAAAAATGACCTTAGTAAAAATATTTTTACAATTCAACCATGGATACTATCCCCTCTTCTTGCCATAATAAACAATGACATTCTGCTTTAGATGATATTTTCATTGCGCATCCAACATTTGGAGCATCACTGTGTTCTAGGCTCACTTCTTCACAACCTCTATTTTGTGACTTTCCTTTTTTTTTTTTCTTGAGATGGAGTTTCACTCTTGTTACCCAGGCTGGAATGCAATGGCGCAATCTCGGCTCACTGCAACCTCCGCCTCCTGGGTTCAGGCAATTCTCCTGCCTCAACCTCCTGAGTAGCTGGGATTATAGGCACGCGCCACCATGCCCAGCTAATGTTTTGTATTTTTAGTAGAGACGGGGTTTCACCATGTTGACCAGGATGGTCTCGATCTCTTGACCTCGTGATCTACCCGCCTCGGCCTCCCAAAGTGCTGGGATTACAGACTTGAGCCACCGCGCCTGGCTTTTGTGACTTTTCTTATCTTTCGCCTGCAAAAAAGAAGACAAAAAAAAAAAAAATTTGGAAAAAAAAAAAAAAAAAAAAAAAAAAAAAGGCTTGCTTGCTTTTTCTCTGCATGGCAACAGGCATGACATTTGATCTGACACAGGGATTAAGTCATTCATGAGTAGAGACCAAAGGGAGGAACAGCTCCAAAAAACAACCAGGCTTGCTGGTACTACAACATCCAGAAATTCACAGTCGCTTCTGCTACAGTTGTAATTTGTAGTCTGTCTGGCACTGAGAAATCTAACTGCAGTCTCTGTGGTTTAAATAAAATGTATCTAGAGCAGCTTGGAGCCGTGTTTTAAAATGTTCCATGTTATTTTAGTTCAAGGACAAGCTTTTAAAACTTAAACCTTTGGCTTTAATTATAGATTAGAAGTGAAAGTTGTTTTAAAGGAATGTCATTGAGTCCCACTGTTGGAGAAAGCACTTGACTTTTTAAAATTAATTCTTCTCTTAAAGTAACAATCTATATTAATGTAGGATGATCAAAAACTGAGAGTATGCACTCACTCATCAAGACAACGTTTTTGTGGTTTTTAAACTATGGTAGTCACAGTTCGCCCACTTAGTATTACATTTTCCAGGGATTTCAGTTATATTTTACAACCAGGATGCAACATTTTAATAGCCGTTACTGCTGACACAATGAAAGACCCAACCAAAGAAAGTCGATACTGCTGTTTAACAGTAAATGTCAGAAAAACTCAATATCTTAGAATCTAAACTTATGAAACAAAAGTTGACTTACATTGTACACATAACAAAACGATTTATGGCAAGATTCATTTAAAACACCAAGTGTCTGCACTGTCCTTAAACCTTGATTAGATGTAAACATTTGTTTTTGGAATGTGTCTATTCTGAAAATCAAGGCACAAGTTTATTTTCCGTGTATTTACAGAGTGATGTGAAGTAAAGGCTGTAAGTCAGATTTACAGGCAGGGGCCGTGACTGGGGGCCTGGACCCCACACCCCAGGCAGGGTCTCCTGCCTTTCGAATTCTGAGACCACTCAGATCTTTAGGCCAGAGGAAGGAATCCAACTGCAGTCTTGTTTTCTTAAAAGACTTGTTGTCCCTTTCAAACGAACAGCTCTCCCACCAATAAGGAGCCTGTCACCCTTGTTCCATGCAATTGCTATACCTTCCTTTATCAGAGTTTTGGACTTTCTGGCCCTCAGGAGAATTGCTGCAGGCAGATGCATGTCTTGCTCTGGACACTGTTATGTTGCTGGAATCCCTCTGCTCTCTACAGAGATGTTCTATGCCCCCTACTATTTGGATTCTAAGACCAAAATGCTACTGGCCTGTCCTACAGAGAAGGCTCGGTCCTAATGGCATTCTCTCCAGCCTCAAATGCCCCGCTGTGGGACTCTGTGAGAAAGGATCTGATGTAAGACGAAGGAGGGATGAAATAAATTCTAAACTGAAGGTTGTTACTGAAGATGAGGGTGCTATGTGGCTGACCCTAATCTTCTAGAATGAGGAAGGGATTACAGGAGCTGGAGAAGCCAAGGAGTCTCCCTGCAAACTCTCTCACACGGTTAATCCCCTCCGAGATTTAGAAATGCTGCTTTCAAAATACCCTGTGGGAAATGAGGATAATCAGATACCTACTTCATGGGGTATTATGAGGACTGAGTAAGAAAATACACATAGGGCACTTAGTGCAGTGCCTGGCACAGGGATCCCCAGCTATTTTTGGCCATTATGCCCTGGTATACGCTGTTTTGATGGTGCTGTTTTCATCCTTCACTGGCATCAGCTGTCCTGAGATGAGGGCCTACCCTTCTCGACTGACACATGGAAAACCACTTACTCCAGAAGATCAAAGGGCAGACAGAGGACCTCTGGGATGGGCTGGGGGCTGGGCATAGTGTAAAGACATAGGTTGCCCTGGGCATAGTGGGAAAAAGAGGTAGAGGAAGACTTAGAAAATTTTGAAGGATCTCTCAAAAATAAACTGCCATCTTTTCCCAGGATTGGGAGAAAATAAAAGATAGTGCTGAAGAAGAAGGCTTTAGTGTCAAACAGATGTGAGTTCAAATCATGGTTCTCTAACATCTCGGCTTATATGGGCACATTCTGCTATTTAAATCTGTGCCCTCATTCTTAAAATAAGAATAGTAATATGTACATCATAGAGTTATTGTGAGGACTAACTAAAGTAATACCTGCAAATGTAGCACATAGCACAAAGCCAGGCACAAAGGAAGTGCTTGATAAATAGCAGCTGTTATTATGTGTCATAAACATTCATCATGCCACAGGGAATAGTTGAGCCAGCTACCTCAGAAGCACATTGTCAGGCTATTAGGGTGGCTGAGGTGGGAGGATCACCTGAGCTTGGAAGGTGGAGGCCATGAGTCATGTTCATGCCACTGCACTTCAGCCTGGGTGACAGAGTAACCCTTTGTCTCAAAAAAAAGCACATTGTCAATGCCTGATGCTGGCCTGCAAGTGAAAATGCCGATTTCATGTTATGAGTTAAAATACAAATCACCTTAAGGAAAGCAAGATTGACTGAATGGATAAAAAGAACATGTGCTTTCCGTGCTCATCTGTAAATAATTATGTACATTTCAACTTATTTAAACAGCATTTGATTACTCCATTTATAGATTAGCCATACTAAAAGCATTTAAAGCAGCACATTTTTTGTACTTTATAATTATAAGCTCACACTCATTGTAACGTTAATTGTCTAAACACTTGTGGTTGTATAGGCAAAACCTTACCCAAATCCCGCTGCCGCATCATCTACTCTGGGGTAGGAAGAATTTTGCCCTCATGACTTTTCAACCTGGTATTACATCTGTGAATATATACATTCCATGTTAAAAGGGACTATACAGATGTAATTAAGATGATCAATCAGTTGACCTTAAATAGGAAGATTATCTGGATGGGCTTGATGTAATTACATGAGACCTTAAATGCAGAGCTTTTTCCTGGGGGAAGGCAGGGGGATAAGTCAGACAACTTCAAGCCTGAGAAATACTCAGCATGCGGGTGTTGGTTTGAAAGTGCAAGGGGTCCACAGGGAAGGGAGTTGGGCAGCCTCTAGAAATTGAGAGGCAAGGAAATGTGGCTCTCAGTCCTATAACCACAAGGAAATAAGCTGTGCATTGGCCTGGCTAAGGTTGTATGCGGATTCTTTCCTAGTGCTATCAGGTGAGAGCCCAGAATGACACACCTTGATGTCATCCTGGTGAGATCCTGAGCAGAAAACCCAGCTATGCCGTGCCAGACTTCCTACCCCCAGAACTGTGGGATCACAAATGGGTGCTGTTTTAAGCTATACAATTTGTGATTTGTTATGCAGCAAGAGAAAACTAATATACATGCATAAAATCTGTTCTCTGATTTATAACTCTAGTCATCAGTTTTCAACTTGACATTGTGAATGCATTCAGAAACCACACACTGCATTCCTGACTGCTACATGCAAGCTGTGTGTTCCTGGCCATGGAGGTGCCATGCTCTCAGGCTGGACATCTGGCATTTCTCTTGCCCTTCTTAGTGGTAGAGGCGTCACTTAATATGTTCGTAGAAGATGTGTGTGGATATGATGCTGCCCATCAGCACCTCTAAAAGGATATACAGAATCATTGGAAAAGAAAACCCTTCAAATTCCCATATTCCCAGGAAAAGCCTGGTGGAGGAGTATGCTGTAATTGCTAGCTAGAAATTGGGTCTGGATATTTGCTGTTTATGATGTTTGTCCAGAGGTGAGATCAATTAGTGATAGCGTGTAAAACTCTCGACCTCTTCAGAGTAATTTTGGCACCTTAAAGGTTGAAGCAGAGACTTAGCTCTATAATTCAGGGAAAGACCCATGCAGCATAACAGGGACTGCCTAACACAATGACGATAAGTGCCCTGCAAGCAAAGGACTCTAGAAATGTTAGTTACTCCACTGAAAGCTTGCTGCTCTTGGAAAGATCTTGGGAACAGTGGCTTGTTTTAAATTCATTAGTGTGTAAGCATCAGTTTCCTCCTGCTGACAGATAAACAATCAAACTTATTCCTGAAGGAAGAAAGAAAACTCATAGAAAAATATTCTGTGGTCTCTTCACCACTGCTCAGGGAAATAGAAGCATGGTGAAATATTCAGTCAGCTCATTCGCAGTCAAACAAAGCAAGGAAGAATTTGAACAGAAATGCTCTGGGCAAAGGCAATGCACTTTATTATTATTAAGAGGAAGAAAAAGAAGAAATTATAATAATGAAGGTATTGGGGGAAAGCAAAACTATTGTGACATTTTCAAAATAAGCCAAATATGCAAATTTAAACATGAACTTTATTGATATGTTTTCAAAATATGATAATATTTTCCCTCCCATGGCTTTGTTTTATTTTGGTGTATAATTTTAGTCAATTACATTTGTAACACTAGCTGAAAAGTATTAAAGTAACCCAAGCACAAAAGGGTAAAAAAGCAATATGAAGCATATGATATTTAATGCTCCATTAATTGATAATTTTGCTTGAAGGAAATATTGGCAAGAAAGAGTGGAATTCTTAGCTCCTTGTTTTTACTTAAAAAATCCTGACAGTACTCACTCAAACAAAGAACCTAAGTTTTCCACTGGAAAGACAAAAAGAAAAGTTAGGTCTATCGTGCTGCATGCTTAATGGCGCAGTAAAGCAGTATCCATTTGGACTCCAGTCACATTTCAAAAGTACAGTATAGATTAGGTGCACAACTGCCAAGTACTAATATACCTTATTATTATAATTACAGGCTTTTTAAAAAATTTAACTAAAGTATACTTAGCTCTTTATTCAAGCACCGTAGTTGAGGAAGTCTTACGTATCACAGTGTATCATGTTTATGTGCATGAAACCTATCGGAATGTTGCAACAGTCCCCACTGTTCTATCCTGTGCACACTCTGTATTTATTATTTGTTGATATTCAGAATCTACACATAATTTTGAATGTGTGCAAATTATTCATAAAAACTCTCAGATGTAAGGAAAACATACTTTACCATAAAATAATTTGCTAAAAGCCTATGCTACAGAATTACCCTTTAAGAGGGTGTACTGAATAAGCTTTATTAATTTGTCTCTCGAAGTCCCATTAATTTGCAAAATGTAAATTTGAAAACAAATGCATGCTTAACGGGGTTCAAAAACAATAAAACGTACCATTGCCAAGTCAGAAAAGTTGAGAAATTCATGAAAGAGAAAATACATATGGCATCCAGTTGGCGGGGAAATGCAAACAGGGAGCCACAACTCGAAACTGGTGGAGGGCAAGACTGTGGAGAGTGTGAGCTGCTGTTCCCAACGGGCTCAGATGCTCCAAGTGTGCAGCTAAAAGAGAATAAGTGGCCTACCAGGGGAATCAAGAAGGTTATTAGTTATGAGACCACTGTCAGAAGAGTTAGGGCATACCTCTTCTTCCTCTCTGAACCCACAGAGAGCTTTCTGGGTCATCTAACCCCAGGATACAGCAGCTTCAAATGTTCTTTAAACAGGTGAGGGGACCTGTCTAAGGGTGCCATCTAGAAAGGCTTTAAGGCCATTAAAAGGTAGAGAGTAGACATTCTAGTAACTTCTGAACTCTACAGGAATTATAGCTGCTCTGAAAAAGGAGTATTAAGATAAAAAAGATGTACTTGGAAACTAAAAACAAGATACCAAACTTAAAAGAAAAACTGCAATAGAAAAGCTTCATGCTGCCTCACACCTGTCAATCTCAGAGCTTTGGGAGGCCAAGGTGGCAGAACTGCTCCAGGCCATGAGTTTGAGAGCAGCCTGAGCAACATAGTAAGACTCCTATCTCAACAACAACAAAAAAAATTTAAAAATTAGCTGGGCATGGTGGCACATGCCTGTAATCCCAGCTATTCTGGAGGCCAAGGTAGGAGGATCGTTTGAGCCCAGGAGTTTAAGGCTGCAGTGAGCTACGATTGTGCCGCACCGTGCTTCAGCCTGGGCAACAAGGGAGATCCTCTCAAAAAAAAAAGAAAGAAAACAAAACTAAAGTTAATTAATAGAATGAATGGGGGAAAAGTTAAAGACCAAACTATTAATAATAATCTGGAAGATAAAGCTGAGGAAACTGTTCAGAAAATGGAGGAGAAAGATGAGAAACCTAAGAGAAAAAGTAGAGAACCAAGGAATCTCAGGCCAAGGCCCTTTCACAGGTAAGCTGTTTAAACTTTCAAGGCATCAGGAAGAACTAATATTTACTTTAAAATTTCCTAGGGTGGAAAAAGATAAAATACTTTCCAGTTCATTCCGTAAGTCTAGCATAACTCTAATAATAAAACTATGCAAGGAAACCATTAGAAAAAAGAAGAAAACTAAAGACAAATCTCAGTTAAGAATTTTGATGCAAAATTATTAAATAATATGTTAGTAAATTGAATGCAGAAATATATAAAAGGAATATTATACTGATATGGAATAAAAATTTTCCCAAGAATTCAAGGATGGTTAAGCATTAGGAAATGTACTACTGTAAATAACTTAAATAGATTAAAAGAAGACAACTAGATGACAATCTTAAAAGTACAGAAATAGCAGTTTGTAAATGCAATGACCTTAAGTGTGTGGTTGGGGAAATATCTTATTAAATAATCTAGGAATGGAAGGAGAATCCCTTACCTTGATAAAGTGATTATGCCAGAAATCTTCTGCAAACACGATACTCGGTGGTAAAATACAAGACAAATTATAGCAGTTATAACACAAATTCTCATTGATGTGTGTTAGAGCTGCTGTGAGTCAACGATGTTTTGTAGAACATGGCCAACATGATGCAATAAATGGAGGGATGAAGGAAGGCAGAGAGAAGAAGAGTAAATACACAGAACTTACTATGTGAAGATGAGATACTTGTGTACTTGAAAGGTACAACTGATATAAGAAAAATATACAGAATACAACAATTTTCCCATATCTCAGTTATAACCATTACTGAAAAGGACTCATCACAATAGAAACAGTAAGAACAACAAATAAAAATCTAGAAATTAACCTAATGAGAAATATGCCAACCTTATATAAAGAAAACTATAAAAACTAACAACCTTCATAAAAGATGACCAGAATAAATGGAGAACTCTACCATGCCCTCAGTTGGAAGACTTGATATAAATATCATGGACAAAATATTCCCCAAACTAATATATAAATAAATGAAATCCCAGATTAGCTTCTAACAGGCTTTTAAAAAATAGAATAATCAAACTTATCCTAAAGTTAAGCTAGAAAAATAAATTCAAGGACCTAGATAAGAATATTTTGGAAAAAATGGAAAAAAAAATACCTTGTCATACATCAAAATGCACAATAAAACTACAGTCATGAAAATAGTATGCTACTCTATTCACAACAGCAAACACATGGAATCAACCCAAATGCCCATCAATGATAGACTGGATAAAGAAAATGTGATCTATATACATCATGGAATATTATGCAGCCATAAAAAGGAACGCAATCATGTCCTTTCCAGGGACATGTATAGAGCTGGAAGCCATTATCCTTGGCAGACTAATGCAGGAACAGAAAACCAGACACAGCGTGTTCTCTCTTACAATTGGGAGCTGAATAATAAGAGCATGTGGACACAGGGAGGGTAACAACACACACTGGGGCCTGTCATGGGGGGCCCAGGGGGAGGGAGAGCATCAGGAAAAACGGCTAAAGCATGCTGGGCTTAATACCTAGGTGAGTGGTTGACAGGTGCAGCAAACCACCACAGCACATATTTACCTATGAAACAAATCTTTACATCCTGTACATGTATCCCAGAACTTAAAATAAAAAGGAAAGAAAATGGTATGCTATTAATATGTGTATAAGTTTGCTAGAATAAAATAGAGTCCAGAAATAGACATACATATAAAGTAAGCTAGTATATAATAGGGGTAGCATTTCAAATCAGTAAGGAAAAGTAGAAGTATTCAGTAAAATGTTGGAACAACTGGCTGTTCATCTGGCAGAGAAAAAATTATTCTGATCATGATCTCATGTAATTTACAAAAATAAATTGTAGGTAGATTATAAGCATATAATATGTACTTAAAATAATAAAAATGTCAGAAAAATATACTTGTGATACAAAATTATCAGAACTAAAATATAGCATACTTCTATAATCTTGGGAGAGATCTCCTAAAATAACACATGACATAAGGCAAACATTGTCAGATTTAAACACGTGATGTCTACCCTCTTGCCTCCTACCCCATGCTCAGGGTCCAACACCCCCACTGAGCAGAGTCCTTTATCTGCCACCTGGGAGGTTTACTGGTGCCATGCTCCCCAACGCTCCTTTGAAATGTCCCTGTCTTGTGGCTTAGAGCCCAAGCTCTGTTCTAATAGTGATGTTAAGATATGCCTTTAGCTATGACTTTCTATAAACTGTGGGCTTCCTTGTCTCCCTATGCATTGCACAGAATTGCACACTGTCAGAGGTGTAAGGTACTGATGGATTATCTTGTCATACATCTTTGTTTTACAGCTAAAGGAACCAAAGCCATGATTAATAAAGACACTTGGCTTAGAACACACACCCTGTTGCTAACAGATCTGGCCAACACACAGAGCTGCTGATTTCAAAGGCATTGCTCTCTGCTCTGTACACATTACAGCTTCCGGTGGTCTCATCTACAAGTGAGTAATTTCATGTAGGTAAGGAGGCTGACTGGAGAGAAAACTTGGGCCCAGCAAAATCATTTTCCAAATCACAGCCGAAGTAGCAGGAACTTTACTATCGTCAAAATATACATTCGATGCATATTGCTTCACCCCAGCCTCTACCCAGATCTTTACACTGTCATTTTAATGAAAGCAGCTGAGACACAAGGTGAGGTCAGACATAGCACAGACAGATCATATGCCTCTATGGTTCTTCTCTGAGCTTCCTATTAGCATTTCACCGAGTCTGTGTGCGTTAGGGGGTGGGGATTAGGAATGGAATTTAGGGGTTGGTAATATGTCGTGAAATCATAAAGTTGAGCTTTTTTGTATTTTCCTAATGAGAGGAAAGTTATTGTAACTATAAACCAAATTTTACTGCTTCAATCATAGTAACCATGAAACAGCCCTCGAACACCTTTCAAGATAGTTGAGAATTGCTTTTCCAGATGATTTATGTTTATACTTTCCAAGCATATTTTAAGAAAAAAAATGTACATACAAAATCTTCTGAAAGAAAAAAGTACACAGTTAGATAAGCTAGACTCCTCATGGGTTGCTGCATAAATATGAATTGGTGCCATATTTCTAAAAAGGTCTAAAATAAATGAACCCAGGAGACACCATCAAAACTAAAACGAGACCTGTTGCACCAGTGACAAGGTTATGAAGAAACTCCTTGACCCATCTGGATAGATTTAGCAGCTCAGGAGAGAATTATAGGAGAAGAAAATACAGCAAGATTAGATGCAACCAAAACAATGATAAGAAAAGTGGAAAGTAATCGTATCACTCAATCTTGGTTGCAAATTAGCAAAAGGTGTGTGGATTCCAACATCAGCCACAATATTGCAATCATCAGGTTCCTGCTAGGCTCGGGAATCACAGCAAAGACACTTGGCACCACACAGCTTCTGGCTAGGAATTTTACGTTAAGAAATGTAAGCCCCAGTAACATTTAAGGAATTCTATCCCTTGCCAGATGGCCATCCTCTAGCCCTGAAGCCATGTGACATGCCACTTTGCCTTTTTTGTGCATCTGTTGTCTACATCAGTGTAGAAACTGGGAGGAGAGACTCTGAATTTTGGCCCTTAGCAAAAGGGTACATTTTAGTATCATGACAGTCTTGGCAGAACAGGGCATTCTTACTTGAAATGTCTCTGCCATACTGAGAGATTTGTTCACCATCACCTGAGACTGGCTCGGCTAAAGGGACTATCAGTTCTTAATACACAGCAACTTTGTGAAAACTTCAGGATCAAGCTGTTTCTTGGAAATATCACTTTATGAATGGTTGTCTCTGACTACCTTTCAGCATTTTAAAAGGTTTCATTTTCATTTGAGTTCTGTTTTTCCATTTTAATTTTGTGTTACTAAAATATTCCTCTCTAAATCACTATTGTAAAAAACATTCTCTTTATTTAAATGAAAACTGATGAAAGGCAAAATTGTGTGTGTGTGTAACAGGAGCAAAAAGGGAACACAGTGTATAACAGATGTACATCTTCATCACTGTATCAAAGATACTCAAAAGCACTGAAGTCAGTGGGTAAGAGGCAGTTTTTACCCCCATCTGCAGTCCAGCAATTCTGGAAGACATGAAAAAAGCGCTTAAGGGAAACATGGCCCACTGCTAAGGTGCTGCCTGAATCCATGAGAAAGTGAAGTCTAACTAACCTTCAATTTTGATTTTTCTAGGTGGGAGACCTGAGCAAATGGTAAAAGTGAATTTCACCCTGCAGCGCCTCCTACTGGTCTGCAAAAAACAGTTATTGATTCACTTCGGGAAGACAAAACTGTTCAAAGTAGAGTGGTGTTGCTGCTTCAAACTGAGACTAATCTGTCTCCCCAAAACCACTTTCCAACTGGGTTGCTATTCCTCAAATTGTTTCTGACCACTTCCTGGTAATAACTTCAATGTCTCCAGTGTTACGTACAAGGCAGAGGGAAGATGCCACCGATGGATCATCTTCAAAAGTGTCCTTGTGTTTCTAACAATGTTCAATTTCTTCTCCTACTCTTCCTCCTCCTCCTCCTCCTCCTTCTCCTCCTTCTCCTACACACACACACACACACACACACACACACACACACACACCCCTCCCCCACAGAAAACTTTGGCCACCAATATTAACTGTGTGGGATCTTCTGCAAACCATTTCTATTTCCCTTAATAACCAAAGACGATCCCTAGGTACTGTATGGTTATTACAACCCACAATTTATAATATCAACTTGTATAAAAACCTTTCCACTGTAGCTATTAAAACAGAGAAACTTTCAGAAATGCACACACACCTACTCCAAGTTCTCAAAAGTTCAACACTAATGATTTAAGTATTTTTTAAGTAAAAGTCATTTAAGTACCTGAAACTGCCAAAAGCCATTAGACTTACTATGCAAAGGATCGGGATCACATCTCCAAGCACAGAGCAACTCACAGCCAAAAGTGAACATTTTCAGAGGTTTGTATATAGCCTAAAGCAATTTCCGAACCTGAGAAATAAGTGATTGATCTGGAAGATCCTTTAAAAGCTGATTGCTGGGCTTACAAATATCCCTGAGTATTTACTTCTTTAGTACAATGAAGCAGAGAAATTGGCTAATGAAGCTGTCAAAGAGGAAAGAGAGAAAAGGTTCATTACCTTTTCTCAGGTTCAGTTTCAGGTAGCTGTT